>NC_135788.1:13580000-14780000 GCF_051106095.1 Pogona vitticeps
GTCATGGCCTGACTCCCTAACGGATGCCACAGGCAAGAGCAGAGCAGGGCAGCTGAGGACAAGACATTCTGGAGAGGGCTCTTTCGTAGGGTCACCGTAGGTCAGAAGCTCCTTGATGGTAGAAAACAACAACTTTAATAGGAACGTCCTCACTCCCTTATTTATTTCTAAGTATTCTTTGGGGCAGACACTTTGTTCTCTATATTGTGCCTGACGCAGCACCAATTTGTTGGCATTTTCCCAACCATCCATACGACCATGTAAGGCTTGTCTCGATGCTAGCAGTGACAAAACCCATGACTTTTTGTGTCATCCCCCCCCACACCTTCTTCTGAGGCATAATTTATTTTTTCTTGTATGGGGGCGGGAGCAGTGTCAAGAGTCCAAAATTATGGTATTTCCCAAGCTTTCAAGGGAAGGGAAGGGAAATGGGAATCTCCACCAGGAAACTGGGCTTACTTCTAAGCAAAAGTGGTTTGAGAAGAGGTGGCTTTTAAAACAAGTTTGGATTCAAATCCCAGTAAAACCTGTCATCTTTTATGATAAAGAGGGACAAAAATTGGATGAAGGAAGGTGCTGGATCTTTTCCCCAACTTGGAAGAATAAGACTTATGTGCTATCTTTCTATAATACGGAGACTTATGACGTACCTTTCTATAATACATGAGACAAGCAGTTTACAAAAACAAAACTGATCGTGATTTAAAGGCTGAAGACGTAATGAGAGTTCTTTGTGAAACTGTTAAATGTTGTTTTAAAAGATGGTCTCCATAGCCATTTGATAGCTGAACAGCTAGAGGCTGCAATCCAAAATGCAGTCTTTGATAGGACTGAGTGCCACTGAAGTAAGCCTGCACAAGATTACACTGTAATTTGCCTTTTAATTGGCATAAAGGTGATTTGTGATTGCTTTAAGATTAATGCATTAGTCATAGTTCCTGCCATCAGATAAAATAAGATTCATAAATCATATTCAGAAACAGAGTTTGCAACAGAAAATACTTGGACATCAACATGCAGCACTTAAGAGGCTTTACTGGATGTTTACTCTGCAGAAGAAATAATCAAGGATTGACAAAGAGTGAATTTGTTTTGTGTTGTCCTTGAACCATTTGCTTCAACTCACCATTAGAACCCATTTCTAATAGTACTAGCTATATGAAGTTGAACAGAATACCAGGAAAGGTGACAGATTTTCATTCCTCAGAAGCTTTTAAGCAAAAGCTGGACTATCACCTCTCCACGGCAGGCCATAGTAATGGAGTTCCCATATTGTCAAACAAATGGGCTAGATAATCTTTGATGTACCTTCCAACTCTTCTTCCAGACCACAACAACAAAAACAACAACATGCTGTCGAGTTGATTCTCACTTATGGTGATCCTTTCCAGGGTTTTTCTAGGTGAAGTGGTTTATCGTTCTTTTTTTCTGGGGGGGGGGCATCCTGGGACTATGAAGCTTGCCTACAGCTACACAAGCTGGCTCTTCATAGTGGGGAATGTGACTCCCAGCCTCTGGCTACCTAAACCACTGAGCTATCAAGCTTCTAGGTAAACACGTTTCTAAACCTTCAGCCCAAAATATGTCTGAATCATTAATGGCATTAATAAAACAGTATGGTTGCAGTTTAATTTTATATAACTTCTGATTCCTCCTCTGATCTAAAAGTGGAGCCGTCTGAACATGACTGACAAATCGTCTGGAATTTTAAAGTGAAAAATAAAAATGTGAGCAATCGCAGTATGTAATCTCGTTCTGACCATTCATATAGACTTCAACAACTAGACCCAAAATTGGAAAGACCATTTTCTCAAGGTACCTTGACTCACCATATGAACATGTCAAGTGAAGGAGATGGGTAGATATCTTGGAGTACAGAATTCCACCACCTAGGCACTTGTATCATGGTGCTGTTTTCCACATTATTTCAACAAATGCCCCCTTTGACAAGGATAGACACTGAGCAAAATGGCAGTGGACGTTTTAAGCTAAGATGCCACAGACAAACAAAATGGTTGGTAGTGGCAGAGCCAGTGGTAGGTAGAGCTAGTGCTAACAATAGGAAACAGAACAGTAGAATGAGTCAGACCTCTGTAATTCCAATTTTCTCCTCATCCTTCTGCTTAATTACAATGAGAGCATGTTATCTGAAGATGAGCTATGGAGGATGTGAGGGGTCACCAGGGAAGGCTGTGGCCATGGTGGAATGGGAGAAAATATAGAAATACGTCTATGCCAGTGTTTCCCAGCCTGGGGGTCGGGATGTGTTTTTTTGTGGCGGTTGTCATGGGTCTTCTTACACGTGTTATAGTTAGACATGGGGGCTTCATATTCATATATGAATACAAAGCCTGCTGGCACAGGTAGCCAGCCTGATTACCACCCATCCCCAGACCCCACCAGACCACTTACCACATGGCGCATGGCATGCATGGCCAGCATCATCCCCTGTGCTCCAATCACAACAGGAGCCCAGCTGCCAGAGCCCCGCCTCCCTGCTCACCCAGCCTCGCCGGCAAGGGAGCAGGAAGACGAGTCTCCTTGCTCAGCCACAGAGGGGTGGTGGCAGCTGGATTACTGCCTCAATTGGGGCACAAGGGATGACGCCAACCACACGCGTCATGCCCCATGTGGTCCAGCAGATTCTGGGAGTGAATGGTGATATATCATGTTTACACGTATACACCACAGAGAAAATATAATGAGATAGTTGCTTACAGTCAAAAACTATAGATTATTAAAATCTCTTATTATTATATTACAGCAGGTCAAATTGTTCCCAGTTTCCATGCCCAGATCCCTGTGGTGTATCCGTTTGAGGGTTTCAACACAATTTGCATAGTGCAACGTGTATGAGAACAAGATGAGGCAAGCATAATTGACTTGAGTTCATCTATGTATTCTTGCTGTTTAAAAATAAATAAATAATTCTTACAGCATGAGGTATTTTCAGTTCTTATTTCCTTCACATCCACATTACCCTCATGAGCTAGATTTATTTGTGCATTTCTTGGGATACGGAAGCTGAGGAACAGTGGCCACCTGCTGAGCAGCCCTCTGCTGAGCGTATGGTTGAACAGTAATTCACTGGAAGGCCCGGAACAACCTCCTATCGGCTGTTGCCTACGTTACCATAGTGATGTAGAAATTGATTCCCTGTTGACTCTTCGCAGACTGCTGTGGTGATACCTTGAAGCTCAGAACCACACAATCAGGTCCAATTTATGAAGCGCTTTCTCTTCTAGTTGTGCTAATAGGAATGACGAACCCACATTGTTAATCTATCAACATAGCTTCGACATTGACATCTGGAAACCATGAAGAAGTTGCTCTTAGGCCACCGCTAGATTTTGAAAATTGCCCTTGTTTTTCAGTTTGCCTAGCATAGTCTTCTTCTTCTTCTTCTTCTTCTTCTTCTTCTTCTTCTACCTACTACTACTACTACTACTACTACTACTACAAGTTTACTTAGGAACATGGCTAGTTTGGCATGTAACATGAGAAATAGCTATTTCTTTCAGTTTTAGCAATAGCTTCTAGGAATATCAAATTATAATATGCTTGTGACTCCCCAATATCTGAGGGAAATCCATGGCCTTAAATATGCCCTTCAAGGATGGCGTATATTGTGACCTGCTTGTTAGTGTCTGTGCTTTCCCTGAAGTTTTAAAAACTGTGTTGAATCAAGTGCATTCAAATACATTCAAACAGTGTGTCATGTCACAAAGCTATGGATATCCCCACCTGGTTCTTCATGCATTGGCCTGACCTGCCCAGCATTGGGAACTGGTGGTGAGTGTTGTTTGTCTGAGTCTTGTGACCGGGAGAAATCTCACCACCTTTGAATTTCTAGGTCAAGACCGACCGATTTGACATGGTGATAAAAAGGTAAAGGTTCCCCTTGACAATTTTTGTCCATTCGTCTTCGACCCTAGGGGGCGGTGCTCATCCCCGTTTCCAAGCCGTGGAGCCAGCGTTTTGTCCAAAGATAATCTTCCATGATCACATGGCCAGTGCGACTTAGACACGGAACGCTGTTACCTTCCCACCGAGGTGGTCCCTATTGATCTACTTGCATTTGCATGCTTTCGAATATAGCACTTCAAAGATTCTCCGGCGCCTTCAAGGACAGGACAGGCTGACTGATTAGAAAGATACAAGCACACCACCCAATGATACTATTTCTCCTAGTTCCATGTAACAATGGGGGTTGCCTTTGAAGATGGTTCAGAAACTTCAGCTGGTGCAAAACTCTGCATCCAGACTAGTGACTGGAACCAGCTACAGGGAGCACATACAAGAACTGCACTGGCTACCAGTCTGTTTCTGGGCCCAATTCAAAATGCTGGTCATTACCTTTTTTTATAAAGCCCTATACAGCTTGGGTCCAGGCTGCCTGAAGGACCATATCTCCCTATAGGCGCCTTCTTGGGGATTAAGATCAGCAGAGGAGGCCCTCCTCTCGGCCCCATTGCCAGCACAAGCACAGCTGATGGGGACACGGGAGAGGGCCTTCTCTGGGGCAGCTCCCCAGGCTATGGAACGCTCTCCCTCGGGAGATCAGGATGACCCCTTCCCTTTTACCCTTCAAAAAAAAAAAAAAGCTAAAGACCCATCTCTTCAGGAGGCTTTTAGCAATTACAACTGAATCCCTGAACCCCATTTAAGCAGAAATTTTATTCTTTTTTTATGTTTTCATGTTTTAATCTTTTAATTGTATTTTAAATCATATACTGTTTAATTTATTTTTTAACATTTAACTTATTGTATTTTTAAATTGTGTGAATTTTAATGTTGTGAACTGCTTTGGGTCACTTGTTGGGAGAAATGTCACATCGTCGTCGTCGTCGTCATCATCATCACCACCACCACCACCACCACAAACATTATTGCATTTTTCATATTGGTGCACTTTACAGAAATGCATTTTTTTAAAAAAGTAAATGCTTACATTTTGTCTTAGACCAACCAAAAAAGTATCCTGTCTCTCAAAGGCTTGCACCAAAAAGGACAATTTTGAAGCTTTCCCATTTACTAAGTCAGGACAGATCAAGCCAGGATTTACATCCCTGTAAGTAAATATGAACAGAATTGGATTGTAAACTTTGGTTGACATTAGAGATGGGAATGACTCACCATTTTGGCGATGACTCACCAAAATGTTGATGACGCACAAAGCACAAAGTTGCCCCCATGAAGCAACGAATAACGAGGTTATTCGTCGTATCGTGGGGGGTTATTTTAAAAACACACCCCTGCCCCTGCTACCACCCCACCCCCACCAACACCCCCTTACCGTAATTGCCGCCGTTGCCACCAAGGTCTCCATCTGGCCTCCGCAGCCACGGCGTGTAAAAAGGGAAAGTGACTGCCCTTTGCAAAGATGGTGGCTACAGCTTCATTTAGGGTATGGAAGCTGCAGCTGCCATCTTTGGAAATGACAGCCTGGATTCCCTTAAGGCACGTGACTAACCTGCGTTGTCTTTCATGAATGCTGCTTAAATCTGAGTTAAAAGTACCCAACATTTCTCTGAAATAGTGATTGAGTATGATGCAATGCAATATCACATGTAAAACGTCTATTGACATTGGAGTTAAGGCAAGCTTTAGCCTTCTATCTCTCCTTGTCTGCATTTCTCTCAACCGCTTAGCAAAATTATTTTGCTCATTGTGAAGCTACAAAGCATAGTGTCTGTCTCACATGAATGCCAAATATATCGCACTAGCTCTGCATAAACCTTTGGTACTTTTATATTTTTAATGCATTCAATCAATAACTTTTTTATTTAAACCCCCCCCTCTCAAGTGCTTCAGTATTCTGCTTCAAGGAGGTAAAGATATTCATGACATGCCCTAAGGCCACCAAAAATAAAAAAGGAAACTAAATGAACAATATTTCGTAAAACTATTCCTGATTGTCTATCTTAAACAAAACAAAATCAAGTTTCTTGGTCTCCTGACTTCCATCAATTGTATGTTTTTGTAGTAACACTTCCAGGACACACTGAAAGGAAATTTAGCATGAACAATGTACTGTAGTGGCCATGCCTGTCTTAACTAAATATCCAGAAGCACAAGTGACGTCCACTAAAATCCATTTTTCCCCTCGTAATGTTGCTACCTCCTAACATAACATAATTTTATTCATTTTATTTATTTATTTATTTATTAGATTTATGTACCGCCCATCTAGAACGCATCTACTCTGGTTTACATATAACATAAAAATAAACTGAGGTAAAATCCAAATTAATCACAAAATCCAAGATGGGAAAAGGGAAGAAGAAGAGAGAGAGAGAAAAAGGATTGGTTTTGCTTTTCCTTGCATTCTCTCCTTTTCCCATCCCAAAAATGAAAGCAAATGGTTGCAAATTCTTCAAATATAAACCAAAACAAAACTTTTCCGGATTTGCCCCAGCTGGTGGGAATGGTATCTGGGCACACGGAAGGCAATCTTCTATCTGTCTGCCATACGAGTGTAAAAGATGGAGACATATATATATTTTAAACGTAGCTGCCTTGTTTCAGCATCACAAGCATGCTTGAACGCACAGGAATTTAAACCCAGATTTCTAAGGTTTATCCATTAAAGACCTGCGCCAAAAGATGGATGCGTTTCTTAGTTTTGATTTCTCTGGCAGTTCAAAACTGAAAAACAAACCAAAGTTTTAAAAACCCTCGAGTTCTTCCCATCCCAAAGATGATGACACTTTCAAGAGTTGGTTCGGATAACAAAACCACCTGAAACCAATATTCACCCATATGTATAGTAGAGTAGATGTCTATAGTTTGCATCTCCATGTGAAGTTTTACTTCAGATCTAGCTAGTTTCTCTTACCTGGGGTAAAAGCAAAGGGGTGTTTTATTTTGGGGGGAAAAATCCAAGATCTTCCACTGCCCTGATCGTCTTTCAGGTTTCACAGCCATTCCAGAGGTTTATGCTCAACATCTGTCTGCAAAAATATTAAGACAATAATAATCTCTTATAACATGAACAGTGTAATGAATGGAACAGGATTGGGTTCTGTGGGCAGAAAACCCAAGTTCTCCAGAGATTCTCAACAGAGCATGGTGCCTACAAGGCAAATTCATTGCAAAGCATTGTGAGAACAGAAAAGAAAACAAAGGCGATTCATTCAGCATTTTTAATATAATGTTGGGGGAAAGCTTGATATTTATTATTTGCTGATTGGCAAGCTGCAGATCTGGAACTGCAGAGCTGGAAACGACCCCATGGATCATCAAGTCCAGCCCTCATCAAGGAGGCATAGTGGGGAATCGATCTCTCAACCTCTGGTTCTGCACCCAGATGCCTAAACCACAGAGCTATTCATCCAAGGAAAAGAAATTTTAATTCTAGCACATTAAGTTGCACCAGTTTCTGCCTTTGCATAAATTTGGATCCCAATCATATGAATGACACAACTCCCTTTTTTAAAAAATTCCCATTGTTCAAACTTCTATATCATGAGTTTGGAAAGTTACTTTTAAAAAGTTATTTTAATTAAGTTACTTTAAAATTGTACTTTATATTACAGTTAAACCTGCTTTAATTTGAAATTGTAGTTGCTCCATGCCTTCCAAATAGTTGGGTGCAACTGTAGTTACAGTTGCAAGAAGATTTGCGTAAGTGTTAACCTACAATTCAGCAGATGGCTTCAATGGGCCCACTGAGATTGGTAATTTGATTTTAAAAGACTCCTTTGGACAGGGGTTGTGTAGGGCAATTTCATCATGCACCCCAAACCTGCTTTAGGTCATGGATAGCTTTTTTTCAACAGCAGAAATGGCATAGGCCCACTGTGCCTATAGCCAAGTCAAGACGGTTCAAGATATCGTAAATGGCCCCCTTGGCATAAACGTCACAAGCCTTTTTCATTGTAGACGCCACACTCATCTTTCTTAAAGTGTATTTCTGGAGTGGGGGCACAGAAACATCAGGGTGCTGGAGTGGGGGGTATTCCTTCAAGGTGCAGAGAAGATGAGGGTGATCTCCAAGCCTTTGGAAGTTGCTCACCCTACTTTACATAAAGCTAATCTGCTGGACATCCTTTATTCTTGGTCCTTTATGAGATCATTATGCGAATCATAGTGCCACATCAGTTATCCTCCACTTTGTACAGCCCTCTGAGTTTGTGATGCAATTTGATGATCTCAAAAAACAGGATCAAAAATGCATAGTATGCAAAAGGAATTAGGATACAGAAGGGGACATTAAGAGCACTCGCAAAATATATGCCTTTTATAGAAATTTGCATACAAATATGTGCACATAAAATGCACACAAATGTTTTTATGACGGTTAAAAATATTTTGCAAATGGGACTGGAATGCAATCAACTTGGAAAAAAATGTCCTTGAAAATAATACAAATATTATAGGCAAGGAAACAGGCAACTCTGTCTATCCTTGTTCGTGAAGAATTCAAATACTACAAAAAAGTTAGCATTTATAGATCAAATGCTACCTGGGCTATAAATTACTAAAATCCTAGTACTGGACATCAAACATCCAGTACTACATACAAACCTGTAAATATGTGATGGGTATCCATCACTTGAATCTAAAGCAAAAGATATGAGAGTAAGTTTTACAAGTTTAATTTATTTCCCTTCAACTTTATACTACTGTCACAAACTGAATTGTCAATAAAAGTATTCAACAAAGCCATATGTATGTTTTATTTTATTTTTAAAATCAAAGTTATTTTAAAAATTTCTCTAGATCTGAACCCTACCAAGACCAGATTGGATTTCCACCGAAGGTCAACACTGAAGAATTTCTATATTCTAATTGTTTATCAAGATGGAATTAGGAGTAGCTGTCAAAACTATTACTGACATTTAATTAACGCCTTGTTACAGATGTCTAAGGGTACATGATAACAGCAAAAAGCTGCATGGTTCCACGCTAAAACCATAGCCACAGCATAAATATGGTTGTTTATTGTATACTTCTGACAAGATTACTGACTGTGTTGGAACAGGGTGGAGGTGAAACTTCTTTAATGAATAAACCGGGGACATTTTCTGCTTTCAGCGTTGAAATAATTAGCAATATTTTAAGGTCCAATGTCTGTTTTTATATTCCATCATGGAAAAGAAGAATCCAAAGACAAAAGAATTTTGAATCTTTCCTCCCATGGCAAAGTCAGTAATTATCAAGTATACGTCTCTTTAGAATCCTCTTTCTTTTACTCATCTATATTGTGGGACATTTAAACAAAAAAATCTTTAACAATCCAGCAGGAAAATATGAGCACAGATTCTTTCAAACACGGTGGGTTTACTTTGAGAAAAGCAAGCCTAGCATCCCCAGTAACTATCTTCTCTTAAAAATCCAAGCCCTATTCAGGTGTTGTAATATTCATCACCGTGAAAACAAAGGATACTCTCTAACTCCATACCCTCTACCCCATTGCCCCCCAACCCTGGAATAAAGACGCGAGACAAACAAATATGGATACATAACGGGCTACACTTTATTAAAATTATAATCATTCATAAATATTTCGCCATTCAAATGGCAAAGGCGGGCCTGCAGTAGTGCGGAACAGATAGATCCTTGATCATACGGGAGAGTCCCCAGCCCCAGGCTCCTGCGGTCTCAATGACCGCAGGAACCCGGCTGGCCACTAATGAAACACCCCCAGACCTCGAGCCATCTTTCCTTGATGACTGTTGGTCCGGAAGTGGCCCAGTGCATCTTGCCCACCTAGGTGCTGAATCGCACGATTCACAGCCCTGGGAAGTCTGATGCGCCGTTAGCTTACCTGATGTTAAAATTGGGACTCACCGAGAAATACCTGTTTTTCCACACTACCCGCCAGTGTGACCAAATTCCACCATCAAGTGCCAACAACCCGTACTAGTGTGGGATAGGCGAAAAATCCCCCCACCCAAAAGCCAATCAGGATGAAAGTCAAAAATTCCTATCCGGACCCTTAAAGATGACCAGCCAAGAACTCACACTAGAATTAGGGTGCCTGAGAAAGAAGAGGCTGTTAACCCGGGAGGACATCTTTTTATAACATAAGATGTCCTCCCTCTCTTTCCAATGTTCCAATAGGAAACACGGAGCCTCGTGCCATCCATGGGGGGGGGCAAGTGCTCGTCGCTTGAGTGAAGCCTTGGCTCATTTGTGACTTTATTATTCTGTTGCCTTCTAATCCACAGTGGCCATTAAGTTTGAAGAGGGAAATCTGTTGACCTTCTCCCATAGGAGTTGGACCCCTGTTTGTTTCCCAACATTCTAATGTCAGTGGGCAGCACAATTCTGTCTCTGTAACAGCTCGGGCAGAATCGGTTAGCTGTACTCCACCGTTCATGCGGTGAGATTACCTTCACTTTAATGCTTAATGGGGGGGCAGGTTTAGGAATGGGGTTTGGAGCACCCTGTTCTCAGGAACCAAAGGCAAACATATTCTGTAAGTGATAGAGGCTTCTTCAGGCATTGAGAGGATGTGTTGTTTCCAAATGCAAGGGGGGGGACATGTACTAGCTCTGCCCCCTCCTTCACTGCTTAGTTCACACAGAAGAGTAAAGCCTGTTCTAGCCACGTAGGCTCTCAACACAAGAAAGTACATGGGAAAACCTGGGACCCTTCATGGACAGCAGAACGTCTTCTCTATCAGACACATTATTTGGCATGACCAAAGTGAAGGCTGGGACAGAGGTCCCCTCATTGGTTAAAACATCATATTTTGTGAGTCCCTTTTCTGAAAAATGTCCACTTCTTGGTTCCATGTGGTATAAAGAGTGCATGATGCATCTGATTGATAGATTATACCAACCCTGTCGAGCAGGAGTGGACCTCTTGAGGCCTTCCTCCAGAGGCAGTCTAGAAACCTGCACGCCAACACCCCAAGTTTAAGAATGCAAGAAAAGAACTTTCGGTAATGTAGCATTTGGGGACAAAAGAATGTCATCTTTTCCTCAGCAAACCATGATGAGGAATCCTCTGGCTGTCAGAAAGCTGGCCCCATTCAGAGGAGAGGGAAAACAGGCAGTGGGTACCGGAAACACAAGAAATGTGTGCAAAACCCAATCTCTAACCTTAACCAAAAAATTAATATCAGCTCCCTTGCTAATCTTGTTCCTGTTTGGAGTACATTAGCAATCCAGAATTTACCCAGTGAGTTTTTTTAAAAAAAAGCTGATGCAGGAGAGATAGACGTAGAGAGAGAGAGCTTAAGTTTAACCACATGTTAGAAATGGCCTAATAAGGAAGAATGACTGCCTTCACACAAAAAGGCATTGCAATATAGCCCTGGTCTATTATTTACATGCAAAATACCTTGAGCTTTCACATGTCTCTATTTATTTGGCAGGCAGCAGAGCCTACAAGGGAATCAACTGCCTCCTTGACAGGAGCGCGGTTCACTTCTGCTGGGGAGCTGTCAGGCACCCTTCATGTCCAGCAAATAAACGGCTTCATTTCCCAAGAGGAATGAGCTGCCCAGAGCAGCCAAGCAAGTAGCAGGGAGGTAAAGGTATAATCTCCTGGTAAATCTTAACTGGCTCCTCTCTCCCACCAAGAAGGTAGAGCATTTACTGTAAGAGAACCATGGAGGCTGGAATTGAAAAACGGACTTGAAGAAAGGCATACAGAACTGAGAAACATCCAAATGCTTACGTAGTTCCATTCATCAGCCATAACCATTTCAGTGTGGCAATCATCTGGAAATTAGGAATGAACTACTGTAAATCAGTCAATTTAATTTATATGATCAAGAAGAATAGCCGCCTTTGGCAGTCATGCATCCATAGTAGTTACCAGTATAATACTAATTTTACAATAATCTTAGAACTGCAGAGATGGAAGGGATCCTATAAATCATCAAGGAGGAACAGTGAGGAACCAAGGGGTTGGCATTCATGAAGTGGTTGATTTTGGTGGTGCTTGCAGTGCAATATTTCTGGAAGTGAAAGATTTGCCAACTGCACACCGTTGCCTGAGTGTACTCACAATGCTTTTCCATGCCTCAGGGAAGGTCCTTCTATGTCCCCTCGTATGTTCTTAATCTTCCCTGACACCCCAGAGATGCCCTTCCAGTTAACATCGAGAGTAGACAAGATGGGCTCACTTGATATAAGGCAACTTCCCTTCCTACCTTTTTTTGTATCAAAGATACACACCGTATGTGTCTTGTCTTTAATATTACAAATGATATTGGTAAAAAAAGGTTTTGAAACTCCAACGGGCAAGGTTTTTAATATGGGATTTCCAAAACTCAGATGTGACAATAAGATGTAGATCTATTTCCAGTGTAACCTCCAAAACACAATATTCAAGGAAGAATTCGTGTGGGTAGCAAATGTGGCTTATCACTTATTATGTGAAGCAATTCGGTTATTGTTGCCGGAAGAAGATGGAACCAAGGTTCATCCCTCGTGCAAGGATGGCCCATATACATATTCAGTGATACTGAATTTTTCCCCCATTTTAAAGAATGCCTAGGCAACTTACCACAATGTTCCATGTGAAATGGCTTTGAAAATATGTATCTATAATGCACTCTTTTTATTTAAAAAAAAGGCAGGGAAAAAGGAAAGGCAATGCAAAGGTCAGACAAATGTAAAACATTTCCACTGGGCAAAGCAGCAGAAGGAAGGAGGAATGAGACCTGTGTGAATTAATTCTCTTAGGCAGCTAATATAATTCAGGACAGAAAATTGTTCACTGACTGTTGCTCTTCTTATTCACTGGATTTCTGTGGAGCTGAAGATGGGAGGTTTGTGTGTATTGTTTCTCTAGTTGTCGAGGGCACATATATGTCAGTTTCCATTAAGAATAATTTCCCCAAGGATTCCTGGTTTAAGTTAACCTTCAGGCCTTCCTTGACTTTCACCAAGCCCTGGTGCTTTCTCTTCCGCTGAGAAGTAGACCAGCTGAATCCCAACTAACAAATAGGGTGTACATAGGATCCCTGCTCTAGTTTATCTTTTCCGATCCAATTTGCTCATCTCCCAAAGGAGCTGCAGGTTGGTGTGGTTCTTAAGCAAAATGGTCAGGCAACATGGCTGTTATGAGAAATGATCTACATGGTTTTCACATTCTGCGGATATTTGAGTATGTATCTGGCACGTCCAACAGTGGGCAGGATCCAACAGTGCATTTATTCTGGATCCCACTGCTTTTACCAGTGGGATCCGAATGTTCCTCACTTCTTCACTGCAGGCAGAATGGTCTCTCCATTGCCATCATTTCTTTCCAGAGCTTGGGAAAAAAAATACTTTTAAGCCACAACTCTTCAGGGTGTTCTTTCGAGAACTCCAAAATAGTCAGTCACCTACTTAATTACATTTTTAAAAGGGTAATTTCTCATTTCTCACCAGTAATGACAAAGTTTCATGGGAGGGAGTGGAAATCTGAATGCCACAAGATATCAACCTATGGTGATATCTTGTGGATGCCACAAGATATCAACCTATCACTGTGGTGGTAATGCCACAGAAGACAACCTATGGCTGTTCTCCTGTCAAGACCCACAACACAGCAGCACAAGACAGGCCTTGGAATGTGGGATGTCTTCTTCCCCCTTGGCAATGCTGGCTAGGGAATTCCGGGAACTATAGTCCCCAAAGAGAACTTTTCCAGGGTCTATTTTCATTGACTCGAGTGCATCAATTGTTCAATGAGCAGGTATTAACCAGGCTTGTTTTCGAGATCTCTTACATTCACGGCAAACTGGAAATATTATACAGACCCAGTTTCAAGGCTGTTTCTGAAGGCAGTATCCAGTTGTGCTTCTCCCTAATGATCCAGCAGCCTTCATTTACTTGACAATCAGGTTTTGTTCCTTGTTGAGTTGTGGAACAAATAATTTCAAGCTGAGATCATTCTTGGCAAGTGCGGGAATAATGGTAAAGGGGAGAGAGAAGAATTTCCAGGACAAAAAAAAAAAAAAAAAAAAAGCTGAGAAATCGTTCAAGAGCCCTTTTCACCTCTCAAAACCAGTGGGTCATCCGATCAGGAATCAAGCAATGTCGTGATATCAGAGCAAAGCCAAAACACTGGAAAGTTTTGCCCGGAATGAATAATTTCATTTAAAGCAAGCAGACAGAAGTTGGACAATACCGTATCTGTTGATTTTGAATTTTAACCTTAACAAAGCTTTTAATAAACGTCAGAAACAAATAAATAGGTTCTTTCTTTTAGAGTTGCCAGCATTCTGAGTGATATATCTGCCAAGAAACATATTTTGCACATTTCCCAGACCTCAATGCAAACTCATTTGTTAATGTTCAACATCTGTTAACCTATGTTTAAAACCTAATTAACTAAATTCGTGATGTAACATCTTAGCTCTCTTCTCCCTGAAGCATGTTAGATAATGAGATAACTTCTTTAAATCCAAAAACCCAGAATTTCCATATTTCAATATAATAATAACTTTGAACTGCAGAACTGGAAGGGACCCTATGGATCATCGGGCCCAGTGGGGAATTGTGACCTAAGCCATTGAGCTATCCAGTAGTAAATGTTGTTGTTGTTATTGTTCTTAGGGGACAGACATAGCTTTCTTCCTCCAACACATGGTTTCCTCTCAACAGACAGAATCTTTATGTAACCTTTATCCCTGCTGATGATTTTACTTCAGATTTTATTATATCCTGTTGATGGTTTAATCTCAGTTCTATCTGGCTTGTTTTATCTTCCTATTCAATGACTTATTTTGTTGTTTTATTCCTACTTTTTAGTGATATATGTTTAGCTTCTACCAGTGGTTCCCAACCTTGGGACCCCAGATATACCTGGACTCAAATTCCCAGAAGCCCTCACCACTAGCTGTGCTGACCAGGACTTCTGGGACTTGTCGTCCAAGACCATCTGGGGTTTCAAGGTTGAAAACCACTGTTACAAATCAAGCACATGGCTGGGTTTATAATGTAATAAACAAGCAAACTCCAACTTTTCACTTCAAATGCCCAAAGTTCCTCTTTAAAAAAGAAGAATAAGAAGGTGATAGGTATGAAATTGGTCTGCATCTTTATCAGGAACTCACAAATTGCCATATGAAATACCATTTCAAGATCTGCTTGCTTGCCGGGCAAGAGATGAACTATTCGTTGTTTTGTTGACTGACTCGGATTGTTCTAGATGCCAAATGACACTTATGCCTCCTTACTGTGTAGGCTGTATTTTTCTTAGCTGGAACTTGTTCTGATATATAATATTTCCTATCACTGACAATGAGACTGTGGCTTCCAAAAAGCCTATGTGAACTATTTCCTAAAACCAAGACCAGCCCAGAAAGACGTCTTCCCCAGCACAAAGCTCTTGGATTCTGAATCAAGAGACCATCATGTTGGAGACTTTGCAATCTTGCATGCTGCCTTTAGCAGGTTTGACTTGGTGTGATCTTTCTTTAGCTGGGGTGACTGTGGATCTATCCATCACTATCCAGTTGTTCTCTTCTGCCTTTGAATTCAAAGAGAGACCCATCTCTACGCTCGGTGCATTTTCCCTCCCCAGATGGACAGCATCTTGGGTACAAGAAAGAACTATGGATCCCCCACTACCTAAGTATTGAACTTAGTGGGAGAGGATGGGTCATCTAAACTATCTCTCTTTCAACATCCAGTCCATTATTATCTCCTCTCATTGACATGAACTGTTATAAGTGAAAGAGACCGAGGCAGATCTGAGCTTGATACGTGGCCACTTGAAGATTATTTAAGCAGCAAAGGACCTGGGCTGCACCAGGGTTTTATCTGAGTTCTTTAGTTCTTTGGACCAGAACAGGACTAGGTTTATTTGTCAGTTGCTTGTTTGTTTATTCTGGAAGTCTGGAAGAGTGGACCCATGTAGAGGAAGCAAGGATTGCCAGGTTTTGGCATAGCCAAACCACAGAAGCTTGGCTGCATTTTCTCCCCCTCAGTGGCTTCCAAACTGTGTTTTGGACTATTCTTTGTGCTTCTTGGAAGCTTATCAGGGCTTCCTTGGATTTTTTTTTTTAAAGATCTGTTTTGGCAGGTAAGCTTGGACACTGTTGCTTGTCTTCCATCAGTCTTTGCAACCACTAGATGATTAATTGCAAAAATGCATCTTGTGTATTTTAAGTAACAGAACTAAATAGAGGGGTTGGGGATCTTGAAAAAGGGAGAAATCATTCTTTTACTGCAGTTTGATATGACACTCAAAACTGACATTTGCAATTCCTTCATAAGAATTGTACACTAAGCCCCCTGTGGTCAGTGCAGAAGAGCAGATGTATCTACAGCCTTTTCCACCTCTCTCCATTGGCCAAATGGAATGGCACTGTTTTGAGTTGTATCCATAAACAACTGGAAGTGGTTTTCAATTATTATATTATTGTTGCTGTTCTGACTTACGTACTGCCCTATTGTGCAAGAGCACCCTCTGGGCAGTTTGCAACCTCATTATGAAAAGAACACTTTGCTGCCCACCCCTTGTGAGCTGCATTCTCAATCTACTGGCTTCAGAAGGATAAAAGAATGAGTCAACCTTGAGCTGGCTACCTGAATCCACCAGGCGGTGATGAGCAGAGGCTTGACTCCAGTACTGTTGTATAACTACTGCACCACAGGTTTTGACCAGTGGTACATGCAGCACTGGTGGGGCATAGAAGTATTCTAGATGAGACACCATGTTTCTATACAAACTAGTAAAAATTTATTCTCCCTAGTTCTCCATGTAATCCTGCACATGTAAAGTACCATTGTACCATTCTCTTGAACCTAGAGGACAATATTCTAAGCAAACACTGCAAACACAATTAACAAAGATTTGCAAATTTAAATCACACAACAACAAAACGAAAACACAACCACTCCAATATTGGATGCTATAGGAAAGTGCATATGTCCATGTGTTCCACGCATGAACAAGGTACCAAAGCAAGAATTGACTATAGAAAATGAAGTTTCTCCAATCAAAAAATGCCTTTCAAATTAAAGCCAAGACTCAAAGACGTTCCAGAAACAAAATATTTCAGGACTGGTTTAAATGTAGACTGTTACTACAAGGATCTTGACAATCTATTAGCTAAATCCCAGCCTTGGGTCCCCAGATGATCTTGGATTCAAGCTCCCAGAAGCCTCCATCATTAGATATGGTGGCCAGGATTTCTGGGAGTTGTAGTCCAAGAACATTTGGCTTACATCCAAGGTTGGGAGCCACTGACCTGAATCAAGATTATTGTTGTTGTTTAGTCATTAAATCCTGTCCGACTCTTCATGACCCCATGGACCAGAGTGGAAAAAAATGCATTATGTTAAGCAAAACTGTGTATAAAATATGTTGTTGTCATTTAGTTGTTAAGTCGTGTCCGACACTTCATTACCTCAAGGACCAGAGCACACCAGGCCCTCCTGTCTTCCACTTCCTCCTGGCAGTTTGGTCAAATTCATGTTGGTAGCTTCAATGACACTGTCCAACCATCTCGGCCTCTGTCATCCCCTTCTCCTCTTGCCTTCACACTTTCCTAACATCAGGGTCATTTCCAGAGAGTCTTCTCTTCTCATGAGATGGCCAAAGTATTGGAGCCTCAGCTTCAGGATCTGTCCTTCCAGTGAGCACTCAGGGTTGATTTCCTTTAGAATTGATAGGTTTGTTCTCCTTGCAGTCCAGGGGACTTTCAAGAGTCTCCTCCAGCACCACAATTCAAAAGCATCAATTCCCCGTCAGTCAGCCTTCATTATGGTCCAGCTCTCACTTCCATACATTGCTATGGAAAAACCATAGCTTTGATTATGAGGACTTTTGTCGACAAGGTGATGTCTCTGCTTTTAAAGATGCAGTCAAGGTTTGTCATCGCTTTCCTCCCAAGAAGCATGTGTCTTTTAATTTTGTGGCTGCCGTCCCCATCTGCGGTGGTCATGGAGCCGAAGAAAGTAAAATCTGTCACTGCCTCCATATCTTCCCCTTCTATTTGCCAGGAGGTGATGGGACCAGTGGCCATGATCTTAGTTTTTTTTTGATGTTGAGTTTCAGACCGTTTTTTGCACTCTCCTCTTCCACCCTCATTAAGAGGTTCTTTAATTCCTCCTCACTTTCTGCCATCAGAGTGGTATCATCTGTATATCAGAGGTTGTTGATATTTCTTCTGGCAATCTTAATTCTGGCTTGGGATTCATCCAGTCCAGCCTTTTGCATGATGTATTCTGCATATAAATTAAATAAGCAGGGAGACAATATACAGCCTTATTGTACTCCTTTCCCAATTTTGAACCAATCAGTTGTTCCATATCCTGTTGCTTCCTGTCCCACATATAGATTTCTCAGGGGATAGATAAGATGGTCAGGCACTCCCATTTCTTAAAGAACTTGCCATAGTTTGTTTTGGTCCACACAGTCAAAGGCTTTTGCGTAGTCAATGAAGCAGAAGTAGATGTTTTTCTAGCTTTCTCCATAATCCAGCGCAGGTTAGCAATTTGGTCTCTAGTTCCTCTGCCCCTTCGAAATCCAGCTTGTACTTCTTGGAGTTCTCGGTCCACATACTGCTGAAGCTACCTTGGAGGATTTTGAGCATAACCTTGCTAGCATGTGAAATGAGTTGTTAACAAGATGATAACAAAGGCTCCTACTCCAAAGGAATACAACCTTATTCTTTGCTTGTTTTTCTCTGTTTCTAAACAGAAATCTTATGTTCACAGCCCTTTCCCCATCTATTGGGTTGAATCAAAGAGCCCATAAGAGTTACGCTCTCTCCTACAGTCTGAACTTGATGTGAAGTTATCCATGACCCTGTTCTATTCCCTTTGGAGTTCTAGGAGTCTGACATTCTGAGGAATGCAAAATGGCAGCCCACCTGCCAGTGTTGTTTTTACTGCTTGTGCTGCTGCTCACACCAAAAAACCTTAAGGAGACATGAAATCTCCATAGTCTAACTCATATGTCTGAAGAGTGCACAGTGTTCCACAAAAGCTTACATTAAAATATAGCACTTGGCCTTTAAAGTGCCACACTTTATTTATTTTTATTTTTTTGCTTTTGTGTTGTTTTGTGTTTCTTGTTGAAATGAAGAGTTGTGTAATTGCTCACGAGGATAGGTAGTTCTTCCCTTAAGAAAGGGGGGGGGGGAGGTTCTGCATCCCTTCTTACGGAGAATATTCCACAAAATGGCACCTCTAGTTTCTGCCTGGAACTATGGTGGAGAGTCCCAGAAGGCTGTTTTCCTCCATCCATATGGGAACACCCATGTTCTCTGGCTTCTTAATGCAGCAAAAGGGAGGGGGGAAACACACCAGAAATCTATTCCCTAAATGGGTTGCCATTTAACAGCTCAAGAATGCTTTTGTTGTCTGGAAGGGTGCTGGAAGAATGTAACAAGCTACCTGATTTCACACTCCTACAGCTTAATGGGGCCAGGAGCTGATTTGACAGTCTGCTGGGGGACTGCATTTGCAAGAATGTTTACAGATACAGTATTGATTTCTCTCCTCACTTAGTGCCATTCTGTGCTGGGCCTCGCTGGCAATAAACAACCCTACCAGAGCCTCCATGGTTGCGAAGAAGGAATACATTATTTAACAGGAGCTAATCAATATAACACGAGCATTCCCTTTGTTACAGGGGCACTATTGACAGAATGCTTCTTCCTTTTAATTTTTTATTATTTAGCATTGATTGCTGAAACTTAGTTCTGGGTGTTGCTTTCCATCCATCCGCTTTGGCGTGCCAAATCAGACCTGACCAGAAACCTAACTTCACACAGAGGGGAATATCAATTGCCTCCTTCTCGAAAAAGAGAACAATCCGGAATTGGGCACAATCCGGACAGCTTTAAAATTAATAGGATGTTGGCTATTAACCTCTGTGGCAAAAGAAAGCCAAATTGCTCTGATTCTGAATTTCCTCCTGAAATTGAAGATCGTTGAGAGATTTCCAATTATGAGGAAATCAATAGTTTCCTTGACAGTTTTTTTTTAAAAAAGTGAATTAGCTGTACCACAAAGGTTTCCAGTTTGCCGTTTCTTGGCATAGAATATCGAAAGAGTAAAAAGCATTGTATAGCTAAATTAAGTCTAAGGAAAGTTTTTTGTTTGTTTGTTTTTTGGATTACCACTCCCAAGTTAAGTTGCTTACAAAAATAAGCAATTTACTTGGGCGTTAAGTTGCTTACAAAAATATAACTTTTCCAAGATCTGAGGTACAGTAAACCCATAGAATTGACTCACAGAACTGTAGAACTGAAAGGAACTCCATGGCTCTCTAGTTCCCTGCAGAAGCAGGAAATCCACCACTAAAACTACCCTGACAGCCTCTACTGAAAAACCTCCAGTGAAGGAGAATCCATAAGCGGCTAAGGCAGATCTGTTCTATTTTCAGCTGTTCTTACAGCCAGGAAAATCTTCCTAAGGTTTAGTCAAAATCACCTGTTTGATAATATGGATCCATTATTTCAAGTCCTGTTCTTTGGAGATGGAGAAAGTACGCTTACTCTGTCTCCCACATGGCAGTCCTTCAAGTATTTGAAAGATGGCTTTCGTATCAGTCTTCTCTTCTCTAGGCTAGATATGGCTATTTCCTTCAACCATTCTTTTATAGAGCTTGGTTCCCAGGCCTTTTGTCTTCCTGGCTGCCTTCCTCTGGAAATGTTCCAGGTTCTCAACATCTTTCCTACATTGTAGTGCCTAGAAAGGGACACAGTGCTCCAAAGGACATGTGAACAAAGCAAAGTATAGTGGTACTCTCACTTCACTTGATCTGAATAATAATAACAATAATAACAATAATAACAACAACAACAACAACAACAATAACAACAACAATAATAATAATAACAATAATAATAACAATAATAATAATAATAATAATAATAATAATAATAATAATAATAATAATAATAATAATAATAATAATAATAATAATAATAATAATAATAATAATAATAATAATAATACAACCTTAGAACTGCAGAGCTGGAAGGGACCTTATGGATCATCAAGTCCAGCCACTGACAAGGAGGCACAGTGGGGAATTAAACTCTCAACTGCAGCCAGAGACCTAAGCCACTGAGTTATCCAGCAGTTGTTATATCTTTTATTGAGGCAGCCAAGTACAGCAGAGGTTTTTTTTTCCCTGCCACTGTTAACTCATGTTTGGGGTCTACTAATGAATGATTAGTAGACCCCAATTCTTTTCACAAGTACTACTGTTAAAAGTACTACTTTTCACAAGTACAGTGGTGCCCTGCATAGCGACAATAATCCGTTCCGGATAAATCGTCGCTATCCGGAAACATCACTATACGGATATAAAAACCCCATAGGAACGCATTAAACTCTGTTTAATGCGTTCCTATGGGGGATAAACTCACCGCTAAGCAGGAATCCTCCATAGGGCCGCCATTTTTGCCACTTCAGTAAGCGAGGAATCGGCGCGAAAACGCTGCAGGCGGCCATTTTGTTGATCCGGCTGCCATTTTGGAACCGCCAATCAGCTGTTCTAAAACATTGCAATGTGAAGATCAGTAAGCGAAACGCTTACCAATCATCGCAATGCGATGTTTACCCTATTTAAACATCGCAAAGCAATCGCGATCGCAAAACACGCAGCGATATGCGGATTCGTCGTTAAATGGTGCGCTCGTTATGCGAGGCACCACAGTACTACTATCAAGCCAGCTGTTTCCCATCCTACAGCAGTACATCCCATGGTTTCCACCTGAGTATAGGACTTTACATTTTTCCTCTTTAAAACTCATTTTGTTTCTTTTGCTCCACTCCTCAAATCTACCAAGGTCTTCTCAAATTCTGATTCCATCTTCTGAACAATTAACTACCCTTCCATATTTGGTGTCCTCTGCCCATTTGAAAAGCATCTGGACCATGATTCTTCTAGGTAGGACCCATCAAACAGCTACAAATCCATATAACAGTAGCACTGTCTAGTCCACATTTGGATAGTATTGGGGACATTGTCAAAGGCCTTGCTGAAATCAAGATGCACAAGGTTCATAAGATTCCCTTCATATAGCAAGCTTGTGATGCTATTTTTCTTTTTTTAAAAAGAGAGAGAGAGATTAATATCCTTGGACGTAGTTCATCTAGTCCTGGAGGCTTGAATTCCTTTAAAGTAGCTGAGTGCCTCCCTTGTCTATTTGGGTAGCAGCTGCCCTCACTTATTGCTTTAATCCACTCGCACCCAGCCAGGAATTGTATTCTTTTCAGGAGAAGCAACCTTCTCTCTGCCAACCACTAATAATTCTTCACCTTCCCCATGCAGCAGATCTACAGTCTCCTTATTGTTTTTCTTGCTCCTAGCACAGTTGAAAACCTACTTGTTCTTTCTTTTAACCTCTCTTGCTAGTTTGAGCTCCGTTGGGGCTTCAGCCTTCCTGACTTTTTCCGTACACACATTGGCTTCCTCAGAGTTCTGCTCTATTTGATTTCTCGTATGCTGGCTGCATACCTCAGTGAATCAGGTATCCGGCTGTGAAGCCAGAAGTTGGGAGTTTGATTCCTCACTGTGCCTCCTGGGGGAAGAGCCATCCTGTCAGGCCTTGGGCAAGCTGCACAGTCTCAGGGCACCCCCCAGAAAAACGGAATGGTAAACCACTTCTGAGTATTGTCTACCTGGAAAACCTTGAAAAGGGGTCACCATAAATCACAATAGACTTGATAGCGCCTGATTATTATTTCCTTGCTCACAGGAACTGTTTGTAATTGTGCTTTCAGAAATTTGCCCTTAAGAAACTCCCATCCTCTATGGATTCCCTCTTTTCTGGGTTTTTCTGACCATGAGATCTCATCCAGTATTTCCTTAAGCTTATTGAAATCAGTTTTCCTAAAATCAAGAGTTCTCTTGACGTTACCGTATTTTTCCATGTATAAGACTATGCTTTTGTTTAAAATCTTTAGACTAAAATTTGAGGGTTGTCTTATACACAGAAGTAAGCTGAGGAGAGAACAAAAATAAGTGGAGGGGAAAGCAGGGGTCAAAGTGATCCTGCAGGGCTTTGATCCCTGCTTTCCCCTCCACTTGCTAAGCCCCACTTAGATTTCTTAATTTTGGGTTAGAAAAGTGGACGGCGTCTTATACATGGGGGCGTCTTATACACAGAAAAATACGGTACTCTCAGCTTTCCATGTTCTCAAAATATGAACTCCCAAGAAGCCATGCAAAGTTTCCTCCTCGTCAACCATTTCTTCCTTGTTCAGATCAGTCACCTGATCTTTTTTTCTCTTTTCCCACTTAGAGAAGCTCACACATTGCCACTCTTCCATTGTCTGTGCTGCCATGTTGAGAAATCTTTCATTTTCTCTGAGGAACTGGACTGCAGAGAGGCATGGCTCAAACTGCAGTATCTTCTCCTCTAGCAGGGTTACCAGCTTGCAGGTGTAGCCTCCTATACCTTCAACAAGAAAATGAACATGCCACAGATGTTGCAGATCACTAGAAATGCTCTTTTGCTGTCTATAGGTCTTTTCCTTTATGGGAAACAAGAACCCCTCAAAAAGCACCACAATGCCTACAGAAAACATCTGTACTGTATTTTTTCTTCTTGATCATGAACTCCCCAGTGACCCTATATGCAGTTGTAGACATGGTAACTGTTAGCCCCTCCCCCAGCTATCAACATGGGTGGCCTACTTCCTTCCAGCACATAGCAGTTCCTCTCCGCTGTAGCCCCTCCCCCAACACCAGATGTTTGGAGTAGAGCACATGTCTGCAGTCATTTCAAGAGCCAAAATTACATGAACAAACCTGCACGTTACTGAGACAAATGGTGTGATGAAGCAGTGGGTGTGTGTGTGAATATATCCACTATGAAGTCAGGTTTCCCCAGTTTAATTGCATTCAAATAACCACCCAGAGTCAGCGGATAGAGGTGAAAGCCTTGTTTGCAGCTTGTTAACCATCTGAATCCTCTCTCCCCACAGTTGTTTCTTGGGGCTGCTTGTTGCCCTCTTCCCCTCCCTTTCTGTTTCTTTTATTCTTCCCCCCCCCTTTTAAAGGCTTGCTGCCTTAGTGTTAGGATAGCTTGATGACAGAAAAGGTAAAAAAGAAAAGAATGAGGAATCAGCAAAGAGAGAGAGAGAGGAAAGTGTTATCAGTCAGCCTTGTTTATAGCTTGTTAGGGTAGCTCTGTTTTAAAAGTGTCTCCAGCAAATCAGGATGGCTAAATCTGTTGTGTTGATAGCCTTTTAAATAGGAACACTAGTCGCCTAGACATGTTCTTCATTACTAGGGTAATAGGTAATGTTTTTGTATTTAAATTGTAGCAATTATTCCTAAATCTGCATGTAAAGCTATAAATCAGCCTATGCAAAATTTTAAGCAAACCATCTCAAGCAAACTGCTATTTTTCCAGTAAACATATCCCCTACAGATTATTCTTCTTTCCGGGGGGTGGGCAGGGTTTGTACTATGGCAGATCAAGGCAAAATGACAGTCAGCATTGGTGTGGGGGTAAATAAAGGCCAGATCAAACTTTGAATGGTGCAACTATATATACATATAAATACCTTTTTAAAAAGGGTTGGCCCTGTCCTTAACTACATGAGAGCAGGATTTGGGAGTGCGATTTGGCCAGGAAACAAAAATACCTTGGGCCAACACTGTGTAAGGAAGAAAGGTGTGACACATGTGTGGGTGTGACTTTTGCTTGAGATTCCACCAAATGCAAATTATTTTTGCACAGGAGCCATGCATTTATCTGAGAGAGAGGGAGAGCGAAGGCAAAAGCCATCTTTGTTACTTACAAGCAATATAGTCAGATTGCTTGTGAATGGCAGAGAAAACATCATTACACATCCAACTGTGGCAAATACATGAGCCCACTCTCTCACTGTGGTAAGCTCGGGGGGTGGGGGGGAGGAATGAAAAGAAAAGAGCTGAGGATATAGACCTGAACTGACAATATTTTCAGTGTCCTTTAAATAAAACTTTTTGCACCCCGTATAGCTCTGTGCAGAATATACTCATTCCACATCACTCTCGCATAATGATTTTCCAGCTATAATTTCTCTCCTCCAGCTTAATTCATTGGCAGGACCAACACTTTGGAAGCAACCCAGCATTAATCAAGCGACAAAGGGGAGACTTTCCTTCTGTTTTTAAAAGCCCAGGCTAGAGCTGGCTGTCCATCCCATTATAAATTTTCTGCAGATTGTTTAGTTTATTTTGGGAAGAGCAGAGGGAAATGGGACTTCAGCTTCCCTTCCAAGGACTACAAATCAATTGCATGGGGGAACAGAGATTTTCCCCCTCATTTTATTTGCCATTGAGTAACTGATTCACAAACAACATTCATCACATGCAAATGTGTAAATATTTCTAATTTTTTGACATTTCTCAGCCAAGCTCTCATCCAAATCCCATTTCTTTCTACTTGACAACATGTGCTCTCTTATTGTCTTCCCTGCTTTTCCCACCTGCTTATTATTACAAGACTAACGTGATGGGCGATGAAGATTTCTTATTTGGAATCATAGAATAATGGAGTTGGAAGGGGTCTATAAGGCCACTGAGTCCACCCCACTGCTCAGTTCAGGAATCCAAATCAAAGCACCTCTTCCAGTTGTCTAATTTTCTCTCGAATGCTTCCAGCGTTGGAGTGCCCACCACCTCTAAGCTATTGGTTCCATTGTCATACTGCTCAAACAGTTAGAAAGTTTTCCCTGATATTCAACTGAAATTTGGCTTCCTGTAACTTGAGCCCATTATTACATGTCTTCTAGTCTGGGAACACTGAAAGCAGATACTGCCCTTCTTTGGCAATCATTCAACTGTTTGAAATGTACTATCGTGTCTCCCTTCAGTCTTCTTTTCTCAAGGCAAAACATGCCCAGCTGTGGTCCTGATACAAAGGGTAGAACCCATGGCCCTCCAGCTGTTTCAACTCCCATCACCCCCAGATAATATGGCCCACGACTGGGAATCGTGCAACGTACAGCCCAGCAATACTTGTGAAACCATAACTTCCTCAACTTGCTCTAGTTTATTCAGTTTCTGATCTCCATCTATTCATTTTGGGGCATGGACATAAATGGTCAGATCTGGGAGAGTAAAGCATAACTTACGAACCTTTTAACCAGACACTTTAGGCATGAGTAAAGGGGGGGAGGCATAGAAGACTATGCTACTGAAAAATTGTAACTTTATCTAGTAAAGCAAGGAAAGGGAGAGCACATGAAATCCTCTCAAACGTGACCATTTAGAGATGAACAGAACCTCTGAATGTCACAACAATACATAGAGAGGAATGTCAAGATTGATGGTTTCTTCAAAAATTAAAAGTATTTAAAGAGCTATTTGGTTAACAAAATAGATCATGTTACCCACCCAACCTCAAGAACTTGGCTTTACTACTCAACCACCGCTGTGAAATTATATGTTGTAGGCAGGACTCGTGATGGACATGGTTAGAGTAGCCAATCCACTCTCGTGGACAAAAACAGATCTCTCAAACCAAGCTTATTAAATTCAAGACCTTTCTATAAGAGACAGAAAGTTTGACCGCAGAAGAACATTTCTCCATTGCTGCGGAGTGCTAAGCAGCCTTTTTAGAGAGGGGTGGAGGGATGCTCAGGCAAAGAAGAAGAAAAAAATGTACAGAAATATCATTTTTAAGATATGCTATTCATCATAGCCAAGGCTGTATGGAGGAGAAATAAGCAGTTAAGCCCTTTAAGCCCAGTCAGTCTGCCTGACATACAGTTGCATACCAAATTTAATTTCAGTTACTGTTTTCGCAGGAGAAAAAGAAAAAGAGCCAGAAGAGGAGTGGGGGGAGGAGAATACTCTGTGGTGGCAGAGCCTGTGCAATTATTTGCAATGCAAAAGTTCCCTAGTTCAATCCTTGGCATCCCCTTCTAAAATTAGGTAACTATTAATGGGAAAGACCTTTAGCCGAAAATGACTGCAAGATGGAATGGTGAGCTCTGAGACTGACCGCTAAGGACCCTCTCCCTGGTGACAGGACTTTTGTTCTACATTCCCTAATTCACTCCTGGAGGTCTCCCTAAACTCAGCCAAAATGTTTGCAGAATCCAGTCCTCACCAACAAACATTGAAACTGCTCTTCTCTGCACCTCCCAAAGCACAAACGTGCAGTTCAGAATGGGACCATCAGCTCTTCTCTGGATTTCCCACATCTCTGTACGAATTCTAACCATTTAAAAATTTTTTAAAGGAACATGAATTTTAAAATGTATGTTTGGAAAGAAAAGCATCTTAGGAATGTGTTTAAGAGAAAATTGCTTGGAAAAGGCCCACTTAAAATGGATTATGGGAACGTTTCTTTTTTTTAAGAAAATGCAGATCCATGCAGAAACAAGATAGAATAGAATAATAATAATAATTGTGTACCATCAAATTAATCCTGATTTATAGCTTTCAAAGTTTTCTAGGTGGACAATACTCAGAAGTGGTTTACCAGTCCCTTCTTCTGGGAGCACCCTGGGAGTAAGCAGTTGGCTCATGGCCACAGAGTCTGGCTCTTCTCCCAGGGGAATCAAACTCCCAACCTTTGGTCCCCAGCCAGAAGCCTAAACCACTGAGCTATCCAGCCAGTTTGATAGAACAGATCTTATAGAACAAATGTGTGGAAGTGTGTCAAGGGACAGAAAAAGAGCAGGGCATCCATTCCTCACTCTAACCAAGCAGGACTATTTCTAGTGCCATCCTTATGCTTTGACTCTTCCCTTCCTTCCTTTAAAAGGAATCTCACCTCCATCAACTGCAATGGGAATTGGACTGGGAATCTTTTATTAGCTGGGGTTATCTAATGTAATCATTATAGGCTAGGCTCTTCCTCCAGACCCCACATTATCATTAGTACAGGACCCAACTTCGTAGTTGCTTTTATTTTGTTTATAAGAGGATGCGGATCATTTTATAAATATATGACCTGGGAAAGTTTTGCCAAGATCCCTGTGGGAATGAGAAACACTGGAAATAACACTGGGATACATTTCTGGCCCTGTTTCCAGCATGTGTTTCAATAACCTGCAGTCAAGCTACATATTTTTGTTCCATAATTTATGGGCCCCAGAATTTATGGATAACATATCTCACCCATTTTTTTAAAAAAAATTGTGTTGGGGAGAAGGTAGAAATGTGAAGCTGGCAAAGAGTAGACGTCAAGCTGACCAGAGGCAGATATTGTCTAAAAGCCTACTTTATCCTACTGTAAAAGAAGCAGGTTATGAGGCTGATGTCTTTTCTGGCCATAACATTGGTGAGCTCTCTCATAAGCATTTGTTAGAGTCCAATTAACTGAGTTGTGTATTAAGGGCAACTGGGCAAGAGTCACTGTTTGTCTTGACTCAACGGAGCTTAGTGTTCTCATTCCCCCTAAACAGCTTACTTCGAGTCGAATTACACAAGGGCTCAGATATTTATTTATTTATTTATTTAGAATATTTTTAAACTTCATTTGTCCTTTAAAAGGACCCAAGTTTCAGGGCTGTATTAACCCAGGTCCGGGCCCCTAGGTTTTCAGGTATTTCAGGGGGTCCTCTAGCACAGTGGTTCTTAACCTGGGCGATAATGCCCCCCAGGGGGCGATTTCATTTTTCAGGGGGGCGGTAGAATGAAAAGGGGCGGCGTGGAGGCGCTTGAGCAGAAGGGGTGGTAGGGGGGCGCTGGAGCAAGCCAAAACTGTGAAGATGGCTGCAGCCTTTTTACAATGTGCATGAATATATATTTTCCTCCAATCTTAATTTAGTTTCAGAGTTTTCGTCTTGAAATTTTTAGTTCCTGCATTGCGGTTTGTTTTTATGCCCTTTTAATGTTTCTTTTTGCGTCTTAAAATTTGCTCGCAACTAAATCATTAAATGTTACTTTTTGAGGGCATTTCATTTTCTTGGAATTGAATTTTGTTATCAGGGGTCATTGAATTTAAGTGTCTTAAATAAATAAATAAATAAATAAATAAATAAATAAATAAATAAATAAATAAATAAATAAATAAATAAATATGACATCATCACTGCAGGGAGGGGGGCAATGATAACTTCCTCAATGGCTCAAGGGGGCGTTTCTTTCAAAAAGGTTAAGAACCACTGCTCTAGCACTTCAATCTTCCACACCGCTGCAGCTGACGGCATGAGCCTGGCCAATTGATGGACCCCTCGTTCCTGCGGCTCCCTGAGGCTTGAGCTTAGACAGCCTTATATATAATACAGCCCAGCCAAGGTAAGGTAAAGGTTTAGTCCAGTCATGTCTGACTCTAGGGCATGGTGCTCATCCCCGTTTCCAAGCCATAGAGCCAGCGTTTGTCCAAAGACCATTTCCATGGTCACGTGGTCAGCGCAACTAGACACAGAATGCCATTACCTTCCCACCGAGGTGGTACCTATTTATCTACTCACATTTTCACATGCTTTCAAATGGCTCGGTTGGCAGGAGCTGGGACAAGCGACGGGAACTCACTCCGTTGCGTGGATTTGATTTCACGCAGCACAGAGGCTTCTGCGGTTTAACTTCAGCGCCACCACGTCCTTAAGCCCAGCCAAGGTGGCTTACAACAATTACAAGACAGTATTTAAGCTAATTACAGTGAGTATACAATACTAAAAGGATCAAATGAAGCCAATAAGCAACAATTAAAAACACATTCAATGCAGTAAGGTTCAACAATTCATTAAAAAACCTCACTTAGCAGCCAGTCAGTCAAGGAAAGCTTACCTGAAGAGAAAGGTCTTTGCCTGCTTGCAGAAGGACAGCAAAGATGGGGCCAGCCTAGCCTCCTATGGGAGGGGGATCCAGAATCTGGAAGGAACAGATGGTGTGCCCATCTGTAATCTAGAGTAAATGTTATAGTGTCACTCCATTATATTCCAGATGACACGTTTATATAGGGGAAGAACAACAGCCTTGGCTTAATAGGTTTAATCTGTTCACTCTTCTGTTCTGAGCTTAATCCTACTTCCCTGGGGTAAGTTACATTGAACTCGATGGGACCAATTTCTTATATTACCTAAAAGGTATGTGGTACGGTACATATTATATAGGGCTGTACCATGTTGGATAGCCCATAGGGACGTGGTGGCGCTGCGGGCTAAACCGCAGAAGCCTGTGCTGCAGGGTCAGAAGACCAAGCAGTCGTAAGATCGAATCCACGCGACGGAGTGAGCGCCCGTCACTTGTCCCAGCTCCCGCCAACCTAGTGATTCGAAAGCATGCAAAATGCAAGTAGATAAATAGGGACCACCTTGGTGGGAAGGTAACAGCATTCCGTGTCTAGTCACGCTGGCCATGTGACCACGGAAGATTGTCTTCGGACAAACGCTGGCTCTATGGCTTGGAAACGGGGATGAGCACCGCCCCCTAGAATCGAACACGACTGGACAAAAATTGTCAAGGGGAACCTTTACCTTTACCTTTACCTTACCATGTTGCAACAAAATAGAAATCAGAGGATATTCTTCAAGATACTGGTGTCTACCAGGAGGAACATTTCTCTTTGTCCCCACAATTTGATTAGCCAAAATTACAACTTCTGGTTGATTAATCTGTCAGTTAAGAGAGTGAAAAGCAAGTCCGGAGCTCTGGCTACAATACACTGCTGATTGTATAACTTTGCTTCTAAATGTTTGCATTTCATCATCCGCAGCACATATTTCCTTGCTCAAGCTGCAAGACTTTGGTGGCAGGAGAGACCAAGCTGGATTTACTCTCCCAACCAAAAAAATAAAATAACAGCCCACCAGCTGCGTCCTGAAAATTGAAAAATCTGTGTTCAACTTCTCGGCAGCAGCTCAACAGCATCCAGAGCCATCAATAACAATAAATTAGGAGAGCTCTTCCCCTCGCCTGGATCCCCCCTCCCTTCCAAAGGGCATGTCTGTGAGCTGGAGCCTGAACTCAGTTGAAATGGAGAAGCTTGCCCATCCACTTGGATGGCTGTGGCACCGAGGATTGATGCCTGAGCCTCCCTCATGTAATCACTCTGTGTGAGGTCTGGAAACTGAAAAGAAGAAGGGAGGGAGGCTCTTTTGAACATTCCCCAATGTGAAAAGCATTGGGTGAAATCCAGAGCAGGCTGTCGAAAAATTGTTTTGCTGTAAATAACTTTGAAACAGTCCATTAGGACACCGTAGGGCCTCGTCTTTTCACGGCTGTGAATTAAGGTTCCCTTGCCACCTGGCTGGCCCTCAACCAGCCAACACGAAGATATTTTGGATGGCGTATTCCCAAGGCATATTTGTTTTCCAAAAAATCAAATCAAACAGTAGCTGTGTACATATAAGTAGAAAATATTCTGCCATTTTAGAAGTCTTGGCTAGGCACCTATTGTTGTCATTCATACTGTTAATTATTGTTAATTTCTAAATGTGCACAATGCACAAGACGACAGGCTGGAGTCAGGTTTGTATTCCTCCAGTACTATCCTTCCTGGCTTTGGCCCCCCCCCCCAGTACTGCTGACTGAAAATGATTGAGTGGCCAGACCATGCAAGTAAGCAAAACATGTCTCTAGGATAACACCCAGAAGCTTCTGGGAGGTGCCCCACCGCCAGGTGTCTCCTGCCTGTTCTGCCTTAGTGCAAGACTGCAGACTTGCCCTGCCGTGAGTTAGGAGGGGCCTGTAGCTTTTTATTAAAGTGTATGCATAGACATTTTATTACTTTTTTAAAATTAAGAACTACACTCAAAGTTCCTCAATGTTTTCCTGTTCTTTGAATTCTTCCCTCTTTTCTCTTTAAGAATACAGTGGTGCCCCGCATAGCAACAATAATCCATTCCGAAAAAATTGTCGCTATGTGGATTCGTCACTATGCGGGGCAAAAAAGCCCATAGGAATGCATTGAAACACATTTAATGCATTCCTATGGGCAAAAAACTCACCTTAATGCGAAGATCCTCTATGCGACCGCCATTTTCGCTGCCCGGTAATCGAGGAAAGGGTGTGAAAACACAGCAGGCGGCCATTTCCTTTACCCGGTGGCCATTTTGGAACCCCCAATCAACTGTTAAAAAAACATCGCTATGTGAAAATCGGTAAGCGAAACGCTTACTGATCATCGCAAAGCGATTTTTTGCCATTAGAAACATCGCAATGCGATCACTTAAAAACATCACTATGCGGATTCATTGTTAACCGAGGCGCTCATTAAGCGAGGCACCACTGTAGTTTTTTTTCCTTTCTTAAAAAAAATATAGTTTTTGGGAAAAAAGTTTTTAAATAAGGCTATGGTACCACACGGTCCAGATGACACCATGTAAAGTGACGTAGGCTCTTCTGAGGCATTCAAAAGAGATTTAAGTCAATGGGCAAGGAACAGAGCATACTAGACTCACCTCTCTGTTGTTGTGTTACTCATGATGCTCCTGAAGGACAGTGTTGTCAGAAACTCAGACTTTCCAGAGCTTTGGCTGACACAGAAGCTCCTCCTCATGCATAGAAGAGGTTCTCCTCAGAATGGTCTCTTTTTCCAGGAACAAAGTGACAACACAAGGATGTAAATTCAAACCGTTTTCAGACACTTGATAGAACTACAGGCTCAGTATGATCTTTCTGTTAGTTTTTATGTGAACATGCTTTCAAGACACTGGGTAAAATACCGTCTATCCAGAAAGTTTCCTATGCGCATCAGACTTTGGATGGTTAACTAAAAGATGGTTAGTGGGTGATGTGACAGTAAAATAAGAGCATTAAAGCAAAGTCTTGTTTACTTTTCTGAAGGCAGTAGCTGTGGTACTCTATTGCTGCAAAAATGGCAAAGAGTTGTGTCATATGTTAAAGTATAGGCGTCACCAAGCCATAGGATTGCCATAAACCGGAAGTAGCTTGACAGTACATAACAACAACAACATCTTGTCAAATTGTGTCACCGACATGATTTTCAGCCCAGATAAATTATCCCCTCCTTTCAAAATGTATTCATTTTCTTAGTTCAAAAGTGGAATACCTTCACGTAGAAGGTCCTAGTTGGTTTAATTTTGCCAAGAACCCTTATTTAGCTTGGTGCCTTTATTTTCCGTCTTATATATTATAATTGTTGAAATCATGTTGCGCAGTTACGCTAGCTGTGTAACCTTTGGTAGTGATTTGCCGTATGTTAAAAAAATCTCTATAGACATTATCCATCGCAAACTGAGTTGCATGATAGAGATACTATCATGTATCTCTATCATGATACTCTACCATGATAATGTCCATGGAGATTCTGTAACCTACAGCAATTTATGTCTAAATGTTGTGCTACTTGTGCAACTACGCAACAGGATTTTGTGTCATATTTAATCCAGTTCTGGTTGCTCGAATTATTTGCATGTTAAAGTTTCTTTACACTGCAGGATATTTAGACCATGCCTTTAGCTCACTGTCCGATTTTCCTTTCTGCAGTTTTTGCCCCATGGAATCTGACTCATTTTTCCCAAACTGATGTGATTCTCTGCCACTGAGATGAGGAATTTGGCAGGGTGAGAACTGGAAGCCTCTGTTTCTGCTTGAACAACTTCTTTTTCTTTGAGTGAGAAAAATTCAGCTGCCAAGCTTGTGTCACCAGAATGACAATCTATAATAAGGTCATCCAGGTCCCAGCAGATATAGCTTTAAAAATATGCGCTTGCAATCTGCAAGCTAGTGAGGAAAACATGTTGGCTCATAAACCAAATTCACCCTTAGATTAAATCCCATTCTGACCTAACTGATATAAACAATGTTTGGATGAGTTTGTGTGGGTTTCTTTCTTTCTTTTTTCTTTGCTTTGTTTTGTTTTTTTAGATGGCAGTCTTATCCACAAACAGAGAAGTTTGAAAACAGGGGTTTAAAGTAGCAGTGGAAGTTTTCCAGAGATGCAGTTTTCCAGAGCTTTTGACCCTTTGCATTAAATAAGAGCTTAGAAATGTTGGCAGCACCGCCAACATGTTGACATTTGTTAATTAAGGAGAGTTCATTTGTGGGTTTTATAACGTTAAAGAGATTTAATTGGTTGATTGATTGATTTTTTTTTCTTTTAGTTAATCATCATCATTTTAGAACTGCGGAGCTGGAAGGGGCCCTCTGGCTCATCGTGTCCAGTCCCTGTCATGGAGGCACGGTGGGCAATTGAACTCCCAACTTCTGGCTCCACAGCCAGATGCCTAAACCACTGGGCTATCCATCAGTTCATCTGTTAAATCATTTTTATTAATGGATATATCTCAAAATGATCCTCAGAACTGCTGATCATGATGACCACAGATTCATGGCATGGGAAGCATTATCACACACTGTCATTTACCGATTTAAGCCATTAAAACCACAAAATGTAATTGTACTGCAACAAATTAGAATATGGTATTAATTTCTAATGAGTTATCTCCACGCTCTGAGTTAGACCTTCTTTCACCATGTAATCAGGTTGGGATCAGACGCTGGCATCATGGAGAACCTGCCAATGGCCAAAATGCTAAAGAAAGACAGTTGTAGAAATTAGGTGCTTCCTGGCATTCTGAATGCTTTTTCTTGTTCATTGTTGCTCTTCAACTGCCTTTTTTTATCATGCAAGCAAGCAATGAAGAAAAATTCTCTGAAACACAGAAAAGCTTATCCCAATTGGTGGGGAAAATCATCAGCAGGCGTCTGGGATCCGGTGAGATAGAATCCATTGAGCATATGATGCTCAGATGTAACAGGCATAACAAGATTCAAGGAAAATATATGGCACCTCTCTTAAAAGACATGACAAGGCAGTCAGACTCAGGCTACTGTAACCAACTGTTAATTGATCAAAATCGGATTACTACAGAACTGGTAGCGAAATTTTGGGTGGCATGCCGTAATAGCCAGAATAGATAGCCAAACTTAGACATTGGTCTTACATTGTCATATTTGTAGTTTTATTTTCTTTTGCTTATTTGATTTGGCTTTTTGTAGTATATGTCAGTACTTGAAGCTTTGCGTTTAATTTTGTTTTATTTATATGGCTCGATGCTGTAACAATAAAAGTGTGTGTGGGCTTATTAAGTGAACGGGCAATGAAGAAGGAGGAGCAAAGTTAGATGTCCAAGTAAATCATTGCCGAAACCTGGGCCTCAGCCATGCCCAATAATGTCATACCCTGATACCAGCCCGTGGTGCATCATCCTCTTCGCAAAGATTTGTGCATGTATGTGAACGTGTGATGTGCTATCAAGTCAGTTCTGACTTATTGAAACCCTAGTAGGGTTTCTGGGATATGTGAGATATTTAAGGAGTATCTCTATCATTGCCTCCTCGCTCACAGTGAGTTTCCATGGCTACACAGGGATTTTGAACCCAAGTCTTCTAAGTACTACTCTAATATTTTATCCACTAAACTATCTTGGCACTCACAAAAATGTAGGGCCTTCTACAAACACATACTGAGGTGACTCGGGGTGGGAGTAGAGATGCAGGTAGTGCTATTCAAAGGCCACAAGATTGCCTCCACTGGTAATGAGTCACACACCACCACACAGTCATACCAGATGATTAAAATGGTGACCTAGGAGGGCCTATTTTTCCCCTTGATCCAAAGACCCCAGCAAATGATTCACTAAAAACTGCAGATGGAGTTGACACATCATGACTGTGATTGGAGGACAATAAATACAGCCTGGAATATAAATTGTATAGCAACTTCTTTTCAGCAGTGAAGCAGAAAATAGTAGGCTGGTACAGAATAGAAATAGTAAGTGGTAGGCATGTGTGGCTTTGGGAGCCAAGAGATCCCCTGATAGCCGTGGGCAAGGCGCCCCATTCCAAAACCAAACTCCAGCTATATAATTATGTTTAGATTTGGCTTTTTATGGCCTGGAGTATTTTGTTTGGCTTCAGGACTGTTTTGGGAGTTAGGACACTGTGGAGCTGCCTATTTACTGATGACGTTCGGAGCCGGCAAAGCCATTACATGGGCTGTACAGACAGGGGAGCTCTTGTGAGTCTAACAATCCTGGAAACTCCGCAGGAGAGAGCGACATGGCTGGAATGGATGTACTCACATATTGCTCCCTGGCAATCATTGAAAATAAACTCATCAAGGTGATCAAAGTGAAAACAATTAACCAACTGGATTGAGGCCAGTGGTCTCTCCCGCGCTCAGCAGCAACACTCACATTTCATTTTTTGACAACAACTCCGCACATCCTGGGTTTTGTAGAAATTCTGCTACAGCATTTGCAAAGGGGTTCCTGTTATGGTGTTAGCAGCATCTGATTCTCTGAGGTGTGGTGCTGAAACCTGAGACTAGGGACCAGGCCTTCATGATACCACAGAGGAACGGGTACATGCCTCTCTCTCTCTCTCTCTCTCTCTCTCTCTCTCTCTCTCTCTCTCTCATTCTGTCATTCTTTGGGTCAAATTAGACAATAGCCTATATTTAGAAGCAGTTGTGAGAGACATGTTTCTTGTAGCATGTACAGCCCTTTGCTTCTGTCTTGTATTTAGGAGGCTCTGTTTTATACAGTGGTGCCTCACTTGACGATGTTAATTCGTTCCAGCGAAATCGCTGCAGAGCAAAAACATCGTAAAGCGAAATTAAAAAGCCCACTGAAATGCATTGAAACCCGTTCAATGTGTTCCAATGGGCTGAAAACTCACTGTCCAGCGAAGATCCTCCATAGAGGCGGTCATTTTTGGGTGCCTGTATAGCGAAAATGGCTCCTAAAAACAGTGGGGAGCCATTTTGAAACCCGACGATCAACTGTTTTAGATCATCGTAATGCAAAAATCGGTTCCTGAGGCAGGGAACCGATCATCATGAGGTGGATTTTTCCCATTTAGACCATCATTTTGCGATCACTTTTGCGATCTCAAAAACCTGATCGTCAAGCGATTTCCTTGTTAAGTGAGGCAATCATTAAGCAAAGCACCACTGTAATTAGTTAAATTAGAAACATGGATTTAATTTGCTAATTTGATTACTAAAGGAAATTTGGGAGGAAATCACCCTGTGGAAGGAGAAATACACTAATCTCAAGGGATACGAGTTCTGGTTTACACTTGGCATAACTTCTTAACTAAGTCTTTCTTTCATTATCTCTTCTCTCCCAGGAATTCTAAACTATCTTTCACCTTTCAAAATATCCAGGTACTTATCCTCACTATCCCCATCACATCACATAATATGTTGCAATGATTTTACAGACTTCTAGTTGTCCTGGAAGGGGAATAATGCCTAAGGTAGATTCTAGGGGGCCCTATGTGTGTCTTGCCAAAATTATAATGCTTTTAAAATAAGGTGGGAGTCTTTCCAAGGTATTACATAACCCTCCCTTCATAGTCGCACTATATTTTTTTCTAAGACCAGCGTGGCAAAAGACCTCTGACTTCCACGTTGTGGAGCCCATTGTAACAGTCTGCAGCATCCCTCAGAATTGGCTCAAGCAAAAACCAGATGCCTTGTAATGCTCCATCTGAGCATCCCTCATTACTCATTAATGTAATTAAAAAGACATGTCAGGGGTTCTACCAAGAAGCCCCATTTTGCAAGGAGCACTTACAAAGATCCCGTTTTTCTTTTTCCTGGCATACAATGTAACCTGAATGAGTTATGCCAAGAACAATATTGATCTTCCCCCCCACAAAGAAAAAAAAATGAAGCAAATTTGATTTTAATGTGTGTGAACTACATGATACATATAAAGTTCCTTATTTGGGCATTCACTCATTCTTATATTTTCATGTGAAAGGGCAAAGTTTATGGCCGTCATTGTAAGCTTAACTCAGAACTGAGTTACTTGACCCTTTATACATTGTAAGACAAATAAATGCATGTAGTAAAATGGTAGTCTGAAACCTCATATTTTTTTAGCACAGCTCCATTTTTTTCTCCAAAATTGTTGCTCACAAATTCTGCTGGAATTGGCCAAAAGTCCCTTTACTTCAATACTGTGCTGAATGCTGAGATTCTTCTATGAAATTCCCTCACTTTGTTCAGAAGGTTTGGCCCATATCCAGCCTGAAGTCCTATCTTGTTGCTTAGTCATTTAGTCATGTCCAACTCTTTGTGACCCCATGGACCAGAGCACGCCAGGCCCTCCTGTCTTCCACTGCCTCCTGGAGTTGGGTCAAATTCATGTTGGTCGCTTCGCAGACACTGTCCAGCCATCTCATCCCTACTTTAGCATTCCAATCCCCAATAATGAGAAGAACATCTTTCTTTGGTGTCAGTTCTAGAAGGTGTTGTAAGTCTTCATAAAATTGGTCAATTTTTGTCTCCTCATCATTGGTGATTGGTCCATAAACTTGGATGACTGTGATGTTGAAAGGTCTGCCTTGGATTCGAATTGACATCAGCCTGTCATTTTTGAGATTGTGTCCCATTACAGCTTTTTCCACTCTTTTGTTGACTATGAGAGCTACTCCATCCCTTCTACGGGATTCTTGCCCACAGTAGTAGATATGGTAATCATCTGAATTGAATTTGCCCATTCCCGTCCATTTTAGTTCACTGACACCCAGGATGTCAATGTTTATTCTTGCCATCTCCTGTCTGACCACATCCAGCTTACCAAGGTTCATAGATCTCACATTCCAGGTTCCTATGCAGCATTCTTCTTTGCAGCACTGGACTTTCCTTTTACTTCCAGGCGCGTCCACAGCTGAGCGTCCTTTCAGCTTTGGCCCAACCACTTCATTAGCTCTGGAGCTACTTGTACTTATCCTCCGCTCTTCCTCAGTAGCATGTTGGACACCTTCTGACCTGAGGGGTCCATCTTCCAGCATCATATCTTTTAGCCTTTTGTTTCTGGTCATGGAGTTTTCTTGACAAAGATACTGGAGTGGCCTGCCAATTCCTGCTCCAGATGGATCGTGTTTAGTCAGAACTCTCCACTATGACCTGTCCATCTTGGGTGTCCCTGCACGGCATAGCCCATAGTTTCTCTGAATTACTCAAGCCCCTTCGCCACAGCAAGGCAGCAATCCATGAAGGGGGAAGTCCGATCTAGAGAAACCTAATTGAATTCATTGCTAGGTACAGCATTTTGCTTGTGGTTCCTTTTAAAATCGAGTGTGACAGCTGAAAATTAATATTCAAAGTCATGTCTCTCCAAAGTGCGAGTTTCACCCCTGGCATTTGTACACAACATCGTTCCTTCATTTTGTAAGTTGTCAAAAAAACATGCTTTCCAACAGTTTGACAAAATTGAAATAAGCCTTTTATTCCCACTTATTGAAAGTAGTGTAGACTAATATTTAAGAGAATTATTAAAAACTGAGTGATTTATGGAAAAGTAACACAGGCAACATATGGCTTCTACTAATAAGCTCCTGAAATACATTAAGGGAAGTCTTGCTGGTTCAGAATGAAAGATTATGTACTCTGGTGTATTGTTGCCTCAGTGGCCAACAAAGGTGCCTAGATTACAGGAAGCTGATAAGTAGGGTGTGGGAGCAAAAGCCTTCAGTTGGCAGTCTTGTCTTGGTGTTGTTCACATCAACACCTGTTCAAAGGTTTCTCATCATGAAGATAACATACAGTTACCATACCTAGTAGCTCTTGGTAGACTTCAGGACAACTTGGGAAGTTTTGCTGAACAAAGATGTTACCCTTCTGTCATTCCACATGCAGAAGTGTGCTAGCAGTCAGATTTTACTTTTACAGTGGTGCCTCGCATTATGACGTTAATTCGTTCCAGCAAAATCGCTGTAGAAAGAAAACGTCGTAATGCGGAAATAAAAAGCCCATTGAAACGCATTGAAACCCCTTCAGTGCGTTCCAATGGGCTGGAAACTCACCGTCCAGTGAAGATCCTCCACAGGGCGGCCATTTTCGGTGGCTATCTTGCGAGGAATCTGTCCCAGAAAACAGCGTGGAGCCATTTTATTTACCCGGCAGCCATTTTGAAATTGCCAATCAGCTATTGGAAAATCGTTGTTTTGCAAAGAATTGGTTCCCAAAGCAGGGAACCGATCATTGTGAAGCGAAAAAGACCCTATTCAGACCATCATTTTGCGATCGCAAAAGCGATCACAAAAACGTCATTGTAATGTGGTTTCATCGTAATGTGGGGCAATTGTAAAGCAGGGCACAACTATACCTAGGAACATAGCAAGCTGTTTGTGTTGAGTTAGATCATTGGCCTAGCATTACTATGTCAAAAAGCTTCTTTTTCTAACAGGAAGCTAAGTCCAAGCTTGGCCTAGCCTGGGCCTATAGGCCTCCCAGCCTAGCCTTCCTCCAGGTGAGCAAAATCCAAGAGTCTCTCTGGTAGGTGGAACTCCCAGAATGAAGAATTCTAGGATTTGGAATGTTGTTTTTTTTAAAAAAAAAAAATGAATGCACAGGCCTATGGCTATTGCTGTGGTCTGTTCTGTAGGATTGTAAGTGCTGAGGTTTCTGAAAATAAACTCAGAATTACCACTTCCGTGACTCCTGTTCAAACACAAGGGAGTCAGTGGGACATCGTGAGGCTTCAGAGGTCCTGCCTAGCTATTTAGTTGGGTGTGAGGAGCACAGCCAAACCACAGAAGTCCAAATGAACCAGAGGACAGCCAAACTGATCAGGGGTCAAGAGCAGCACCTGTAGAAGAAAAAGGAACATCTGAAGCTGTTTCCCTTTTTATTTTAAAAAGTGAGGAAAGGGAACCTGTGCAGCAGTATATCAAATTATGCATGGAATGGACCAAGTCATAGGAAGAAGTTTTTCTCCTCTTCACGTAGTGCTAGAACCCAGGACTATTTACTGAAGCCAAGTGGAGGGAAATTCAGGACAAATATAAGTACTTGTTTGAGCACCAAATAGTTAACTAGTGGTCGCAAAACCAGATAGGCGGGATATAAATAATTTTTAAAAAAACTATGGAATTTGCTGCTCCAAGAAGGTCTGGTTGCCAACTCAGCCTCCTTTAAAAGGGGGCTGGACAAGTTTGTGAAGAACAGCAATAACCACTAGTCATGGTGGATAACTTCTCTATCATTCCTGAGGTAATATATCTTGGAAAAATTACTTTTTGGATTGTAGCTCCCTGAATTTCCCTTAGGGCTGTGCTGAAACATTCTGTGGCATAAATTCCAAGCTATGTCCTCTATCTCTTAGTTATAAAGCATCGCAAATGGTGAATTGTTATTGCCATCATGGACAACACATGCACTTCTCATTAGAACTGGCTGGTCACTATGTGAATGTGATGCTAAGTTAGGTGTTCCTTCAGCAAGAAGCTTATTTGGCAACATTTCCAACTGATTCATGTTCTTCCCTTCCCACCCACCCACCTCCCAGCTAACAAAGTAGCTGAACTTTATACGACAATCTTGTACTATTTTTTATTTTTCTGGTAAGAATTCCCTGGCGTTTCCAGTCCATTCAAAGCCAGGAGTATCGTTTTACACAATTTTTCATTGTACTCAGGGGAAGACCATGGAAATTTTACAGCAATAAGTTACAAACGGGAAGCTGGAAGTATGCCAGTCTGGAGCCTTCTCATGCCCTTACAGTGTCGCTTTTCTTCATCTCCTTCAGCACTTAGCACATTCCACAATATATAAAATATTTCTCCGACTAGCCCATTATATTTGTTTTGGAGAAATGAATTAAAAATAAGCCGTTGGCTATGTTGTTTGGAGAAGTGACTGGGCATGCTCCCTTAGCATTTCAGAATAACTTAAATACACTTTTAAATGCCATTCCAAACTGTTTTAATACCTGTATCCTTCGTTTCAGGTTTCGTCCATTTTAGCTCCTTGCTTGTAACGGGTTTGTTCTGCTTCAGATTAGAACTGTGTTACTGGAACTCACATTGATTGGCACCCTGGATTTTCCTCTTTAAAAATCTTCAAATATAGTGGATCCATACTAACTCAGTTGGATTTAGTTCTCATTGAAATCAGTGGGGCTTAAGTCATGACTACTTTTTCCTATTGGTCCAACTAACAGAGCTTTGAATCAATTAAGTCCAAGGTAAGTAATAAAAAAATCCATTTACCACTACATATCGTAGCAGAGATACACGGGGGAAAAAATCTGTACATGCTTTTAAAAAAAGCTGTACATACAATCTAAACATCCCTTAAAATTCATCTAATGTCATATCGTATATTTAGCCATAAAAAAGCAAACCAAAAAACATACCTTAGTTGTTGATGGCTTAGATTGGGCCGAATAAAAAAAGTCTCAATTTTCAAAAATCCTTCACATTTCCTTTGAGTTCTTTGAATGTACTACTTCACAATTTTCTTCCTTTTTTCAGAAAATGAATTCTTGTTATTCTGCGTAAGACTGAAAAACATTGGCCTCTGACAGAAAACTTTCCCACATGCTGAGAGATGTCAACGCAAAACATTGCATTCTGCAAACTTGTGCCCTGCAAAACCTTGTTAATTTGCAAATGGACAATCCCCTTCCATGCCACTGAACTGCAAAACAGAGCACCTCTGCCTTGTAGTCTGCAAATTTGCACCAAGCAAAACCATGCCCCTCTCCGAACCCAAGCTGCTTCGCTATGCAGAAGTCTGCAAATGAGGGTTCCTGCTCCATGCAAAAATTTCCAGTCTGTGAACAAGACTTCCCGTTTTATCTGAAATCTTGTTGTTGTGATCAGCTGTCACATGAAAACAACTTATAACGACCTTAGCAGGGCTTTCAAGGTGAGTGAGATATTTAAGGAGTAGTTTTACCAGTTCCACATCCCCAGTGAGCTTCCATGGCTGAACAGAGATTTGAACCCAGATCTTCTGAGTCCTAGTCCATCACTCTGTCCACTGCGCCACGCTGGGGATCCATGCAAAACCTTCCACAGCTGTAAACAAGCACCTGTTAAACTGAAAAACCTAACCACTGATCATCAGAAATAAAACTGCCAACATGAGTTTCCTCAACCCCAATCTACGCTGACCAACAGTGGCTCTTCAGAGTTTCAGATATGGAACTTTCTAAGTGATTCCTGGAGATGCTGAAGCAAAAGCATATATAAAGTGTTATGGTTGTATACCACTTGCCCTTAAAGCACTCTCTGGGCACTTTATCCATTTAAATTATGCAGACTACACATGCCCACTGGGTACTCAGGCAAGCTGGGTACTCAGTTTACCAACCTTGGAAGGATGGAACATTGCATCAACCTTGAGCCCGCGACTGAACTCAGGACATGAACAGAGTCTTCACTGCAGTACTGCAGTTCCACCTTTGCACCACAAGGATACCTTCTGTGGATGCTAGACAACCATTTCTAAATGTTGAAACTCATTGATGTCAATGGGGAGAATCTCATATCTGTTTATGTGAAGAGTCATCCACAATAACAGGGATCTACAGTGGGGTCTTGACTTGAGAACTTAATCCGTATTGGAGGGCGGTTCTCAAGTCAAAAAGTCTGTAAGTCAAGTCTCCATTGACCTACAGTGCATTGAAAACCGATTAATCCCGTAACAGGCCGTTTTTGTTCCATTTTGGTTTTTTTCTGGTCTGTAAGTCAAATCTCAGTCTGCAAGTCAAACCTAAATTTTGCGGCCAGAGAAGTCTGTAACTCAAAAAGTCTGTAAGTCAAGCTGTCTGTAAGTCAAGGGTCCACTGTATTGCTTTTAATAAATACATATTAATTGCACTGAGACAGATGGATAGATAGATCCCAGATGGATAGATAGATTCACACACACATGTTCAGTGTGTATTGAATGCAGGTCAGCGTTCAAATGGCATCAGCATATTCGAAATGCCATCCGGCTCCGATGCATCCATCGAGCTGTAAAAGGAAATGTGCCCTGTGCACATCCTAAGATCTACAACAGAGAATGTATTGACACTGAGAGGCTAGGTCTGTGCAGAATTCTATGTACACCCTATCCACCCACCCTATAGGAATTTGGCCAGGGCAAAAGTATTGTACACTGAAATGATTTATTGCAGCAACATACAAACAATAGCATGCTTGTGACACGTTAATTTAAAGGTTAACAGCCAGAAGTGTAGCTGTGGGTTCTGTGTTCCTTTCATAACAGTTGATCACAAACACTTAAGACTGTTGTGGGAGCTAAATTTCCTGCATTCCTTATAAAGCTGTAAGTGTTCCTGCTGTCATCAGCCATCGGAAGGGAAGGCTCGGACCAGCTCCAATTCGGGTACAGGGCTTGTCGACGGAGAAAGAAAGAACGGATATCTCTAACAATATTGTTCTTAGTGTTCATAGGCTGCAATGTTTACTACATTGTACGAATCCTTTGTGACCGGCTTGGGATTTCCAACTGTTGGAGCTGAAGGTTTTCGTGTTTGTTTTTCAGCAGAGGAGTGGGGGTCCTTTCCAGCAAGTATTTTAAGTGCTTTCTGGGGTGGCTTGTGCAGGCATTCATTTCTCATGATAGTTCAGTAGGAAGGTGTGAACTTTTAACCTCTCACCCTCCCAGCATAGAGTCCTATTCATAACTCTCTCTCTCTCTCTCTCTCCCTCCCTCTCTCTCTCTCTCTCCCTCTCTCTCTCTCTCTCTCTCTCTCTCTCTCACACACACACACACACACACACACACACACACACACACGCACACACACACACAAAACTGCAATACATAATTTGGGCTATATGGCCAAGAGCAATTACATTTTATTCCCCGCTCAGGAGAACTACTTGTCAAGTCTGAAAGAAAGAGGGGGGGGGAAACACACCCTGCAGGCAATTAGTGAGTCTTATTTCAGAAAATGCTTCCTTTTACAAAATAAATATGAGCCATCTCCGCATCAGGACAAATATACCAAAAGTACACTTTTAAAGAACATTTGAACTGCAGTCTTCCACTCGTTTGCACCGGAGCAGTCCAATTAATGTGAAAGGGGCTCCTTAATTCTCCTTGTGGCTTGGACAAGGAGGGAATGAGTTGGCAAGGAGGTATAACAATAGAGACGTGATGTCTAGAAAGGTTCAAAAGCCCATTTAGCTATGTGGAAAATTAAACAGTGAAGAAGCAGGACATCTAAATATCTAAAAATCTAAATACCTTTTGTTGTGGATTTCTGTGTCTCATAAAACAGCCATTAAAATGAGCTTCACCTAAACTTGAATCCTGTTCATTCTGCTCACTGATGATGTTTCCATTTACCCTGTGTTCTTGCATTTCCTCTTTTCTGTGCCAGTTTTTTTCTTTCTGAATAGTCTGTTCATGCCTCTACCATGTTTATTATGCATTTGCCTCTGTTCACTCTTAGCAGGGACTTCTATTTCTCCTGTGTAAAGAAATACAGGCCTTGTGAAAAAGAAGAAGCATATGAAATTGCCCAAAAGCCTTATGAAGAAATTGACCTCCCAGACCTGCTTCCAGCCTTATCCCTACAGTATATCTAGATATATTCAATATATCTAGAGTCTAAAGATGGTACACAAGTACGGATAATTTTTGATTTATTATTAATCCATGTAAGAAACAAAACAGCCCTGAGATGAAACTTCCCTGCTCAGTTTCCTATAATATCTACACTCTATTTTGTTTAGTCGTTAAGTCGTGTTCGACTCTTCGTGACCCCATGGACCAGAGCACGCCAGGCCTTCCTGTCTTCCACTGCCTCCCGGAGTTGGGTCAAATTCATGTTAGTAGCTTTGGTGACACTGTACAGCCATCTCGTCCTCAGTCGTCCCCTTCTCCTCTTGCCTTCACACTTTCCTAACATCAGGGTCTTTTCCAGGGAGTCTTCTCTTCTCATGAAATGGCCAAAGTATTGGAGCCTCAGCTTTAGGATCTGTCCTTCAAGTGAGCACTCAGAGTTGATTTCCTTCAGAGTGTATAGGTTTATTCTCCTTGCAGTCCAGGGGACTCTCAAGAGTCTCCTCTAGCACCACATTTCTACACTACATTTCAGGTATTTTGGTCCCACAGCCTTACCACTATGCTGAAAAGAGACCTCCTCATACATCAATATGCATACATTCTTTTTCATTATTATAAATTAGTGTGCAACATGGACCCTTTGGGCGTTTAGCCCCAAAATCTCCAGAGCCCTTTTTCACCTCTTGTGTCCGTGGGGGATGAATGGCAGGCAATTTTGCTGTGGTGTGAGGGTGTCCTCGTACTCTTCAATTTTTAACTGGCCACCCAAGGAGACTTTTCCACTATCTCTCATTTGTATAGTTTTGGTGGGCATAGGTCATGAAGAAAGGTGTGGCCCTCCAAAGTCTCAGGGATCAGGGTGTGTAGATCCCGGATCTCTTGTAATCACCTGTTCCTGTTACAGATTCAGGACAATTAATCTTTCTTTTAGGAAAGTGCTGTGGGTTTTTTTTTTATGTGCCTAAGTAGAGCTCAAAGCAATTTAATTGTTTTCAGCAGTTTTCCCCAAGTAGATATGCCCTGTGGGTGATCTTTGCCAGCCAGCATGGATATGGAGCACACAGGGTAGAGAAAAGAGGCATTGTTGCCTAAGACATCTAAAAGACATAACGCTAGGAAATGTTGCTTGATTGCAATAGTCATTCAGTGCATCGAGATTAGAGATGAGCACAAATCAGAAAAATGGTGATTCATTTTGATTCATCAAAGCTGGTGAATTGTGAATTACAAATTTACAAAAAAAAAAATCTGATGAATTGATTCATTGTTTTACTCTAAAACCCTATAAAATGCCCCCAAGCATCTAGAGACATCAAATTTGCAGAGAAGCTTCCCCTAACTCTCCTCTACAAGCTCTGCATGTTTGGTGAAGTTTGGGTTTCAGGCACCCAAGTTACACACCCAGAAACGTGCCCTTTGGTAGCTGGCCTGCAGAAACCCAATCATCACCAAACTTGTAGAGATTGTAGAGGATAGTCAGAGGAAGTTTCCCTGTAATTTAGGTATCTCTAGGTGCCCTGGAGTCAGTTTTATAGCCAAATGAATCAACAAATCAAACATTGGTAAATATTCATTGATTTTTTTAATTTGGCAAGGGCATCGATTTGTACAAATACGAATCAATGAATTAGCAATTTTTAAATGGATTTGGTGATTCATTTTTTAATCCATACCCATCTCTAATAGAGACTTTCTGTTAGCTAATGATAAATGTTTCAGGAGGCTACATGAAATCTGAAACATAGAGGACTGCTCCTCAGCCCTTCCTAAATGACACCCCATGACTCATAGTAATCTTACCATTAAAATCCACATTGGGTTGAAACTAACATCCCATTATAATACATGAAGCAAGCCTGGGCCATCAGGTCATAGGGCTTCTTGTAAGGCAGTGGTCCCCAACCTTGGGCCTCCAGATGTTCTTGAACTTCAACTCCTAGAAATCCTGGCCAACAGAGGTGATGGTGAAGGCTTCTGGGAGTTGTAGTCCAAGAACATCTGGAGGACCAAGGTTGGGGACCATTGTTGTAAGGCATATGTAACTGGTCACAGAACAAGGGTGAAGTTGCTAGTGGAAGCATAGCTATCTATTAACCACTGTGGTTTACTTCATGGCATAATCATTCTGGAAACATTGCCACCTCAGAATTAATAAACTAATTAAGAATGTTGCTTTCCAGCCTTATCTCATGAGATCTGAAAATGCAAATCAAAGGACTGCAGTCTTGAACATCTCCAACATAAATAGCTATTTCTTGGCGTTGTCATGGGAAATTAGCTTATTCCTCCTAAACACGCATGTACTTGGGTATGAGATACTCTGTGGATTGAAACCTCAATGGCAAGCTTGGCACATCTTACCTGTGCTCATTATTCTACTTCAACAAAGCACATGAAATAATTTTGACCATGCAAACATTAGAGGTTGACTATTTGAGGTCAAAATCCAAATGTTGATTCAACAGAGAATTTGATTTCACATTTATAAACGTTTCTCCTTTCCTCTCGGGCATCTTCCCAGCACTCTGTTTTAATAGTGGATGAAATCAGGAAAAAGTGCTAATGGTCACGTTTAATTATACTTGAAAACAGAAAAGGGAATTGTCCTTATCTGAATTTTAAAATCTCCCAGCCGGGTGTAGAGTAGGTTCAAGGTTTCCTTGTGCTTTCCCTTTTGACAGCTATCAGAATTGATTGAGCTACTAGGTGAAAGAATGACTTATGGCTTCACGCAAACAACATGAAAGTCTTAATCCACGGAGTAGCTTCATAAATCATGATAAGGTTCTGCAGAGGCCAGTTCACGAAGTTGCCACAGCAATGTTCATTGAGCTGGAGCTGCTGATGAATAGAGCCCTTAACAATCACAGCTCTGTGTTGATAATATTTAATATCAGCTTATATTTCACTTTTATTAGGTGCTGTTTTCAGAAGACTTTGTCAACACACACACACACACAATCAAAAATAAAATTTCAGTTTAGGGAGAGTGGAAAAGCACAGCATTTCATACAGGTAGGTTCATTCAATTCATTTTATGTTGGAGACTGCGTAAGACATATTTTAAAAAAAGGTTGCTTTGGGTTTTTTGTCTTGTTTTTTCAAGTTTTTGAACCAGAGTTCAGCTCATGACACATTAAATACATGCTAAATGTGCATACAATTGCCCAGTTCAGACCGAAGGCAATCTCTATAATGTCCAAACTTATGGACATCGTTTTTTGCTTTAAACTATGAATTAATGGAGACAATATGGATCATATGTCCCCGGGGGGGGGGAGAAAATTTGAAGGGGGCCACAGATACATTGATTCATATTGTACCCTTTTTTGCACACAACCAATGGCTTTCCTTGTTGAACAGGGACCCTGGAACATAAGAAGACCTCCTAAAAAGGCCACGGCCAAAAAATAGTTGAGAACTTGCTCTGAAACCAATGTCCAAAAAACAAACAAACCACCCTATAATGCTCTATAATGCTCCAAGGTAGACATAACAAGAATGTAAAAGCTGTAAAAAGCTGAAGCAGAGTATTCCCACTGGCCTCTTATCATCACACAAAAGAAAAGGGGAGTTGGTAAGGTAATGGTTTGCCCTTAACATCATTAACCAAACTTGGCCTAACGCCGAGGGAGGCCCGGAGAGAAAGAACAAGAAACTGGGTCTTCTCGGCAGTGGCCCCACAACTTTGGAACAATCTGCCCCCAGAGATCTTTCTGGCTCCCTACGCTGGGTGTTTTTAAGAGCCAAGTCATGGTGCTTCCCAACCTGGCTCTTTAGGCAGGCTTTCCCTCCTGTCATCACTTGAATATGTTTTTCCCCCATCTTGAGCTATATTACTACTGTTGTTTTCAATTTTATTTATATTGTTTTATTTTATCTAATATTGTTAGCCACCCAGAGTAGACGTTGGTCTAGATGGGGGGGGGTATAAATTAAATTAAATTAAATTAAATTAAATTAAATTAAATTAAATTAAATAAATTAAATTAAATTAAATAAATTAATTAAATAAATAAATAAATAAATAAATAAATAAATAAATAAATAAATAAATAAATAAATAAATAAATGTTATATCCATGGTTCCTGACCTTGGGTCCCCACGTGTTCTTGGACTAAAATTACGTCTTCACTACTAGCTGTGCTGGCCAAAACTTTTCTGAGTTGTAGTCCAAGAACATCTGTGGACCCAGGCTGGGAAGCACCATGACTTCTTTTACAAAGAGACCTTTGGGTAGTGTGGGCAGCATATAAATTAAATAAATAAATAAATAAATAAATAAATAAATAAATAAATAAATAAATAAATAAATAAATAAATAAATAAATAAATAAATAAATAAAATTTATTGTGATGCAATGTTTTGACTTCCGCCACTCTCTATCGTTACTTTTTTTTTGGGGCAGTGTATCTTTTAATTATGTGCCGGCAAGTTGATTTTGACTGCTGGTGACCTTTTCAATGGTTTCCTATAAGTGTGTGTGTGTTGGGGGGGACTTCTTCTAAGAGTGTTCTGGGACTGTATACCTTGCCTGAAGCCACACAGACTGGCTACACAGCACCGTGGGAACTCAAATTCTCAAGTTCTGGCTCTGCACCTCAATCTTGTTACACATCAACAAATCTTACATTAGGTATGTGGCCACACATATATTTTTTTCCCCTTGAGGGAATACTGCATAGAAGAAAATGGCAGTTTAGGGGCACAGCACAAGCTTGTCTTGCAGAAACTCCCAACTGGTGTTCCCATGAAAGTCTTGAGCAAGAGTTAGCTATGTTAAATCCTGTTGCTAAACACTAGATTCCAGTTGTTCCCCATTTTGGAGCCTGGGACACTGTTGGGGCTAACAGAAAAGGACTGAGTTGAAGTCCAAGCCATGACACAATGGTCAATACTGAGTCGGACCGGCCGATGACCTGAAAATACAAGCTGTTCTTCAGCTACACTGAACATTGTCTTGATCCACCAGAAGAAAGAGCTGCACCTTTTTTGACACCATATTCTCTATCATTGCTCATCCTGGGGCAATGGCAGATCACTCAATACTTTTAAAAAGATTTACAAAATGTTGTTCTTTAAAATTTCACCTGTTTATGTTCTTTTTTTCAACTGTTTCCTTCTTCATTCAAATGTTTTCTTCTTCTTCTTCTAATGACTTAGGGCTTATTCAGGTGGTATTTTCCCCCTATAGATACCTGATTGTACACTGATTGTACACTGATAATATCAATAGTTTTCCTGCTGTTCAGATGATACAAGACTTAAATCAGCATCAACGGTGAAAAATAGTGACAACAATCATGGCTTTACAGGTTCTTATAAAACTACCTCCTATAAGTAAAGGTGTGTGTGTGTGTGTGTGTGTGTGTGTGTGTGTGTGTGTGTGTGTGTGTGTGTGTGTGTGTGTGTGTGTGTGTGTGTGTGTGTGTGTGTGAAAGAGAGAGAGGTACTATTAATGCTAAGCCACTAATAAAACAACTAAAAGCAAAAATCTAGTACGGTGGACCCTCTACTTAAGGAATTAATCCGTATTGGAATGGTGGCTGCAAGTCGAAAAGTCTGTAAGTCGAATCTCCATTGACCTACAATGCACTGAAAACCGATTAATCCCATAACCAGTGGTTTTTATTCTATTTTTATTCCATTTTGGTTTTTTTCTGGTCTGTAAGTCGATTCTCTGGGTGCAAGTCGAATCTAAATTTTGCAGCCAGAGAAGTCTGTAACTCGAAAAGTCTGTAAGTCGACCCATCTGTAAGTCGAGGGTCCACTGTACAGAAGATCATTAAACCCATTTTGTTTAATGGGTTTCCATTAGCATAACAAGTTCATCATTAGTGAAAGAATTGTTGTGAAAGACATCTGATTTCAAAAGTTGATTAGCAGTGAGTTGGGACTCCACTAAAAGGGATTCGGATCAGAAGCTTTCAAAAATAGCACTTGTCCTGTTTTTTTATTTTAAATAAATGAAAACAAAACAAAAACCCAATACAGAAGATTATACAGTACTGTATTTATAAGTGTTTCTTTAAATTTTCAAAATATTTTGGAACCATTTTCTTAAGAGATGCAATTTTTTCTTTAAAAAAGTGAAGTTTTAAGGATATGTGCAGGCTAGGGATATGCACAGGTACCCCAGTCTGCTCTGCACCCACATCCAAGGGTGTCCAGATCAGAGCCAGCCAGCACTGTACTCCTTAGGAGACACATTCCATCTCAGGGTCCATGACATCATCAGCGTGTTTCTGAAACTTAGGTAAAAATAAAAATTCCAAAAGGGAAAGGGGCAATCTAAAGAGCAGCCTGGACCTTTTCCTTTGTCCTACAATTCTGCAAAATAGCTGGTGGAGTGGCTGCAAGGGGAGAGACATATATAATAATAATCATGGCCCATCAAGTCAATTCTGACTTGTTGGCAACTCTTTTCAGGGTCTTCTAGGGAGAGATTGCAAAGCAGTAGTTTACCACTCCCCTCTTTTTGGTGGTGGTGCCGGGGGGCATCCTGAGACGGTGCAGCTGGCCCAAGGCCACACAGGATAGATGTGGGGATTCCCATTCCGAAGCTGACTCCAAACATAAGCAAATAAGGTCGAATTCTGTCCAACACGAGGCAACTGCTGGATGTTTTAGGTCTCTGGCTGCAGAGCCAGAGGTTGGAAGTTCGATTCCCCACTATGCCTTCTTTACAGGGGCTGGACTCAATGATACATAGAGTCCTGTCCAGCTTTGAAAATCTAAGATGATGGTGATTAAAACGCAGGCTGGCTGTACTCACAGGAAGCACAGTGGGGAACTGAACTGCCAACCTCTGGCTCCAGAGCCAGAGACCTAAAACATTGAGCTATCAATTTAGCCCATATATCTCGACTCCCTTGCAACCACTCCATAGACTCACACACCACTGTTACCTCCATCTGAGCCCTCCTAGCCCCTTAGTACTTAGTACAGTGGGGTCTCTACTTAAGAACTTAATCCGTATTGGAAGGTGGTTCTCAAGTGGAAAAGTTCTTATGTAGAATCTGCATTTCCCATAGGAATGCATTGAAAACCATTTAATCTGTATCTGCTCTTTTCCGTCCATAGAAACTAATGGGAAGCTGCTATTCCGCCTTCTACCACTAGAGGGGAATATTTTTTCTTTTTTTTCCCCTTAGGTCAGGGAACAGTGTTAAAAGCACTTCTGACGAAGCTAATTTTGAAGCAATGGACTGAAAACCAATTAATCTGTTCTGGCTGTTTTTTTGTTATGTAGAGGTGCGTTCGTACATTGAAGCATTAGTTCCCATAGGAACTAATGCAAAGCTGGTTAATACGTACTCTACCACTAGGGGGAGAACATTTTTTAACCTAAGATGACCTAAGGTTAAAAAAAGAGCAGGAAAGTTTTTTTTTCCTGTTCTTATCTTGGATTTCTGTTCTCAAGTAGAAGCAAAATTTAGCAAATGGAGCTGTTCTTAAGTGGAATTGTTCTTAAGTAGGGACGTTCTTAAGTAGAGACCCCACTGTATGTCCAGAAGAGACCATGGGGTTTATTATGGGGTCGAGCTTCTTTTTTCATTGCCAACAATTCAATCTACTCTTATTATTTTCAGCCTCCTCTTTCCTGATTTCAAATAGCTGACATCCTTTAAACTTTATGAATCCTGACTGACTAGAAAGGACCCTTTGTAATGTTGCTCCATCCCAACATGAACAGCAGCTCCTGGCTCTGCCCCTTAGCTACTCCCAATTCATTTCATTCTCTTTTTTTCATATTTGCCCAACGACAGTGCACATGCCTTATATAGGCAGAAGCCTCCATGAGGTTGACATTCGGCCAGCACAAAGAGATAACACAAAGTTGGGGTGGGGTTGTGAATGTTCTACCTGGACGACCACTTAACACCGTGTTTCCCCGAAAATAAGACAGGGTCTTATATTAATTTTTGCTCCAAAAATTGGATTAGGGCTTATTTTCAGGGGATGTTTTATTTTTTTTTTCATGTACAACAATCTACAGTTATTCAAATACAGTTGTGTCATCTTCTTCTAGTTGCTGTACAATGGTGGAAGAAGGGGTTTCACTTAACTGGGACTTATTTTTGGGGGGGTACAGCTTATATTGCAAGCATTCTGAAAAATCATACTAGGGCTTATTTTCAGGTTAGGTCTTATTTTCAGGGAAACAGGGTAATACCATTAGTTCAATAAATACATTTCTCTGCGTCCTATTGTTGTGCCTGAGAAGAGGAAAAGTTATATATATACCCCAAAAATGGTATTGAGCACAAGAAGAGGAGAATAGAAGGCCTGACCTGTTTAACAAATGGTAAGTATGCCGATGGCTACCCCGGTGACATCAAATGAACCTAGTGAGCTGAGGAAACAGAGGTAGCTGGTAGGTCCTCTTGAAAAAAGATCCTGCTGTGTTCCCACAGGGTGGCTGAAAGCAATGCAATCTGAGTTGTGCTTTGTTCTCTCGGAGGGCAAAGTAGTGCAATTTTAAGTAGCCCCGTTTGAGGTTATTATTCTTGAGATGTCGGTCTGGCATTTGCTGCCTCCCACTTGCTCTTTTTCCCCTCTACCTTCCTGCTTCTCTGGGCTGGTGGCTCAACCCTCTGCCCTCTTTGGACTCTTTACCTTTCACAACATGGAAGCCACTCACCCCCCCCCACCCCACAGTACCCACTTCATTTGGCAGCAGCAAAAGAGGGCACTAAAGGATCCACATTGCCCGGCACAAGGGGAACAGGGAGGAGGAGTGAGTTATGCATTTTATTCATTGTCATTGGGAAAGCTTCAGGAATTCTCCCTGCCCACACTTTCCCCTCTGTTTTGGAGTCTCAAATGGTCTTGTTTCCAAGGTTGTGTTGCCCTGGTTTACTCTGGGGAGCCTTCTGCTTTGGCTGGGGTCAAGCTGGATCCTTTCTGGGCGAAACTTGACCTGACTTCAGTCATGTCAACACAATTGTTAAAACGTCCATAGCAGCTGTACAAAGGAGTGAACGCAATCAGGACCAGAGAGGGCAGGAGGAGCAGATTCTCTCTCTTTTTTTCCCCTCCCCTTTCTGTGGTCCATGCCATAGAATCATGATGCTCCTACTTGTACTGGGAAGGAAGCTGTTTGTATCAAGAGACCTCTCTTCAAATGCAAATGAAGAACAGTCGTTGGGACCAAAGTCAGTGAGGACGGTTGGAACTCTTTCTCCTTGCCTCATGTGGTCAGAATCCTATGGGGAGCCAGGGTTCACATCTCATTTGATCCTCCCTTGGGGTTCCTTTCTATCAGCCCTCTTAGTGACTTTTAGGGCATAATGCCATTTCGCCCAGACAGTCCCTTTGCACGAAAGTTATAAATGCAAACCCGAATCATGTGAACTTCCTCGAATATCCAAACCCAAAAATGAAACAATGCCCCCTCCCCACCAAACCAGTCCAGGATGCTGCTTGAATCAAATAAGATCAGGATTTTCCCTTCCAAGGTTTGGTGACTGTGAATTTCCAGGGCTTGGGCTAACATACAGCTGGCATGGCCGTGAGACAGCCAGGGGCAGATTGACTAGAGAGGGGATGTGAACTGATTTCTTAATATTCTGTGGGTTTGACATGAGAGAGAGTGGAGGAAAGAGGAGAAAAAGCTTGCCGCTGGAGCACATTGACTTGCTCTATAGGAGGTCAAAATGTGGGGGGAAAGACTCGTAGAGGAGAAGGCAAAGTCTTAGCAGGAGACTGCAGCTATCTTTCTGTTAACTCTCTTCATCCCACCTTGAAAAATAATAGTCTCACTAAGAAAATACAGACATTGGTAAGAGAGAGAGAGAGAGAAGTGGTGAGGGGGAGAAGGAAAACAGTATTTTATCCAAATTTTCATGAATAATATTTTTTGGTATAGATCTGTTCCAGGAAGAGAAGTTGTATATTTCGTATTTCCTTTGTTGAGATAGAATTTTGGCTACTTATAATTCTTGCTTTAAATATGGGTTGAACCTATTACTACCCTCCACATTTTCCCGCACTTTGGGACAGAAAAAGAGGCTTTCTGTCAAGTGTTGTCTAAAAATACTGATTGCAGTAGTGGGCTGCAGCTGTAGTCTTTAAACTTTCCCTGTCCCTAAAAATACTTGTAATTCCTGATCCCGTTGTACACTGAACTGAGGCAGTTTGGCCATTGTTGAGAGATGCCTACTCCAACACGAACCAAATGTGAGTTACACAGGAATGTCTGCTTCAAGGGCTTTGGGAAAGGTGCCCCCACAAGCTCCATTCTGTAGTTTGGTCACTCTTTTCACCACAGTTGTTACCACTCTACATACATATGCCTTTATCCTTGGGTCAAAACTGAGGAGGATGATAAAGTGAAGGATGTTCCACATAATGAGTCCACACGAATCTGTGGATCTCAAAAATTAGTCAAATGTATTTACTCTTGATATAAATACATTGTTTTCCAAAAGCAAGGGCCTCATTGTATTAGAAAATATATTGAGCACTGAATTATAATTTTTTGTTACTGGATCTTTCAGATTTCTGTTTCTGGGCTTTGGCTTCCCACCAACTGTTGGACTACAGTTTTCAGAATTCCTTACCATTAGCTTGTCCACATTGGCTGGGTGTCAGGGTGGTGAAGTCCAACAACACCTGGAAATGCAAGGTAAGAAACCACTGTTCTGTGCCATTTTATTGTGCCCAAATCCCCTCTTCTGGTGAATCTTAAAGGTCAAGTATGCCTGTCTTCCACTGCATCTGGTTGGCCTTAAATGGAAAACAGATTGGGTGAGGTTAAGAAAATGAAAAAAAAGCATTCCATATTGGAGATTATAGTTAAAGGGGAGACCTTCTTAAGTCTCAAAATGGTGGTTGAGGACAGGCCCTTATTGTTCCTAGCATTGATATTTGTGAAACATATTCTGTGAAAATCCAGGACAGCTCTAATCATGCACCTTACTTTGGCAACATATAACCTGAGGCAATTCAGCCCCAAAATGTTGTCAACTGACAAGAGTTTGTATGTAGATGTCTAGTCTGGTCCCATTGTCTCTATCTGCTTAGCCGTCATATAGCAGAGATATCCAGCAGCTCAATGTGCTACGTATGCTCCTATTATCCTGATATCAACTTCCCTGAATAACTTGGTATTTTTGAACTGCAACTCCCACAATCCTGAGAATGCCAGTCCAAAAAAAGTGCTTCCAAGCACTACCCACCCAGGTTACCTTCATAAAGTCTTGCAGCCCTTGCTCTCTTATCTCTTATTAATTACACATTGATGCTATACTTCCATGAGTTGCTTTCTCCTTCTTTGTTCCCCACAGAATTCCAATGAGAAAGATAGCCCATAAGGTATGATGGGAAGGTGAGATGATGGCTGAAATCTTGTTGAGTAGTGTAGAGTAGGCGCATGGAATCAATGAGGATTTGAGGAGTTCATACCTACGTAAGTTCCACTGATTCTAGTCAAGACTTATTTTAGGGTGATAAGTTGCAATTAGAGTAAGCCTGTTGGAAGACTTCAGCCAGTAAATAACTCATTGTCATATTGTGAGTTTTGTGGAAGCATTGGGATTTGAATCCAAGACTTCTAGGCCCTACTCTTAACTCCTCAGACACATGAGCTGTAGATTCCACAATGACACCAGATTGTGTATCACCAAATTGCCCATATCATTTCTCTTCAACCAGGAGCTCCATGCATCAGAATCCACTGAAATCATGCTGGTCCTGCTCTTACACAGACTGAGGCATCTGCCATAGGTAGCAGAGATTGGAGGGTGGGGGGAGTACTTTGGCACCAGAGTTAATGTGGAATTTGAAGGCCATACCTTGACCTTCACCTCAGACAGCAAAATTTCTCAAGCTAGTGCTGCACCAAAATGAAGGCAGTGGATGAGGGCAATTAAGTTCAGGCTGAGCCTCTTCATAGGCAAATGTCTTGAGGAAATTATTCCTATAATCAGTAAGATGTGGCTCCCCTGTTTGTGGAGAGCAAACAGCAATTTTGTGCGACCAAATTTGGATTTGTTTGCTACCGACGACATTCAAATTAACAATGCTAAGCGAAAACAGATGCTTTCTTTCAACTTTAGAGAAATGTAAGTTAACAAGTTAATCATACGTGACCAATATTGGACTCATTTTAGCATATTTGGGAATTAAGACACTAGAAAATTCATGTTCACTTAAATCTCCATTGGAATAGCCTTTGGAACATTTTAAACAAAGATATTATTGGTCCTTATTTGTTTAGACCACCCAGAGGAAGACTAGTATATCTTTTTACACTAATAGATTTGAAACTCCCACCTCAAATGATATTTATGCCAGAATGACAGTGAACCAAGCAAGGCTGTGGCAAAAATGTACGCCTTACCAGGGTGGTCTGTTCTCCTAATGACTATGGGCTAGTAGCTGTGCTCGTTTTTGTGGATGTTCCATAGCATCATTCATTATTTGGAAGCTGGAGCAAACAGTATATTTATCAGATTTGCAGGGAAAGGACTGCAAACACTTCAGAGTGGCAGGATTAGCTGTTCAGGGAGCGGTAGAACCTATGTAGATCAGTTCGGAAAATCTAGGCTGCCATGTGCCGCAAGCAGAGGCCGAGTACAACAACAGAAGGACCTACAAGGAAGATCTCTTTAAAGGATTCTGGCTGATATCCTGAACAAACTGACATGGGAATATTTCCCATTGGAGAAAGTGGGAGTTGTTTTTCATCAAGCAGACCCCGAGTGCTCCGGAATGGGGGGAAAAAGTCATTCTTGGTGTGAGAGGTCATTGCGATATGTTGAAACAACCTTTCATAGGTTATATTGACACTCATGAGATCTCTCTAATGCAAGAGCAACACAATGAGTGTCCCGTCCCCATCCTGCAATTTGCACAATTTTTTTCTGTGCAAAACCAATGCCTTAGCATTTTTTTCTGTGCAAAACCAATACCCACACAGCAAGAACAGAAAGACCACCTGACTGATCAGAAAGATGCTAATCAGCCATGCTTGTAAATTTCAAAGCATCGTGCAACAAGCCAATAGCCATTGTATTTTAGCCAGGCAAGTTACATCGTTTATAAAGTCTATACAAACTGAGCAAAACTCATTTTGCACAAGGTGCACATTGTTGCTGAGACTGACCACAAAAAAGCCATCACTCAAGGAAGGATGTAAAAATATGCCATTTATTGCAAGAGCAAAGCAAACAAGGATTGACATCCTTTGTTGCTTTATTAGTCTAATGAGCCGCTCAGGCTTAAAAAGCATGTCCCTATTCTTGTACAGAATGAGATGTGTTATTGGATGATCATAATGTCCTAGTGATTGAGTCCCTATGTGGAAAGTTTAAAACATGTACAGCAGTTTTTCTTAGAGGAAGTCAGGTGAATAAAAGAAGAGGTGATCAAAGTAAATGAAATAATGTATGATGTTGGAAAGGGAGATAGGAAGAAAGCTCCCCCCCCCCCATCTTACAATGCTAAAACAGTATCTTCTTCTGAACCTAGAAGGTGGTAGAACCATGAGATATAAAAAGAAATGCTTTTGCAAACTGTGTAGCATGAAAGTGTGGCATCTACAACCACAGATATAGTCACGGTCAACAACGTGGATGGCTTTGAAAGGAATCAGACATATTCATGGCACCTAAAGCAATCAATAGCTAGTACAAGATACCAATTCAATATCAGAAGCAATGGGCTATGAGTGCCAGGTTCTGGGGAGCACTCTTGGCCAGCTTGTGGATTTCCTACTTGCATCTGGTTGGCCCTTGTGGACTGTTTGCTGGACTAACACCCAACATTTCTCTTATGCTCTCTTCTAAGCTCTGTTTCAATCTATATTCACCAGAACCAGGACTCAATTTAACTAGGACAATGACAAAATTCCAACTCTGCCATCCCCCGTTCATATGTGGTTCCACATTGACACTGGATTCTATGGAGACATTACCCATGTGGCTCTTGACAGGTTAAGAAAGGAGTGAGGGTTTCTTGATTGGTGGAGGTTGACTATGAAACAGAAAACCAGTTGGTCTGAAGAGTTCATGCCCTACCACAGACACAAGGTGCCTCCATAGGGACCAGCCCATACTGGCTTCTCACATGGAGTAGAGCAGGATTTGAAGCATAGCTCTACAGGTACTAGAAGCTTGAGGGAAGGATGGAAAACAGATATGATTGAAGTATATTGAAAATGATGAATTAGTGGGGTCATGGTTTTCTGTGCTTTATGAATTGCTGTATGTGAGGATGATCAGCCTTCCAGTGATTAATTAGGTTCTCGCTGAAAGGAAAGATTGCTGATTTTAGCTTATTAAATACCTGACATTTAATGAATTAATTATTTAAATTTAAATCACTTTGCAGGTCACTAGCATGTCAACATAAGTGCCTTTGTATTCTTGAAGGCTTTCACGGCCGGGATCCGATGGCTGCTGTAGGTTTTTCGGGCTGTTTGGTCGTATTCTGGACAACCACCAACAAATGCCTTTATTGGATACTAAAGGCAGTATAAATCATAATTCTGTGGAATATACAGAATGTTTCTTTGTTCTGTCCAGGGTCATTAACTGAAGCTGCACACTCCACACTGACTGAGGCATTATTACTGATTAACCATCCAGTTTTCTGCTAATTAATCAGTTACTGAATTATACCTAATAAATGGGAATAGTTCCAATAGCTCTGTATAGCTGATATTTTTGAGATATTCACAGAAGTGGGAGATAACTTATAATTTATTAAATGAAGTTTGCCAGATGTTACACGGAAATGCTATTTTTAACCATTGGGTTTTTTTTAAAATTCCCTAATACAGTAACATACTGGAACCAAAACATCCTCAAAAATAAACAATTGTTGACTTACCAGTTAACATTTATCCTTACTTGGCTAACAATTTAGTTGGTTGTTCTGCTGAGTAAACTGGTGAAACTAATAATAAGAGGAAAAACAACAATGCCATTTTACAAACACAGATTCTGGTTAGACTTTGAAGTTAAGCTGGGTTTGGCCCAGTTAGTACAATATATGGATGGGAGACAACCAGATAAACCAAAGGATTTCCAGGAAAGGCTAAGAAAGAATCCAGCTTGTAACACTGGGGAGTTGCTGTCAGTCAGAATGGAGAGAACTGGATTAAATGGACCCAAGGATATGACTCAGTTGAAAGCAGCTGTATATGAGACTATGTTTTGTTAGGAGGTGGTAGATATCCTAAGCCAGTGCTCAGAGAATAGGGGTAAATTACCCCAAATGGTGTAAAAAGGAAAAAGGTAATGACAACGTGACCCTAACCCCCTTCCCTCCTCCTCCTCTGCCCGGAGGGAGGTCCCCAGCTGCATGATCACCCCCCTTCCCGCCCCCTTCTCTGGCCCAGCTGCAACCGAGCCACAGCGGCTGGCAGCTGGTCAGTGGCATATGGCAGCAGAGGCAGCGGCAGTGGGGCCGGCCATGGCGGGGGGCGAGGCCAGGGTGAGTGGTCAGAGTGCCCTGGCCTGGAGGAGCATACAGCTCTGCTCTCACCTGTCCATCACAGCTGGGCAGGGGAACCTCAGCCAATGAGAGGCCGGAGGGTGGTGCATAAGTGGGAGGAGCTGGGTTATATAAGGTGTGTGTGAGGTGTGAGAGGAGATCAGATTGAGAGATGAGTGATTAGAGAGGTTGATAGAGAGTGAGAAAGAGCCTGTCAGTGAGGGAAAAGACTGTGTGAGCTAGTGTCTGAGAAACAGTGATTGACTAATTGATTTTTACCTGTGAATTACTTCTTTTATTTTGTACAAATCAATAAACACTTTATTTGTTTTGAAAGAAACACTTGTCCTTCTGATTTTAAGGATAGGTTGGTGGCAGCAGTTTTGAAGGGAAGTAGTGAGCACTCTTGGAGGCCTGGATGGGTAAAGGCTTGAGAGTGGCCTGCTACAGCGGACCATGGCGGAGGGGGGCGGGCGCGGCTATGACAATGGCCCAGGCCAGGCTCAGCCTCCCAGCACTGGGACGCCACTGCTGCCCCACACGCTGTTCCCGGAGGAGCCCGTCAGGTGGCAGCAGCACTTGCCCGGCGTTGCCTCCATGCTGGCTGACTAGGCCTGGCAGAGCCTTTCTCCCTCCATGCACCAGCTGTTGTGGCGCTTCGACAGCAAGGCCCACAGGGCCCTGACACCAAGGCCCAATGCAGCTGCCTCGGTGAGCAGCCCCCGGAGCCGGTGCCAGAATGGGAGGCGGTGTTGGGTGCCCCCGGTGGGCAAGCCACCTGCTGCTCTTCGACGGCCACCCAGGAGCCGCCCCCCGGCGGAGAAAGGGAGCTGCCCCCATGGGGCCAAGGACTGAGCGTGGCCCCGCCAGGCAGAGGAGGAGGAGGAAGAGGCCTGGGTGCGGGCAGCAAGGCTGCGCCGTTGGCATTCAACTGGCCACACGTGACCGAGATCCTTCCTTTCAAATCAAGGGGGTAATGTCAGCGTATATGAACTTTTTAGGGGGTAAAAGGTTAACAAGTTCCCTGACCCCCTGTCCTAAGCCTTTACATGAAGATAAATGAGTAGCTGGTCTGTAAAGGAAACAAGGTTTGATCCAGACAAGATGGAAACTCTTGTTTGTTGTGCAAACAGCCAACCTGAGAATGGACATTCTGCTTCTTCTGGATAGGATGAATTTCCTTTTAGGAAACAAGTTCATGCTTTGCAAGTGCTGCTGGACCCGGCTTTGGTGGCAACAGTGAAAACAAGCACTTTTGCTCATGCCGTGCGTCTTCGCAAGCTTGATGATGTGGCATTTCGATACACTGCAAAAGGGACTTTGGGCTCAAGCTTCATGCTCCCATGAATACCAACGAAATGTGTGGAATGTTCTAGATGAAAAGTTGCAGACCCCTTCCCGCCAGAGAAAGGCATTTTTCTTTCATTGTGGCTTTCGGTAATTGGTTAAGCAATGTGTGTGTGCTCTGTGCCTTCAAGTAGAGTGGCCTGCTACAGCGGACCATGGCGGAGGGGGGCGGGCGCGGCTATGACAATGGCCCAGGCCAGGCTCAGCCTCCCAGCACTGGGACGCCACTGCTGCCCCACACGCTGTTCCCGGAGGAGCCCGTCAGGTGGCAGCAGCACTTGCCCGGCGTTGCCTCCATGCTGGCTGAGTGAAAGAATCCTGTCTCTGCAGCTCCACTCATCAGCGGGACTGGTCACCCTCATCAGTGCATATGCACCAACACTGTCATCCACAACAGAAGTCAAAGACAAATTCTATGACGATTTGGCAGCTACTATCAAAAAAGTCCCTGAGAGAGAGCCGCTGTTCATTCTCGGAGACTTTAACGCGAGAGTTGGTGCTGATCACAACTCTTGGCCCACCTGTCTAGGCCGTTTTGGCATTGGGAAGATGAATGAAAATGGCCAACGTTTGCTGGAGTTTTGCTGTTATTATGGTCTTTGTGTCACCAACACATTCTTTAATACAAAGCCTCAACACAAAGTTTCCTGGAGACATCCAAGATCGAAGCATTGGCATCAGCTTGATTTGATCCTCACTAGACGTTCTAGCTTATCTAGTATTACGATCACACGCAGTTACCAGAGTGCTGATTGTGACACTGATCATTCCCTGGTGTGTAGCAGAATAAAACTGCAAACAAAGAGATTGTATCACACTAAAAAGGAAGGAAAACCACGTATAGATATCAACAAGATTCGCAATCAAAGAAAAGTGGAGGAATTTGCCCAAGCGCTTCAGGAAACCCTTCCAGGCCCAGTTGATGCGAATGCACCTGAACGATGGGAACACTTCAAGAACGCTGTTTATAACACTGCCTTGTCCACATTTGGCAAGAAGACCAAAAAGACGGCTGACTGGTTTGAAGCCCATTCAGAGGAGCTGATTCCAGCCATCGAGGATAAGAGGAGAGCTCTAGCAGCATACAAAGCCTGTCCTAGTGAGTACAACTTGCAGGCTCTTCGAGCTGCTCGTAGCCAAGTCCAACAGACTGCCAGGAGATGTTCCAATGATTATTGGCTTCAGCTCTGCTCTCAGATACAGATAGCAGCGGACACAGGTAACATCAAGGGAATGTATGATGGTATCAAGCAGGCTTTAGGTCCAATACAGAAGAAATCTGCTCCCTTGAAGTCTACTACAGGCGTGATCATCCAGGATCGAGCACAGCAGATGGAACGCTGGGTACAGCACTACTCTGACCTATATTCTAAAGAGAATGTAGTAACGGAAGAGGCACTAAATAACATTGAGTGCCTGCCTCTCTTGGAAGAGCTGGACAGTGAACCAACTTTAGCAGAAATAAAAGCAGCCTTGGATTCCCTTGCCTCTGGCAAGGCACCTGGAAAGGACAACATCCCCGTTGAAGTTTTGAAGTGTTGTAAAGAGATCATCACCACTGAGCTGTATGAACTCTTTTCTCTTTGCTGGAGAGAAGGTGGAGTACCACAGGACATGAAGGATGCAAACATCGTCACATTGTATAAGAACAAAGGCGACAGGGGCGACTGCAATAACTACCGTGGTATCTCTCTTCTCAGCGTTGTAGGGAAGCTGCTGGCCCGGGTTGTGCTGAAGAGACTTCAGGTGCTTGCAGACAGAGTGTATCCAGAATCACAGTGTGGTTTTCGAGCTAACAGATCCACCACTGACATGGTATTCTCCCTCCGACAGCTGCAGGAGAAATGCAGGGAACAACAACAGCCACTCTTTGTGGCCTTCATAGATCTCACAAAGGCCTTTGACTTGGTTAGCAGGGACGGACTTTTTAAAATACTTTCCAAGATTGGATGTCCACCTCAACTCCTTAATATCATCAGGTCCTTTCATGAGGAAATGAAGGGCACTGTAGTTTTTGATGGCTCAACATCAGATCCCTTTGACATCAGAAGCGGAGTAAAACAAGGCTGTGTCCTTGCGCCAACCCTGTTTGGGATCTTCTTTGCTGTCATGCTGAAGCAGGCCTTTGGAACTGCAACAGAAGGTGTCTATCTCCGGACTAGATCGGATGGAAAGCTTTTTAATCTCACTAGATTGAGAGCGAAGACCAAAGTCCAAATGAAATGCATGCGGGACTTCCTCTTTGCTGATGATGCAGCCATTGTTGCCCACTCTGCTGAAGACCTCCAACAACTCATAAATCATTTTAGCAAGGCCTGCCAAGACTTTGGACTAACTATCAGCCTGAAGAAAACACAAGTCATGTGCCATGGCGTGGACTCACCTCCCTCTATTACTATCTCCATGCAAGAACTGGAGGTTGTTCATGAATTTGTGTACCTTGGCTCAACAATCTCTGACACTCTCTCCCTAGATGTCGAGCTGGATAAACGCATTGGGAAAGCAGCTACCTTGTTCTCTAGACTCACAAAGAGAGTATGGCTTAACAAGAAGTTGACGGCATACACCAAAATCCAGGTCTATAGAGCCTGTGTCCTGAGCACACTCCTATACTGCAGCGAGTCCTGGACCCTTTGTGCACGGCAGGAGAGGAAGCTGAACACCTTCCATATGCGTTGTCTCCGACGCATTTTTGGTATCACCTGGCAGGACAAAGTTCCAAATAGAGTAGTCCTAGAACGAGCTGGAATTTTCAGCATGTATACAATATTGAAACAGCGCCGTCTACGTTGGCTTGGGCACGTCGTGAGAATGGCTGATGGTCGGATTCCAAAAGATCTCCTGTATGGAGAATTAGTGCAGGGAAGCCGCCCCCGAGGGAGACCACAGCTGCGTTACAAGGACATCTGCAAGCGGGATCTGAAGGCCTTAGGAATGGACCTCAACAGATGGGAAACCTTGACGTCTGAGCGTTCAGCCTGGAGGCAGGCGGTGCATCATGGCCTCTCCCAATTTGAAGAGACACTTGTACAGCAGACCGAGGCAAAGAGGCAGTCCCGAAACAAGCAAAACCAGGGAGCTGGACAGGGGACAGATTGGATTTGTCTCCAGTGTGGAAGGGATTGTCACTCTCGAATTGGCCTTCTCAGCCACACAAGACACTGTTCCAAGACCTCCATACAGAGCACGATACCATAGTCTCTTGAGACTGAAGGATGCCTACACGTGTGTGTGCTCTGTGCCTTCAAGTAGGAACCAACTTATAGTGACCCTAATAGAGTTTTCAAAGTAAATGAGATATTTAAGGAGGGGTTCTACCGGTTCCACTCCCCCAGTGAGTTTTCACAGCTCAGGGATTTGAACCCTGTTCTCCAGAGTTCTAGTCTGTCATTTTTTCCACTTCACGTGCTGTTTTCAAAATGGCTGTTTACAAAATGGGAGCACTGTTGCTCCCTTTACTTGTTTCTGCTAAATAATATAAAATATATAGGTCAATATAAAAATATCACAGCAGCTTCCAGTGTAAAACCCATGACTATTGGCTACAAGGAAGAGTGGGAGGCAATAAAAATAATCACATGTCTAATAAAACCGACACAGATTGGTCACAGTTCACATTCAGTGAAATCTTCCCTCAGTGAAAACACGAGGAGACATTTTCAGTTCAAGCACATACCCTCGATTAAAACTGTCTAAAAACAAGCCTGGCTACAAATTCCGTTCTTTGTAGTAGCCACAAAGTGGACCTCCAGACACTGCGATTCCACCAGGGTGCTTTGTTCAAGGATAGAAGAGACCGGACTGAGCCGTAGGGTATCAGAAAATCCACTTGAGGTTTCTTGGTCCCACAATGTTAGAGCCTTTTAGAAGAAACATCCTACATTTGGCTGGCCAAAATCACTAGCTCTTAAAGGCTAAACAGCAGCTCGGAATATCACAAGAATACCCAATCCATCCTGGAAGCTTGTTATGTGACTTCCTTGCCCAATAAAACAACTTTAAATTGAACCTGGAGATATTCTCAGCTGACTCTTTAGGAACTATGGTCTGGAAGGCAGACTGTAGCTTTATTGTGAATCACTGAGGAGGGAGGGGGGAGTTTAGAGAAAACCATTTCATGGGATTGTGGAGAAAGTCAACATAGGCACTTGCAGTGTGTGGAAACAGCATGGTGACCTTGTTTATCATGTGCTTATCCCTGAATGTTGTGTCCTGGTCGGGATTAACACATCTCTCTGAAATTTCAGAATGGAACCAAGTACTGTATTCTTAAGCTTCGAAAATTGAGAAGTTCTTTTTTAAAAAAAAAATTATAATAATAACCCAAAGTACATTTGAGAATTTACACTAATCAGTCTGATGGAAAAAGAGGAGGAAAGGAGGGTTTGACTGCAGCTGTTACCAGCAACGTCTTGGCACAGAAAAAATGTTTCGAGTCCAACTGTTGCAGAGTGGAAAAGTCTGACTAGCGGAATGAAGCAATCCCACACCGGATAGGACTTCCAACCACCCCTTATTATATCAACTGTTGCTCTTCAGCTGAAAAGCTTTTCTCTGCTGATGCAACAGAAGACAGTTCTTCTCCTGCAGCTTTTGCTCCTCTTGGACTCCATGAATTTTATCCACACAAATGGTTGAGCTTGTTTCACCAGACAATTGCTTCATCTCTACCAATAGGACATGTTACAACTTCCATATTCACATGCAGACTTTTCACACCTTGCAGTTTTCAAGCATGCACCTACCATGTATGTCCAGTTAAACACGTAGACCAAGAATCTGCTGAATGACCAGCCTGTACAATGAGTAAGGTGTCCACCCTGCACCTACTTGTGAAATTGGTCATAAGAAGGATCCCCTTCAATCGGTACGAATAGCTTCAGTCATTACCGTTGCACATGTGGATACAGTGGGGTCTCGACTTACGAACTTAATCCATATTGGAAGGCAGTTCTCAGGTCGAAAAGTTCTTAAGTTGAATCTGCATTTCCCATAGGAATGCATTGAAAACCATTTAATTCGTATCTGCTCTTTTCGTCCATAGAAACTAATGGGAAGCTGCTATTCCGCCTTCTGCCACGGGGATAATTTTTTTTCTTTTTTCCTTTTAACCTAAGATGACTTAGCTTTTAAAAAAAGAAAAAAAAGAGTTCGTAACTCGAATCTAAGTTCGTAAGTCGAGTCCATATATTCCTATGAGAGCTGTTCATAAGTCGAAATGTTCGTACGTCGAGCCGTTTGTAAGTCGAGACCCCACTGTATTATAAAGGGATTCTGGCCATAATATGTGAAGGTGATGATGAGATGTTTGAAGACACAGCATCTCACTTGAAGAAGGGAATTGGTGTAGCTCCATGACAGGCATAGACTGAAAGGCTTGAAGAGCCATAGTTAATCTCACAATTTTAATTATTTGTTTCTATCGTAGTTATTGCAACTTTAGCCAGTGTGGTGATATCATAATGGTATAAAGTAAATCAGAAAAAGTTTTATATGCATTTAAGCCATTATCGAAACAACCTTCTCCTTTTCAGCTCAAAGCTATTAGAATGAATTTCTTCTTTCTCCAGAATGCACTGGAAGACAAAAGACAAAATCCTGTTGCTCAGTTCTGCCTGTGCAATGAATATTATGTCATTATTAGCAGATTGCCACTGATTAAAGAGCTCCTTTTTATTTCATATGCTCACTAATCACATGCAATGTAAAAAAGTCAAATGCACCTCAAAATCAAAGAATAAAAATCTTTAATCAGTGGCAATCTGCTACTGACAATGACATCATTTATGTTGTGCAGGCTGAATCCATGTACAGGATTTTGGCCAATGTATACAAAGCCATCTTTTCCACATGCAAAATGCTTTGTGTGGCATTTGATAAAAAACACTAAAATAGCTACAATTAAGGGTAGAGGATTCAGAGAACTCTTCCAACACATTTCAAGAATATAGGATATGGTTGTGTGGATTAGCCCCCACCACCACATCAGTTAGCCACTATGTCTGACTTCCACTACAGTGGTGCCCCGCATAGCGAGGTTAATCCGTTCCGGATTAACCCTCGCTATGGGAAACATTGCTCAAAGAAACGAAAAAACCCATTGAAACGCATTAAACTTCGTTTAATCTGTTCCAATGGGCCCCGAAACTCACAGTTGAGCGATGCTTCCCTATGGCCGGCAGCCATTTTCGCGCCCTCCCCTCGCTTAGCGAGGGCGCGAAAACACTGCGCACGGCCATTTCAGGGCTTCCGGCAGCCATTTTGGAGCCGCCGAACAGCTGAAGATGACCTTCGCTATGCGATTTTCGGCCATAGAGGCCATTGCTTTGCGATCGCATTAGCGATCGCAAAAACATCCTCACTATGCGGATTCGTCGTTCTACGGTGTGCTCACTAAGCAAGGCACCACTATATTTTGGTGTGCATGAGATGGGACTGTGTATATATAGTCTAGTATGTAGACAGAACTTTCATTATGATCCAGCGGGGAGCCAATAGAGGGCAGCCCTGCCACCACGTTTTCCAAGGATACTTGGGAGTCATCAGAGGGGGTGGGGGAGATGAAGTGATCAAGACTTCTTTGGTCTTTGGCGATGGAGCCAGGGGTTGGGAGTTCAATTCCCCACTGTTCCTCCCTGATAGGAGCTAGACTTGAAGATCCATGGGGTCTGTTCCTGATCTGCAGTTATAAGATAATGATGTTGATGATTAAAAATTGTCGGATCTGCCACAGTGAATATGCATCTAAAGCTTTGAAATATAAAAAGGGATTTAAATGATTTTTTAAAAAAAATAACTGAAACTTTTATCCTTACTAAGAAAAATATTTGGCTGTTCCACAAGCATTGGCTGCAATGTTAAGAACTAAAACCAGAGTTCTCCCCTCTAAATCCATTTCTGGTGCTTACACATTTCACAATAAGAATTCTAAGTGAATTTTTTAAACAACTGTCAATCATAAATCAGGACTCAAGACGTTATGAGGTTTGCAGTTATCCAGCAGCAAACTGCCAAGCGCACGTGAGTTATATCTGCACTCCATCGCTCACCCCACCAGGGCATTAAGGAAGTCTCAAAGCAACATTCATAAGTCTCAAACACAGAAGTGGCAAAGAATTCCCACAAAGCTCCTTTATCAGACTGAACTAACAACCTTTCCAAATTTAGCATGTGGAACAAATTCAGGCACCCAAAAACTGTGAAAAACAGGGTGATCTCTTTTCTACTTGTCTGTAAACAGATAAAATCTGAATTGTGCAGCTTTGGAGAATAGGTTTGAAGTCCCAAAATTAGGCACCATACATTTAAAAAAGTAGGTTGTTTGAACCTACAAAACACAGACTTTGAATGCATATCAAGCATCCAGAAACAGTGTGACTACCTGCAATTAAATTTTAGTAGAGAAGGGTGAGAAGTCTTGCTTGTCTGTTTGCCCACCCAGGTCCCGGAATAAAGACACAAGACAATGATATGGATTACAATATGGGCCACACTTTATTAAATCAGTCCCAATTACATATATCGTTGACCTCATGAAATGAGGGGGCCTGCGGTACTGCTGATGTAGGAAAAGCAGGGCATCCATGATACCCCTATCAGTCAATGGGCAAGTCCCAGGCCCCAGGTTCCAGCGGTCTTGATGACAGCAGGAACCCGGCCGGCCTCTAATAAACACTCCAGACCTTGACACATCTTTACTTGATGACTGTTGGTCCGGAAGTGGCCCAGTGCATCTTCCCGCCGCCAGCCCTGTAATCGCACGATCCCCAGAGCTGGGAGGTCAGATGTGCTGTTGGCTTACCAGAATTACCAATGGGACACACCGAGACAACCTGTTTTTCCATACTACCCACCAGTGTGACCGAGAATAACCACCAATTAAGTGCCAACAAAACCCTTCTCTAATGTGGGATAGGTAAAAAATCCAAAGGCCAATCAGGATGAAGGTCAAAAGTTCCTATTTGGCCCCTTAACCATAAATTACACTAGAAAGAGGGTGGTGGGTGTGTGCCTGAACCAGAGAGAGGGTGCATCCGGGGTGAGTGTCTCTTAAAATAGCTGCTCGCCCTCCCTCCTTTGCATGTGACTGGGAGGGCAAACGCCAGCCATGCAGTTGCAGGACGTTAAAACGTCCGTCCTGCATTGGGACCTTTTATTACTGTTATTCCTAGAATTTTGGGATTCCCAGAATTATTTGAGGGATCTCCTGAACTGCAGCACAAAATTCTAAGTCTCTCACCAAACTACACATTCTAGGGTTCCATAAGATGGAGCCATGGTAGTTGAAATGAGAGGAAACTACTATAACTGTAGATATATTCTAAGACCCATGGTGCTGTACCCTGCTAAACTGACTAAAACGAAGACTACTGAAAAGTTAGAGAAGAAAGTGCAAAAGTAGGATTACAGTTGAATATTGAGGAGACCAAAATCATGATTAGATAAGAATTACATAACTTTAGTGCTGGCAATGAAGAAATAGAAGTGGTCATTATTTTCTTTAGCTCAGTTCAGTCATCATTCCAAATGGAAACTGCACTCAAGAAATAAGATGTCTGAGACTTGGAAGCTATGAAGGAAACAGAAAATATCTTCAGATGTAAGGATGTGTCACTGGAGGCCAAGGCCAAGGACTTCCAGACAATATTTCTGATTGCTATGTACAGACGTGAAAGCTGGACAGTGAAGAAAGCTGTGGGAAAATATAGGATTATCTCAAATGGGATGGCAAGAGAAATGGATATCATGGACTGCCAAACAGACTAATAAATGAGTTTTAGATCAAAGCAAGGATGGACTATTCCTAGAAACAAACATGACTAAACTGGGACTATGGTCCTTTTGACATATCAACCAGAATCTAACTGGTGTTTTTGCAAGGTTTGTATTACATGCTGCAACTAATAATGGCTAATTTACACATTTCAATTAGTCATCATAATGACATATCTCAATTATGCAGTTTGATGTGTGATGAGGCTCATGTCTTTGGACATGACCCAGTGCCTCTGCAAGTATTTGCAATTAGTCACAAGTGACAAAAATTTACATGAATTCCAAAAGGATTCTGTATTAGAAGATAAGACTCAAGTGAAAAAGGGCAATAATGCTAGAAAAAGCTGAAAGCAATAGGAATAGAAAAAAGTCTAAGACATGCACCAGTTTGATAAACAAAGGCATGGTTTAGTTTCCAAGAGCAGAGCTATTGATAGCATCTGTAGAGTCACTGTCAACAAGTTACTTGATGGTATACAACAACAACAACACTCTTAAGATTCAGTGAGCTGTTGGCAGTTTCTTGCTGAACCATCATGTGAGTGACTTGGCACAATATGTGGTGAAGACTCCAAGCAGGGAAGACCACTTAGCAAAAATGGTGACCTTATAATAATAATAATAATAATATAATAATAATATAATAATAATATAATTTATTGTCATTGTAAGTATAAGGGAGTCACTGAGAACAAGCTAGGTTATATCATTTTTAAAGCAAAACTCCTTGCACATTTGACAGTTATCCAGATAGCAGCATTGCTGTGAGATGACATCTAGGACAGCAAGGCCATAGTGTATACTTGGTGCAACATTAGTGTAATATTTCAGTTCCACATGTCCAGCCATTCTCATCTGCATATGAAGTGGATTTGTTGCCAATTATCAAAATCATGTGGTAGATTGGAAAAGAGTTAAATAACACCCCTCAAATATCAACTACCAAGGAACATGAGAAAAAAATGTAGTATTGTATTCAAGTTTTGCTTTGGTCTTCCCGTAGGTATTGTGATGGCCACTGTCTGAATGTGCCCTAGAATGCTGAACTCAAATATATCAATTCGTTTGTGTAGAGTGTGTGTCATGGCAGTTAAAATGGGATCAACCTGCTTTATCTATGTAGTGCAGATAAAACTCTACGACCCATTGAGCTCAATAGGACTTATTTTTAGCTGGATTCCTCTACACAGGAATGAAGTAAGAGTGTGTATGCATGCACACACGCATGCACTACAGAGAGAGAGAGAGATCTTCCAAGCTTTTCAAAGTCTGCATACATCTTTTTGTGACTGGTAATACAGTGGGGTCTCTACTTAAGAACTTAATCCGTATTGGAAGGTGGTTCTCAAGTTGAAAAGTTCTTATGTTGAATCTGCATTTCCCATAGGAATGCATTGAAAACCATTTAATTCGTATCTGCTCTTTTCCGTCCATAGAAACTACAGTGGAACCTCTACTTAAGAACTTAATCCGTTTTGGAATGGTGTTCTTAAGTTGAAACGTTCTTAAGTTGAAGCAAAATTTCCCATAGGAGTGGACTGAAAACCAATTAATCCGTTCTGGCTGTTTTTTTGTTATGCAGAGGTGTATTCGTACATTGAAGCATTAGTTCCCATAGGAACTAATGCAAAGCTGGTTAATACGTACTCTACCACTAGGGGGAGAATTTTTTTTTAACCTAAGATGACCTAAGGTTAAAAAAAGAGCAGGAAAGGTTTTTTTTCCTGTTCTTATCTTGGATTTCTGTTCTCAAGTAGAAGCAAAATTTAGCAAATGGAGCTGTTCTTAAGTTAGATTGTTCTTAAGTAGGGACGTTCTTAAGTAGAGACCCCACTGTATTTATGGAAGGAAAACAAAGGAAGGGAGCTAAATTTCTCTAGGAAAGCCAACTTCACATACCTTAGTCCTTGGTGTTATCTCTGATGAGAATTCTTCATGAAATTAACTCACTTCCACAGATATCTTTCACTAAAGGAGTTCTACCTCATTTGTACCACAACCATAAATACAGTTAATTAAGATAAGTGTGCAGTGTTGCAACATTATTTCCAAGTAAGATGTTATGGCTGCCACCCTGATGTTCCACCAGTGCTTCTGATGCAGCCAAACCCCAATTCCAGAGGGCAACAGGGCGCTTCAGACAGTGGTGACCAAACTGGGTGATAACTAAACCAATGTGGGGATCCTGTGGCCAAAATAGAACTCGAGAACCCCCAAAGATTTGCTAGCAATTTCAGTTGGAAGGAGCAGAAAGACACAGATAGAATGCCTTCAGAAATTGACTCCCCCCCCCCACAAGCTATCAATACACTGGGGGGGGGAGGGAGGTTGTGGCAGGAAGAAAGAAATGGGGTGCAATTTTGCAACTGGCAACTCTCATTTCGAATCATAGCAAATAGCCAAACTCCTAAATCCCAGAATTTGACAGGTTGTTGAATTAAAACAGAGCAGGACCAGATACTTTGAGAAGGAACTAATTACTGTTAAAAGTTACAAGATGGCAATTCATTCCATCTCAAAATAACATTTTAAGCTATGGTCCGGCTCTAGGATAGCTCAATGTTTTAAGTATCTGGTTGCAGTGTCAGAAAGTGGGAAATTGATTCTCCACTGTTCCCCTAGGGAGAAGAGCCAGCCTGTGTGGCCTTGGGCAAGCTGCACAGTCCCAGAACTGCCCCCAGAAGAAGGGAACTGTCAACCACTTCTGAGTACTCTATACCTGGAAAACGCTGAAAGAGATTGCCATAAGTCAGAATTGACTTGAAAGCACATGATGATGATTATAGTTACAAGACCTACAAAGTAGACCTTCTAGTTACAGTGGTGCCTCGCTTAAGGACGATAATGCATTCCAGGAAAATCGCCGTTAAGCGAAAACATTGTAAAGCAAAAATAAAAACCCCATTGAAACGCATTGAAACCCGTTCAATACGTTCCAATGGGGTAAAAACTCACCGTCCAGCGAAGATCCTCCATACGGCAGCCATTTCCGCTGCCTATATAGCAAGGAATCCATCCCTAAACACAGCGGGGAGGCATTTTAATCACCCGGTGGCCATTCTGAAATCGCTAATCAGCTGTTCAAAAAACATCATTTTGCGAAGAATCGTTTCCCGAAGCAGGGAACCGATCATTGCAAAGTGAAATTCCCCCATTCAGACCATCGTTTTGCGATCACAAAAAGATCATCGTTAAGTGGTTTCGTCATAATGTGGGGCAATCGTAAAGCGAGGCGCCACTGTACTTGTTTTAAAAAATTCCTTTTTGATTTCTTAAAAGTTATTGCAATAGACACTTTTAGTACTTTTTTAAAAAAGAAAGTCCCTAGAATCAGTCATGGGATGGCCAAGAAATGTTGGGGAGATATATCCTTGTCCCGTGATCAGAATGCTGCACACCAATGGCTTCTGGTACAAAGCACACACTCTTTGTGTCCCTCTTAGTACATCCTCAATGCACAATGCAGAACATGAACATCAGCAAGTCTGGGAGGACACCCCCTTTTGTGCTGAAGTCAACAGGAAAGATTTTCTTTATTTCAAAGGGGATTGATTACCATCCCCAGCATCCCCAAATTAAATAATTTTGCTAAAGAGATTTATTTTTTAAAAAAATTCCCCACCTGTCTCCATAAAAGGCCCCAAGGCAGAGATTAAAACCCTAATTAAGAAAAGCTGCATTATAGTAACTGATGAGACATAATATTTAGTAGTCATTGGAGTTTAAAGGGTCTGTAAATGTTTATGTTTTATCATGCAAGATTCAAGAAATTCTTTTTTTTTCTTTTAGAACTAGCAATATTTGATAGGGGAAAGAGTTATCCATAATAAAATATTTGCTGTAAATTCTAACTTTGGCTATTTTTTCCATCTCTCTCTAGCTGTAAATCTTTAAAACTGCATAATAACAATTAAGAAATTTTTTTAAAAAGCCACTTGAGATACCAGACGTCCCTAAAAAGGTTCTTTTGGCAAACAGCTCATATATTGTATGTGTGCATTGGTCAGTCTCTGGTGATTTCGCTGTAATTGCTTCAGGAAGTTTCGGGAAAGTTTTCACTGACATCACACAAGAAACCACAGGAAAGCTGCACCATGGGAAAAATCTAGAGCCTAGTTCAGGAATCCAAGTGCTGTCCTAGATGAATAGTCTTAGCGTTAATGAATTCTGCAGAGTTCTGTCTCCATTTGAGATTCTTGTGTTTTGGGGGGGGCTAGGAGAAACAATTTTAATTTGTCTTTGCACTTAGCAAAGTGTCTGCTTTCTTTCTACACAGCTGTTTTCCAGTTTCTCTACTTCAGCTCCTGAGGTAAGGCTTAAAACAGGAAGAAGAGCTGAAATTGGGATGTAGAGAACACTCCTCAAATCATTCTTTCTGGCTGATTTATATGGTCTTGGCTTAATGAGACACTTTGATGAGAGGTTTTCAAGCCCTGCGAGATACTTCTCCCCAAGCAAATGGGAAAGAAGGAATCCTGCTTTTTCCCCCTCCATTTTAAAGGTGTGATCACATGGGGAACTAGGTCATAATTTGGACAGGTTATGGAGCAGTCCAGTGTGATCTATTTCCCAGTGATCACATGATGCATGGGGAAATGCCCTCCAACCCCCAAGCCAATTCCATGCCTAAGCGGGACCCTTTGGGTCCAGCTGTAGCTTGTGCTTTTTGAGCAAGGCTGGAGCAATTCCTTGGCTGATGGAAATGTTGCTTTAAGGGAGAATCATTCCTGTTAAAGCAACTCTTTCCAATGGGATTGGGTACACACATCTGCAGCTATCTAATTGCACCCAAAGGTTCTGCAATTTCCATGCACTTCTCTGCACAAAATGTGTGTCCTTTCCCTCTCTAAAACAAAGGACAGAGAGAGAGGACAAATGGCAATTAACATTAAAACAATCAATTAAAATTAGTAAAAAAGAATGACAATAAATATGGCAATTATGAGATCTCAAAGCAGTAATTGAGAAATTATTTTAATGATTTCTAAATGTTTGAAGGAGTAAGTAGTAAAAACAACAGCTCATATTGGATTTAGGGAAACTGTACTTATGTACTCCACTTTTAGATAGCACAATAAGCCAAGTTCCACTTTTAGATGGCGCAATAAGCCAAGTTCTCTGGCAGTGTCATGTAAGACTGACAGATCAATAGACAGATTTCTTTAAAGCCTCTGTTTTTGGAGGGGGGGGACTTGAAAGACAAGGGCACTGCTCCCCAAGATCCCCATGTGGGCACGTGTCGTCCCTCCAGAAGTTCTCCATTCCTGAAGTCAGGGAAGAGAAGCTCCTTCAGGTAAACTGGCCCAAAGCCATTTCAAGTTTTAAAGGTCAGGAAAGGAATTAACAGCAGAAACTATTAGGCAGCCAGGCCAACTAACAAAATACTGATGTAATGTAGTCATATCAGAAACACCAAGAAATTACTAGTCCCAAATAGAGTACACTCATTGAATTAATGGGGTTTACAAAAATGTTGCCTTACTATTTAGCAGTTGATTCAGGGGTCTGCTGTAGTAACAGTTTACCTGAAGCAACTGGATTTAGCCCCAGTTCCCCATCTAGCTGCCCTATTTTGGACTATAAGGAGTTTCCATTTCAAAGGAAGCTTATGACACATTGAAATAAATGAGAGGTTCTCGTTGACTTGTTTTTATACTTTGGGGAAATTATGGCACAGATGAGCTGTCTGTGCTCCAGATGTGCAAGTGGGTCAGAGTGCAAACACCCCATAAACATCCTCCTTGGGTTTTATTTGCCTTTGTATTTTATTATGCTTTACAATCAAATAAAAGTTAATATTACTATTAATGCTGCAGTCTACATGCGATCACATCTAGCACAGGCCATTATAATATCCTGTTGCTTGGCGTGGATAGTTCCGATATGAGCGTTGCTTACCTTCAGAAATAGATACTAAGAGCTCTAGACCTCTGTAGAGGAAGTATCAATTAGATGGTGTTGCATGGATGGCTCCAAGAGACGTATATCATCATATGAACGTTTTCCCAGTATCTCTATATAATGTTCACTGATTCATAGGGTTGTTATAAATCAGAGGTGACTTGACAGCATGTAACAAGTATACAATGGTCACAACTTGTGCTCCTGGCCTTAAAGAGCAGTCCAGAGGTTGAAAAACATGTTTCCCTTTTGCACATTACAACAGCAGTACAAAAACAGGAAGTACACACCACTTCCTCTTCCTCCTTTCCAGTTTCTTTGGGCCAGCCCTACTGTTAGACAGAGAAAGGTGGCTGTTCAGGGCAACGGGATGCTAGTAAAGGCAAACTGCATAGCATTCCTCAGTGAGACGGCTCACAGTGCTTCTCTCTAGATGCTATAGCAATCCCTCCCTCCTCGGTCCTATGCTTCACCTTTACTGCTGTGATGTCTTTGTCTCGACTGCTTTGTAGCTTCCATAGTGGTTTTTCCTCTTGGTGCAATCATCTCAGCACGTACTGCTTGTGTACATGCTACACAGAAACCAGGAACACATTTTTACAGGGCAGAGGTGGGAGTGGTAGAGGAAGGAGAAGCAGCAACAACAGCAGTGGAGAAGATACAGCAGGAAAGAGTACAACATGGGATGTGGGGATAGCGCAGAGGCTAAATAAAATGGGGGCCAGTGGTGGCACTTCTTTTTCAAGTAATAAGAGCATTCTGGAGGCCCCTGCCATCTTCAGTCCCTCTCCTCATGGCTTCTTGCATCAGGTAAAAAAAGGCTCAATTATTAATAATACAGCTCATTCACTGTTTCGCGTTTCTTCAAAATACATCAGTGGGTCCAATTTCTTTTTACAAGTCTGAACACAGATGTAATGTGCAGGGGAAAAAGCAGGATGTTTTATTGCTCGCACCTCTGACAAATTCAACCCATAATACCTCACTTTCCTCAGACACATATTTTACCATCAGAGGTCAATAGCCTTGCCAGAAACAATGCTAGGGCTGTGTGGGTGAGTCGCTGGGTTTCATAAAACCGTCAGGTGAGGGGAAACTGTAAGCATGTGTGTACGAATTCAGCAAACCGGTCCCTTCCAAATCTCTTTCCAAAGAAGTCTTGTCAAACAAAATGTAAAAATAATGTCAAACTAAATGTAGGAACAATGGGACAATTTGTTTGGGGGGGAAACCACTTAAGTTCCATCAGCCAAAGGCCAAATGAAATGTACACAGCTTAAACCACTTTTTTTTTTCCAGGCAAATAAAACAGAAACAACTTATTCAGAACAATTTTTTTACAAAAACAAACAAATACAGATAGGGCAGGGTTTATTCAATTCGGTAAGAATCGTGCATTCAGTTCTACGCATGGCAACTTAGAAATAAACCCCCTGGATCCAAGTGAAACTTACTCTCAGATAAATATGCCTGGGACTGAAGTATGGATTAGATCAGTTCCTACTGAAAACTTTTAAAATTGATTATTCTATGTTCTTTTTGGTAATACAAAAAAAATCAACATTCTCAAATTTCATTACTCAAAGTTCATTACAAAGTTCATTTTGTATACAGATATAAAGCCCACCAGCAAAGGTGGCTGGTCTGATTAACACCCACTCTCAGAATCTACTGGACCACTTACCCCATGGCACATGGTACATGTGACTGGCATCATATTCTGCACTCCAATCACAAAAGTAGTCCAGCTGCCACAGCCCCACCTCCCTGTACACCTGACCATGCCACCAAAGGGGCAGGAGAATGAGTCTCCCTGCTTAACCACAGAGTGGCCAGGCAAGCAGGGAGGTGGGGCTGCGGCAGCTGGACTACTGCCGCAATTGGGGCACAGAAAATGACACAATAATGCTATTGTCATGTTGAAAGTTCATTTTCTGTGCTTACATCTTTCTTCATCCATACCATGTATAGTGTTATAGTCAGTCCTTCAAAACACTCTGGTTTATAAATGTGTGATACTGCTTCTGTATCCACAACTCAAAACACCAGGAAATAGTTCAACATTGCATTGTAATAAGTGTGCCCGTGTTGCTAGCAGGAAAAAAGATGCCAAGCTTTACATACCAAAGGCCAACCTGAACATGAAGAGCATTAATGTCAGCAGTCTTGATGGTCTTCAGGATCCCCTCTTATGCTCACTACCATCCACAAAAAGACATCAAGCACATGAAAGTCCCAGAGCCTTTTTTTCAATCTGTTAACTGCTTCTCAGTCAAATGCAAAGCAATAGCCATGGCTATTTTTCAATAAGTTCTCTAGCTGTTTATTGCTTGGGCCACATAGCAGTCCTCTCCTCATCCACGAAGATGGCAAGAATTTTGCAGCAGTGAGAACAATGTTTTACACAATTTGTACAGTTTTTCACATGCTTTGTGCAATTCGCATGAATTGCACAAAGCATGTGGGGGGAAAAAGAAGGAAGTTGTGGAAGGAGCAACCCCAGATTTGGAGTCAGGATGACTCCCTGCCAAATTTCACAAATTGTCCCTAGTAAATTTTGCACTTTGCAGAAAGCTACAATGAATGCTGCTTTGTGTCACAGTCCAAGATATCCCAAGCAGCCCCCAGGGTCAAGGGCACCAGGACCCTGTCCACCACACAAGGTATCACATCCAAAGGCACTCACTAGCACAGTTGGTCGTAACCAAGCAGAGGCAGGAGCACAAGGCTGAGAACATAGAGCCGGAACAAGGCACCAAGAGGCAAGCAAAGGCAGGAACAGAAGCAGGTGCAGGAACACTGGAGTCAAGACACAGGGATGTAGGTGGCAGGCAGAGGCGGGAACAGAACAGGGCCTACAGATGTAGGAATATTAGAACACAGGGACTCTAAAGCTCAAAAGCTGAGAACCACTCCTTATATAGGCCTTCCCTCCAGGCCTCCAGGTGAGCCTCATGAGTGACCCAGCAGCTGCTACACAGGCCAGGGCCTGATCCTGCAAACACCAGGCTATTCCTGGGCCAGGCTGGCCCCAGTCCTGCAGCTGCCAGGGCAGTGTGGGCCAGATCCTGACACTTTATTTCATGGACACATTGAAGAACTGAAGCCTTGTAAGCCTTGGATGGGTTTCTTGAATCTTTTATGGCCATCAGTCAGTCCTTCTCTGCTTGCTTGCTTGCTTGCTTGCTTGGTATTGATATGTGTCCATACATGCTTTGCTTCTCAAGAGGAAAGGTTGCTAGTTTTGCACTGCTGTTATTTTGTGCAAATTGCAAGCAAAATTCCTTGAGCTGCTCTTGTCTGGAGACAAGGAATCCTGCAGGATTTTCAAATTCTTCAGCAGCGAATTACGTCAAGTGGAGACATCCTGAATGGACAAGGATGAGGAACTCTTTGGTTTCCTATTGCTTGTCCCCATCACTCCACAGAGCAGACCTTCAAATGGATTTCTGACCATTGTTGGTTGTCCATTTGTTGGAATTAATCCTACATTCCCTACCCCTTTGTATTTTAAGCATTTTATCATGAATAAACACCAAAAGGATCCATAGTCTGTGTTTTAGACCCCCCCCAAAAAAAAAATTGACAGGAACACTCGAACTCATCTGAAAAGTATTCTGCTTTTGTAGGCTTGAAATCAATGCGTTGTGCCATCATTTCCAACAGGAAGTGTTATCAAATCATAGTTCCTTAGGCACTTAATTCTGAGAGGAAATGGCGCAAAAACATAGGAAGAATAGCTGCAAGGAAGCATTGGGCCCTGAAAGAAACAATGACCCTCTAGTGTTTGGAAGATTTACATTTTGGAAATTATAGCAGGGAAGAAAACGACTAAGAAAGTCTTAAGGCTGTCATGATTATGTCATCCATTGCTGCCTTGTGCCGTATAGCCTGCAATCTGCTGTTTTGTAAACTGAGCTGTCAAACACTTGTTATTTTTAAAGCTGGAATTTGTCAGGCTGTCCTGACAACCAAGCAGCCCCAGCTCCCAGCCTGATTCATGACCGGCTGTGAGACAGAGGAAGTTCGTGTCTGCTGCAATCTAAACACGGTGTAAATGGAATATGGCTGTAGTGCTGAAAGAAGAAAATAGGTTAAATCCACTAAAACGAGAACACTAGTTCTCAAAGAAAAAGTTTCATATGAGTAGTATTAAGGAGCTGGACATCAGAAACGATGTCCCAGAATGCAAAAGTCATGTGCTGTATATAAATAAATAAGGTAACTATTTTACCAGATGATTTAAAAAAAATTCAAACCCAGTTGAAGAGAAAGGCCTTGAAACATACACTAACAACAATCCACATGTGCATTTTCGTCCCATCTGTATTTTCTGTTTCTATCCTAAGTGCAATGCCATGCTTCTTGGGGCCCCTTTAAAATTAAATTTTTTGTGAGTCACTTGCTCTGTTTGTGTTTGTGTAAGATGGTGTTCTCCCCGTAATATTTTCTTGTTGTCTGTTATTATAATAAAGCTACATAAAAAGATGCATTTTCATTCTGTTTTGGAGATATTCTGGATCTTTTCCTTCAATCAACTCATGTATTTTGTACTGTACGGCCGTGGTTCCCATCCTGTAGGGTTCCAGGTGTTGTTGAACTACAGATCCCAGAATCCCTTGCCATTGACCATGTGGACAGGGACATTTATTTGTTGTTTTCATTCATTTCCCCAGAATGGCATACATCACCACTCAAACACCCATTTTGTACACAGGAAGCGTAAGAATCTAAATAATGAAATACTTTGCTTAAGTGGTAAACAGACAAAACTTCAGAACGCCTGAAAGCTGACTAAACATTTTCACCCAACGTATGTCACCATGCAATGCTTCGACACATCGTTGGCAGAATGGCAATTTAATAACATCCCAAAGCATGTCTAAACCATCAAGTAGAAAATTCCAAAGCAAAGGGGCAGCAATGTGAACAGTTTAATGTATTTGCAAAGGCTTTCACGGCCGGGATCTGATGGTTGTTATGGGTTTTTCGGCCTCTTTGGCCGTGTTCTGAAGGTTGTTGTTCCTGATGTTTCGCCAGTCTCTGTGGCCGGTTCCTACTCCAGTCCTCTGAAGATGCCAGCCACAGAGACTGGCGAAACATCAGGAAGAACAGCCTTCAGAAAATGGCCAAAGAGCCCGAAAAACCCACAACAACCAATGTGAACAGTTATTTCCTATGTTACATTAGCAGTTGGCACCTTTACAAGGTCAGTTTCAGACAATCTCAATTGGTGCAGAGGTCGTATCGGTAAAAGTAGTCCACTAAATATGTGGGTCCCAAGCCATCTAAGACTTTAAAGGTCATAGCAAACCACATGTCATCACAATCCCAGAAAACCACTGGTTTCCAATTTAACTAGCATAAAAATAGATTTGTATGCTTATGTCAGGAAGCACCCATTAATAGTCTAGCTGCCTTGTGTTGTACCAATTGGAGCTACTGAGTTGTCTTCAAGGGTATCCCTTAGTAGAGAAAACTCTCAAGGTTACATTTTTATGGATCAGCATGGCCACATCTCCCTTTTCCAGGTAAGAAGGGGTAGGAGATGACTTCTGGGAACCACAGGTAGGGAAGGCATCCAGAATTTTGTATGCTGATGACACCCAGCTCTACATCTCCTTTTTACCAACTGCAGGTGATGCCGTCCTGTCCCTCCAGCGCTGCCTGGGGGCCGTACTGCAGTGGATGCAGCAAAATGGGCTGAGGCTGAAACCGGACAATATGGAGGTGCTGTGGGTGGGTCCCCCCACCATTGGCGGGCTGGGTGACTCCCTCTTGTTTGGGCGGGTTGACCCTGGCTGCAAAGAGTGGGGTTCGCAGCTTGGGGATCCATCTGGACCCGGAGCTCACCATGGAGACTCAGGTGACGTCGGTGGTCCGTACTGCCTTTTTTCATCTCCGGCGGATAGCCCAGCTGTGACCCTATCTTGACGTGGGGGCACTCACGACCTTAGTACATGCTTGTAATCTCAAGATTAGATCACTGCAATGCACTCTACGTGGGGCTGCCTTTGAGGTTGACGTGGAAACTCCAGGTGGTGCAGAATGCTGCGGCCAGACTCCTGATGGGAGCGAGAAAATTCCAACATATCTTTCCTATTCTGGCCGCATTGCATTGGCTGCCCATTCGGTTCTGCATCTACTTCAAAGTTTTGATGCTCACGTATAAGGCCCTAAATGGTTTAGAACCTCGATACTTGGCGGAACGTCTACTCCCACCAAGTTCTACCCGTGTCACTCGCGCGAGCCAGGAGGTGAGGCTGAGGAGCCTGACGCCGAGGGAGGCCCGGAAGGGAAAAACAAGAAACTGGGCCTTCTCAGCAGTGGCTCCTCACCTCTGGAACAATCTCCCTCCAGAGATTCGCACTGCCCCCTTGCTGGGCATTTTTAAAAGTCAACTAAAAACCTGGATGTTCAGGCAGGCCTTCCCCTCCAGTTAATATTTGCTTTTTCTCTTCTCTTCTCCTTGTTGTTCATTTTCATTTTTCCCATCTTGAAATTTTTAATATTGATTGTAATAATTCCTTTTTTATTGCTGCTGTTATTATTCTATTATTGCATTATGACTTTGTAAGCCGCCTAGAGTGGTCATGTTACCAGATAGGCGGGATATAAATAGAATAAATAAAATAAATAATAAAATAAATAATTTGTTTCTTTCTTCAAAAATACACACATAGAGAATAGATTTTGTCTGTGGATTCCACAAAGAAAAAATCGACAAGGAAGAGATGACGTGGATGCATTTTGCAAAGATTAAGTACACAAGATGTAGAGCTACACAACAGGAACCATAATACCTACACAGAACTCTCCCTCTAATGTTAAATTACATTTATTAGAAGATGCTAATCCATGCACACGTGACATTGTACATTTGTACCTGAATGCATTGCACTAGGCCTTCAACAGACAGTTCAGTATAAAATCATTCCCCAGTTTCCAGTCTGAAACTCTTGGATACCCCCCAAAAAACTTGGATTTTTATCTGAATTTGAAATTCAAAACAGTACAAACTGCAAGCAAGATCTGTGTTGGTGTTGTCGCCGAGGACTTGGGTGCACAAATTGTACCAATTTGGTTGTTGTTATAATTGCTCATGTTGTCTCCTATATAACTATGACTAAGAAGAGACTCGTTTTTGTGAAATTGTGCTTGCACGGTTTATTCATAAATATCTAAGTAATCGAATAGTCTCACAGAACTTAAGTTTTACACCAGCCAGTTGTACACATGTACATTTGGATTCAAATCAAAACCCTTTTCATTTATTTTCCTCCTGGCAGACAGTTTGGATTTTACCAGCCTTACATACATAAAGCTGTAACTCTTACTACATTTGTTCTGTTCCACTACTTAAAACAATGTGGAGAGTCAGCTTGTAGTTGCGATCATTACATCACCTAGGATATGCATTGAATTAGCTAGTTTATCTAACTATGCTTGCTTACTTATTTATTGAAGTCTCCACCCCAATAGGATTAGAAGAAAGTAAACCTTGTTGTTTTTTACTCAACAATGTCTCTAGATGATGCAAGAGGAAGAGAAAATTCTCTTAATTAGGTCTTGAGACCTCAAGGCATTAGATCATTCTTTCAGGAAATAAAATGTGTAAAATTTTAAACTCAGCCACATGGAACCCCAGACAAGTATAACTGAGAAAAATTAGGGTGAAATTAGCACGCTGCCTTTGGGAAAGGCAGAGAATTAATTGTAGAATAGTGATTAAACCTTGCTATGTGAGATATTTTCTGCTCAAAATTTTAAAGACCTAAAAAAACCCACCCAGTATCTTATTTTACATCTTTTCTATTTAGAATTCCGATGCAACCCACACCACATTTCATTAAAACTTATTATTTAAAGTTCCAAGATAGATATAATAATAATAATCACTAATAATCAGGCTTTATAGGTAGAGAAACCTCAGAAGTTACCCTTCTCTTCTTCTGGGGGCATGAGGAAGGAATCCTTATTTTACCTGTACGCAAAATAAGGATGAATTCACTCTAGAACTTCTGTTAAGCATGGAAAATCTGACTGCCAATTAGAATTTGGTGGAAATTTGCTGGTATTAAGAATTCTCAACACTTGGACAAAGTCTCAAATATTGTGCTGCTTTGCTCTCTCACTGTATCATGGCATTTGTAATTTTACAGCTGTAAAAAATAACAGTAAGTTAAATAAATGTTTGAACTCATTTCACACGCTAGCAAGGTTATGCTCAAAATCCTCCAAGGTAGGCTTCAGCAGTATGTGGACCGAGAACTCCCAGAAGTACAAGCTGGATTTCAAACGGGCAGAGGAACTCGAGACGAAATTGCTAACATGTGCTGGATTATAGAGAAAGCCAGAGAGTTCCAGAAAAACATCTACTTCTGCTTCATTGATTATGCAAAAGCCTTTGACTGTGTCAACCACAGCAAACTATGGCAAGTCCTTAAAGAAATGCGAGTTCCTGACCATCTTATCTATCTCCTGAGAAACCTATACGTGGGACTGGAAGCAACAGTTAGAACTGGATATGGAACAACTGATTGGTTCAAAATTGGGAAAGGAGTACGACAAGGGTGTATATTCTCCCCCGGGTTATTTATATGCAGAATACATCATGCGAAAGGGTGAGTGCTCACTGGAAGGACAGATCCTGAAGCTGAAGCACCAATACTTTGGCCATCTCATGAGAAGACTCCCTGGAAAAGACCCTGAGGTTGGGAAAGTATGAGGGCAGGAGGAGAAGGGGACGACAGAGGATGAGATGGTTGGACAGTGTCACTGAAGCTACCAACATGAATTTGACCCAATTTCGGGAGGCAATGGAAGACAGGAGGGCCTGGCGTGCTGTGGTCCATGGGGTCACGAAGAGTCGGACACGACTAAATGACTAAACACCAACAACAAATGTATTTGTGAAGGCTTTCATGGCTAGGATCTAATGGTTGTTGTGGGTTTTTCGGGCTCTTTGGCCATGTTCTGAAGTTTGTTCTTCCTAACGTTTTGCCAGTCTCTGTGGCCGGCATCTTCAGAGGACAGCCGGCCACAGACAAATGTTTGAATGTCTTCATTGGGAAAAAAATGATTTAGCATGTTCAAACAATCATATCGTTTTTGCTCATTTTTAGTAGAGCGAGAGCATAAACATTACAGGGTCCTTCATGCTCACGCATGCTATCAAGGCATAAAAGCAGACTCACTACAAGCATGATAAGTGCCCAAACGTAACTAACAGACTTTTTTAGGTGGGGAATGAGAAGGAACTTTAGAAAGTTCTTCAAACCTTTATGGCAATTTAAAATAATACTGTCTCATTATAGAAATATACACTTTGTGGGAGATTCCTCCCATCCAACTCTAGAGGTTGGAAGTAATACACTACAAGAAGCACTTTTATTACTTTTCACAGAGAAACCAAGAGGTTTGGGGTTAGAATGAGAGAATTCTCATTTGGCATGTTTCTGCTTCTTCAAGGCCATTTTAAAGGCCATTACTGAGGTCTCTTGACCGGAAAGCCACAGAATCTCTGACGCAGCACTGAGGAAATAGTTACAACCCAGAACATTTGCAGTGGATCAAATTTAGCCAAGCTTTAGACACGAACTTGTGCAAAACTCTCTAACCCCGGTGAAACGATTTCCATGGGCATATGATGGAATTATGAAAACTGTTGGTTACATTGGTCAATTTTGGTTAATGACCGGAGGGTCCTTGCGGGTAGGGAGGAACTGGCTGGGAATGTTCACATCATCAGAGCAACACTTGCTGGAGAACGATGGTTTCATTTAAAATCCCTCTCATTCTCTGTGAACATGTTCCATTTATATTGTTCACTCTTCTGCAGACTGCATTTCAACTATGGCTGGCAGCTGGCATGATCTCAGAGTACCCTCTGATTAAGGGGTACTTGTGAATGTATACACTACAGAGTTGTCAAGGTTATGCCATTTGATAGGCATTTTGGGCTAGAAAAAGTTTTTGCAATCTGCATAATTGCAGATAATTACACTCCTTTGGGACGTGGACACCACACTGAATCACCCTGTGCTTTTCCTGCACATTGCTCACAGGATGTGTGTGCCTGTAAATACAGGAACGATGGCCAAAACTATAATTTGTATTTGATACGCACTCCCATTATCCATTTCCTTTGTAAAACCTCTAAATGCATATTTTGAAATCACTCTAATGAGTAAAGCAGAATTATAGAACAGGATCTAAACAACTAAAGCTTACCTAGAGATAAGAGAAACATTTTTGGGGGGTCACTACGATGGTTGGAGCAATTAGATTACTGTATAGCTTTAGGGCATCCAGTTGGTCTATAATTAGGTCATTTCTTCCTCATCCCCTCCGTGTGTATATAATTACAAATTAATTTGAATTTCCACTGTGAAATATAAATATATATCACTGAGGGGAAAAACAAGAGCCAGAGGACCTTGGGAAAAAAATTAAAACCTTGTTCAGTTCTTATGTCAGTAAGTCTTATCCACATTGGCTGTAATGTCAATATTTTGCGAGTTTCTATTTGTACTAGTATACAGGCATTATTTAGGTTTGTGTAACATATTGCGACTGATTAACAAGGTGCTAGAGTGCAAATCAGTTGCACATGACAGAGACACACCCCAGCAACTCCTCGATTAGCTTCATTTAGCCAAAGCAACTCACGAAAACTTTATGTGAACACCAATAGGATTCCAGCCATTGTTTTTTCTTTCCTCACTTTATCAAGTGTGGAAGAAAGTCTAATAACTTGCTCTCTGTTATGGGAGCCCCTCTTTCAGGTTCACCATCATATGTGTAGCTTACTGAGAGACTTAGCTCTTTATCTCTGGGTGAAATGAGAGAATACATTTAGCACATTTTTAGAAGAGGTGTTTCTTCAGCTGGTGAAATATACCTTTCTGTCATTGGATATGATTTTCTTTATTACATTATCTTGCATTTTGTGTGTGTTGTCTTGTAGTTAATCACTGGAAGGTAAACACAAGCTTAATCTGCAAGTCTGTTTGTTCACGTATGAATCTCTGAAGTAATCTTATTGTTGGAGGGAAAACAGATTAATCATGAGGAATATGCATCCCCCCTGGCTATCCGATTTGACCTTTACTTAGGCTTGTTTGCCACACAGGTAAGGATGTGGGGAAAAAATCTCATTAGCTATTAAATTTTATTTCTCCAGAATCATTCCATATTCCCAGCTCTCTCTCTTTCTGTTTGTTTAATTATTTGTTTCTGTATGGAACCAGTCCTCGTGTTCTATATTCTAAGCATTTAGTTGTGCACTTTCCCCAAAGTACTTATTTCTCCTCCCCCCCCCCCTTTTTTTTTTGATTAAGTTGTATTTATGCATATTTTTCAATTGCACAGCTTTTAACTATTCCCATTTCTTTTTTTAAAGGGTGTGCCTGGCTCTGCATGTGTTTGATTTCTTCAAAACATACGGCAAGCCTTACAATGTGTGAATTTTTGAGACAGTGTGTGCTTTCTCTTGCAACAAGTCTTAGAAGGTGTGAAGTAGATAATTGTGATGAGAATTTCAGCTCCGCACAAAATCTTGTCCATCTGTACGCAGAGCATTGTCGCTACGCTAAATGGGGCTCCAGCCTTAAAGACCATAATGAGCTTTTCAGAAGGGTTGTAGAAACAAGCCTGTGTCCCAGCATTTTACTGTTTAATGGAACGAGAAGGTTCATGAAGGACAAGATTTCCTCCTATATCTTCAGTTCTTCTGCTTAATCAAAAATCTGTCCCAGACTTTAGGAGCTAAGACATTATTAATACTGCTAGAGTTTTCTATGCATCTTTTTAATTTTCATGAGCTTTCTCTGCTTGTCTTTCATTATTCCTTTTGTCTGGCCTATTGCCATCATTACCATCATCATGATCATCTTCCTTCCTTTCCTTCCCTTTTTCATAGAGAAATTTCTCCCATTCCCCTTCACATCAGCCAACTTGAGTTTTGCTCTGTTGCTGAAGTATAGCAAAGACCTGGCATTGTGGTGGATTTTTTTTTCCCTGTTACACTTCTCTTCCCATCGTCCAACCTTCAGTCTCCTTGTTGACCTCTATGGTGACAGCAGGTTGTCGAGCTGTCAGCAGTATGTCTTGTCCCTGCTCCTTCTGCTGCTCAGCAAGAATCAAAGAAGCTCTGCTTCCTTACTGTGGTGGTGGTGGTATTGTGTTGTAGCAGTGGAAACACTGCAAGAATCAAATGGCACCATATGATCATGAGACTGTTGGATAGCTTTATGGTGGAAGGTTGGACCTACCCAAGCAAGCCTCCACTCCGGTCCTGCCAACAGCAAAAGAGCACCAGTGTTCTCATGTTGCTACTGAATGGCAACTTGCTGCTGTTGACTCACAGATTGGACCAACAATGCTCAGAACGTTCTCCGCTCCTCCTGATTTCATTGTTCTAGGGCTGGAAAAACATTTCTTTTGGGTTCCACAGCCTTAGCCTTTGCATAACTCTAAAGGCTCATTGGAAGACAAAAGTCACATCATGCCCCTTTATAAGGCATTTAGGGTGTTTCAGAGAAATAAAGAACACAGAAGGCTGTGCACGCATTTTGCAATACAAACAACTAAAAGGCACTGGAGTGAGAAAATATAAACAAAAATGCTTAGCTAAGCATGGGGTGGGTAACTCAGATAAACAGAATTTAAAACTGTTCATTGGGAAAGATGTAAAAATGGGTGGGAATAGCTATGTAAAAAAAAAAACACCCACCAACTCTTGCAATTAGGAAATAAAGGCTACAAGAATATAGACGTGGGATGAGAAGGAGCATAACAAAATCGGAATTCAGAGAGGTTTTCACCTCTAAATTATAGGTCAGTGAGTTGGAGAACATGGATGTGAATCCAGGGGCTTAGAGTTTGAATCCCTGCTGTGCCTCTAAGGAGAGGGGCCAGTCACGAATACCTGTAATGAGGATGCAGTTATGAGCCCAGTCACAAACTGCACAGTCCCAGATGGACTCCCAAGGGAAGGGCTTGGTAACCATTTCTGACTACTTTATAACCCTCTAGGAAGGTTGCCATAAACCAGGGTTGATTCACTGGACATGATTATGAATAACTTATTCTGATGCCATATTGGTCCTTGTCCAAAAAAAAAAAATCATAGCTAATCTGGCTGCCACTGAGGAACTTCTGTGATGTCACAGAATCCAGCCCTCCAAGTCAAAATGTACTTGTTACTGTGGTGCCTCGCTTAACGGTGATAATCTGTTCCAGGAAAATTGCTGTTAAGCGAAAACATCGTAAAGCAAAAAAAAAACCCATTGAAATGCATTGAAACCCATTCAATGTGTTCCAATGGGGTAAAAACTCACCGTCCAGTGAAGATCCTACATACGGCGGCCACTTTCGCTGCCTGTATAGCGAGGAATCCGTCCCTAAACACAGCGGGGAGCCATTTTAATTACCCGGTGACCATTTTGAAACTGTCGATCAGCTGTTAGAAAAACGTCGTTTTGCGAAGAATCGGTTCCTGAAGCAAAGCGAAATTCCCCCATTTAGACCATCGTTTTGCGATCACAAAAAGATTGTCGTCAAGCGGATTCGTCATAATGCGGGGCAATTGTAAAACGAGGCACCACTGTACCTGCTTGTGCTTTGAAACATGTCTCTGCTACCTAAAACTGCCCACTCCAAATCATATTTTCTTATTAAATTGAAACCAGCCCTTCTCCACCTCCCTAGGCAAATAATCCAACAGAGCTTGGAAAAGTTCCTTCTTTGTAACTTTCCCAGAATCACCCAGCTGTACTGGGATTCTGGCTGTTGGAGTGCAAAAAGGAAGGTTTCCTAGAACCATCATCCCTCCTTCTTGCTGCCAGGCAGAAGCCAGAAAAAAGTTAAACGAAAACCATCCTTGACAGATGTTTATCCAGGAATCCCACTCTGTCTTCTCAACTAAATGTAACACTCTGCTGATCTCCGTTTATAATGTAAACACAAATTGTCACTAACTACTGGTTCAGAGCATAGCCATTTTAAGTGCACATGGAAAGCAAAAACTGTAACAGCCCATCTGGTTATAAATCAGATGTCTAGTTTTAAAGTCTGTTGTGCTGCAAAAAAAGATTAATGAAAGCAAGATTCGGTACTGGGAAGAAAACATCATGTTTACACTTGCAAAAGAAAGTGATGGCTAAGGAGTCTTAGTGACTGCAGATGTCCATTATCTTGATCTCTGTCCATACGAAACAAGTCGAAGTTTCCTAGAAAAAAAAAATCTATCAGCTGGGGTCTTAAGATGTGACAAGATAGCTTCCCTTCAACATATGCTGATGCAGCCTTCTTTCTAGGTCAAATCGGTGCTCCAGAAGTTCACATCCAACTCTATTTGATACAAGCTGAAATATGACTTTTTTTTCCCTACAAACTGACAAATCTGCTTGTTTAAAGAGTGAATTAATGGTGTCCACACAACAATTATTGCCCACGGTGTAGAGTATTGACTCAGAAAGATGTAAAGAGATAGCTAGTCTGTAGAATTAAATAAGCTTTCTTGAAAAAGGTCCAATATAAACTGGAAATGGACAGCAAAACCTAGTTTTTTTACTGCTGTCTGACAAGGTTCAGATTGTGGGGAAAGGATGAATAGTTGTGAAAATCTAGTCTGGATGTCTTCCAACTCTCACACTTTCAAACCACCATAAAACATGGAAGTAGGATTCTTGGAAGAGAGGAGACACAAGTTTAGACGTGACTGTTCTACTGAGAGATTTGCTGTTCCTAACAAATGGTTCTTTAGAGTTAAATATGCTTACAACATCCAACAGTACTTTCCCAAGAAGGCTTGAAAGAAATAGTGTAGACAAGTATTGGCCACCAATAATAGAGGCGTGGGTGCTTCCACATTAGATTTTTTCTTGGGAATTACCATCCTTTTCTCTTTCATGTTTAATTTTTAATTTTAATTATTTTAAGTGTGTTTAATTAAGGAAAAGATGTGCATTATCCATAAGATTTAAGCAACTGCTGAAAAATTATCTTTGCAACTTGGTTATATCTGCTTGTGTAATCCACTGATGCTAGCTTTGGGCATCCAGCTATGACCTGATGGATTGTTTCTTAAAAATCACAACAAACTACACAAACCACAATTGGGGGGGGGGGGTTTACATAACATGCCCATTTCCTCCCTTAACTGAAGTGTGTGTATTTATTTATTTATTTATTTATTTATTTATTTATTTATTTATTTATTTATTTATTTATTTATTTATATCCCGCCTATCTGGTCTTGCAACCACTGTGGGGGGGTTTTCCCCACAGTGTGCACATTTCAGCCATTCACATTGTAAAGCGTGTATACAACTTTGTACACAGTTCTCTGAAATGCCCTATTAGCCTTGTCAATGTGCAGATTATTGAGGCCACAATGCATTTCTTCTCACAACAAATCTCAAGAGGTATGTGTGGAAAAGCTAATTTAACTGGGAGTGTCAAATCCAACAAAACTCTTTTCCATCATTAGTCTGGAAGGTTCTCTTCTGAGAACCAGTTAGTGATATGGCTTGCCACAACAGCTTGAAAAGTCACCTTAAAAGAAGAAGAACAAGAAAGAAAGAAAGAAAGAAAGAAAGAAAGAAAGAAAGAAAGAAAGAAAGAAAGAAAGAAAGAAAGAAAGAAAGAAATTGTTTAATTATGCAAAAAGTCCCCCAAGTTGTTGTTAAACAATATATGGTTTAAAATAACATTAAAACGTGAAAAAGATTAAAATTATCTGCTAAAATGGGGTTCAGAGATTCAATTGTAACCGTTAAAAAAACTGTTAATTTGTTAACATTGTCATTACAAAAGAAACACTAACTTACTATAGGACCCAGAGTTTGGGAGTTTGATTCCGCACGGTGCCTTGTGTAAAATAGAAAAATGCTCTGCACCAAATGTCCTTTAACAATAACAAAAAAAAGTAACTGAAGTTTGACTTGCTACCACAAAAGTAACACAATCCTCCCTCCTGAGATTACTTTTGTAAAATGTAATTTTGGTCTGCTATATTAGCTAGATATCTATATCTACAATTAAGTTTGTCACCTAATAATTTACTTCCAACTTTTGTTGCCACATGGGGCAGTGGTCAACAAATATTGGTATCCCCTATACCTCACGCTGGGTGACATTCCCTTATAACTCATGCTGTGAGGGAGGTGACCTCTGAAATGCTGGAGCGAAGCGCTGTCCATTTCAGTCCTCACACACACTTTGAATAAGGAGGGCAGGCAAAAATAGAAAAGTCCAAAAGTCATCCTGATTAGATGTTGCGGTGCCAGGTCTGAGTTTAATTAGTATCTCTAGATGGAGGTTGCTAGACTCAAACATTCATCTGTTTTTAATATTTTAGTTGTCCAATAAGCATATTACCCACCCTTGTTTTCAGATGTTGGCTTTTCCTCTCCACCTCTTTTCTTTTTTGTTATTCTACTGTGTTGTGGTTGCTACTGCTATAAAACACAAATGTTTTTAATTCAGATTAGTATTGCTTCCAGATCACCGAAGAGAAAGTTGGAAATGTGTTTCTTAAACACACTCAGTAGGGAGTTTGCTAAAATGGGATTTGAAGCCAGCTGCTTCATGGAAGTGCTTACCTCATTCTCCATAGGACGACACTGGTTACCCAGCTTGACAGAAAATCCACTATGAAATGCCAGGCACTCAAAAAGAATCCTGAAAACCTCAGTGGTTTACTTGTCTCTAAGAAGCCCTGTGGTCCAAAACTCCCAGAGCACCAGTCTTTCAGCCTATATGCTCTGAACCCTACCCCCTCCCAAAAAAACCCACAAGTCTAATTGTAGGGCTCCCAGATGGCATAGTCCATTACGAACCATTTGAGGTTCATAATCCAATTACATAAACCTGCAGTTAAATATAATTTTTTTTCTTGCCAATTTTGCTATATATGTTCATGATGAATAAGGAGGATTAAACCTGACCACAGGTCTGTTTGGCCTACCTTGAAAAGCATGAGTGGAGGGGGGGGATACAAAAATTCTAACTTTTAGAAGAAGAAAAGTTTCAAAACAGAAATATTCCTGAATCTCAATCTATTAAACAAAGAGATATATATTTTTGTGTACATATGCCTAGGGATTTTCTGGACAAATCACAACATATGAACAACCAACAGTATACATAATAGATAGATAGACACACACACACACACACACACATACACCACCACCACCACCAGTGGAAATTATCAGAACATTATCTACTCTGTTTCCCTGACAATAAGCCCTAATAAGATTTTTCAGGATGCTTGTAATATAAGCCCTACCCCCCCAAATAAGCCCCAGAAGTGAAACCCCGCCCTCCACCCTTGGGCAGCAACCAGAAAATGACATGACTGTACAGTATTTGAATTGTTGTACATGAAAGAAAGAAAAATCCCCTGAAAATAAGCTCTAATGTATTTTTTGGAGCAAAAATTAATGTAAGACCCTGTCTTATTTTCGGGGAAACACGGTAACAACATGAAAGTGTGAGAAATCTCAATGTTGTTTTAAACATTCTAAAAAATTAGAATGAAGCTATTAAGTAAGATTACAGGCTGTATTCAGCATAGCCTCAGCTGGCTTAGTTTTACCTCAGCCATATTTTTCTTCAGGCAAGCCTTCCCTCAATAATCTAGCTACCTGTGTGTGATTTTTAGATGGATTATTAATATATTATTGCATGGACTGTATTTTTAGTACTACTTGTGTTTCCCATTTTTGTGTTTTCCAGTTCTCAAAGTAACATTTTTTTCGTATACTTATTGACTTTTGCCTAAATTTGCCTTAATGTTGTAAGATGCCTCCTTATCCACTGTTTGTGGTTTTAAATATTGTCTTTTAATCATGTTAACCACTGTTGTGTACTCGTTGTTTTCAACTTTAAATATTGCCTTTCACTGTTTGTAATCTGCCTTGGGAGCTTTTCAAGGAGAAAGGTTGGGTAAAAATATTCTAAATAAAGAAACAAAATAAATAGTTAAGAGCACAGCCTAAGTTGGAAAAAAAGCTAATCCATTTGGGGGGAAAGCATGAGGATTCCACGAGAATCAATCTTTTTTAAAGGAGAAAGGTGGGATAAATAAATAAATAAATAAATAAATAAATAAATAAATAAATAAATAAATATGTGTAGATATTTGGGAAACTCCATATTAATTGCATTAAAGATGACACTCTTCAGCCTCCTTTTTGGACAGAGTCTAGGAAAGGAAAGCAACCGATTGACAGTTTATAGGACAAAACAGATCAGATTAACAGCAGATTGCAAACAATTAAAAACTGTTTGTAATTTTATTTTATTTTAACATTTTCAATAGTTCTACAACGAAACCTTAAGCTGTCTGAGAGGGATGTGGTACATTTGAAAGGCAAGGTTTTGGCGAACAGTGTACAGACGCCATCTAAACAGCCGGCCCTAAGAGCTACATGTCAAAAGCAGCAAAGCCTAAATATTCAGGAGCTGTTTCCGGGTGTCATATGAAATCATCAGAACAGGCCTCTATTTATAGATAAGGACACTCTGGTGGAAGATTGGAGGGGGGGAATTGTTATGTATTTCTCTTTTTTTAAAGGAGGGGAAGGAGAATGAGAAAGACCTGGAGTCCCTCACCCCTACCCAATGTCAGTTTAAAGAGGCAGCTGGCTTCAGGTAGTGGGAATGATTCAGTGCCATTCCCCAAGGTATAAATTAAAACACCACATCTACATTTAATAAAGGTGAAGTAATAGACACAGGACTGTAGATATGGCACAGCCACGTTCCACTGTAATCAAAATGAACAAGCACCTCGGGGGAATGTCTCAGCCTAGCTAATTATCCATTAAAATTTCAAGGTTTTTAAAATATATGTGTGTATGTGTGTGTATGTACATATACACACACATATACACACATACGTGTGTGTGTGTGTGTGTGTGTGTGTGTGTGTGCAGTGAGTCATTTTCTCACCTTGGAGAACAGAACAAAGTAGGGAAAAGAGTGTCAACTATCATTGCTGACAGAACAATTTGTTTTCAAATTGTACATGAATACAAATGAAGGGGTACCTCGCCCCAAATATTCCAAACTATCCTTAATTTAAAGAATGAGCAGGCATGAGTGTAACATCCGATTTCTCCTTCTCTCATCTGCGGCCGCTTTGGTCTTGTCTTAAGGGCATTTCACACCTAATTTTGCTTTCCTTGTTTGTCCTCAAGGCCAAGAGCTACACAAAAATCCAATAAATGACAGCTTGCCCTTCTCTGGACAAAGTGCCTTTTTGTGCTTGTTAGACCCTCATTACCTGGCCGTTCCCACAGAGCAGTTTGGCTTGTGGATTTTGCTGCTGCAGGGTGATTCCCCCTCCTCCCTCGGAGCCCACTCTCCTGCTACATACATCCCCGACTCCCAAGACGCTGATCTGGAGCTTTTACTATGGAAATTACTTAATACTTGAGAGCACTCTCCAGTGAAATAAGCAGACATTTTCAGAGTTCTCATTTCTGTTCTCAGTATGTTTGGGACTGAGAGCAGAGCATGGGAAAACTATTGGTTAGATTACAAGTCCCAGAATCCAACAACCAGGAGGATGTTCTGCTTTTCTACATCCATTTCAATCAAGGCCTAGACATGGCTTGTGATAGCGCCAGCCCTATGAGATGACCACTACTGGGAAAGAGACACAAGGGACGCAGCTTGAATTTGCTTGGATCTCTCACTGGCTCCCCACAACATCAGTCAATGGTATCCCTCTGGAAAGGTTGTTAGAGCTGGGAGTAGATAGAAATGGCTTTATAGTGATTCCACTCATACTAGGGAGACCATTTCTTGAAGATTATCCAGCGCCATTACTCTTGTTCCACGGCATGTATGATATGGACATTCCACCAGGCTTCATCTCCGGTCCATCTTGTTCAACATCTTCATGAAAATGTTGAGTGGGGTCATCTTCAGTGGGAGGTTTCATCTGTCTGAAAGAGTTGTGTTGGTGAAGAGGTTGCATACTCACTAAAGCAGAGCAGAACAACCAGTAGGTGATACTGGTATACTGAAAGCTTTGAAGGCCATACACTCACCGCCGCCACCTGCCAGTGGCCATCAGAAAGGCTGCTGCTATACCTGTCCCTGAAATCTAGTGGTAACCAGTGACTCTAATACAAGGAGATTTGTCCTGCAGCTTAAAAGCTCTGTGCAACTGCTAACGAGAACATCTCATAAGGTTGCTGTGAGATTTACCACGTGGCCCCTGCTTGTTTCACCAAACAAGGAGCTCACGCTATGTCATTCCACCAGCTGACACCAATTGTGATGTCCACCCCTTTGATGCACCTATATGTTGTGCCCTCACAAAGGGTTCGGTGTTCTCTTTCCCTCTCTGCCACCAGTGGATTACCTCTATCCACAATATAAAAGACTTTTATCCAAACACTTGTCTGGTAAATGCAAACAGAACTTTTCTTTATTGAAGTGTAGCCAAAGTTATTAATAATCAAAGATGTTCTTCAGTTGTTCATTGTACACAATCAAATCATTACAATTTCATATATCTTGCCATATACAGTGGGGTCTTGACTTACGAACTTAATCCGTATTGGAAGGCGGTTCGTAGGTCGAAAAGTTTGTAGGTCGAATCTGCATTTCCCATAGGAATGCACTGAAAACCATTTAATTCGTATCTGCTCTTTTCTGTCCATAGAAACTAATGGGAAACTAATGGGAAGCTGCTATTCCACCTTCTGCCACTAGAGGGGGATATTTTTTCTTTTTTCTTAGGTCAAGAAAAGTTCAGGAAAGGAGGGGGAGGCAGGGAACAGTTTTAACAGCACTTCTGAAATCTTTTTTTTTTTCAATGAAGCCAATTTTAAAGCATGTTTTAAAGCATGTTGTGCTGATTTTTTTCAGCACAAAGACACACAGGCAGGCTTTTTAGGTGCTGAGCAAGCCTCCCCAAGCCTCTTCAGAGCCAGCCGATCAGCTGTTAGGCAGGGAGAGGAGGGGGCAGGAGCAGAGAAAAGCACAAAATGGCTGCCAGGCTCCCTGCTGGGTGCCGGCTTTTAGCTGTTTCCTGCTCTTTTTCCTGCAGTTCAGGAGCTACCAAGGCCTGGTAAGTGACTTTTATTTATTTTTAAGTTTCTGGCCCTTTTTCCCCCTCCAGAAGCCTCTAAGGGGAGGGAGGGGGCACTTTTTTCCTGTTTATAACTCGAGGGAAGTTCGTATGTCAAGTTGTTATTTCCCTATCGGGCGGGTTCGTAAGTCGAAAAGTTCGTATGTAGAACCGTTCGTAAGTCAAGACCCCACTGTACTCAGTTACCACCTGCTCTGTCTATTGATCTTAACCAGCTTATCTCTATTAGTATCTGTTCCTTCTCTCTCTTCTCCAACTCTCTGACTCGCTCTGACTCCTATCTGTCTTCTATTGTTCTCCCTTCTCTCTCTCTTTTCTCTCCCCTGCCAAACCTTTATATATCCACTGACTCCGCCCCTCCAATCCTCTCATAGGCTCGTGCGAATGAGATCCCGCCTATGAGGGGCAGGAGTGACGTAGGGCAATCGTCCCAGTTGCATAAAGGTATTCCCCCCCCCAAAAAAAGTGAAAAGAGCAGGAAACCGTTTTTTATTGGAGCGTGTCAGAAGGAAGAACAGCCACAGTTGTATTTTCACAGATAAAGAACAACAGGAAGAGATTGTGGTATAGCAGTGTCACCAATGTGGCCAGCATCGTGCAGCGTTAGGATAACATAACAGAAGCTTCAGAAAAGCCCCAGATTTCCAGCTTCTTGGTGGATATTTTTTTCCTCTATAAGAGTCCACACACGGAGAAACAAATGCCTTGTCAATATAGACAATTTAGTCCTCTCACTACAAATCTTTGCTGAGAGGGTGTGGAGTCAATAGAAACAAAGTGTAATAAAATCAATGTAACTGTATAGTGTATCTAAGCTTTATTGAACTTATGTCAGAGAAAACACATTTAGGACTGGTAAAAAGTGAACAAACATGAAAGTATGGGGGGGAAATTCTTTTCTTTTTCTTTTCATTAAGTTCATTGTGTTTAGATTAACCAACCAAGAACATTATTAGTGATGTTCTGACAGATTCTTTCACTCTCTCCATTGAGAGGAAAGGAAATTCTCAAACAACTTTACAGACTTCTTTATTAACTCTGTGAATTATCTTAACTTCTATGGGTTATCCTCAAGCAGCTGTGGAGAACACAAAAGCTTTCTCTAAAAAGTGACAGGGATGGGTACCGAGGCAGCCTGGAGCATTTTGGGGAGTTGCTGTTTTATTCTTTCTTTATTATTATTATTTTTTCAAAAACAAAAAAAAATAAAACCGCCCTCTCAGCTCTCAAGTGAATTTCAAGAGCCAGCCGGTCTGCAAGGCTGGACTTGTTTGTAGGAAAAGTAAACATGCCAAAATCAACAAGTTCCTTCCGTAGGGAGCTGTTGAGCAAATTGGCCTACAGATTAGGATAGTTCAGTCCAGTCACAGTAGAGCTGATGTGAACCCCTCAGGCGCTCAGCTTTCCCCCCACCAAACAAATAAGAGAGAGAAAGATTGGAGACAGAGAGGAAAAGAGAAGGAAAACAATAAATCCACCAGAGAAATCAGGTTCGGTGGACTTGAGAGGTGAAGTAAATTATAATTGATCCCACCATAAATACCCTTGGCTAAAGCAATTTTAAAGAACTGCCAAAAAATAAAGAAAAGTGAATGGGTGCCAGTATATTTTACTGGTGGTTTCCTCTACTCTGGATTGAATTGTTTAATGATTTAATGGCAATTAGTGTTCTGCAGGATGATGTCATGACTTGTTTCCAGCAGCAAAAAGTGCACTGGGTCAAATTTAGCACCATCAGAAACCATTCCTAAAGGACTGAGGCAAAAATAACTCCACAAATAGATTTGGACTAAATAGAGTGGTTCAATCAGTCTGAGTGCAATGTTAGGCGGAGCGGGGCTTTGGGGGGGGGGGAAAGAGAGAGAGCAAAATGAGTAGACATTTTCTAATATTGGCTATATCTTCCCACCAGTGTTGAAGTTTTCAATTTCTGGAGTCAATTTTTCAGAAACCTGAGCAGCAGCAGTGTTTGACTAGACATACGTTCTGTTGAAGACTTCTGGAACACACAGGTCTCTGTGATCATGCAAGATAGAATGAGCAGAGCAGACACTGTGACAGAAACAGCCTCTGGTAGAAGTGGAGGGAACCTGACTGAACCCATCTTATTCTTTGCAAATCATAAGCAGAGGTGGAATACCTGCAGTCTGAGAAACCCTTGCAAACCTTGCCATATTTTCGAATTCCATTCACTACGTAGGTACATTCACCGGAGTTCCAATTCTATGCAATTTTTGCTCTCATTCCATCCCAAACTGGTTCTGGCCCAACCCACCAGTCACCTTTGGTCACAAAAAGCTTCTCTGTGAATGAAATGAGCCTTCAAAAAGGAGGGGAGGAATGCTTCTGAACACCTGCTTTTAATGTGTTATGATTGCAAAACACGTGCTAATGGGCTCAAATTAGAGGAAGCCAGATTTAGGCTGACTATCAGGAAAAAACTGCTTAACTGTTAGAGCAGTACGACAATGGAACCAAGTACCTTGAGAAGTGGTGAGCGCTCCAACTCTGGAGGCATTCAAGAGAAAATTGGACAACCATCTGTCAGATCTGCTTTGATTTGGATTCCTGCTTTGAGCAGGGGCTTGGACTCAATGGCCTTATAGGCCCCTTCCAACTTTGCATGCAAGCTATGGCATCTATTGCTCTTCCTTTTGGCTGCTGCATTGTAGCAAGAAAACTGGGATGCTAGTGAATAGGCAAGCTGCTGGGATGGAGACACAGAGCAAACCTGATGACTTCTTTTCAGCAGGACCCCCTTTGATATATGGGTTCTTGGTAAGTGCCCTGCCTTGTTGACTGTTGGCACCAACACTGTAGCATCTTCCTTAAGGTGCAAGCTTGCTATACATAAGAAGTTTTGAATGGGAAGCAACTGAAAATGTAATACTTCCTGCTTATAACTGACAGGCCAGCTTTTCCTCAGAGATTGACTCTCTTTGGCCACCACCGTAAATACAATATGGAAGAAATATTGGCCAAATCAGGATTGTATGTGTCAAATAATGATCCTTATCAGGTGGCATGTGAAGAATTGTTTCCAGTCTGTGGCTCCCTTCAAATGTGCCAGGACCCCTGTTAAGAACGGGTGGTTTAGGAGACAATAAACAAGATGGTTTATATATATATTTTCCCCCTGCTAAATCTGTTTTTAGTAATAGTTTTACCTGACATTTTTAATATAATGTTATTAATTGTTCTTTTAATATCTCAACAATTTAGTGTTTTTAACTTTTAATATTGTGTTTTTAATGATCTAAGCCCATCTTGGATCTTTTTTTAAAGGAGAAAGGTGGGATGGATGGATGGATGGATGGATGGATGGATGGATGGATGGATGGATGGATGAATGAATGAATGAATGAATAAATAAATAAATAAATAAATAAATAAATAAATAAATAATAGTTTGAAACAGTACAAGGAAAATGATCCATTTGATTCAATACCACCTCACCATTTTAATTTCCTTTTTATGTTCAGCTCTATTGTATACCAAAACAGCTGAGGCGATTTAAACAAAAACCCTCAAGATCACTCTTGCTTTTGTAACTTCTGCGCACATTTTGCACCCTCCATCTATATTTCCCCACTTTCTCTATGGCCATCCTCTGTGGTGTTAACGTTTCTTCTTTCCTGTGAACCATATGTAGACTCGGATGTCTTCAGCGTAGGCTACAGGCTTAAGCATAATTCCTCATGGTAGCATGTCCCACTGAGACCAATTAGGCTTTCTTCTGAGTAAGCATTCTTAGGATTGCAGCCAAGAGTTTATTACAGGATCATGAGTTGCAAACCTTTAGAATCTGTCAATTTCTCATTGATCTGTGAGGCACCAATTGCACTGTAAAATAATAACCAGGATTTCTGATGGAGTATGCAGTCATGCATTCTTAAGTTCCCCTGTTTTTCAGCCAGACGTAATCACGCTTGTGGTTTGTAGTTTGCAAGAATAACACCATCTAGCTCTTTCAGAATTCATGATATGTAATGAAACCAAAGTAGCTTATTGTCAAGAATGTTTGAGCTGCCAAAGGATATTACAACTTCATCCCACAGTTTCTTCAGTTAACTCGATGGAGCTATTTTCCATGGCATTCAGTTTATTATCTTTCATAATGTGGAGCATTACTAGACAAATAAAGTATGAATAAGGAATATTTCTTGATTGCTTGTAATGATGGCAATTTCTCCCTGAATGAAATCTGATATTGGCTTTCTTCCCAATACTTGGTAATTTTTTTACGTCTCCTCTTGCCCAGATTTTTTGTTTTACACATGTGCATTGTTGAAAATATGTGGATGACTGGCAGCTTGTTAAATTAAGAGTGATTCTGGTGGGTGCAAAAGCTTCTACAAAAGACAAAGAGGTGACATTATCCTCTTTCCAGGGCTTTGTCAAACTCTAGCAGCATCAGTATCTCACCTTAAAACAAGTTTACAATGCTACGCCATTACATCTCTAGTCTTGCCGTATTTTAGCAAATAAATCCTTAAAAGTAAATTATTTCAACTCCAGGTGGACACTTACCATGGTTCAGAGGCAGGAGGAGCTGGGGTAGGAGGCACACATTCTTCTGATGGACCTGCCAATCAGGTGGAACTCCACCTACACCATGGTGTCCTTCCTATTGGAGCAGAAGGCTGATTTGGAGGACATCATGTCCTCCACACCCATTCTGCTTGGGGGAAGAGAGGTGGGCATCAATGCCACAGATTGGCTGGCCCTCTCCAAGATGGTGGAAGTGTTCAAGCCCTTCCAAGAAACCACTGATATCCTGTATGGTTACACAGCAAGCCTGGGACAGGTCATCCCCCGATTCATGCCCTGGATTGGTCCCTGGAGTCTGCTTTGGAGATCCTTTCTCCTTCCATGGAACAGGACTTTGGAGAAAAGGTTGCAGGCTGGTGTGCAGAAGTGACTCCATCCTGTCTGCAGGGACAGAGCTTACTGCATAGCGTGCCTGTGTGACTCTCAAATCAAGGGCATCTTGGTGGCACATGCAGTGGAGAATGAAGTTCTCAGCTGAGGTCCTTGGGCACACAACATGAGTGTGGGGAGCTGGGGATACCAGGGCACAAGTCAGAGGAAGGGGAAGGTGGTTTGCAGGAGCCACAGGCAAGGACATCTGCAGGTGAGAACCCCAGTCCCCATTACTGGTGCTCTGTGGTAACCTGGGCAGTTGCTGCGGAGGACAGACAGGTGTCAGAGGAGGACCCGGCAAGGACAATGATGTGGAAGTACCTTTTAGAGAACTCCCAGACCCCCCATCATATCCCCTCTATTTCTGGGCCAAGAAAGTGGTCATATGGCCATGGCTGCCCGATGCAGCCATGGACCACCAGCGTCCAGAGTGAGTGGGTCTTCTCTCATCTCGGAGACATGCTCTGACCACGCCATTTACATTTGGATCCCATAGGTGTGGGAGAGACTGTTCTTCATCAAGGTGAACCTCCCCTTGTTGGGCTTCCCTTCATTGAACCAAAAGAGGTAGGGTTTCAATGACAGTGTCTCCGCCACCATACCATTCACCTGCCTGGATGGAAGGCTTTTGAGTAACTATCAAGCTTTTCGTGCCTATGTATCTTAGAGTAGCTGTTGTCATGTCATCAGAAAGGTCGATGTGGATCACCAAAAAGCAGTACAAAGAAGGATACGGGTTTGCCTAAAATTTCCCATGAGGATTTATACTTGCAGATGCAAAATTAGAAGTGGTCGTTATAATTTAAACAGATGACAATGGAACTCAGTCAGATTTGAGAGATTATGACCGGGTTGATCTGTATTCCTATTGAATCTGCTGTCCAGGGGCTGACTGTGGATGGGCTACCTGTAAGGATTGTGATCTTCTTCCTTATGGTTCTTTATGTTTAAACTGGCCTTGGATTGTACAACCTTTCAAAAAGAGGATTGTCCTTTGATAGCCTTTGAAATGGAGGACTGTCCTCCTTGAAACAAGACAGGTAGCCATTCTATCATCTGAGACTGCCCTTGTTTTTAGAAATCACCAAACAACCCATTTTGAAGAGACCCTTGTCCAGCAGGCCGAGGCAAAGTGGCAGTCCCGAAACGAGCAAAATCAGGGAGCTGGACAGGGGACAGATTGTATTTGTCTTCAGTGTGGAAGGGATTGTCACTCTCGAAATCAGCCTCCTCAGCCACACTAGATGCTGTTCCAAGTCCTCCATACAGAGCACATTTTGAGACTGAAGGATGGCTAACTCAACTAAAAAACAACCCATGCTTATGTCCATGCATCAATGGCTGTTGCTACCTTTCTAACAACAAGACCAACTTCTACTTGACCCTATAGATCATAGATAGGGTTACTAGTTCTCAAAAGGAATGGCTGTGCTTCTCCAGTTATGGAGATAAATCTCATGATGAACACCCAGAATCTCATGCTTGTCCCACCTCTGTGACATCACAGGGCCCGTCCACATGATCTCTCAAGGGTCTGTCCAGGTTTTCATCCTCAAGTCCCAAGGACATGAGATGTTGTTGACCTGACAACACTAACCATAGATTGTAATCAGGGATAGGCCTTTTCTGCTTGCTTCTTTTCTTGGTGGTGGTGGGTATTTATTTTGCTATTTTCCCCCCACATTTAGAAGAAGTATTTCCTTTTCAATTATTTTTTTTTTGAAGTTCTTGTTGGGTTACCATGTATTTATTTTGTTACAGGTGTGTATTTTGTGGAGAGGTAATGATTTTCCTTTGTTGCGTACTGTTGCTTGCTTTTGGAAGTTGAGTAGTTCTCTCTTGCCTTGTCTCTGTTTTCAAGGGTTCTGTGGGCTTTTTAATTCTTCGCGCTGAAACAAGAAAATGGCCTTAAAGCTGGTGAGGGCTTGGAAAAGTTCCTCTCTTAATTTGGACTGGCGCCAAGGAACGTCACTGGAAACCCGAAATAGAATAACCCGGAAGAGGTTTCCCCTTTCATGGCACACTGACAACATGAAGACAAAGGAAAATGAAACAGGCACTGAGAAGAGAAAAGAAAACAAGAGATATGTATGAATATTTCATCGTGCACATCCTTCGTTGTGACTTCTAGGCTTCAGGCCTAGCCCTTCCATGGCTATGTAAAAATTAGACCCTGTTACAAGGTGAAGCTGGGGAAATTGTGGTTTTTGAGGTGTGCAAGTCACAAATTATATAGAACTTCATACGTCTGGATATTCTATTCCAAATTTTGAAGGGGGAAAAAATTCCTGGTAGATTTTAGCCACAAAGAAGTGTTCCAACCCATAAGTAAATAGCAGCGAGGAAGTCTGACCAAAGCAAGCAAAGGTCCCTGCAAGGAAGCAGAGGGCAAATAAACAAGTTTCTTCCTGCTGCCCAGAAATACCTGAGGTGGTTTTCAGTTGGGAGGAAAGAGAGGAAATGGGTGCTCAGAGAGGTCAGTTATTCATCCTTCAGAACCAAGAAGCTCATTGACCTGGTTAAGCAAATACCTACAGATGGATAACCTCCGCTGAAATTTCAGAAAGCAGGTGATCATAATGCAAGGCTTGTCTCCTCTGTGCTGATAAATGCAACCTTTAATCATTTACCTTATTCTGTTTTTCCAAACTGGAGGAAGGAAAAGGAGGAAGATTGTCTGCCAGGTAAAATTTTAATGTCCCTCTTGAGAACCAGCTAAATGCTAAACCATTCTAAGGTATAATTGAGTTCTGTCATCTGTCTTCAATACGACCATTTTTCTCTCTTAATCTTCTCTTTTAAAAAAAACAGAGGGGGAGAGAGAGAAAAAACTTGGAGAGGAAAGACGGAATTATGCCTTCAAGCCAGACTTACTTTCAGGGCTTAGAAGTTCCTCGTGAGACAGATTTGATATCAACGGCACTGGGCACTGAAAGTGGCACATATGAATAGCAGACAACGTAGCACAAATACAAACTTTTGGAGTCAATCTATTTCAAACTGGGAAATGTACTTTTAATTCTTCACACTGAAACTAGAAAGGGCCTTAGAGCTGGTGAGGGCTTGGAAAAGTTCCTCTCTTTTGGGGGGCTTTCTCGGCCAAGTTCCTCAAGTCACCAAGACTGGTTGAACCTGAAGATGATCGGATGGATAAAGTATGACCAAAAAAAAAAAAAAAAAGGAAACAAAAGGGGAGGGGCAAAGGGGGTGCCACTTTTCATAAGATTTGCATATGTTAAAATGCTAAGTATGGATGCTGATTTTAAAATTGCAGTGATTTAAATAGATATTCACTGTATTTCACCATAATGACCAAGAAATCTAGGTGCCTGTTTAGCGTGATGGCAGGTAAAAACAACAACATTCCATTCCACAATGTGGTCACAACCCCCTCGCCTCGATTTCTTAATATTCATAACAGTAGGTTATGAATATTAAGAACTCTTTGGATTGTTTCCTGTTTCCACTGGGATTCTTTGGATTGTTTCCTGCTTCCACTGGGATTCTTAAAGATAGTCTGAGCATCTGAGACCTCAGGGCTATTCTGAGTCTGCCAGTACCTCTCTGTTGTCTGCAAAAATAGAAGCATAAGAAGCCTTGAATCAATAATAATCCAGATGATGGTGGCAGTAGTAATGGCAATGATTATAACAATGAATTAGGATGATGGTGGTGGTGGTGGTGCCAGGAGCTGTCAAGTTCCATATTCACACCACCCTTGACCAACATCTGAGAGAGAAAAAATACTTTTTTGGCCCTACTATCATGGCCATGCTGTTGGGGAATTCTGGAAAGTATCATATAAAAAAGAAACTTTTCCTAGCTCTGTTCTGGGCAAAAATTCCCCACCAAGCATCCAGAGATTAACTTTTACTTGGTGTGTAAACACTTCTTCTCATGTAATAGTAGCTGTAATTCTGTCTGCCGTAATAATGTTACAGAAAAAAAGAAAAACCAATCTCTAATTACACAGAGTATTTACCTTGCAGTTAAAGTGGTGCCAGTAGTTCTGATTATTCTTCAGATAATTTCTTCTTGTTTAGAAAAGACAAATTCTCAGGGAAATGTGCCAGACTTGACAGAACAGGAAGAGGAAGGCCCTTCTTTTCTTCTTTCTTGAAATGGTGCATGTACAACCACAGTAGGAGATATCTGTAAAGGTACCACCAAACTAAGGCTTTGGGGTCACCAGTAGAAAGGAGAGGGCCATTTATTTCCAAAATTTGTTAAGAAGGAACCCATTAAAAGATGCTTCATGGGAACTGAGGAATGAGGAGATTCAAAAACACAGAGAGCATATCACAGATCCAAAATTTGCTTACGTAGGATAAGGTTTGAGATTAGAGGAAATCTTTCTCCCTCAAGACATGGCAGGTGCACCAACATGGTATAGTGGGAGAATTCACATGATGATGTGGTTAAAAATGTTGGACTGGGATGAAGGAGATCCTGCTACAAGCCCCCACAGAGCCATGACTCAACAGGGCATATTCTCTCTCAATGTGATCTACCTCAGAAAGTTATGGGAGGAGCACCATGACTCATTCTGAAATAAAGGCATTTTTTAAAAGGGTCTAAACTTAAATATGAGTCCCAACTAGAGGAGACCCACTGAGTTAATAAGAACTTGGTAAGACCAAACTTATAGATCTGCTGATTCAACAGATCTGTTCTTGTTGGGACTACAATTGGATGGAAGCTCCAGTCTCTACCATCAGCAAATAGTGTGTTGTCCAAAACATACATTGAAATTAAGGCTGTACACAAGTTCTGTAATCAAATTAGTGCTGGAGTTTTATTTATAACCTTGCATGCTATCTGTAGTTTAAGTGAGTGGAAGGGACCTTTCTGGGCTGGGATAATTGTTCATCTCTCCAGCACTAACCAGTTATTCCTGCCAGCTTTTGAAATTCAAAGAGACCCTCACCTCTATGCTAAGTGCACTATCCCGCTTTTTCCTCAATTGGTGGTAGTTGTTTGTTGCTGTTGTATGTGTTCAGTTGGTTGCTAGTATGTGTGCACTAAAGAAAGCAATATATACAGTACAAGTTTGTAATTTTAAGCAATTATAAGTAAAGAAGCATTTTTATTCTTTCTCTTACAAATTTCTCATAGTGAGTTACTGAGATTTTGTGCCAGTTAATGAGAAAGAGGTGTGTGACAAACCCAGACCTACTGGGATCTATCACACAGTTACTAAGCTGCCACCAACCATTCCCTATAATAAGTCACACAGACCAGGGATGGATTTTTAAACAATAAAAGAATAAGGTTTATTTTAAATACAAACAGGGTAAATAAAACAATCAGGTGAATAAAATAAAGTAACGTGGCTTATTCTCACACACACAAGCATACAGTTTGGTTCACCTAGAACCTTTAACTTAAAGCACAGACCCTGAACCCATCAGTTCTGGCTAACCCACAGACACCTGAACCTATCAGGTTGGTACTCTGACACACAGTAGTACCCTGTCAGACACCCAGACTCCCACAACAGCTTCTTCTTCCCCAGCTGCTGCTTCGTCCCAACCCAGTGTCTCACAGTCTGTCTCAGCATCTACTCTTCACCACACAGGCATCACATATTTATACAGTACAGCCCCTCCTCCTGATGTCCCGCCTTCCACTCCCCATAGGATGGAACTTTCCCTCCAAACCCATGACAGACAGGTAACATCAGTGCTGTTATGTAACACCTCCCCTCTTTAAAAGTTGTTTTGTAGGGGGAAAGCTAAAAGTGCTTTTCACCAAAAAAACAACCTGCATAAAATACACAACAACATTTATACATACCATATAATACTTACATATACTTACACTCCAAGTTAACCATAGCAAATATGCATTTAAACATTTTACCATATACAGTACATCAATTTACCTTTATTAATACCAACCAAATTCAAAACCAGGTACATTTTAACTTTTTGTTTTCATTATATACATATAGTCCATGTTCTTTCGCCGTCTTCAGTCTTCAGGTCTTCTTGATAAGGCGTCAGCAACACAGTTCACTGACCCTCTGACCACCTTCACTTCAAAGTCATAGTCCTGTAAGTTCAAAGCCCACCTCATAAGTTTGCTATTGTGGGTTTTCATCGTCTTTAACCATTGCAATGGTGAATGGTCAGTACACAGAATAAAATGTCTTCCCCAGATGTAAGGCTTGGCCTTCTGGATCGCGTAGACTATGGCCAAACACTCCTTCTCCACGGTTGCCAAATGTCTCTCACCTTTTTGGAGTTTCCTACTCAGGTAGGACACTGGATGCTGGTCACCATTCTCATCCTCCTGGCACAGAACTGCTCCTACCCCGCTGTTAGACGCGTCGGTGTAGATGATAAACTCCCGGTCGAAGTCTGGAGCACGCAGGACAGGATAGTTGATTAACGCCTCCTTCAACCTCTGGAACGCCGCCTCACAGTCGCTGGTCCACGGGATGCGGTCATCAGCCTTCTTCCTCGTCAGATCGGTCAGCGGAGCCGCAATCTCGCTAAACCTCGGGATGAACTTTCTGTAGTAGCCCACCAACCCAAGAAATGATTTGACTTTTCTCTTGGTGGTGGGTCTAGGCCAATCTCGAACAGCTTCTATTTTGGCCTCCAGGGGTTTTATCATTCCTCCCCCTACCATGTGACCTAAGTATTTTATTTCTGGGCTACCCAGCTGACACTTGCTGGCCTTTACTGTTAGCCCTGCTGCACTTAACCTCTGCAGCACTAACTCCAGGTGTATCAGGTGATCTTCCCAGGTATTACTGAAGATCCCTATGTCATCAATGTAGGCCACTGTAAAGTCACTGAGCCCTGCCAAGGTCTGGTCCATCAGCCTTTGGAATGTGGCTGGTGCATTTCTGAGACCAAAGCTCAGGACTCGAAATTCATAGAGACCAAAAGGGCTGCAAAAGGCAGTTTTTTCTTGATCCCTGGGATCAATTCTTAATTGCCAATATCCCTTTACCAGGTCCAATGATGAGATGAACCGACAACCCCCTATGGTTTCAATCAGGTTGTCTAGCCTGGGCATTGGGTAGGCATCAGGAGTGGTTACACGGTTTAATTTCCTGTAATCAACACAAAACCTAATGCTCCCATCAGGCTTGTCCACAAGGACTATTGGAGAGGACCAAGGACTAGAAGAGGGGACGATTATGTTCTCCCTAAGCATCTCGTCCAGCTCCTTCCGCACCTTGTCCCTATAGGGTCCCGTTACTCGGTATGGGGATACTGCCTGCGGGGGTGCATCCCCTGTGTGGATCCGATGCATCACTCCCTTCACTATCCCCGGCTTGTTGGAAAACACCTGTTGATATTTATTAAGCAGCATTTTTAGTTCTTGCTGCTGGTCTTGGGTGAGTGCAGGACTGATCTTTACCTCCTCTGGGTTGTATTTTACTTCCCCTCTACCCTCCCAGAAGGGCAATTCAGCTTCCTCACTCTCAGCTGCTTTTATCGCGAATAAAACCCTCTGTTCCCCTCTGTAGTAGGGTTTTAGGGCATTCACATGAACCACCCTCCTTGCTTGGTTCTCCTCCTGCTCTATAAGGTAGTTCAGGTCTGACATCTTGGAAATGACCCTATATGGTCCTGCCCATTTGAGCTGCAGTTTATTCTCTCTGCAGGGCCTAAGCCAAAGCACTTCCTCTCCTGGGTCAAAGTGCCTCGCTCTAGCTTTGTGGTCATACCATGTTTTCTGTCTGACCTTCTGAGCTTGCAGGTTTTCTGCTGCCAGCTCTAGATTTCTCCTTAGGTCATTCATCAAGGTGTCTATGTAAGTCACAACGTCTTGTGGGTCACCCTGGGCGATTTGCCCCCAACCCTGCTCGATCAAATCAAGGGGCCCCTTCACCCCTTTCCCAAATAAAAGTTCAAATGGACTGAACCCGGTACTGGCTTGTGGCACTGATCGATAAGCAACCAAAAGGGATTGCAGCTTCTGGTCCCAATTGTTTGGATTCTCTGCCAAGAAAGCCCTAATCATGCGCATTAGAGTCCCATTGAACTTCTCAGTTACCCCATCACTTTCAGGATGATAGGCAGTGGCTTCCCTGAGCTTAATTCCACAGATTTGCCATAAGCGTTTCATGAGCTTTGACGTGAACGATGTGCCCAAATCTGTGATTATCTCTGAGGCAAATCCCATCCTGGACATGTACCCCACCAAAGCATCGGCCACTGTGTTAGTTTCGATGTTTGTCAAGGGTATGACTTCAGGATACCTTGTGGCATGGTCCACAATTGTTAGAATGAACCTATTCCCCCTCTTTGTGGCCTTGGGCAAAGGTCCCACAATATCCACCCCTATGCATTTGAACGGAGTGTCAACCACAGGCAAAGGGCACAACTTTGCTTTGGTCCTGTCGCGGTTATTCCCCTGCCTTTGACACACATCACATTGTTTACAGAACTCCCTGATCTGCTTCCCTATGTCAGGCCAGTAGAAATTCTGTGTGATTCTCTGCTGTGTTTTGTTCACTCCTAAGTGTGCAGCAAACATGTCAGAGTGACCTCTCTGTAAGATCATGGGGCGATACTTTTCAGGTACCACCAGCTGACTTCTGATCCCATCTCCCCCTTTTGAGATATTTCTCAGGGTTTCTCTATATAAAATCCCCCTTTTCTCCAGAAATCTCACTGGGGTTTCAGGTGTTAGTTGCGCGTCAGTCACCTGTTCAAAACACTTTTGGAGAGTGGCGTCTGCCTTCTGCTCCTGTCCAAATCTGCTGTCTGTGGTTAAGGTTTCCACCACAGCTTCTGAACTCCCCTCTGCCTCCGTCTCTGGCTCATCATTACCCCCCTGAACTGTCCCCGTGGTGGCTTGTGAGCGTGTAATCACTAGCACCCGTTTCACATGTTCAGCCAGGTCATTTCCCACGAGCACGGCTGCTGGCAGAGTCGATGAAATCGCTATCCGCCAATCTCCCCTCCAGCCTTGAAAGTTGACAGGTACCTCTGCTACTGGCAGAGAGATTACCTGCCCCTCAATACCTGCTACCTTTATGCTCTCATTTGGGATTATAAACTCCCGGGGAATGATATCGGGATGGCACAGGGTTACCTGGGAACAAGTGTCCCGCAGCCCCCTATACTGACGGTCAAGTATTCCTACGTCCACCCCTGCTGTCTCAAACAACTGAGAATCTGTTTTTATCAGCAAGCAGCGCTTTACCTCCACAAGAGGACCATTTTCCTCAGCCTGCTCAGCATAGGTAGCTGTTCCAGACTGAGTAGCCATGGCAACAGGCTCCCTCTGTGATACTGAGCCTTGCTCTTTCTGGACACAGAACACAGCTTTTGGCTTGGTCCCACTAGAATTCTGAGGCACCATTCCTTTTAGCTGCTTCAATTTCTCACACTCTGAGATCAGATGACCCTTTCCCTGACAGAAATAGCATTTTCTGGTGTATTTTGATTCTCTCTCCTCTTGTTTGGGTTTTCCCTCCAAATTCTGAGGGCTTGGTTGCATGCCTGAGGGCTTCCCTTCACCATGGGCCCCTCCCCCTTGCTGGCTTTTCCCTGTTATTCTCAAATCCAGCTCCTTTTGCTTGGCCTCAAACTCAGCCCTGATCTGTAAAATTTCTTCCTCAGCCCTAGCTTTTATCTCTTTTACTTTTTCTTCAGTCTTATCTCTGATTTCTTTTAAATTAATGTCTTTTTGCTGAGTATATTTTTCAAGATCTTGCTCACTTTGTCTGACCTGAGCCTCATACTTTTCCTTCTTTGACATTTCTTCCACTGATAAATTGTTAATAAACTTATTTAGGAACTTCAATTCCAATTGTACCAGTCTAATTTGGTGTTTCAGTTCCATCTCTTTTATCCTCATGGCCATTCCCCTTTTCTTGGCATCTGCCTCTGCCTGACAGATTTCAGCTCTTTCTTTTCTTCTGATTTCCATTTCCCTCACCCTCAGTTCATGCTGTTGGGCTAGGAGTATTTTTCTGAGTTCTGGGTTCTGCTCTCCTGTGCTGTCACCTTGCACTGAGCCAAATTCATCCTCAGAACCTTGGTCAATCTGGGGGTCTTTCACATCACTCATTTCTGCCATCTGGCTTCGAGTCAAGGGCATAATCCCCCCTCAGAACAGGCTGCTTTAAAAAGTCAAGCCTCAAACTAAAACGACCACTTTTTTCCTTTTTGCCTCAGAACCAGCTCTCCCTAGAGATTGCTGCTGTTCTTCAGCACTAAATTTGCAACAGTATCGAGTCAGAGCCTACCCCCCTCTGCTGGGCCTCTCAGCTGGCAAGCTAGCTCACTGTTGCTACGCAGTTTTGCCTCAGCGTTTTCCCGCCAAAATCAGGCTGCCTCAGAGCACCTTAATCTAAGTCTCCCCAGTTGGCACGTTCTTCTACTAGCGCACCTCCCCGTGAGGTACACCTAGAAGATTACCTACGCGCCTCAGACTGTCCCTGACTAGACCCCCCTTGCTCTGGGCACACTTGCCAAGGCTTTGCTGGACCGCTGGACAACTGGACCAGTCGTATCCCACACGCTGGACACCAATCAATGTGACAAACCCAGACCTACTGGGATCTATCACACAGTTACTAAGCTGCCACCAACCATTCCCTATAATAAGTCACACAGACCAGGGATGGATTTTTAAACAATAAAAGAATAAGGTTTATTTTAAATACAAACAGGGTAAATAAAACAATCAGGTGAATAAAATAAAGTAACGTGGCTTATTCTCACACACACAAGCATACAGTTTGGTTCACCTAGAACCTTTAACTTAAAGCACAGACCCTGAACCCATCAGTTCTGGCTAACCCACAGACACCTGAACCTATCAGGTTGGTACTCTGACACACAGTAGTACCCTGTCAGACACCCAGACTCCCACAACAGCTTCTTCTTCCCCAGCTGCTGCTTCGTCCCAACCCAGTGTCTCACAGTCTGTCTCAGCATCTACTCTTCACCACACAGGCATCACATATTTATACAGTACAGCCCCTCCTCCTGATGTCCCGCCTTCCACTCCCCATAGGATGGAACTTTCCCTCCAAACCCATGACAGACAGGTAACATCAGTGCTGTTATGTAACAAGGTGGACTCTGGGAAACTTGCAGCTATCCTCCTCTGTACTACTACTGTGTAGTAAAAAGAGAATTTTACCAGAAATTTGAATGTTTGCAACAATTAGGAGACTAGTTCAGGGCTTTAGAATGTGTGCTCCAAATCATTTTGAATAGATTTTTAAACATTCCGTTGACTTTCACTAGAAAACCAACATAGTTATAACTTGTCTGGGCTTGTAAATAAAATTTGGAGATATGGAAAACCCTGGGGGGGGTAACTTTCCAAGTTTCTGACATTTAGCTTTGAGGTGTTGTGTACTAAACTCCTTTCAAGTTTGCTTTTGCCAGATGAAGAGTAGGAGGAGAAAAGCAAACAAGCAAAGGGCTGACATGATGTTTACTCCAGGCCCAAATCAATTTGTAAATTCACTTTTTGCTTCACCTCAGAACTACACCTGGCCATCCTGCTTCAATCTGGACCACATACCAATTCATCCAAAGCAAGTTAAATCAGTTAGCAATTCAGAATTTGCTCAGCTGTAGTACATGGCCCTAAAATATATTAATGAATAACAGCTTTTCTTTCTTGCATTTTTCCATTTCTGTGCCATACCATTGGTTAATTGAGCCAAGGGAACAGTCGGAAAATCTCTCCTTTTCCCATAAGGATTAAGAGGTGTGATTTTAGAAGGCCACTTCCTGAAAAAAAATGATTTGTTGTTATTTACTGTGACATTTCATACTACTGAAAATTCTAGAATACTGCTTACTCCTCCAAAAAATACAGATCTCAGGCAAGTTCACCTCATACATAATACAACACGTCTGAATCTTAGCATAATTTTTCTGGCACATTCAGCCGTACCCCTTGAACTACCAAGGGCATCTCAAACAAAAGGCAGAGGATAGAAAAAGACAGAACAAGGCTGTATCGTCATCAGAACAAAACAAATGCATCTGGTGTCTCTAGGTTCTTAGTGGCCAGTTTTATAGCCATTTAAAGCAAATATGAATCAATGAATCGATTCATTGAAGAATATTTGTATATTCTTATTCATTGAGTCGTTAACCTTGACAAATCATGAATCAAAATGAATTGGCTTTTTTTTTTGTTTTGTTTCCCATCTCTAATTATAACCAAGCCTCATGGCACAGTGGTTGAACTGCTGTATTGAAGCCAAAACTGTGCTCCCCACCCGGGGTTCAATTCCAGGCAGCCAACTCAAGGTTGACTCATCCTTCTATCCTTCCAAGGTTGATATAAGGAGTACCCAGCTCGCTGGGGGGGGGAGGGGGGGCAATGTGTAGCCTGTCTAATTAACTTGTAAACCACCCAGAGAGTGCTTGAAGCCTTATGGGGTGGTATATAAGCAGCACGCTTTTCAGGATCTGATTTCTGGCCACCTTTTGTACAGACAGATGGGTCATAAATTCCAAATCGCTGGCTCTTGCAGACTGCAAACTATAGCTATCTCCATCTAAGAAGCTACATCTGGCCTCCAACAGTGGCCATGAAACTTTTTGGACTTTAATATAAACATATTATTTTGGAACTACCCATGAGAACTTTGTGCAGAGCCTGAGGAAGGTGAATTATCATTGAAAGCTTGTTCTTTTTTGTTTGTATCTTGTTTATTTTCGTAATGGTCCAATAAAGGTATCACCTATTCCTGCATTTGTAAGGCAGAGGATGTCACTGTGCAATATAAAATTACTCCCCATGAGTCTGTAAAGACAATACTTGTTTAACTCTAAATAGACCCTCAGTGTGGACCCTGCTCTCTCTAAGTATAGGCAATAAATTTGTTACAGCCAAGAAAAGTAGCAACTTGTAATTTATTATCACTTTTATCATTCCTGGCAGTCCTTTCAGCTGACACGCCAATCTTTGAACTGCGCATGGCCTTCCTGGTGATCACAGATTCCACAACTTCAGTTTTGGAAACTAAAATTTACAGCCTCTTGTCCATCTGGTATGAAAGGAAAAGGTCACTTCATCAGACTGCTGGGAAAGTATGGCACAAATGTGGAAGCTGAATAATCTCTCCAGTCGGAAAAGAAATTCCTTTTCCTGTTGTTTTTCATCAATTAAAGAGACTAGATGTTAGAAACCACAACACAAAATCAGTCTCCTTCTATAACAGTGGATGAAACTGGGTTCTCATGTACATTTCTTTTCCCATGCATCTGCAAACAAGAAGCCATTTTCTAGAGGTGCGGGCCCATGAAACTGAGGGATGAATTTGACTATCACACATTAGTTTACTGAGGGCAAAACATCTGGGCCAGGTCTTAGGGAGTTACAGGAGGAGGGAAGCTAGTTAAATAGTGATTGTTATGGACAAGATCAACTGTCACTATAAAGGTTGCACACTTCTTATCTGCAGTAATTCACATCATAAGACTTGCTTTGAAACCATCAGACCTATTTCACCAGTTAAGAAATTCCTGCTTCTAATGATGTGCTACCTGTATCATCAAATTTGGCATTTTACTTTCACAACTTGCATACATGACAAGGGACACCCCTTCTAAGATGGCTCCTATACTGATGTTCAAAGTTACGTTGTTTAATCAACTTCATTTCCTTTAGTTCAGTGATGATCAAGAAAATACTGCAGTGGAACAACTTAATCCATTCATGCCAAATACTAGGTAAAGGTAAAGGTTCCCCTTGACAATTTTTGTCCAGTCATGTTCGACTCTAGGGGCCGGTGCTCATCCCCATTTCCAAGCCATAGAGCCAGCGTTTGTCCAAAGACAATCTTCCGTGGTCACATGGCCAGTGCGACTTAGAAACGGAATGCTGTTACCTTCCCACCAAGGTGGTCCCTATTTATCTACTTGCATTTGCATGCTTTCGAACCGCTAGGTTGGCGGGAGCTGGGACAAGCGACGGGCGCTCACTCTGTCCCGTGGATTCGATCTTACGACTGCTTGGTCTTCTGACCCTGCAGCACAGGCTTCTGCGGCTTAGCCCACAGCGCCACCACGTCCCTGTCATGCCAAATACTAGCAGGAAGCAGTTAGATATGATGGCTTCAGACATCATCACCATCATCTTAGAATTGCAGGGCTGGAAGGGATCCTATGGATCATTAAGCCCAGCCCCTGCCAAGGAGGCCCAGTGGGGAACTGAACTCCCAATGTCTGGCTCCGTAGCCAGAGGCCTAAACCACTAAGCTATCTAGCAATTCAATGACCTCTGCTCACTGAATTACACTGGACTCTTTCTTTCCGTGGTTCAGTTACAGCATCCGTTGTGTGTGACAGCACGCAAAGGGCCGTGGGTTTGGATCAAAGCGATGCTAACCAAGAACTTTGCTTCTTAAGTTACTTTTAATAATCAAGCTCAGAGATGGTTAAAACAGTTTTAGAACAAAGCTACCAACTGTTATTTCTGTGAAAATTGACTTATGCTCTAAAAAAGAACTGATGTACATTCATCATCACAACTATGAAAATCTGGTATTTTATATTCTCAAAGGCATTCACAACTGGGATCCGATGGTTGTTGTAGGTTTTTTGGGCTGTTTGGCCATGTTCTTGAGAACACGGCCGAACAGCCCAAAAAACCTACAACAACCTGGTATTTTCTTTTTTTGTCTTTGCAAACGAATCTTCTGATTTCTAATGCATGGGTTGGCACAAGATGTTAAGAACAACTGAGACAAGGATTGAGACCTTGTGGCCACTATCCTACTGAGCTTCTGTAGGGCAGAACATCCCAACAGTGTAGTGACATGGAATTATGCTGCTTGCCACAGTCATGCCACAATGCAAGTAGAGAGTGGACTTTCTTCATGAGGTCACTGCGCACACAATAGCACTTGTGCAAACAATATAAGCCATGTGGGATGCTGATGGTGGAGACCTTGAGAGCAGTCCTACAACAGCCTCTTTCCCATAAATGCAAACCCTCCATTGATATTGATGCTTATTAACTAGTAAGGCATGCCCCAAATGGGCCACATCAGGATTTCAGAGGATCTGAAAAAACATTTGATAAAGTTGGGGGTGGAGCAGGGAAACAAATGTACCTGTTGCTTTCTTAGTTATGCCGATTATCGCAGCCTTTTGTGGTGAACAATAATGCACCGAGCAGCTTTCCTTTATCTTTCTGTATTCCCAAGTTATGCTCCAGATAAATTCAGCATCTGTGCAATACATTTTATGACTCTCAAAAGGGAGTTTGGGATTTAAAAGGTTGACAGACACGAGTTGGCACCAGTTCTAGATCAGCCCTTCAGAATTATTAAACAGTTCAAGCATCGACCCTGGCAGCTGAATGTCTACTAAACACAAGAAGCATACAGGAGCAAAGTACTAGACATTCTTCAGTCCCAGAAACACACATTTATATCTCTAGCTGGCTGATAGTTTTCTGTAGTGGACAACTAATTTTTTTTCCTATGGTAAATAGGAACCAAATCCCATAAATCCGAGATACAACAACAATGAAGATTCCTTTCAATTGTAGTAAGTACCAAATTAAAGCACATATATTCTAAGTTTGTTTCCTAGTAATTAAAACTCTAGCCTCAAGCTGAAGAGCAGAGCCCAGAAAAGTTACATTTAAAAGTACATCTTCTGCAAAAGGGTGACTAGCTGATTCTGGAAGCTGAAGCCTTTAAAAGTAACTTTTAGAACCTCTGATGAATAACTGTAGGATGTCAAATGCTTTCACATTTTGTTCGTTTTGCAATGGGCTTGTCGCGAGAGCCAGAAAAACATTTGTGAACATGTGCTTAAATAATGGAGAAATCCTTGCTGTCCTTCTGAATAGCTATTTTAGCCACACATGGAGAAAGTTTGACATAAGACATCATAAATTACTGATACGTTATCATCAGGAAATGCTTGCAGAAAAGATGTGAATGCCAAAACTGTTCACCATGCTTCCAGCCCAATTAATACTCAGCTACCCATGTTTGCTGCGAGTTGAAGTATGTTCTCAGACAGCTGGTTTTAAGGACATTGACTTGCATACCAGCCGTATCTCAGAATTCAGCTGTCTGAGTCACTAACTGGCTTCTTCCAAGACACATTGAGAAGATGACCTCAGTTCTATATTAAGCGCATTATCCAACCTCTTCCTATGAGGGAATGGAATGAAGCCCCTCAGAGACTATTCAGTGATTTATCATTCTGCTTCCACTGTGTCTATTTCACATCCCATGGACTCAGTTTCTCAAAAGTACTAGAAACATGATCTTGACAAGACTCACAGAGTGCACAGGGTAAAACAAATCCTTAGCGTAATGCACCAACATTTGCTGATAAAAGGGATTAAGGCACACTAGGTGGTCCTTGCCTTGGCAAATGGGGTTTACTCATCCAGAAATGTCAAGAGGACAGCTGTAAAGTCAGGTTGCATTGAAGAGTGAGAATGTACAGGGAGGTGTCTCCGAAGAAAGCTGGTGCAATCGCAGGTTGACTGGGGAAGAGGGTAGTTGTCAAATGCAGAGGCTCAAATAAAAGTACCTCTTCCAGCAGGAAAGAGGAGAACAGAAGCTGAACCTTGCACCCTTGACAAGTTACCTCATCAACCCAAAGCCTTGGGTTGCCTAAGGATCCATTGAAGTTGCTATGACATTTGTCATCTTGATGAAGAGCAGTCCATCAAAAGGTAGCTGGAAAGTCCATACACTCAGCTTATGTTACTCCTTTAGTGGGTCATCTGGCATGGGTAGAAATCAGTCAACAATCACTGATTTCTACCCATGCCAGATGACCCATTAAAGGAGTAACATAAGCTGAATGTATGGACTTTCCAGCTACCTTTTCCATGTGCCCCACTGGGAGATGTTAGTTCAACTGCCCTCTAGTGCTGGAAATAGAGGGCTAGGATGTTGGCATTTTGTTGCAAGCTGGGGTTGGTTGGTTTTATTTGAAGGTGGAGCCCAGGCAAAGCCAGTAAATAACCATCAATATATCCTCCTGCTGAGCAATTGCAAAACAAAAGTAATATAAAGAGTAATGCAATAAACTAACTAAAATGTGATCATTTGGTAGCCTGGGTTACCAGCTGAAAATGGGATACACATTTTGTGCCTAGCAGGCCAAGGACCCAAGCAGGGAGAAGTCATGCTGGCTTGGGGATTCTGGGAGTTGTAGTCCATAAATGAATTTTTCCCAGCCTGATTTCCAGTCTCCTCTGCCAACCATTTCTAGAGCCATTTTAACCATCATAATCCTCTCGCCATTCTTTTCCAGAATTCAGTTGCAATAACTTTGTCAAGGTGACAGTAACTCTCTTCTCCAGGGTATTATTACGTCTGGAGTGACCTGCAGCCATTAATTCCATCTGAATATAATGAATCACTCATTCATTGTGGCTGGTACTTAACGAGAAAGCAACAAACAGGTGATCAATTGATATGCTGCTGCTCAGATTAATTCCGAAACGTTTGCTTGGAATTAAACAGGTGTTAGCACGGACTCTGAATCACAGCATTACTAATTAGCCTACCCCTTCCTGTTCAGGCAATTTAGCCTCTTATTGATTGGTTGGTGTTGTTTTTAATGTTTCCATTTGCTTCTGAGTAATGTACAGATGCAAATCCCAACTCCAAAGAGGAAAATGGAGAGAGGGGAAGTATCGACCGGTTGTGTTGTTTTTCAAGTTGTTCATTGGTATTTCTAGTTCTTTTCTGTATTTTTTCCCCTCAAGGAAGAAGCCAGAAAGATCATCTGGAAGAAGGTTAATGAATTTAAAGCATTTGTTTACAACAGCTGCTCCCAGATGGAGAAAGGAATCTGCCTGAAGTGGAGGGGCTTGTGGGGTAACGTTGCTGTACGTGCTGAGAAGTGTGTCTCCTTACCATGACACCCAAAGTGCATTTTATGGGTCCATAAACATTTTCTTTACTTCAGCTTCCAGAAACCCCATGCTGATTTCTGGCCACACTGGCTAGAGCATACTTGGAGTAGCTACAAAAAGGTAGCTACTTTTTAGAAGCCTATTCTATTCTATTCTATTCTATTCTATTCTATTCTATTCTATTCTGCCATTATGTTTCCGTTTTGAAACCTCATCAACCCATCCTCATTGTATATTGTTCTTTTTGCTTTTTGTTTTTCATTTATTTTGCTAAGCTTAGAATTCCCTCTCTGAGCCTACAGATAGGAAAGATGCCCCAAGTAGATGCTGTCTGGGGGGGGGGGGTCGGGGTAGAAATCTAATAAATAAATAAATAAATAAACAAACAAACAAACAAACAAACTCTTTCCTACATATGGATGCCACCATTTTGGTGACATCATCATCCACATCCAGAGACAGTTTAAATATCTTGTAGATATGTTCGCAACCTAAGATATGTTCACAACCTAAGTGTTAAGAAGCACATCTAACGTGCATCTTAGCACACATTGGCTCTCTCCCTAGATATCGAGCTGGATAAACGCATTGGGAAAGCAGCTACCATGTTTTCTAGACTCACAAAGAGAGTATGGCTTAATAAGAAGCTGACGGCATACACCAAAATCCAGGTCTATAGAGCCTGTGTCCTGAGCGCACTCCTGTACTGCAGTGAGTCCGGGACCCTTTGTGCATGGCAGGACAGGAAGCTGAGCACCTTCCATATGCGTTGTCTCTGACGAATTTTTGGTATCACCTGGCAAGACAAAGTTCCAAATAGAGTAGTCCTAGAACGAGCTGGAATTTCTAGCATGTATACATTACTGAAACAGCTACGTCTACGTTGGCTTGGGCAAGTCGTGAGAATGTCTGATGGTCGGATTCCAAAAGATCTCCTGTATGGAGAATTAGTGCAGGGAAAGCACCATAGAGGGAGACCATGGCTGCGATACAAGGACATCTGCAAGCGGGATCTGAAGGCCGTAGAAATGGACCTCAACAGATGGGAAACCTTGATGTCTGAGCATTCAGCCTGGAGGCAGGCGGTGCATCATGGCCTCTCCCAATTTGAAGAGACCCTTGTACAGCAGGCCGAGGCAAAGAGGCAGTCCTGAAACAAGCAAAACCAGGGAGCTGGACAGGGGACAGACTGGATTTGTCTCCAGTGTGGAAGAGATTGTCACTCTCGAATTGGCCTTCTCAGCCACACTAGACGCTGTTCCAAGACCTCCATACAGAGTACGTTACCATAGTCTCTCGAGACTGAAGGATCCCTACTGCATGTTCACAACCTCCCACATGAGAACATGACAACTAGTAGAGATTTGACAGCAGACAGGTTTTGAGAAAGGTGTTTGCAATTACTATGTAAGACTTTTTTTAAAAAAATTCTACCATATAATTTGGTGGAAATTAAAGCTCCTATGGAAGCTCAGATGATGCAACGGCCATCGCGGAAAACAGACAGGGAATGCCATACAGCCAGTCTGAAGATCCAGTTGACCAAAGACATCATTTCAGAACATCTAACGTGCTTCTTAACACACATTGGCTAAAATGCTTAGCATAGTAAGTCACACAAGACTGGGCTCATTGAATCAGGGGGGTAAGTCAATTCCACCATTAGTTCCAATGATTCAAATAGGCCTACTTGCAACTTCCTTTAGCACAGTAAGTTGTAACCTGGGTAGGCTCATTTGAATCAATGGACCATGCAGAGGAACTGATTCACAAAATCCCCACTGATTCACTGGGCCTACTTTAGTGTAACCAAACAACAGGCTTTCAGCCGTACACACACAAAAATCTGGAAAATCACTACACAATTAAAAACCAGTAAAAACAATCCAAAGCACACAGGAACAGCAGAAGACAGTTTAAAGTCACATTAAAACAGAAGCATCATTCAAAACAAGATTAGCCATCTGCTGACAGATGAGGTTTAAGTCTGTAATTTTCTAGAAATATGAGTTTACAATAATTACAGGTTGTCTCTTGGCTATAGCAATTGGCAAAATAAGTTGTCTGAATGAGGAAATACAATGAGAAAAATAAGGAACCTGCCCCACAACCAGTGTAGTCTATTAAATAGCACAGAAGAATGTAACTTCATTCATTCATTCATCCATCCATCCATTCCTTCATTCATTCGATTTCTACTGTATCTCATCCATCTAGTGGCAGAGCAATACTTTGAGTGGTTAACAGCAATAAATATAATAGCCCAACCCAACACAAACCCACCAATAAAGAAAACCATTGAAATGGATCCTGGAGGCAACAGCAGACAAACTCAAATTGAGACACAAATTGAAACGCATGGACCTTGGAGAATATCAAAGGTGGAGGATGTTCCTAAAGGCCTCTTTCTCTTTGAAAAGGTCAGATGTCTGGAAGGCAGAAGGGAAGGAGTTTGGCATACATGTTCCATAGTGCTGCACCCACCACTAAGAAAGCCTGGTTCCTAGTGGTGGTTTTCTGTGCCTCTCTGAAGATGGCCACTCACAACCTCAAAGTCTCGGTAGAAAATCTTAAGGAGAGGCACTCTGACAGGTAATGAGGTTCCAAGCCATTAAGGGCTTTATAAGTTAGCACTACCACTTTGGTATGAAAGCAGACGGATAACTAATGCAGGCATGCCAGGATTTATTTAGCTACTGATAGTGAATGCCCAGAGAGGTTTTGTCTTCATTTATGTTGCACTCTATCTTCATAACCATGAGAATAAACTTCATTGATATTGTAGTCCATGTTGTTGCATAACTCATTCCAAGCATTCCATTTGGAGAAAGCTGTCACAATCATTTTTGTGCTTAGGGAGGTCTTCTAGTTTTATGCTTCCTACCTGGAAATGTGTAACAGATGTGTGATGGGTGGGTGTTGAAGCTTAAGAATCCTGCTGTTGAAATGTTATGCTCTTGCTGCTCTGATTAACTAACTATTCTTACTGAGATAGTATGGCACAAAAATGATCCCCATGCTGCTTTCTAAGGTCATACATCTCACATATTCTCTTTCCCTGTACCCAGAATTCAGAACTCTGGCAAATTAGAAGCAAATGGAAAGGCATCCTAGACTATTCATGGTCCTCAGTTGTGTAATATTGGGGTTGTTGTTGTTGTTTAGCTGTTGATTTCTTTGGTGTCAGTTCTAGAAGGTGTTGTAAGTCTTCATAGAATTGGTCAATTTCATCCTCTTCAGGATTGGTGGTTGGGGTTATAGCAAAATAACTCAAAGCAGTGTTGTAAGAATCTACAAAGTAAACTCTATAAGGCAGTTTTAACAACCATTTCATTCAAACGGGCCTTACCTTGGGCAGGTGAGTAGAATTATACAGTCCAGTTGGAATCCTATGAACAATTTTTAAGAGAGTAACATAGGGCTGAACATAGTGGACTTACTTTTGAGTAAACATACTTAAGACTGCACTACAAAATGTTTAAACAACATTTGGCAGATTTATTAGGCTTTCATATTTCTGCAAAAGCTGGCAATATCACGGAATAGTTATGCGTAAATATTGGGTAGCAATGGAACAGAATCTAACATGAAATTAAAGACACTGAATTATCATAGAATCATAGAATAGTGAAGCTGGAAGGGCCCTATAAGGCCATTGAATCCAACCCCCTGCTCAAGGCAGGAATCCAAATCAAAGGATATCTGCCAGGTGGCTGTCTAAGTTTCTCTTGAATGTCTCCAATGTTGGAGCTCTCACCGACTCTCAAGGTGATTGATTCCCATCAACGTATTTGATTTCATCACACCTCTGTCTTCTTTTCTCAAGGCTAAACATGCTGAGTTCTTTCAGTCTTTCCTCACAGGGCTTGGTATCCAGCCCCCTGATCATCCTTGCTGCCCTCTTCTGAATTTGCTCCCATTTATTGGCATCCTTCTTGAAGTGTGGTATCCAGAGCAGGACAGAATACTCAAGGTGAGGCCTAACCAGTGCTGAAGAGAGTTGCCCCTGAATTGCCTGAGAAATTATCTTAGCTCCATTTTTACTCATAGCATCACTTGGTGCGCATGGAAAGCCATAAAATAAAACATCCCGTTTTCATTGAATGTGTTCACGGTTATCAGCACACTCAGCAATTACAACCAATGTCTCAAATTCAGAACAGGGTCGGGTGAGGGAGTCTCTAAAATTCAATTGAGATTTAATATTGGTTTTTAAAAAAAGAAAAACCGATTAGAGATCGCAGCAGTTGTTCATGTGATAACTTTTTCTCTTGAATACTAACCAGTGACAAGGGAACAAAAATAGGGCTGATAATTGTCCACTTTCTAAGGCTCCCTCACATCTTCATGAACAGGTGCCACGGTGGCCTTCCTGGAGCTGAACACGATTCCTTCAGATTCAAATTGCAATCTATAAAGAGAGGAAGAAAGGGCAAGGATGTGTCAAGATGCCTCCAGCCTGGCTCAAAGAATCTGAGGTCAAAACCAGAAGCAGCTGCTTGCTTATGGCAGCAAAATTTAGATCATCTGTCCAAAGGTCTATTAACACATTCCACTTTACACTTACATATGGATGCCCAAGTATAAAATGCATACAGTAGCACATCACTTGTGAATAACGAATGTGTATTAAAATACTGGCTTTCCAGAAGCTTTTAAACAAATCCTAGTATTCTTTGTTCCCAGGAAAAGGATCAGTGATGGAGGGAAATTACTGTTATAGTTATTTGGTATTGTGGGAGTTGCAATGAAAAAGGTAACTTGTCATGTCTGGAAGTGGGGATGGAAAGAATACTGACCAAATTTCCCATTTTCATCTATTTAGGCTATCTCGGTCTAACAAGACATCTTGATGAGGAATCTGGAAGCTCTATAAGATTCCCCAGCTCTATATGAGAAAAACAGCGTTCCCCACCCCCAAGGTGCCAAGTCTCCCTGCTGTCCTTGAGAAACAAAGCACTCACTCGGTCACTCACTCTCTAGCTCTCATACACACATGTGCACACATGCACACACACACATGCAGAGAAAGAGATAGAGAGAGAGAGCGCATAGACCTGTTTGACACAAACAACCCATCCACTGCTTCAGTTTTTATAAACAAGGCAGTATTCCATTTGGGGCAATATCTGCAATTTGCACAAATATGCCAATAGTGTTTGTGCAAACCATTGGACTGTTGAGAACGCCAATACGTTCTGCCCTGTCAGCATCAACAAAGGCAGTTCCTTCTTCTTGCATGGGGGGACAAGACAAATGAGGAGTTTACATCTCTACCAAGGACATGGTTGAACCTCTTGAGCATAGAAACCAGTTCAGGAGGCATGACTCCTTTTGCCAAAACCAGGAGGAGGCAATATACAGCTCTCTTCATGGGTCCACTCGGTGTGCATGTGGGACCACAGCAGTCAACTAATCTTGCATCAGCCTTTTTAACCATAAAATCCATTCATACCATCTTGAGACAAGTCCCATCCACATACGTATAATTATGCTGAACAACGTTTTTAATAACTTCCACATGGCCTCATCAACAGTACAGTTGTTTTCAAATGCCAGAAATCCTGATTTTTTGGAGTCAAATGCGGCCCTACCATTTGGCAAAATGAGGCATTTGCTTGAAGTGTAGATGCTAGGGGAGAGCACTAGCATCCCTTTTGCTGTTTCTCCCACCCAACTCTGTCATTCCTCTCTAATGAAGGCAGAGAAGTTTATGTCTCCAACATTAACATGCTATTCAGATACAGTGGTTGATATTAAGTAAAGGTAAAGGTTCCCCTTGACAAATTGTCCAGTTGTGTCCAACTCTAGGGGGTGGTGCTCATCCCTGTTTCCAAGCCATAGAGCTAGCGTTTGTCCATAGACAGTTTCCGTGGTCATGTGGCCCGCGCGATTAGACACGGAATGCCGTTACCTTCCCACCGAGGTGGTACCCATTTATCTACTCGCATTTTTATATGTTTTTGAACTGCTAAGTTGGCAGGAGCTGGGACAAGCGACAGGCACCCACTCCATAGTGTGGATTTGATCTTACGACTGCTGGTCTTCAGACCTTGCAGTGCAGAGGCTTCTGCGGTTTAACCCACAGCGCCACCACATGGTTGATATTATCCAATAGCAATTCTGAGGTTAAATTCAACTACCAGTCCATTCAACTTCTGTACATGGAATGGGAATTTGAATCTTGTGATTCCCTCAAACAACACAATGCCTTGGGCTAGGGTCACTTTAGAGTTACACCTCTTGCATCAAACATTGTGGCATACCAACATTTCACCAAACATGGTATTCTTTGCCAAGCAAGCAGCTTAAACAAGAAGGTAACAGAATTCCTGGTGGGCTACCATGTTTGGCTAAGGGGCTGAGTTTATCTTGGGTGGTTGACCCGTTCTTCACGCCCTCTTTTGGCAGATGTTCAGAGGCCTGCCCATATTCTTTCAATGACACATTTGCTGTTCGATTAATTAGGAAGGCCAACATTTTACAGCTCAGGCAGACTGGAATGCAAGGAAGGTGACCCCATCTTGTAGTTATTAAATTGGAGGCACATACTGACATATGCACTGCGGTGCACTATCCAAGCTGTGATTTGCACCCTGGTGATCATCAGGATAATGAGGTCAGTTGCCTATTTCAATCAAAGTGACAGGAATAGATGTGATCGAAACATGAGCAAAACAGAGGGAAGGCATATCCTCCTGTTGCTGGACACGGGTAAAGAGCTCAGTGAAAAATGATAGCTAGGATCTTCACACATGTTTCATTTACTTCAAGTAGTTATAGAACAACCCAATCCATGTGATTCTCATTGTTGTGGAATGCAGGCTGGTTTTGTCTTGTGTCTCTCCAAGATTTTGTATTATACACCTCATAAACACCAACAGAGACATTTCAATATATCTTGGGGAAGGGTCAAAAGACCAACTGGAAAAAGTTACTTTTCTGGACTGGAACTACAAGAATCCTCTAGATAGCGTGGCCAGTATCTTTTCTAGGTTCTGGAAAGTAATCACATTAGAACAGGGGTAGGGAAATTAATTCTCCAGCTGGCTCCAGTAGATACCATTAGGAACCACTGATGGTCTTCAGGAGTATATAAATCAAGGTGAAAATCAGGGTCTGGCATTTTCCCCCACTATATTTTTTCAGATCTGAAATCTCTGGACAATGTCTATCCATCCCAGCTGGCCATGCCATTAGGCAGAATGAGACTACTGCCATGCGGAGCACATTCTGTCACATCAGTGGCAGTCCCCTCCAGCCATTCCTCCTCTTTCAAGCATCACTCAACCTAGCCTGCACTTGCTAAACTAGACGGCTACCTGCAGGTGAAGAGAAGGTCCCTGATGACAGGGCAACTTTTCTAATCCTCAGCCCTTGGCCCAATCTATTGTTGCACCTATCTTAAACCAGGAGTGGTGGCCCTTTGTCTAGACCCTCCATAAAATTCCTTTTTTTTTTTTTTTTTTGGACTGCCAGTTAGCAGTGGTGTAAGGGTGCTCAAGGAGATATGGTCAAAAAATGACATTCCCAAACTATTTTATTTTATTTAGATTGTTGTTGTTTAGTCGTTTAGTCGTGTCCGACTCTTCATGTCACCATGGACCAGAGTATACCAGGCCCTCCTATCTTCCACTGCCTCCCGGAGTTTGTTCAAATTCATGTTGGCAGCTTCGATGACACTGTCCAACCATCTCGTCCTCTGTTGTCCCCTTCTCCTATTGCCTTCACACTTTCCCAACATCAGGGTCTTTTCCAGGGAGTCTTCTCTTCTAATGAGATGGCCAAAGTATTGGAGCCTGAGCTTCAGGATCTGTCCTTCCAGTGAGCACTCAGGGTTGATTTCCTTCAAAATGGATAGGCTTGTTCTCCTTGCAATCCAAGGGACTCTCAAGAGTCTCCTCCAGCAACACAATTCAAAAGTATCAATTCTTTGGCCCTCAGCCTTATTTATAGTCCCTCTCTCACTTACAGTATTTAGATTAGAGATGGGGATATTCATATTCGTAAATGAAAACAAATATCCCCATCCCGGTTGACTCCATTAAGGTCCGCCCTCCTGGGACTGCACCATCCACGTACACATCTCAGTGCTGTGAAGGTCCTGCTCTTCCTGCCCACGATGCCCGGAGCTCCACTATCTTCCTACTCAGCTGGCCACTCAGCAGCCATCCAGGGAGACTTGTCCTCCCACCCCCTGCCTGCAGTGGCCAGCCAAGCAGGAAGACAGCAGAGGTCCACGTGCCATTGGCAGGAAGAGCGGGACCTTTATGGCACTGGAACACATGAGTGGATGGTCCAGTCCCAGGGGCCAGACCCTCATAAGGTCCAGCTGGGACAGGGATATTTGTATTTATTTATGAATATATCCATCTCTAATTTAGATTTTTGCCCCACCCTTCTAGTGGCTGGGCCACTATTCTAATTGCCTTTAACATAAAGAAGTCATTATTAATAATGCTATTAAAATAAACACAGTAATAACATTCAATAATAAACATCAACCTAAAACAATAAACATAAAGACCCAATCCCGTACTATCTATAAATACCAAATAACCACAAATATGTGGGTTAAGAAGAGCGTCGTTGACTGAAGGTCACCTACTAAACCTCAAGGCTCAGCAGGACTTTGAAGTATTTCCTTTCTATCCCATTCAGCCCTCCATCTACCGAACTGTGGCTTTCCCCATGCGAGTACTTCTTCAATACTTTGGGACTGTCCTAGGAATGTAAGAAGCTACCTTATACTGCAAAGTACTATTGCTCCATTTGACCTTATGGTTCCCAACCTTCCGTAGCCCAGATGTTCAGGGTGATGTTGTGGTCTCCCCACTTAAGAAAGGCTCCCAAACTAATGTTTTCTCCTCACAAAGGGATGCAGCATTAAAGAAATGCAAAGATCAGGCAAATATTACATTATCTTTATTGTTGTTATTTTATTCCTTCAGAGGAGAAAGAGAGGAGAACCTGGTGACATGGTAACTTCTGAACAGGAAGCACTCCACACAGATCTTTCAAACATCTCTTTGGGCATTATTGAAAAGATATTTTTCTATTCACAGAGGTAATCTTGTTTATCTGAACTCTGGTAAAGGTGTTTTACAATTTGTGATTAATGACAGAGAGAAAATGGAGGTCCTCTCAGTGAAACCAAGATGATTATCTTCAATGTGGCAAGCTAGGAATGGTTTATCACTTCACTAACAGCTACATGTACTCTCTAAACCTGACTGAATCAGTCCTTGACAGAATCTGGAATTAAGATGAATGATAATTTAAGCACAGTGGCAGGTTACTTTTCCTCACAAGCCCTGGTTGCTAAAAACAATCCTACAAAACACGGTTGGAGAATTTGATGTCATGTAAGAACTTTTTGATAGACATCTTATGTTTTGTTTGGTAAGCTTTTGTTTTCCAATGGGCGCCACACAAGACAAGAACTCTTTAACAATGTCTATTGCTTTGATTATTCCTTGCCCATTTCCACACCAATCACCAACAACCAGCCGAACGTTGCCATAGAGACAGAAGAAAGTGCTTGGGCAAACAACCAAAGAATTTGGGGAATGTTTCCTTTCTTTATATTGGGTGAAAAAAGACAAGCAGCTGGTGGCTAACAATTAACATCAGTACTTTTTGGAACATCTCTTGTTGTGAGAGTCATTCCTCATTAATCTCTGGTTCTGTCTAATGAGAGACCAATTGTTCGATCCTAAGTATTCTTGACCTTACAAGGGCAGTCTGGATTAGGGGTGGAGGAATCAGGGCTTTTCTGACCTATGTCACTTATAGACGTGGTTACTCAGATCTCAGTGTGCATGGGGGTAAAAATATTGGATTAGGAGTTCAGAGATCCAGATTCAAGTTCTCACTAGAAGAGTGCAGATTCATGTTTTTCAACTGCAGTTCCCAGAATTCTACAGGTAGCACCTCCCAGAATTCAACTGAACCTCTCAGAACTCTCCAAGAATTTCTCAAGAAGAATCCTGGGGGTTATCATCCAAAAATATAGAGCGGCTTTCAGCTAGATAGATTTCAAAGCTGGTTTTCCCCCACGATTTTCATTTCTAAACATATTCTCTCCCAAAAGTGTTTTGATGGGGTACTTGTTTGTTTGGAACCAAGAACTGAAAAATCTGGGATGCATAAAAACTGGTTGGTGACTCCATTCTTGACTTCACATCATTAAAGAGGGAAGGTAAAATCAGTTTATATTAGAATTCATAAGGACTGTATCCTTCAAACATCCCTCATCTAGTTGGATCCATGGATGGAGCCAGGGCATTTTTTTAAAAAAAAGGTTTTTGTCATTCCAGTTTCAAAAACAGTCACTCAATACCATCTAATATTTCAAGGTATCACCACCACAGGCTGGTCCTCCTCCAGATATACCCACCAGATGAGATGTGGAGGGTGATTACTGGAAGGGCAATAGTTAATACCCATGTTGGTTGCAGAATTTTAGAAACTTCTCAAAGTTCTTGTTTTAAACCTGGGTTCAAATCTCTGGTTTCTGAACTGCCCAGAAAGTTTTTGGCTATGAGATGGTATAGAAATACAGAAGTAAATCCAATATTTTACAGCTAAAAACAGGACACAAATAAGTTTATGATGTTCATTCATTTACTTCTACGGAAGTACTGCTGTTAGTACTGCCTCTAACATTCCACACTGCTGAAAAGTCTCTACTCCCTGCTATATTCCGTTTTCATTTACTTTTTTGATGTTATTCTTTAGTATATCTCTGTCCTTCCAATCCATACAACTGGCTGCACAAGGCAACTTAAAAAACATGTGCATTTAATGCATAAGATAAATCCAATATAACTATACAGAATGTAAAGTGTAAAATGATCGAACGCCTGTAGTGAAAGTACATTTGCTCTTACTCTTAAACCCTCCCCCCCGTTAAAGGCCAGATTTTTTAAAAAATTGCTTTCTGAAGGTCAGGAAGAGACTGGCACCCACCTACTCTTTTCAGTAGAGGTTGGTGACTCCACCTTCAAGGACAAGATGAATTCACTCAGGGTTTAAACTGAAGTGTACAAGAGCTATCCAAGGTGCTGACAACTATGACCAAAAGAGGTTCAGCATCTTAGGTAGCATCTTGCGTCACCCCAACAAAATCAAAATCATCAGCCTCTGCTTCCACTTCCTAATGAGTACTCAACAGGGTACCACCACTGAGAAGGCACAAACTCCTTCTGATCAGGTTCCCTTCTATTTCCTCTTCAGCAGTTTGCCTTGTACCAATTTACATACAAAGGACTATTGTTTAAAATTGCAGGTCATGTTTAGTGTTCTCCAGCAACTTTATTGTTCTCTAGGTTTTTCTGTCCACTTTATCTTCATACTGAGCTTCAATTCAGTTCAGCAACTAATGTGATCCCTCTATAAATATCAAAAGAATTTTGGCCTTCAGCTACATCACAAAAGGAGTGAAATTATCCTCTGTTGTGTTACCATTATAATGTAACTAAATTATCTGTTAATTATTGGGAAAAGGAAATAGCTGCAAGTTACTTCCAAGCTCTGATTTTGAGCTGTTTCTTGAGCTGAAGACTACACTGCAAAATCTAGGTAAATATGAAATCCAAAGGATTACTGCATTCCAATACATCAGGTCAAGGGAGTTGATGTTCATCATATATTTTGATTTAGATTCCTGCACTGAGCAGGGGGTTTGACTCCATGATCTTATAGTGACCTTCCAACACTATTATTCTATGATTCTGTGTGGGAACTCACGAACCACAAATTCCACACACATCTCTACAATCATGCCTCTCTCTCTCTCTCTCTCTCTCTCTCTCTCTCTTTCTTTCTTTCTTTCTTTCTTTCTTTCTTTCTTTCTTTCTTTCTTTCTTTCTTTCTTTCTTTCTTTCTTTCTTTCTTTCTTTCCATACATGTAGAAACACTGACAATTCCATTCAGAGTTTTCAATTTTCAACTGGAATTTAAAAGAAATCAAAACAAAATCTCAAAACTTAACTAAATAGAAGTAGGATTTCAGAAGCTAAAAATGCCTTCTTTTCCCTAGCGTTTTCTTTTGTTCCCTTCCTTCCTTCCTTCCTTCTCCCCCCTTTTTTTCCTTTTCACAGGCTGACGCAATCTCCATTGAACCCAGAGTTTCAGATTTGGTCCCTGGCCCCATCAATATCCTGTTCCTGTTCCAGAGCCTTGAAACTAGAAGATGAATAACTTTAGCAGTGAGTTTGTCCCCCTCAAAACAGAGACAAGAAATAGATCTTGCTGGAACAGATACCAGAAAAGCGAGACAGAAAACACAGGTGCCTCACTTACTTTTCCTCTTTCCTCAGTAAATTTTAACAGCCAAAGATGCTCTCACTGCGCTTGCAGGCTTTTTGAGAAATGTTAAGACCTGAAAGGTTTAAGATTTTATAAAAAGTGATGCTCCAGCTCAAACTCCTTCTCCTTTCCTTTCTCATGTACTCTTTCTCCACTTGAAAGGGTTTAAGCCTTCCCCTTTGATTCTAAGAGGAATCATCTCCCTTAAAATGACCCTTCCATCTGCCAGGCCTGAAATTAGCCTGACCCAAAAGAGTAGAAGGTCCAGCTCAGGCATGGTTTGGGATCAGCCTAAATCACATTTTCCTGTGAGTCACGTAATCACTGGGAAATAGATTGCACCAGACTGCTCCACAAGCCCTCCAAATCATGATCTATTTCTCTGTCTGATCACACCCTGAGTCTTTCTTAGCAGAATTCCTTCGCACTCTACTGATGAGTACATAATGCTAGAAACTGAAATGTATTGTATCGTGGTGCTATCTCCATCCTTCACCAGCCTTCCTCTTTGCTGGATCCTGAGATGCTCCACTCTGTGTTCACCCCTACAGCAAGTTTCCACTTACATATGGCAAAGACACTGCCTTTGACAAAGCATGTTGTAAAACAAGTGTGGGAGTAACTAAAAGCAACACTAGCAGCTGCAGAGAAGGAGAAAGGATTGTATTTCTGAACTGAAGAGAAAGAAATTGGACGCAAAAGTCTCAGTGTTAGAAATGACACTATGGGGGAAATAAAAGACTCCTAAAAGAATATTACATTGCGGATACAATGCTGGCCATTATACCTTATTAAAGACAGTACAGTTGATTCTTCTTGCTTTTGCATCTTCATTTGTATTCGTCCACCTGCATGATAAAGACATCCCTATGCACACAAGTCAGGTGAAGAATGTGCTAATATCTATAGGCTAATGTACAAACATTTTCAAAATTCCTGTGTTTCGCTTTGACATATTTCAGGAATGAGGAGGAGGAGATGAAGAAAGCAAATTCTCATAGACTCTATACAGTGGTGCCTCACTTAACGATTTTAATTGGATCCAAAAAAATCATCGCTATGGGAAAACATCACTAAGTGAAACGCGTTTTTCCACTGAAATGCATTGAAAACCTGATAATCCGTTCCAATAGGAATGGATTGCGTCCTTAAGCAAAAATCGCCGTAGGAAACATCGCTAAGCGAAACGCGGTTCCCCAATTGAAATGCATTGAAACCCATTCAATGCATCTCAATGGGGAAAAAAATTCAACAACAAATTAAAAAAGAGTCAGAACAAAGTCAAATTTGGTTAACAAAGGGTTTATTAAGTGCACTTTATGATTTCAAACATTTTACACAGTAAACGTTAAATTTATAACATTTAAAAAACAGCAAACATGAGGCTGCTTAAACCATCATTAAGTGAAACAGGGGACCCAAAAACCTAATCATTATGCGAAGCATGGTCCCAATATCGCTAAGCGAAAATCGCCCATAGGAAACATCGTTAAACGGAGCGCAAAAATGTTCCGAAAAAGTCATCACTAAGCGAATTCATTGTTAAACGAAGTGTTTGTTAAGCAAGGCACCACTGTACATCCATGCTTCCTCAACTGGTCCGTGTGCGGAAGGAGTTGTGTGTGTCACCTGTTGGATCAAGAACTGGGAGGAAAATGCAAATTAGTCTTCTGCAATCTTTCCACCTGGGGTTGGGAGTTCCTGCCTTTTTCTGAGCCAATCTTTCCTTCTATAGGAGCCTTTAAACTTCAGGATGAAAGGTAAAACCTCCCAGGTCCAAGGACCTCGTGTTAGAAGCAACTACAGGCGATAATGTTTCCAGTGTGGTCAGGAATCAAATAGCTATATGGTGAGATGGGGAATAGAACAGTGGAAATCTTGTAAGTACTGTAATGCTGTTAATCACATAGAGTCAGCCATAACATGCAAGCTTTTCAAGTTCATCCGATCCTACCTTCGCCACTGGAACTGCATTTTTAACTCCAGTTTCTTACTGTCCATCCTCTAGTTCATGATAGCACTAGCAAACAAAAGTTCAGGTTGATATCACATCAGAAAGACCAGCAATGATGAAGAAAAGAATAGCACATTTATTTACAATCCACTTCCCTTCTAGAAAACCTCTAGATTTAAGCCCACATCACTAGCTAATATAAACCTGCACAAAAAAAACCTTTTCTGGAGTCCTACATCTCCAACTGCTTTTCTGATAGTTCTGCTTGGATGTTCAGCTCTGTCTCACATTCACAGAACTGGCACAGAGCTTTGCCTTTATATTTGCGTCTTCTGCCTTTTTCATTTCCCCACAACCATTCCATTGCCAAGTCATGATACTTTTCTATGCACACCATTTCTGCACTATGACCACATGCTCTGGTCTATCCTATGAGCATCTCTTGTTTAGACGTCTCCAGTTTCTTCTCTGGTCTTTCTCCTCTGCATCTGATTTCCCTCGCCTGATTTCCATCCATCCCATCTGTTCAACACTCTGCTGCCCAGATCATTGACCTCCTAGCTTGTTGCTGTCGCATTGTCCTCACTGCAAGTACACTGATGCTAAGGTGCGTCATACTCAGACCATTGGACCATCTAATTCATCTCCGCTGAGCCTTATCTGGAGTTGTCCAGGATTGAAACTGGTGCCTTCTACACGCAAATCAGCTGCTCTATCACAGGCACAACCCTTCCGTATAATGATTTGAAGTAATAAAAATATAATGGTTGTTGTGGGTTTTTCGGGCTCTTTGGCTGTGTTCTGAAGGTTGTTCCTCCTAACGTTTCACCAGTCTCTGTGGCCGGCATCTTCAGAGGACAGCACTCTGTGATCTGGTGTAGTTGGCTTGGGAGTGCAGTATTTATGGCTGTGAGATAGGTTTTTGTCTTTTTCTGTAGATGGGTGATTAGTGTGTCTTGTTGTGGGTGTATTGTTGTGCTAAGGAGAAGAGACTATCTGTCCCTGTGGTTGATGGGTGTCATTAGCTGGTCTTTTGTGCGTAGTGATCCCCTGTCCTTGTGGCTGGGTAGAGTTCGTTGACCTTTTGCATGCTGTATTTTTGAGAGCTGGGAGCCAAGTTTTGTTGAGCTTCACACTTTCCTCTTTTTTGTTGAGGTTCTGCTGGTGCTTGTGGATTTCAATGGCTTCCCTGTGCAGTCTGACATAATGATTGCTGGTGTTGTCCAGTATTTCAGTATTTTGAAATAGAATTTCATGTCCCGTTTGTTTTAAAATATATAGCCTGAAAACTGGCAATAGTACAGTATTGTTCACAGGGTGGTAGGCTAGTTTTGATGGTAGAGGACATGCTGTGTGGTATATAGTCTGTCATGGAACAAAGGGAAATGGCTAGGAGTGCTCAGCAAGTATGGTTGGTGAGCTACCACTGCCAACCCCCAGAAAATGATGCCTGAGGCAGTTACCTCACTTTGTCTAACGATAGAACCAGGCATACTCAGTAACCTTATTATAGTGGGCAAGGAATAAGCAAATGAAAAGAGCAGAAAATGAATGAGCAGAAGAAGCCATGGATACTACATTTCTCACTCAACTGTTAGTAAAGTGAATTTCCAGTTTCTGGCTCTGTTTTTACTTTGCAACTCATAAAGGCAAGCCTGGGAATGTACAAAGGAAGTACACCATTATAGATTTATAAAACAAGATATATCATGCTTCTAACAGCGGCTCTACTGCCAAACCCTGATTAAATTAGTCATTCCCAGAGCATCCCTTCAATCCAAGTTATCGCACTGTAAATTTTCAGGAAGTTGTTTTTTTTTCATACACCGTTTTACTATTTTCACTGTCTGCTGCTGAGAAGCTGATTTCATTAAATTTCTGCTTCGGTGGCATTGTTCTCTAGATGGGATAACATTAATATAAACTACTTCTGCAAAACTTGATTAACGTGTCATTGGAGTGTGTGTTGTTAATTCGCTTTAGTCATGGTCTTTTAAAATCAGAATATTAAACCTGAAAAGAAATTTTGCTGTTTGGGCTTTATCTTTCAGAAACACCCACCTTGAGCCTACCTATCGCGTCTCCAGTAGCATTGATTTCTCCTTCTTCTGCCTCTACTTATGAATCAATATTATACATAGTACTCAGTGTTCTGAAGACTAGACCTGAAAAGTGTGTATTGTGACCTGTTGATTCCACAGCTTCTCTCAGTGGTATCTTTCAATGGTACCTCCCTCATTCCCACCTTTGCTGTCCTTCCACACGCATACAAAGACCTTTCTCTTCAGGCAGGCTTTCCATTAGTGACTGGATGTCTAAGAAGGGCTTTTTAATGGGCTGTTGTGCTTTGAGGCTTTGAATGTGTTTTGAAGTTGCCTTTGTCTACTGTTTTAAGTGTGGTATTTGATCCTTTTCAAATACAGTGGTGCCTCCCAAGACAATATTAATTCATTCTGCGAAAAAAGCTGTGTTGCGAAAACATTGTCTTGCGAAACACAGTTCCCCATTGGAATGCATTGAAATCTATTTAATGCGTTCCAATGGAAAAATCGTCGTCTTGCGAAAATCCTCCATAGAAAACATTGTCTTGCGGAATGCAGTTCCCTATTGGAATGCAAGGAAATCTATTTAATGCATTCCAATAGGGAAAAATCATTGTCTTGCGAAAATCGGCCATAGAAAACATCATCTTGCAAAGCGCAACAGCGATCGCAAAAACCAATCATCTTGTGGATTAATCGTCCCGCGAGGCAATCATCTTGCGAGGCACCACTGTATTCATATACTTCCTGTTTTCGGTTTTTAAATGTCATCTTTTAATGATGTAAGCTGCCTTGGGTCCTCTTTACAAAGAAAGACAGAGTAAAAATATTTTAAATAAATAAATATTTGCTATCAGCCCTCATAGTATACATACAGAGCAGGAATGTTGCTTGTGACATTGAGGATTTCCAGAATCCTTTTTTCCCACAGTCCAAGCTATCTGAAAGACCAAATCACCAGCTAATCCAAACCTGTTCAGATAACCAAGAGAAGTCTTGGTCTTGGTCATCCCATTGTCACAGGTGCATTTCGTGGGGACACAGGAGAGCAACTTCTCTGCGGGTGCGCCGAGACTCTGGAACTCCCTCCCACAAGAGGCCAGGCTGGCCCCATCTTTGCTGTCCTTCCACAAGCAGAGAAAGACCTTTCTCTTCAGGCAGGCTTTCCTTTAAATGGCCAGTTGACCAAGGAGAGTTTTGAAAGGGATCATTTTATTCTGGGTTTCACTTGAGTTTTTAATCTTACTCTTATTCTGAGAAAATGTACTATTTGGTTTTTGACTTTGTTTCTTTTAATCCTGTAAACCAACTTGGGTCCTCCAGGAGAAAGGCAACATATAAATATTTTAAAGAAATCAATAATAAATTGGGTGCAGTCCCAGAAGCTGATGCGGGACACTACAGTTCTACCTGAGCACCACAGTTTTGCAGGTTACTGCAGGAGATAAACTGTAAGCAAATCCTTTTCTTTCTTTCTTTTTTCCTTGCGAGGCAGAGCCGATTGGGCTGCCATATGGGGAAATTAAGCTGGGCTAATTCACAGCAAACGCGCATGCCATCTGTGCTGTGTCTCCTGTATCAGTTGTTATTACTGCTAACCATATGATGCTTCAGAGGTAACCTGATGAACGTTCGCCGGGTAACTGCTCCCGCGTCCAGAGAAATCCTGCATACTGAAAACGACAAATGGAATCAAACCCAATTATTCTTGTCATAGAGAAATGAATTCCATTTCAGTGTCGTGTTTTTCGGAAAAGAGGGAATATAATTCTTTTGAAGGCAGCCCTACCCTACCCAAGAAGCTGGACAAGTTAGCTAGCAATTATTCCATAAAGAAGATCAGAAGTAGGCTGCATACACTTGGATCCTATCAAACATAATATATGCTTGCTGTGAGCCAACCAGGTGGGCATTGTGATGTACGGAGCCATTCTTTTTAATTCTGAACTATGACCATTTCCCTCAAATCTTATGGTATTCTGATAGGTCAGTAGATTTTTGTGAGTGTGTGTGTGCAGTGCAAATCAGTCCGTTGTCTGTCTGTACCTATTTTTTCCTTGTGGCTAGAGATGAACATGAACCGCCAAAAGTGGAGTTGGGAGCACCAAACACCTGTTTGGCCAAAAAACAACCTGGCACAAATTGCTGAACTGGCATAAGCCATCTCTACTTGTGATCCTGACCCCCAATCCTTATGTGTACCAATGGCCTGCAGAACTGGTACTACACCAAAGATCTCTCTGGTGTTGTGCCATCATATCTCACAGTAAATACCTGTTAATGGATAATAGAAAGGTACTTCCAGGCTTCACTTTTGCCATGTCCTGCGAATGCCTAATTCTCTGGAGCTTACGGTGAAGGGAGAGTATCATCTGTCTCAAGCTCGGGCTTCCCATGCAACATGCCTTGCTGCTTTCAAATTCGAAGTAACTAAAAAGTAACAGTTTGATATGGAGAAACAGGAAAGTAAATAGTTACCTTTAAGCAACTACATTTAAAGTTAGTTTTAAGACATTATTTTTAAGAATTACTTTAAGTAACCATGATGATGATTTAAATTCCTTTAAATAAATTTTTAAATCTCCTTTCCAAGCTTTGATTTCCAGTTTCTGGCTTATTCTAACTCTTGGCTTTTTCTCTTGGCCCAGCCTCTCAACGTTCTGGTTCCCACTCCATGTCTACAAACCCCTCATCAGTAAAGATAATACACTTTATAAGGTATAGGAAAGTGATGATCAGATTTGAATGCTTCTTTCAATTAAAAAACAAAATCCTGCTTGCAAAAGTAATTCTCACTCTGCTTCAGTTCTCAAGCTGATTGCAGTATCAATTCCAAGTTGCTAAATATTCGGGAATAGGTTGAACTCCCCAAACAAATCACCTTATTGATATTAGCCGCATCTTGTGTTTCTCCTTCCGGAATTCTTGCTGAATGTAAAGGAGAATGTTTGCATCCATAAGGACACCATGCATTTGGCTGGTAACAGGCTTTCTTAGATGGCATCATATTCATTCCATACTCTCCACTCATTATCTCTGCTAGGTGGAAGGATCCATTTCCTCTTTTCTATTATCTTTAGATTCCCCCCTTACTGTCTTCCCATTTGTTCAGGCAACAGAAACGCTGTTCTGTTATCTGCAAGCTTCTCTACTAGCATTTAGTCTCCTGAGCCTCTTTAAAGTGGATTCCCAGATTAAAATCAGCTGTCCTCACAATCTCTTCATTCAGAAGGCATTGAAAGGCACAGAGAGGGAACTATATGCTGTATAATTTCCCTGATAATATCTCATAATGGTGAAATAAAACCTGCATCCATTTCATGTCCTGGTCACATGATCTGGCCCAACAGGGTCAGCAGTTCAAACCTAGCCGCTTTCCTTCCCCCCCCCCCAACAATGGACTCACTAAATTTCTTTCCCATGAGTTCTTTTTAGATACAACTGTGTTATTGTGAAACCTGACCTAAATGGATGGTACTGTACAAAATAGCAGAGTTTACCTATGGGCTGTACTCACACCTGTACGTTTTTCTTAGGAAATGGAGCACTCCATGTTTCTTCTATGTACCATATGTAGAAGTGTGTTTGTTTCTAAGGGTGACTGTATTTTGGACATGTCAACGAGCTAATCCACGCCATCTGAAACTGTACTTTCTGGAGCAGGAGGGGAATCATTTCTTCTGCAGTGCATAGTTAAACCTGTGAAATTCATTGCCACAAGATGTAGCTAGGTTTTCCAACTGCGACAGCATTAAAAAGAGGACTGGATAAACTCATGATGAATCAAGTCATCCATAGCTAAAGTCATGATAGCTATACATCACAGTATCAAAAGCAACAAAGCATCTTGAGGTACAGTACGTGAAGAACTAATACATTGTATTTGTATAAGTTCTGATCAACTTTAGTCCATTTTTTCATCAGCTGTACCCAGATAATATTACATTCATGTGTTGTCAAGTCAATTCTGATTTATGTTGAGCCTTTTCAGGGTTTTCTAGGTACAGAAAATTCAGAAGTCGTTTACCATTCCCTTCTTCTGGGGGTGCCCTGGGACTGTACACCTTGCCCAAGGCTCCATAGGCTGGCTCTACTCACAGGTGGCACAGTGGGGGGGATCAAACTCCCAACCTCTAGCTCAGCAGCCAAATACCTAAATTACTGAGCTCTCTAACCATCAAACTGTATTTGAAGAAGCAGGCTAGAATCCATGAAAACATATACCAAATTAAAGTGGTTAATCTTTCAAATGCCACAAAACTGTTGTTTTTCCTGCATCAGACTAACCATCATGCCTCTGCCCTAGAAAAAGCACCATATCAGAGGCCATATGTTTTTGTATATTAGTTGCTGGGGAATGTGAGATACAGTGAAGATGCAGCTGTGCTTCTGTGCAGACAGATTTCTATATAAGATCAGTTGGCTATGGCGTGAACAGATTGCTAGACTAGGTTGGCCTCTAGTCTCATCTAGCAGGGCTCTTCTTATGTTCTGATGGGCAGGTTGAAGCAAAATAGAAAGCTTTCATCAGAAGGCTTTCTCAGGAAAATAGTCCTTGAGGTCCCCATATATATGATCCCACTAGCCTGACAGGTCTTTCCAATTCCCAAAGCACCCTGTAAAAAAGCATTTCTCTGCAAAAACCCTCCCCTAATATATATGAAAGCAAAAAAAAAATCACTTTATGATGTGTTTTAATCTCACTTCCTTATTCCTGCAACATTTACTAGAACAAGGTACTGTCTATAGTTCTTCCTTAGCCACTTCACCTTCACAACAACCCTGTGAGGTGAGTTAGCAGAGAGATTGTGACCGGTACGGGGGTCAGCTGGCAGTTGTCCTGGCCCTGAAAGTGACTCTCCCAAGTCTTCATTAGCTACACACCCATAGTGCATTTGTATAACTTCATAGACCTTAAGGTTGCTGTCTTCGTCTGTTTCGTGGGGGGCGGGCGGAATAGTACCGTGGCATCTTTAAAATTCTCCATTGAGCTTCTCAGAGGAGCCCACCTGTGTAGCCTTGGTCATGCTTTACAGAGCACCTTCAGAAGAAGGGAATGATAAACAACCAAGAAAACCCTGAAAAGGGTCACCATAAGTCAGTATTGACATGTTGGCACGTGATGACGATGATGATGATTATGATTAGTCCAACATATTTAAAAGGTGCCTGGATGGGAAGCATGGAGGAGGCTAAGCTCCTTCTTTCCTCACTTTGCACAGAAACCAGTTATAAACCTCCCTATTTAGATTTTTCACAGGTTTCCTGGCAGAGATGTATATGCCCGAGACATCTAAATAACGTGAACTAATTCAAATCCAGGCAACATGCCTAACATACCATTCATAGACAACCGCTGCAGTATTTTTCTGGTAGCAAGTTGTTGGGGGGTTTTTTGCTTTCAAGACACTCAGCCAAAATGAAACAGAAACCCAACCGTAGACATTGTATTATATCTGATTAAAGGATGTGCTTTAAGAATTGCCTTTATTTTCCTGGACGTGTGACCATCAGATAAAGCATCCAGTGACTTGAAATCTTGAGAGAAGGAAGGAAGAGAGGGAGGGGGGCCCTATTCAAGATATACCATCATAAATCCATCATTAACTAAAGCCTGCACTATTTTGCTGAATCTGTGATTTTCCTTTCCACAGGCAGCTTCAGGTAGAAACAGCTTGGCTTGGGTTCCTATGATAACATTTACAGCCTCCCATGGGTCACTTTTGACTACCTGGTGATTTATTGCATGATTCAGGAAGCTTTAACACTGGGGTAGGCAAAGCGGAGCTTGTTAGAGCCAAACAACAGAAGGACACATTTTCCCAATTACACCCCGTTAAAGCAATTGCTTTGTACCAGTAGAGAATTCATTCCTCGGCACTTTAGACACTGAGGAATCCTTCATGAATAGGTGGAAGAGGAGCATGACCTGTCCCAAGGAATTGTGCTAAGGCATCAGGTGAATATTTTTTCCAGGCAGGCTAGTTCAGCCTCACTGTAGTTAGTTAGTTAGTTAGTTAGTTAGTTAGTTAGTTAGTTAGTTAGTTAGTTAGTTAGTTAGTTAGTTAGTTAGTTAGTTAGTTAGTTAGTTAGTTAGTTAGTTAGTTAGTTAGTTAGTTAGTTAGTTAGTTAGTTCGTTCGTTCGTTCGTTCGTTCGTTCGTTCGTTCGTTCGTTCGTTCGTTCGTTCGTTCGTTCGTTCGTTCGTTCGTTCGTTCGTTCGCTTGTTCGCTCGCTCCCTCGCTCCCTCAATCTGTAGTAGACACAAAAAGTTTACAAACAAGTAAAACAAAAACATACAAAAAACAGGAACCCACCGTAAAAAACTATAACTGGGATTACTAAATCTCAAGATGGCAAAATAAGACAATTGAATCAGGCATTAAACAATAAACCAGCACCACCGGCCTGACACAAAATTATCTCATAAATAAAATTAGAAAGGAGTAAGGTTTCCAAAGGCCTGGGAATAGAGCCAGGTTTTAATTTGCTTCCTGAAGCTCAAGAGAGAGGGGGGCAGACACACCTCCATGGGAAGGACTTTCCAAAATGAGATTGCCATTACCAAGAAGGCCCAGTTTCTAGTTGATGACTTCCCGGATGAAAGGACAGCATGATAAATAGGAGAGAGAATGTATTTAAGGCCTCCACCCATGTTGAGTGAGGGATTTTCTATATGCACATGTATGGCCTCCCTGACTCCTCTCTCAAACCATCTATCTTCTTGGTCTAAAATGAGTACATCTTAGTCATCAAATGAGTGCCCTTTGTCCTTCAAATGAAGGAACACTGCGGATTGTGGTCCTGAGCCATTGCCCCTCCTTTGCTGGGCCATTCTCCTGTTTAGTGGCTGTTTGGTTTCTCCAATGTAGAGAAAACACTCCTCTTTGCATTGGACCGCATACACTATATTGCTCCTGTTGTGTTTTGGTGTCTGGTCTTTTGGGCGGATGAGTCTCTGCCTTAGTGTGTTTGTGGGTGTGAAGTGCATAGGTAGGTGGTGTTTACAGAAAATCCTTTTGAGCTTTTCAGACACACCCAGCATGTAAAGAATGACCAGGTTCTTCCATCGGCTCTGGGTATCAGACTGTTCCGTTGTGCTCCTGGGTCAGATATTGCCTTGTTAAAGGCCCATTTTGGATATCCACAGGCCTTAAAGCGCTGTCCTCAGATGTCTATCTTCCAGACTTCTCCTATTTATGATGCTGCCCTTTCATCTGTCCCCAGAAAGATTAGGGACACACCCAAGAAAGATCACTGTTAAGGACAACGGCTGGAGAAGGACTGCAGAAGTTGGATTATCCCTCACCCCCCCCAGTCCTTTGTCCTTCTAATGAGCCTATTCAGATCAGTGGGAAGTGAAACCAACAGGAAGGATATATCAGGGATCTCCTACCATCTCTCCTCAGACTGAAGAAGCTGCTTGGATGAGTAGCAAAATTCTTCAACCTAACAAGAAAGAAGTCCAGTTGCCATGACTCAACTTCCATGTAACCACACCTGGATGACTGAGAATCTTCACAGACCACACTGTGCATGATGCGCACTTATTGAGTTGATGCAGAGCTTGCAAAATGCAACGTTATATGTTTTGCCTCATTATTCCAGGCTTGCAAGAGAAAAAAAAAATTAAAGAAAAGTTTCTCTAAAACTATTGTCAATTACTTTCATTAACTGACCTGATGGAAGAAACACTGAGTAGGTCAAGTGACTATGGAGACTAGAGCTTCCCAGTCATAGTTTTCCTGGTATGACCTGTTATATCAGCAAATTCTCAGGTTGTCCTGCAACTCATGGATTTTATCTTTCAGTTTTTCAGTCTCTTCAGCAAATGTAAAATCTGTAAAACATGCACAGAGACAGAAAGAGTATATTTTGGAAGCAAGTTCTGTCCAGCACAGAAATGCAAAAAATCTTGGTTTATGCAAATACAAAACAAATTGCATGGACCACGAAGTCTACAGGCACCAAGTCTACGCAAAGCCCTTGCCTGCCTTTGACCCGTGCTTCTTACAACTGCATTATGTATAATCTGAAATGTGAGAGTGTACTGTGATGTGTTTTGACCAAAGTTAGGCTCAGACTGCTTGCATAACCACCGCAGTGGGCAACGGCTCTTTTATTCTGCAATGGTCCCAGGAACGGCATGTCTTCATTTGCCTCCCCCAGCTTGGACTTGTCATTTTTATTGATTATGATTGGCTGTAAAGCCGGCAAACTGCAGGTGCTCCGGGGGGTTTTCTTGACAGCTAACTCAGCCCCAGGCAAGCGCAAGTCATCTCAGACTCAGGCTGCTCCAAACAAACATACCTGAGGCTTTCTTCCACCTCCACACACCCTCCCCACCCTCCCCCGTTTCATTCCCTACTCAATGCACTTGGCGTTAATTGTGTGTGATAAGGAGATTTTTAATTAGGAAGTGCAATTGAAATGAAAGGGTCGACTTGCCTAGCAATTAGCATGCTAAACATATATTGTGTTTGCAAATGTATTTCCCTCCAGCCTGAGAAGGACAATAGATCTTTGACTTGGTCCAGCCTTCTTCCACTCAAGATCCACCAGGGTCCTCGCCATATGGATTGCAGATGCATCCACTCTCCACCCAGTTGTCACCAACCAAGTGAGAAAAGATATCTGTCATTGTGGGTCTCACATACGTGGGACAGTTTTACTCAGAATGGGTCACTCGTCCTCTCTGATAATTGCACCTCCTAATTAAAAATCTCCTTATCACACACAATTAACGTGCCTCATCCTGAATATGTTGTCTAAATCATGTTCTGTGCAGCAGTAAACTTTAAAGTGCAGGTGTCCATCATGATACTCTCTATAGCCATGGACCCAAGTGGAGATCGGGGGGGGGGGAAGTCATGGTGAACCAAACCAACAACCAATTGCTACTATTTTCACCTCTCTCTCAAGAGTAGGTATTTTGTAAATTGAATGGGTCTCAATTGCTAACAGGGACATGGTGGCACTGCAGGTTAAACCACAGAAGCCTCTGTGCTGTATAGATCTGCAGCTGTAAGATAGAATCCACGTGACGGAGTGGAGCGCCCATTGCTTGTCCCAGCTCCTGCCAACCTAGTGGTTCAAAAGCACACAAATGTGAGTAGATAAACAGGGACCACCTCGGTGGGAAGGTAACAGCATTCCGTGTCTAGGTCGCACTGGCCATGTGACCATGGAAGATTGTCTTCGGACAAACACTGGCTCTATGGCTTGGAAACAAGGATGAGCATCACCCCCTAGAGTCGGACACGACTGGACAAATTGTCAAGGGGAAACTTTACTTTTACCAATTGCTAAACAAGAGCCTGGAGAAGAGAAGATGCAGCTTTTATGATTGAAAGGCTGCCACATGGAAGATGGAGCAAGCTTGTTTTCTGTTGCTCCAGAATACAAGTTCTGAATTAATGAAACTAAATAACAAGAACAATATCCAGGAACAAGGATACCAAACAAACATCACAAAGAACTTGCTAATGTTCAATAGTGTATGAGTAGCTTCTGAGGTACTTGTATTCTTTGTTCAATAGCAACAGTGTCTATCTCAGAAGGTACACATGCACATGGGTGGTCACCATGTTCCCTCTCTTCCCCCCCCCCCAAGATTTCCTCAATATTTTCTCACAGGCTTAAGTGTCACCTATGTGACAGGATTCCTAGCCTCCAGAGCCTCTAGCTAATAATGCATCATAGCTGTCAGTGTCATGAATCAGTAGAACAAAAAGCAGGTATTGTCATCTGGTCCTTTGTGTGTCAGCTGAAGAAGAATGAAAGAGAGAAAAGAAAGAGGGAGAGAATGAGAAAGCTACCCAACAAACAACTACTAAAACTCTTGATTTTCCTGTGCGCTGGATGTGGTACATGCAAATATCTTCAGATCTTGACTCTGTAAATGCTCATTTGAATTCATTGCCTTCTGAAAAATCCGTTTATTTCGAACGAAACAAGTTGAACCATGAAAAGTAATAAAATCCTGTCAACCAAAAATGTGCATGTTCACCTTGTTACCTGAAAGCCTTGATAAGTTTTGGATCATATATTATAAAGTGTAAGACAAGAACTTCAACCATCTGAGCGTAAACCTTTTATTAAATTGATCAGAAAGCTTGTGTCCTGGGGCTCTGGGCATTTCTCCAAAAAATCAAAAACACCCCCCTTCCCCCCAAAAAAATACAAGTAACCGAGCTAAATTCAAAGGTCTGACTACCTCTCCAGCCAATGAAATGCAAGTCAGAGCTTGGGAGGATGCTTAAAGCAGACTAAGCAGCTTTAGATTTTACCGGAAGCCATGCTGGCCAGACGCACAAGCCCGCCTGTGCATTTTCCTCGCAGCACTTCCTGTGATGACCCAAGTGGCTCAGTAGGGAAGCCACTTCTTTGAGCCAACACTTTCACTCGTCACGTGTTTTGTTCTACGAGTGCAAGTTCATTACTTTGTAATGGGGCTGAAAATTGTATATTGCCTTAATACCAGCCATAGCTTTGGAACTCCTTCCTTTGGGAGCATGCCTGGATGGGCCTCTGACATCCTCCTCTTGTCAAGCCAGGGTTTCATTATTTAGACAAGTCTTTGGACCGTTGAAGCGACTTAATGGTTCGGCTCGATATTTATTTTTGTTTATTCATTAGTTCCATTCATCTCCTCCAGTGGGCTCAACGTAGTGTACATGATTCCCTTCCCTCTCAGAAATGAGTCTGTCCTGCACCCACTTCTGGCCTCATAGAAACGCTGTGAGGTAAACCAGGGCCACTTTTCCTCACAGAAATTCAGTTACATTTGTGCCTTGTTTTCCCTCCAATGAGCTCAAGATGGTGTGATGTGGTGGTACAGATCTTCTCCTGCACCTAAAATGCCTCAGAGGGGTGAAAGTGCTGGCAGGGTCATGCCGTCACACACACCCCGACACACACGCGCACACACACACACACACACACACACACACAGAGAGAGAGAGAGAGAGAGAGAGAGAGAGAGAGAGAGAGAGAGAGAGGAGCCCATAAAGAGGCTTGTTTATTTATTTATTTTAAGCTACAAAATTCAACTTTGGGCTGATACAGCCCCTGGAAGTTTAGAAACTGCCCACCACTGTTCAATATATATATTTTAAGTAGCATGTCTAATGTTTTTTGTTGTCCCCTCCTCCTATACGCCGACGATGCTGTCCTTTTATCTCTCTCTAAACGTGGTCTCCGTAAGCTGCTTTTAACTTTCCAAGAGTACTGCCTAATAAACCATCTATCCATTAATTCTGAGAAGACAAAAATTTTAGTCTTCTCCAAATCATGGACCCCGTCCCTATGGAAAATACAAGACCTTAGCTTTCAGCAAGTATCATCCTTCAAGTACCTCAGAGTTACATTTCACTACCGTCTTTCTTGGTTACTCCACCGTAAATCTGCCATATCTTCAGCTCTTCTATCTCAAAATGCCATAGCCAGATTTTTCTTTAACAAAGGCAACCAGTTCATTCCTGCTGCTCTTCAGGCATTTAAACTCAAATCTATTCCTCAACTACTGTACGGAGCACCTGTTTGGATCGAAGCTGCCAATTCCGAACTGGACTGCTCAATCTCTAAATTCCTCCGTAAGATTCTGGGGATTCCCAACCTAATTAGACTATCCACGATTTCATTAGAACTAGGTATCCATCTTCCCTCCACCCTCGCTTGGATTTCCACCTTCAAATTTTGGTTGAAACTCCATCTCAATTCTCACCCAACTTCCATTTTATACGACCTTATCCATGACTCTCACATACCCAACTGGTTTAAACTAGTAGACCCTGAAATCCTGACTGACCTCGACCTTCCTAAAGCCCACCTTATCATTAAGTCTAAATTACTGGAACAAGAAACCCGTACCCTCTTATCAAACCTCAATCCCACTTGTTCACCATCCTATTTCGGGCTCCCCCCCCCCACTGGGCCGCCCAGCCAGTTACCTCTTTCACCTGACAGACCCAAGGAAAAGGAGGGCCTTCCTCCTCACTCGTTTAAACATCTTCCCATCTGCCTATCATCTTGGTAGATACTCCAACATCCCCCGTCCAAATAGACTATGTACATTTTGCCTTCGCGAACCAGACACAGTAGCCCACATCCTACTTCGTTGCCCATCTCACTCCGCCCTTAGATCTTCCCTACTAAACCCCTTTCTCCAAACCCTCCCTCCCTCCCTCTCTGATCCCCTCCCAATCCTCCTTAGTGATTCCCTTTCAACCACTACCAATCTCATCGTGGAATTTCTGTTAACCATTCTTATGAGCAACCGCAACCTCCATCCCTCCCAATTTTAGTTCTAACCTGTCCCTTATATTCTCTACCTAGCAACTTGTTTATTTCTCTTTAATGTAATCAAATGCCAATAAAGGTCTATGTATGTATGTATGTTTTTTGTTGGTGGTGGTGGTGGTATTTCATTTTCCCAGGCAGTGCTCCTGCCCGGAGTACCATTGCTGAAATCCAGTTTTGCTGAATCATTGCTACTCATGCTCATATTAGGATCATGTGGGCTGTAGGGGATCCATGGAAATGACCTTCTCAGGGTGATTACACACCTCTTCCTTAAATATTTAGTCTTTGTTTTCCAAATGAAAGACTTTAGCCTGGTCACTTATGGGGAGGAGGGAAGCAAAGTGTGCTGCTTATATACCACCCCTGAAGTAGCCAGGTAGGAGGGAGAAGAGATGCACTGAATATCTGGTTGCTGCTGACTGTTGGAGGAGATAATAGTAGGATTAATGGAACAGTAGCAGAGCTTAGCAAAATTCCTTTTGGAGGTAGGCAGGGCTATAGCTCTCAGACTCTGCCAGCCTACAATGCCAGTCGTCTTGTCTCTATATTTTAAGCAACATTGCCTACAAATGAGCTTTTCCAGTCTGGTCAAGAGCCTTATGTGGCAAAGAAGGCTTCCAATGTTTTTAAAAGTTGTATTTTTATTAAACTAAACTAGTTACAAATCATATTCAACTACTTGACCCCATGTTCTGCCTTGCTCTTCCTCTACTCAGTTCTCAGCTCCCAGCCCTGACCTACACACACCAAAAGGTCCCTCAAACGCTAATCCTCCAAGAGCGGTCCCAGGACTGTGACCTGGAATGTCTTCTGTAAAGTACATCAGCAGTTACCATAAAAATAAATAAAATGAAAGAGGAATAGAAGAAATCATGGAGTATATTGGAATTTAAGGCAGTGGAGGTGGGAGGCTGAATGACTGGCAGTCTTACTGTCTTAAGATAGTGGGTCCCAACCTTGGGTCCCCAGATCTTCTTGGGCTACAATTCCCAGAAATCCTGGTCAGCACAGGTAGTGGTGAAGGCTTCTGGGAGTTTTAGTCCAAGAACATCTGGAAACCATAGGTTGGGAACCGCTGATCCAGGAGGAGTGAGAGAGAAATTCCAATTCACACCAGTGCTGGAATCTGAAATCTATACCTCTGACTTGAGACTCTGCAATCCTAATTTTGAAAAGTGGTTTAAGCTGAGAAGCTGGGCCTTCACGTTTGCCCATGTTTGGAGCTTTTACGTCCCCAGTCTTCTGGTGCCCAGCCTGATGAAGAACATATGGGTTGAAAGCTAGCTTCTGCATAAGAATTTTTAGTGGTCTAATAAAGGTATCACCCAGTCTTGCTTTGGGGCAGACTGTTAAAGTTGTCCAGTCCTGTCAATCAGGAAATTCCAGAACACTCACATGATGCAGCCAGTTTGTGCATATGCAGCAATTTCTAGTTCAGTCTCTAATTTATTAGCATTTGTGTTATACAAGCCACCACTTGACATAAACAAGAGAAGCCCTGTGGAGCATTGATTTGGCCGGAGGAATACCGAAAGCTAAAAGTGATCTGTGCCATAAATCTTTACATGGAGCAAGCAAGAACGGAATTGAGGGGAAAAAACATTATTACAGTTAAGGGTTATACAGGGATTTAAGAGAGGCCACTCACTTTCCTGTGAGCCTAACCTTGAATGCATCTATAATCTGCAATGAATCATTAGAAATCTCCTTCATCAGATATTGCATTTCCGTCTTTAGAGATACCTCCAATTTACCTTACTTGAGTAATTGCTAAATTTATGACTAGTGATTCAAAAATTGATTCTCTACCCTTGCCACAGGAAGGTTTCTCCTGCTCTCCACTGAGTGGTGATAGCTTTTCTCCCAAACATGGAGCCCCTTTCCATTTCTAGTAGAAAGTATAAGAAAATGCTTGGTATTTATAGTAACACAGAATCACAGTTGGGTGCTGAGCTGGTGTCTACTGAAAGAAAATAAACATTTTGGGAGGTAGCAGTAAGGCGGGAGGAGGGACAGAGCTGAAGAGAAAAATCTAATTTAGGCTTGAATCCAGTTGGTAGTCAGATTCACTGAATTAATGGGATTTACAAACATACCAACTCATCATTCAGCAACTGAGCTAATAGATTTACTATAGCTGGGACAAGTATCTAAATTTTTGAACTGCAGGATAATTCAGTGGTTTAGGCCTGTGGCTGCTGAGCCAGAGGTTGGAAGTTTTATTTCCCACAGTGTCTCCTTGACAGGCGCTGGGCTCAATGATCTATAGGGTCTCTTCCAGCTCCGGAGTTCTAAGATTATTATTATTGTTATTATTATAATAGGTTGTAGTCCACAAACCTATAATAAAGCTTCTAGAGCTGGATTTCATGAGCTTGAAACCATGATGTAGAAGATATGTTTTCTGGACAAAAGAAAAAAGAGCAACACCTAACTCTTTGGGGAGAAGAAGCAGAGCCTAAAAACAGAAATTTAGGTAGGTATCAACTGTTAATTACATAATATTAATTACTAATACCCTGGTTAGCACTCAGGATACGTTCCTAAAATGCGGAGAGCTTACTAAAGTAGCTGTAAACACACGGTAATTATAACATCATGCTTTATTAGAAGGTGAAAATACAAATCAAAGTTTGAGCCAGTTTCAAGGCTGTGATGCTGGAGGAGGAGGGAGAAAGGGTGGAAGGATAAACAAGGGAGATAGAGTGTGTATTGTGTGCAAGGGGAGGAACAGGGGGCATGAGAGAGAGAGAGAGAGAGAGAGAGAGAGAGAGAGAGAGAGAGGTCACAGCCACGCCATGCATTTAGTGCCTTTACTGTGTGGGAAGGGCTCCCTGCTAATCAACCACTCACTTGACTCCCTGCTTGAGCACACACGTGTACTGTATATGTGTAGATTGTGTGTGTGTTTCTGTCTGGGAGAAAGCCAAAAGAGAAGTCAAACAGGGGTGGGAGAGAGAAGGAATTTGCCACAGCTAAAGAATGATTGACTGACTGGCTCTTGAGAGAGTGATGGACAGCATGTTATAACAAAACAGTGGTAAAGGGGGCAGGGTACCACTGTACTCGAAAAGACAGGAAGGGAAAGAAATCAAAACCTTCTGGCAATTTCTCTTTATGAGCTTGCTCGTGTGTTAAGATCATCAAGAGAGGCCTTTTTCTCAGTCCCACTGCCTTTAGAGGTGCACTTGGGTACACGGGAGGGGGCCTTCTCTGTGGCTGCTTACAGACTTTGGAACTCCCTCCCACTGGAGGCCAGACTGGAGGAAGGGGGATTCATAATGCTGCTCTCCTTCTGCAAGCAGGCGAAGACCTTTATCTTCAGGAAAACTTTCCCTTCGTGACTGGCTGACGTGGTATTTGTTTCATCCTTTTTAGTATTTGTATACGTACTGTTTTCAGCTTTAAAGATTGTATTTTAATGATGTTAGCCTCCTTGGCTCCTTTTTTTTAAGGGTAAAGGTGGGATAAAAATATTTTAAATTTTAAAAAGGTCCCCTACTGGTTCAGGTCATTTATTGCAAGGACTAGTCCACATTTTCCAAGAGAAGAGATTGTTCTCCTACGTTTGCAAGGTGCGGAAGTGATGCAGAAAGTAGAAAGAATCATCTCTGCAGTTGCGTTGTCTTCTTGAGCCTCGTGAGTACCTCTGAAGCTGAATACAACTGTGGAGGCACAGCTTAAGGAAATTCTCAGCCTTAGTGGCTGCTCAACACTGCCCCCTTAAGTTCTATTTCGTTGTAACATGCTTTTCACCTCAAAGCTATAGAGAAGAGGAAATTGCCCCAGTCCCCTTAGTCAGAGGTGAGTTGAATGAGCAGCAATGCCATTCACTTACAGTATTAACAACTGTTTGTTGCTGCAATGTACCAAACTACATTAATGCTAGTGTAAATTACCCAATAGGACTTTGGTCAATGGGACATATCCTTACTACCTCAGAAATTCAATTTGCATGTTCTTCCATTTTTGAAGGGCAGTGTTTAGCCAAGACTCCTATAGTCCTCCACATGTTGTCTGACGGCAGTTCCTATTGTCCCTACGCATAGGTTATGCTCTCAAGACCAATGGATGCTTGAGACCAAGAGAATCTGAAAAGCTGCAGGTTCTCCAATCAGCTCTTCTTTTAATGTATTTGGTGGATCCTGACCATGACTAATTCTATTTAAAAAAAAAAATAGCAACTCATGCTACTTACATACTGCCTCGTAGTGCTTAAAGTACTCTATGGAAAGTTTACAAGTTAATTATGAACGCTCCACATTGCCCTCCCCCTGTGAATTGGGTATTTAGTGGTTTATTAATCTACTTTTTAAATAAACATCATCTGGAGCAGCCATTTTCAACCTCTTTTTTCGGCCATAAACACAGTATGAAATAAATATAGGCCAAATTAGGATTTTATACGTTGCACAACGAACCTTATAAGGTGATGTGTAAATAATTGTTTCCTCATGGCGCAGTGGTTAAACCGCTGCACTGCAGCCAAAACCGTGCTCACGACCTGGGGTTCAAATCCCACGTAGCCGGCTCAAGGTTGACACAGCCTTCTATCCTTCCAAGATCGGTAAAATGAATACCCAGCTCGCTGGAGGGGGGGGGGGAATGTGTAGCCTGCATAATTAACTTGTAAACCGCCCAGAGAGTGCTTGAAGCACTATGGGGTGGTATATAAGCAGCACGCTTTGCTTTGCTTTTTGCTGTCTGTGCCCCCCCTTCAAATTGCAAGGGTACCCCAAGGAACCATATGCCCCCAGAATTGTGGAAATAGCCTGATTGTTCCTGCCCCATCTTCCCACACAGCCAGCCACTAAACAGCTGAGCCGGGTGATTCATCATCCTGCCTCCTCGCTGGAGTGGTTGACTGCGTGGAGAGGCTGGGCAGAGCTGGTCAGGCTATTTCCACAGACTAATGTCACCACTGGCAGACGTGCACACTGGGTAGAGCCCAGTGAGTGGACTAGGCTGGTTCTGGAGGGAAGGGAAAGGTACCTGTGGGGGATACAAATATGGAGCTTCCATCTCTAATGCCTATTTTATTTTATTTTATTGCCACCCAGAAAACATCACAATCATCATCATGTTCTGTCAAGTTAATTCAGACTTATGGTGACCCTTTTCACAATTTTCCAAGCAGAGAGTACACAGAAGTGGTTCAGCGTTCCCTTCTTCTGGGGACGTCCAAGGACTGTGCAGCTTGCCCAAGCCTCTACTCACAGTGGGGAATCGAACCCCCCCAACCTCTAGCTCTACAGCCAGATGCCTACTGTTATGGAATGCCAAGAAATGAAGGGGGCAAAAATTCTAAGCTACATTAAGTTAGCCCAAAGTGTCTCAGTTAAAATCTTTTGGCAGAGGCGCTCAAAAAAAAAAAAGCAATATTCTATGTTCTTTACTTACTCTTCCAAAAAGTGACCCTTTAGTGTCGAAGTAAAGGAGGAGAACCTTGGCTTTAAAAAAGATTTATGAGAAAAAATTTTAGTCAAATAAACTAACTCACAGAGTCATCACTGACTTTCCTTCTCTCTCCTTCAGGAGCCAGGCGTTGTCATACAACCCGCTGTGGAAATTTGACAAGAGGTAACCCAGAGGAGAAAATCTATACTGGCATGATTGACTCACTGTAATCCATTCTTTGCTTTGGAGACCAAAGAGCCTCTGCAAAGTGTCACAAATCCCCCCTCCTAATGCTCCAGAGTCCTACATTTTCAGTATGGAGTCTCCACTTTAGCTGACAGACACGGAAAAATGCAGGCAGGCAGGCCAGAGAGATCCCTGGTGGCTACGTAAGAGCAGTTGCTGAGGAGAGGATCATATGGATTGCTGTGGAGGTCAGCATGAATCTATGCTTGAAATTAAAAGCTAAGCTCCAACAAGGAAGAGAGGAAGGGGGATTCACAACACGGCTGGTCCAGCCAGGGAAACCAGAGAAGGGCAAAAGCTGTAAGGATAATTCTGTGCAGGTTAAAGTGTTGCACTGGGATGGGAGATCCATATTCTAGTTCCCAGTCAAGCAGAAAGCTCACTGGGAGGACTTCACGCCAATTGACGCATCTCAACAGGACAACAACTCCACAAATTCCCGAGTTACCATAGCTAGTGGCCTCGACTGACTGGGAGATTCTGGGATTTATGGTCCAAAAAAGTAACTTGCTTCATCTCCGCCTCTCAGGGCTGTTGTGAAGCTAAAGTAGGAAGAAAGACAGCCACGTGTGCGAACTGTATGTGGCTAACAATAGGTAAAGGTAAAGGTTCCCCTTGACAATTTTTGTCCAGTCATGTTCGACTCTAGGGGGCGGTGCTCATCCCCGTTTCCAAGCCATAGAGCCAGCGTTTGTCCGAAGACAATCTTCCGTGGTCACATGGCCAGTGCGACTTAGACACGGAACGCTGTTACCTTCCCACCGAGGTGGTCCCTATTAATCTACTTGCATTTGCATGCTTTCGAACCGCTAGGTTGGCGGGAGCTGGGACAAGCAACGGGAGCTCACTCCGTTGCGTGGATTCGATCTTACGACTGCTTGGTCTTCTGACCCTGCAGCACAGGCTTCTGCGGTTTAGCCCGCAGCGCCACCACGTCCCCCTGTGGCTAACAATAACACAGTAATAATTTGAACATTTCCTTTGGCAAACCATTTCACCTGACAATTCGGAATCTGACCCGCATAGATAAAGCTGCCACTGTGGATAAATGAATCGACTCTTATTCTAGAATGTGATATTTTCTTCCATCTTTTTTACCCAGAGATCTCTTATTTTATGAAAGCATCTGTGGAGATTTCTTTTGTTTAAAACAAACATTTCTACTTAAATGCTTTTATGTTAAAAGGTATTTTCCCCAAAAAAAAGAGACCAGAATCCAGTCAAAGAATTGTAGCAGATAAGTGGCATAGATTCCAGCAGTGAATTGTCATTAATTAATAAGTCGGCATAGGCATTTATTGTCACAGGAGAAATCACTCTGCTGGTCTGCAAAGCCCAATGCCTCTGGTGATTTCTTAATTAGTGGCAATTTGCCACTGAGATATCAGACCAATGGTGTTATGCCAGCCAGCATAAGGACTGGACACAATGTTGTTGCTGCTGTTTTTTAAATTAGGGCATAAATGAAACAAATTGTTAGCAACAAAAATACACTATATCATGTTGACTATACCCAGTCTTATCGGTCAGTACATAGATAGGGATGGGATTTTCTGATTGTAATTTTTTTACTACAAATCATATAATTCTCCATTCCAGGAGTGGAGGTCTGCCTGTAAGGTGACAGGCAGACACCTTACAGATACCTAAATTTTGGCTCACCAGGGAATAAGACCTCAACTGGAAGGCTTTGAGACTCAGGCTAGACCTATCTCCACCCATGTTTCCTGTTTCTGCCCCAGTGTTAGCTGGGAGATTTCTTTCTGAACAGGTAACTAGGCAGAGCTAGGCCTAGCTGAGCGTCAAAGCCTATCAGTTGAGGTGTAACTTACAGTTGAGCCACATTTAGGTGTTTGTCTGGCAGGGAGGACTCACAGAATGGAGAATTGTGGTGTATGTAGATCAAGAAATCTGAAAGGGGGCCTGTGGGGGAGGAAGTTTCTTATTCAAATACGAATACCCCCATGTCTCGTTCTTACTCATGTGTAGAGCCTATGCATGATCAGGAAGTTTTTTTTCAGCAGACACATTGCCTCCCACCTAGAGATGTAACATTTCTAGAAATGTTGAAACAATATAAAATGGTTTCGGAGGAAAAACAAAAAAATTGGGGGGTGGGGGGGGACTGGTTTTTTTCCCATTTTTCCCCAAGCCGTTCTATACGGCTTCAAAATTTCCAGAAATTTTACATCTTTACTTCCCCATGAAGAAAGCAAAGACAGAGAGAGATAAACATCCCTCAAAGCACAGTGAGTCTAGCCACAAAGGAATTCCTGAATAGGGCAACACCTGGTTATTAACTTCCAAACATAATCAGCCTTTCAATAAGGCAGAGTGAAGCAGTCACTCTAGGCAACAGCAGGTCGGAAAGCAGTGGCCAATTTATTTATTTATTAGATTTCTATCCCGCCCATCTAGACCAAGGGTCTACTCTTGGCCAAGTATACTAGCTGAAGGATTTGGGGAGTTGTGATTCCAAAAGTAACTTTTCCAAGTCTGGCTAGAACAGGAGTAAGCAAAATGTGACCCTCTATTTTTATTTATTTATTTATTAGACTTCTACCCCCGCCCATCTAGACCAAAGGTCTACTCTATTTGTTCTTACACTGCTTCTACATCCATCCCAGCCAGCATAGCAAGTGATGAGGAATGCTGAGAGACCCAACCCAACAATGTATGGAGGGCTGCACTCGACGTACCTCTTGACTAGATAGATTTGGTATAAAGGACCAGCTTATGCTTTAGTCTTAAGGATGCATCTTTAATTTGCAAGGAATTAAGCTTTCAATTTATTTGATTTTATAGCTGAGGGAGACATAGGATGCAAACCTTCAGGCTTTCCTGAGGGAAAGGAATCGTGGTCCACTCCGTTCTGCCTTGTATCTTGGAATCATCTCTTGCAGAGGTTTTTTGTTGTTATTGTTTTTGTAAAATGCATAAATACATTTTCTGGAGAAAGAAAGATACTTATTTTCAAATGGACATTGTGCCCTTAAAAAGTCCCACATCCTTTTCAATTCTAGTGCTTAACATGTAAATAGATATCCATCCATCCTTTCCACATTCACCAAAAACGCTGCTGTTTGCCTTATAAACACAGGTTCTGGAGAAATGACAGGACTTGCTCGGAGAAGTGGTTCCATATGGATGCACCCAAGCGGGACCAACAGGAAACCAGATTGCATTCAGCAGGACCCTAACCAACCAGGGCTGCTTGCAAAGTCGGAGCCATCCCATCTGGATCTGAAATTCAACCTTGAAGGTAGCAATTGCCATCCATCTGCACCAGGAAGAAGGTGGGGCTGGCTATCCACCGAAGCGTCATAAATCCCTCCAAACCGTAACAAGAGCAGAGGGACTGAACTCGGTTTGAAAATCATCCAAGGTAATATGCGAAATGCAGACGGCAGGGACAGCAGGAGTAACTGCATGGCAGAAATCCATGGCAAGCTCTGCCAGATGTCCGTCAATCGGCAGCAAGAAGCAAAAGGCGTAAAATACATGCAGGAAAACAGGCTTTTTAAAGATGTGGCTGCAAGTAAGAGATATAGCCATTACACAGAGTTTGGGAATATAACTGGTGTTTTTTTTTTACTACAAATCTCAGAATCACCCCCATGCTGGCTGGGGATTCTGGGAGTGATAGTCCAAAAAGTAACTTTTCCTAGCTCTGGATCTTATGCAGTAGTCTACCATCCCAATTTATGTGGTTCAAATGAGGAAAGATATCAATGGGAGTCATTTTCTGGATGTCTGGAATTTTTAAGGTAGCTCTATGTCCTATTTTAGGGACGTGGTGGCGCTGCAGGTTAAACCGCAGAAGCCTCTGTGCTGTAAGATCTGTAAATCTTCAGCTGTAAGATCAAATCCACGTGATGGAGCGGAGCGCCTGTCGCTTGTCCCAGCTCCCGCCAACCTAGCGGTTCGAATGCATGCAAATGCGAGTAGATAAATAGGGACCACCTCGGTGGGAAGGTAATGGCATTCCGTGTCTAAGTTGCACTGGCCATGTGACCACAGAAGATTGTCTTCGTACAAACGCTGGCTCTATGGCTTGGAAACGGGGATGAGCACCGCCCCCTAGAGTCGAACACGACTGGACAAAAATTGTCAAGGGGAAACTTTACCTTATGTCTTATTTTATGTAGTATCCCGTGTGGTGTGCAGCCCCCTTTTTTATTTTTATTTTTTATTTTTTTTTGTTATGGCCATAAATACAATATGAAAGAAATATAGGCCAAACCAGAATTGTATACTTTGCATAATGAACCTTATAAGGTGGTGTGTGAATTGTTTCCAGTCTGTGGCCCCCTTCAAATGTGTCATGGCCCCATTGAAAATGGCTGGTATGCCAGATAGAGTAATGGACTAGGACTTCGGAGAACAAGGCTCAAATCCCCACTTTGCCATGGAAGCCTATGGGTGGGTGGGGGAGTGGAACTGGTAAAACCACTCCTTAAATACCTCACTTACCTTGAAAGCCCCATTAGCTATAAGTCAGTTCCCACTTGACAGCACATAACAAACTATATCCTATTATAGAATCCTCTGCTTGAAGAAGTTGCCGGGGCCCATCCTTTCTTAAGATGGACCTCAACCAGCACCCGGAAAGCTGGCTTTTCCTATTTAAATACAAATTACAGCAAAATTCTAATTCTTTATCCCCACATAGAATGCAACTTGTACCATGTGCACCCTGTATGCAAATGTAGCATTTGACAATGCATAATTGACTAGGTCAAGCCTGCAGGTTCCAAATCAGGTCCACTACCCAAACCTATGTAAGGAAATAATTTGAGTGATACCAGTTTCTAACACTGATTAAATATATTTCTTGATTATTCATAATGAACAGCCTAGAAATTCTGAGGCAGTGCCTGGGCTTTTATATGTCATCAGCAATTATCTGGTACATTTCAAAGTCCAGTCATGCAACATGGCAATCCCCACTGCCACAGCCCGAAGGCAATTACAAATGGCAGGGAACTAGGTTGAACCTTTCCAATAGCCAGTTCCATCAGTTTTTGTCTCCACCTGGAGCAGGTCTTTTATAAATTGAATGGATCTTAATTTCCCATCCAAACTAAGCTACCCCAAATGTATTTCACTAAAAGCTTGCAATAATATGTTGGCCAACATCCTGTTGCTTAGTGTAGCAATTTCCAACTATAGACCTAGGGGTAGTCTTGCTGCCTATTCAGCTTTGTAGAGGAAACCTCTCCAAGATAACCCCATCCCATGCCCTCTTGAGCCTCCCATCGAGCCTGCCCTTACACTGTTCTCCGAGACCTCCAGGAGCACTTTCCTTCTTCTTGAAAGGCCAATATAAGGATGATGGAGGGCCACACAGAAGTGAGAAAAGTTCCTCTTTGAATTACTGTTTTTGGCTGTAGCTCCTAGGATTCTGCCTGGAGAAAATCCTGGCAATTCCAAGGCACTGCTGTCCAAATGGGACAAAAATCCCATGTCTATCAGAGACTCTCCAGAAGTGGAAGATCACTCCCTGCACAATTCAATGCCTCCAATCCTCATTTTTTTTCTGTACCAGAAATATCCATTTCTTCTTCCCTTTTTTAAAACAGTTTTTTGACATTTTTGTGTAGCCTGTGAGGCTTTCCTCCCCTCACCCTAGTCTCAAGGACAGAAAATTGGTCCTCAGGGCCACAAAGTTTGCCCATCTTGTTTTATTTCAAAGTTAAAAACCCTACTAGATTCATCACAAAGAATCTGGCTTTATGCTTCCCTTCTTACAATGTGTTTCATGCTTGTGCCCTGCTTGCCCACTGGCTGGATCATATATTTAATACATCGAATTTCCTTAAACACACCACTCACACGCGAATCCAAGGCCTAATAGTTCACAAAACTATGTTCTATTCCTCCATTGGTACCTGAAAAAGCCTGAAAGATTTCTGGATGTTCCCAGATTATGTAAATGACCTTGATGGGCTATGCAGCTGAAGATGTTTCCTCAATCTTCTACCTTAAATGAGACTTCCTCTGAGAACACTGCCGTTCCTGTTTTCCCAGGGCTGACACTGCTAATTCAATGGGCAGTTCCTTAACATTTCTCAAGCCAACAGATAAAAGCCTCTCAATGTTTTGTTCTCAGGATACAGGTTGCAGTGATGTTCCTGATTCTTATATGGCTGCAGCTCTGTCATCCTCTCAGCCCCATCCAATCACATCATTTTAAATGCCTGCAGCCGAGTCCTTTTGCTCTTGACTTTGACAATCAAAGACTTGGCTCTTTAGGCAGGCCTTCCCTCCTTCCAATACAGTGGACCCTTGACTTACAGACGGCTTGACTTACAGACTTTTTGAGTTACAGACTTCTCTGGCTGCAAAATTTAGGTTTGACTTGCAGCCTGAGATTTGACTTACAGACCAGAAAAAAACCAAAATGGAACAAAAACGGCCTGTTACGGGATTAATCGGTTTTCAATGCACTGTAGGTCAATGGAGACTTGACCTACAGACTTTTTGACCTGCAGCCACCGTTCCAATACGGATTAATTCTGTGAGTCAAGGGTCCACTGTACTTGACTTTTACTTTCTGCTTGGCCTTTTGCTTACTTTTCCATTTTGATTAACATTAATATTGTCGATTTAAATTATTGTTTTAACTGTTTTTATGTATGATTTTGATATGAGCCAGCCTGAGTAGATGCAATCCAGAAGGGTGGGATAAAAATCAATCAATCAATCAGTCAATCAATCAATTGACTCAGAGGTTTGGATGGGATGTGTTTCTCTGCTTTGGCAACATATTGTGAATCTGAATGATGCTGCTTTATTTCCAAGGGATCTCTACTTGTAAAGATTCTAAAGGCGGGGAAATTAATCTCATGTTCCCCCCCATGATATAACAACATGTCATGGCTTTTATACCCCACCCTCTCTCTCAAGAGCTCAAAGGGCATTATGTATCATTCCCAAATGGTCTCCCATCCATCCAACTTGCATGACCAAACCTCTGTAGTTTCAGCAGTCAAACTGCATCATCTGTCCCGTGAGACTTGCCCTGACATGAAAAATGCTCACTACTGCACATAACAGCCTCTTCATATAACTAGCTAGCTAAAGGCAAGAACCTGCAATTATATGCGTTCACCAACCGTCCTTCTCGTGCAATCAAAGTGATGCTGTAGAGAGCAAGAAATGCCTGATGTTTATGCTCGATCCTGAACAGGAAAAGGTAAAAATGGGACTGTGGTTGAACATTAAGAAGACAAAAATCATGACTATAGAAGAACCACATAACTTTCATGTGGACAATAAAAACATTGAAATTGTTAAATGTTTTGTATATCTATGTCCAATCATCAAAGCAAACAAGAGATTGCAGCCAAGAAATCAGAAGACTGAAATTTGGAAGGGTAGCTATGAAGGAACTATTAAAGAGTGCTATGAAGGAACTATTAAAGAGTTTTAAATGTAAGGAAGTGTTGCTAGAGATCAGGACCAAGATCACACTATTGTATTCCTAATTACTATGTACGTATGGATGTGAAAGCTGGACAGTGAAAAAGGCTAACAGGGGAAAAAACCTAATTTGTTTCAAATATGGTGCATATGTCACGGACTGCAAGAAAGATGAACATGAAAGAGAACGTAGGTTCCAGATCAAATCAACTTTGAACGCTCTCCATGAGAGCATGTCAGGTTCTTGTATCTTCAAACAAGTAATATTCAGGACTGTCCTAGAACATTGTGTTGCTTGAAGCAAAGACTAAGGCCCTAGTCACATGAGGGAAATGTTCTCTAGTTATCCTCAAGTTAGTTCATTGCTTTTTTATCTGGTCACACAGTGCACAGTCAAGATCAAGACATTTTCCCAGCCAGCAGTGTAACTACAGGACATTTCCCCGTTGCTAGGAGGGTTGTGTTATTGTGTACCTTTGTTGCACCTGTGCATTTCTTTCAGGGATTGCCTGTGTGCATGACCCTCCCCGCGTCTTTTCAGAACCAAAGCCAGGAAGGTGGCTGCCTTTACTGCAGCGTGCATATTATTATTATTATTATTATTATTATTATTATTATTATTATTATTATTATTATTATTATTATTATTATTATTATTATTTGTACCCAGTACAAAAAAAATACGTTGATAAAAGTCTTTGGTATTTCACCAGGGCCCCACCGCCATTACATTGCTGGTGAGTATTTTTTTTAATTTTATTTCAGTGGGAATATACGCTAAAACATTGATAGGTCAATGTCACTGGTGGGGGGTGATTGCCAGTATTGCCACACAGATATCCCATGTGTGTGTGACGCATTTCTGCAGGAGCAGCCAGTGCGGCAGAGGACATTTTCCTAAGCAGAAACCCCTTCCAGATCAACATTCCCTCTAATTCTGAGCCCTGCTGGCTGGGGTTCAACCCCACATGCATGAGTTCTGCCCCATATTGCATGACAGTCAGACCCCCGCACGGGGTTCAGTTGCGACCAGAATAAATGTGGCTGGAAATGATTGCTGTGGGTCCATAGGGGAGGAGAAAAGCTGTGCAATGGAAGGTGGAGTCACATGCACTTGTGTAGTTCCACACCTTATTTATTTTATTTATTTTATTTATTTATTTAGAGGGAACCTTGTTCCCGATATTGATGTATTGATAAATTTATATAAATTGCCCCTTGAAGCAAAATAAAGCACTACCATGGTGTAGCTCAGTGGTTCTTAACCTTTGTTACTCAGATGCTTTTGAACTGCAACTCCCAGAAACCCCAGTTAGCACAGCTGGTGGTGAAGGCTTCTGGGAGTTGCAGTCCAAAACTCCTGAGTAACCCAAGGTTAAGAACCAGTGGTGTAGCTGGCCATTATGATTCAAATAGGAGGAAATAAATCAGTGCCGCTAAAAGTTCTTGAGATGTTTGTCCTGGGATATAAACCACATGACCATGATTCAGTACAATAGAGGTATGGAAAGTATTGGAAGAACTAGAAAACATTTCCTTCTTGTGACTAGGGCCTAAAATACTTCCATTTCTTTTCCATGTACAACCCTCCAATGGGCCGTATCTTGCCTCAGCACAGCCAATAAGAAAACATCTTTCACTACCTTGAGAGGATCAGGGACATCTTTCTACAATAGCTGGTTGCTATCTGCAAGTCTAAAGTTTCGCTCGATGACCCCCAACATTCCTTACAGTCATATAACTAGATAAATGTAAATCTTAATTTTGCTCCAGTCCTCAGTTGTATTTAATTTCATTCTGATTCAAATGGCTTAGTGCTACATTTGAACTGCCCAGAAATCGCATTCGTCTATAAAGTTTGTCTGTCTCTGCGTTAGGCACATGTTGACTCGTTAAGCACACACTTTTTGAAATCCTGATCGCAAAGGTTCCCTCAACTTTCGAGTATCTCAAACTAATTAACAATTTAAGAGGCATGGAAGGGTAAGGTTTTACTCCAGGCATGTTGACAGACGGAGGGCAGAATAAAAAAGATATTTTTCGTGTTCTTATTCACATTAAATAATTGAATAAATGACCTGAAGCAGCATGAATAGCTCAGATGATTTCATGGAGTCGGTACTCATTATAAAGACATCTCAGTGTTGAAAATATTTAATTAAGAGAGGTAATAGGCCAAAAAAAGTAAAAGACGGCAATGCCAAAGGTAAAAAAAAAAGTTTTCTTCATGCAACACCATCACTGATACTCCTTTTGTTCCTGCTTATAGGAGCAGGTGAGATATAATCTTATAAAGTAAATAATACATATCACATCACACTGGTCTTCAGTTTCAAAAAAATTGTGAACTAGCCACTGATTTTTTTTTCTTGTTTTGCTGTGCTGCTAACATAGAAGTATTAACTGATCTGATAAGAGCAAACTTTCAGGTCCTATGTAAATAATCAGTAACGTTTGGGAGCTCAACAAGATTTTGATCAATTCTTTCTATAAATCCACTGCAGCTTCTCTGCTTTCTTCTTCCAAGTCGGCTTTCTAGATCAATATTGTTACCTGCTTCCTCAGAATATAATGCTGGTGGTGATCAATGTTCTGTGGGCGTAAGGCAGCTCCGGTAAAGAAAAAGATGTTGGCGATTCTTTATGAGGTCCCTCTGAGATAAATGACCCCACAGAGATTAATCATTGGCCGAAATCCTGCTACTTAGAATAGTAGGTGGCGTATAGAGTAAGCCCATGGAATGGAACTTACGGAGTAGTTGACTCATCAGACTCTTACTAATTTAATTGGCCTACTTTAATTGTGACTTACCACTCTCTCTCTCTCTCGTGTGTGTGTGTGTATATGTGTGTGTGTGTGTGTGTGTCCCCTGTGCCGTCAAGTCGGAACCAACTTATAGTGACCCTAATAGGGCTTTCAAGGTGAGTGAGATATTTAAGGAGTGGTTTTGCCAGTTCCACTCCCCTCGTCAGTTTCCACGGCTGAGCGGGGATTCGGATCCTCTTCTTCAGAGTCCTAGTCAGTCACTCTGTCCACTACACCACACTGGGAACCACATCAAGCAGCAGGATTTCAGTCACTGTGCAGTCTCTTGAGCTGTGGGTGGAGAAACGACTGGAAGGTCACGTCTTTTAAACAACAACAACAAAAACACCAAGCAGCGCACTTTGGCAAACCCACAACAGTGCACTTGCTTCTGAGGACAATTGCACTTCCTGAAGGCTTCCAGTAGAGTGATTGTCCTTTCTTCAACATACAAGCACACGCATGTAGACTTTCTGGTGCACGCTGAGGGCAGAAAAGGGAACTATCTCTGATGAGCAATCAGACGTAGTGACAGGACTCACTTTCACACCTAAAAAAGAGAAAAGGCGCTTTGAGTGGAAGACAGAGTCCCAGGGGGCTGGAGAGTCCCCTCCTCTCATCCTAAAATTTCTACTCTGCAGCTAATAACAAGTCCCAAGGGGATGGGAGCAGGTCTGTGGCAGGAACTGAGAGGCAGATCCTTATCCTCACTCATCAGAGCACTAATGATCACTGTCACATGTTTGTTTGTTTGTTTTTGTTCTGGAAAAGTCATGCTGAATCAAATAATTTGCCTCTACAGCTTTTTTAAAAAAAGATGTAAAATACAACTGTTTACAATCAGGTTGAAGGTGTTTCATCGCCCCCTCTGTTCCCTGGAATAAGGCATGTTAATCTCCGCACACCTTTAACTTTATTGCTTTGCTAATTACAAGGCTGTCAGGCACTTCCCTTTTTTACTGCTCAGCTCACAGCATTTGCCAAGATCACTAGATGCACATCACTAAGTCAAATGACATGTAATTTTTACATGTAATGAGCGCATCTCAGTGAGTGCCGAAGGATAGAATTTCAATAGCTGTTCCCTCAGCAACTTGTAGAATGATTTTTTTTTTTTAAAGCAACAGAACCAAGATAAAGAGTTTCAAGAAGTTACCTCTTCCAGCTCCAAATTCTGCTGTCTCCTGGGTCAGCTCAATGATGAGGCATGCTGGCTGGGAGATGCCAAGTTCTGCCATCTCAAAGAGTAATTCACTAAAGTTCTGGGCAAGATATATTGACAACAGACTTGGACCACAACTGCACCTCCACTGATAATCCAGGTTTGGAATTTCAGTCTGCAAAGCTGCAGGCTAAGGGTGCAGCTGGAAGGACAGAATGTGAAGAGAGTTTCTTGGACCTGACCAAACTCCCCTCCAGGACTTCAGCCACCTGTTTGGTCAAGCAAGTATTTGTGTGCCGTCCGCAACATGGTCACAACGGCAACAGCCCTCTCCTGTTGCTCTTTTTCCCAGCAAGCAGTAAGAACATACTGTATTTTTCACTCCATAAGATGCACTCCCCCCCCAAAAAAAATAATTGTCTTATGGAATGAATACTGTAAAAAATGGTGCAATTTGTGTACATTAAAAAAAAAACCAGAGCCCATGCCGCTGTCATATGCAGCTGGGTTCTGTACTCCTCCCCCTCCCCCACTGCCAGTCTTTTTTTACCCTCCCGACCCCAACCCAAGCCCAACAGCACGCCCCAGGAATCTTCTTTGGCTTCCCACCGCTGGCAATGAAAGCTTGACTCTGCAGAGAAAGAGGCCAGCTCTGTCTCCCGTCTTCCATGCCACTTCCCCCTCTCATGCCTGCCGCCGATATTGGTTTTTTCAGCACCAGGCTGAGCCCCCACTGCTACCATCGCCACAATGCCGCCTTTCTCCTCCCCTTCTGGGGCAGGGCCTAGGAGCGCTTCCGGACCACGAGTGGTCAACTGACGAGTCCCATAGGGATGATGAGCTGGCTGGGGCGGTAAGGGAGCTGGCAGCTCCCTACCCCTGATGCCTTAGCAGTTGGAGGTGCACGCGCGAAGACAAAGTGTACCATTCTCTGAAAGGGGGTGGAGTTTTACTTCCATCGCTCTTCGCAGGAACCATTCCTTGTACTGGAGGGGAGAGGAGGGAGGTCACGGGTAGTTACCGTAACTGCGTCTTATGGTCAGGTGTGTCTTATGGAGTGAAAAATACGGTAAGAACCATGCTGGATCAGACTGGAGCAGCTAACTGGTTGCTTATGGGAAGCCCAGGTGCAGGACATCAAACACTGCAGTGCCCTCCCACTCTTTACAGCAAGTGAGGTACAAAGGCAGCTGGGGGGGGAACAGAAATATGTCATGATCAACAGCCACATAGAGCCCAATCTTCCATTTGTCAATTTCCATTTTTAATTGCCCAAGTTAGCTGCCATAGAGGAATCCTGCCTTCAAATCTAAGGGTAGCATCTAGCTACCATTTAAAAGAACTGGCAGAGGCGAGGGAGCATTTAACCCTTCTCCCAAACCATGTTTTCCCTCTACAACCTGCTTTCCACCAACAAGCAGGGATCTGGGTGCATACAACATAAACAGTTGGCCATATGGTCCTCCATTGGGACTCTGTCCTCCTACTAGTCTTCCAGAAGAGAGGAATAAAAGAATTGTCCCCTGTATCCTCATGTTTGGAGATGCCTGTGATCCTTTTTGATGGTCACCTTAGGTCAGTGCTTCGCCACCTTGGGTCACAAGATGTTCTTGGGCTACAGTTCCCAGAAAACCTGGCCAACAGAGCTAGTGGAGAAGAGTTCTGAGAGGTTTTGTCCAAGAACATCTGAGTATCCAAGGTTGGGAACCATTGCCCTAAGTGTACATTAAAGAGAAAAGTAGCTTGAGCAAGGCAGGAAACTCATTAGCAGGACAAAGAGTAAGCTGTCCCCTGTAAACACTTCTGCCTATGACGTGCCTTTATTCGAGGAAAACAACATGATGAATAGACAGGTGGTTCTTACTTAAGAAGACTATCACTGCTTACTCGTAAAGCAGGGCTGGGCAGTTTTGGTAGGGTTGACTGAGAGCACAATTTCTGGTCCCACCCTGGACCTCCTCCCTAATAGCTTGGCCCATATCCTATGGTGTTTCCACTCAACAGAAAGTCGCATTAACCTGGTAGCACTAGATTGTGCTGCTTTGCCATTGCACAAATGGTGATTTCTGTGGAAAGAACTGTCAACTTGCACAAGGGCAATGTTTGCACAAACAGCACCTTCCTGTGGTACGATGCTGGGCAAGATCTTCCACTCAGTGGAAGGTCAATAAGATATTGGGCCTTGTTTTCAACTTTAAAATAGCCAGCATGTTGTGGCTGTTTTTTAACCTGTGACACTGCCATATGGCCACATGGCAGCTGTGAGAATTGCAAACACTCCACCCCTATTATAAGGAGAGACGAGGCACTGCTTATTGCTATCATCATGTTTGAATTTGAGGCAGTCTTCCCAGAAACAAGATAATGAACAGCCATGACCATTAAGACTGCCAGGCTGTTCATGTTTAAAAACTGCATTTCCAGGGCTGTCACTCTAAAAACTAGAATGTGCAAGACCATAAGTCAATTTGCATGTTAAAGTACTATATAAATGATTATTAATAAGGATTATCCTATCGCGCACCGCTATTCCCATTCATTAATTTAGTCAACTATCAATTTGCAGCAACGGCTCACCAGCAACCTGCTTTCAGGCTGCCCTCATCCGTCGCCAAATCATGATCAAATAGCCCTTGAGATTCTGGTTTGGGTTGTTTTTTGACTCGGGTTTGAATCCAAATGACAAAGACTCACTTGGATGTAATGCAATTAAGGCCGTCCAGTCATGATGGCCATTTAATGAGCTTCAGGCCTAGGCAGAAGAGAATTGGCACCACTTGTCTAAAAAGGTGGGGGTGGGTGGGGGATCTAATGCACCACAACACTAACATGATAAATAATTGAAGCCGTGAAGGACTGTAGAGTGGAGAGCCTCTCTCGCCAACTGTCTTATACTGGCTGTCATGTGGAAAGACAATGGCTGCAAACCCACGTGCAAAAATCGCAGGTAGGGGAAAGACAACTGTCGACAAACTGATGCACAGGCTAGCATGATCCTGACTTCCTTTTACAGCCCTGGCTTGCAGAGAGTCCATGTAGAATTCCATGTGATCCCTTTGATGGGGTGATCCAAGAAAGCATGGCCTCCATTGTCATGTCACTACCATTAGTGATGAGGATTTCACGTAAAAGTGACCAATTATTTGGAAGCACTGATATAATACAACCACACCATGTAGCTGGGACGACCAACTTTATGCAACTGGAGTCTTATCCAATCTCCAAGGTGTGATTTTCACTACCCACAAACACCTTGTAGATTCAGCTAAAGTCCAGACCATTAACTTACTGTCCTTCTGGCACAATGGTTAAACTGCAGTACTGCAGCGAAGACGCAGCTCATGACCCAGGTACAATCCCAGGTAACTGGCTCAAGCTTTTCATCCTTCCGAGGTCAGTAAATTGATTATCCTGGGGGCAATATATAAGCAGTTTTTTTGCTTTTTCTGGAGAGGCATCATTACAGAAGGGGGGCAAGGAGAGAAGACAAAGGAGGAAGCTTACATACTCTAGAGCAGTGGTTCCCAACCTTGGGCCTCCAGATGTTCTTGGACTTCAGCTCCCAGAAATCCTGGCCAGCAGAGGTGGTGGTGAAGGCTTCTGGGAATTGTAGTCCAAGAACATTTGGAAGCCCAAGGTTGGGGACCACTGCTCTAGAGTGCATTACCCCAGGAGAGACCATTCTCTTTAGGTATCTGGTTTAACTCTTCCCTCCCTGGAACTATTCCAAGCAAAGTCATAATACACCCGATAACTAGAAGGCTACAAGCCTGCAACAGAATGATAACACCTCACATTGTGAAATTTGTGCCTTATCCTATTTAAAATGACAAAACTAAGTGTGCAATCAGACAGCAAGAAAGGTGTGTGATTTCAGCAGAAAGGGCTGCTTTGCCAGAGCTATATCCCTTCATGTGACCCTTCCATTCATCATGGAATCACTCCATCCTGGCCCCAAAAGGTAGCACTCCTACTGCTGGATCAAGAAGGTCCACCTTGAGACCAGATCAGGGTTGGGCTGAAGCACTATTCCCCGTACATTGTGTGGCCACCAGGAAACAGCTCGCCCTGAATCCTACCACAAACAGTCCAAAATCTGAGCTATATACAGTACCTGCATAAGCGCACCGTAAGTAATCCCTACTTTTATTTGTTTTTGTGTTTTTTTTGTTTTTTAGAGTTGTATACTGCCTCATTACTGCAAAGCACTATTCTGGGCAGTTTACAGCAAACAATAAAACACGGCGACCAAGGAGTTACATTAAACCAATCAACAGCTAAATTAGCTCTGTGGAGATATCAAAGCAGTTTTCAGGTGCGTTTAGCTCATAAGAATAACGAGACAAATTCAGGGACAGGCACAGTGATCGCACTGTGATTTGTAAATTTTGTGGTTGTTTTCTTAGAGAACTTACAGAAGGATTACAATGGCTATTTGAATGCCCTGGGCGATTATCCAAGCGCTTGACTGTAATTCATTAGTTGTGTGCCTTCAGGTTGGAACTGATTTATAGCAAACCTGAGGGGGGTTTCAATATATTTAAGGAGTGGCTTTACCACTCCCCCTCCCCCAACGAGTTTCCATGGCCAAGTGGGGATTGAAACCCTGGTCTCCAGAGTCCTAGTCTGTCACTCTACCCACTACACCACACTTGGTATTTGTGCTTGACTGTAACAATGCCCTTTAAAAAATCTTTAGCTAAAGGGGCAAAAAAAAAAAAAAAACAGAACCTAAACCTCTAGCAAGAGATGTTTAGCACATCTGGGTTGAGCAGGAACAGCTCTAGGTGCATTATTCCGGAAACCTCTTCTGTCATTCCTGTCACTGAAGTGATTGTGGCCATACCAGGATAGCAAGGCTGAGAGGGGGAAAGGATGAAAACGACATTCCACCATTAAGCAGGAAATGAAGAAAATTGGCCTTGAGTTGGGGTCTTCTAGGAATCGAGAAGGGGAGTCAATTTTACGTCTGCTGCATTTTTGAAACTCTCCCATTTGAGAACCAAAATACATAATTCAGAGACAAGCGCTTTGCGTGTATGTGTTCCCTTGTCAAACACTGGAAGTGCTGAGGTAATTATGGGGTGGAATCAAAATGTATTGATTGGGTGGAGAAAAATATAGGACTTCTCAACTAGCATTTTTTTCCCGTTATAAAAGAAAGCTAATTTCCAGTGCCTGAGTATGACGGGCGTTTGCCTCTAAGCAACTATGAAGCAGAACCTTTTTTAATAATAATAATAATAATAATAATAATAATAATAATAATAATAATAATAATAATAATAATAACAATAACAATAACAATAACAATTATTATTATTATTATTATTATTATTACTACTACTACTACTACTACTACTACTACTACTACTACTACTACTACTACTATTACTTCAGGTTTAGTATGAGGAGCTTGTTAGCAAAAGCCTCAGCCTTCCACTAAACAGGCTGGTTTGCATATTGCAGGAATAGAATGTTTTAATAATAATAATAATAATAATAATAATACAAAAGGAAGAAGAAGAATTTCAGCTGCTACTCCTGACTGACATGTCTATTTGGGCTCTTGTGTTTACAAGAGAATAACGAAGCTGCCCCCAAAGCCCCTACTGGGCCTTATTATTATGCAGAAGCTTCTAAGATTATGTATAATTGATATCCATTTTCCCTCCAGCAAACCAATGGCAGCTCTCAAGAGTAATGCTAATTCTCACGCATCTTACCCAAGCAAGCAAACACGGCAACCGGTATCTTTCGCTCTGCTTAATCATATTTAAAAGGGCACAAATTGACATTTATTCTTTTTCTGAGGCACGAATGAACATAGTTTGGTTGGTTTGCTAGCATGCGAGACAATGATCATTTTATTTTATTTTCATAGCAGCTTTAGGGTAATTGAGAGACGTTTGGGGCAAAGCATAAAAGCCACACAGAAACTGGTTTTTGTACAGGGTGCACAACACAATACATAACATTGAGGCAAATCTGTGATCATCTGGGGAATCACAGAATGCCCAGGGGATTGTATCTTTTCCAGTTGATCTATCCATTTTAGCTTGTGGGAAGTATAAGATATGGGCAGAGAAAACGACTCAGGAGGATCACGGTGGATCCATATAGTTCCTTTTCCCATATCAAGTGATATGGCTAAACCATGTTTACATTCATTTTCATTTCACCCATGTGCTTTAGGACAATATTGCCTTTGCAGAGAAATTTCAAGAACGATTTTCATAGAATCATGAAGTTGGAAGGGGCCTAGAAGAGCATCGAGTCCAACCCCATGCTCAGTGCAGAAATACAAATCAAAGGATATCTGCCAGGTGGTTGTCTACATTTCTCTTGGATGTCTACAGTGCCGAAGCACTCACCACCTCTCAAGGTAATTGGTTCCACTGCCATACTGCTCTAACCATTAGGAAGTTTTTCCTGATAGTCAAACGAAATCTGGCTTCCTGTAACTTGAGCCCATTGTTGTGTGTCCTGCACTCTGGGATGATCCAGAACAGATCCTGCCCCCTGATCTTCCTTGTTGTCCTCCTCTGAACTTGTTCCAATATGTTGGCATCCTTCTTGAAGTACTCAAGATGAAGCCTAACCAGTGCCAAGTAGAAGGGAACTAGTACCTACCTCGCGGGATTTGGAGACTATACTTCTGTTAATGCTGCATTAAAATAGCATTTGCCTTTTTTGCAGCCACATTACACTGTTGGCTCATATTCAGCTTCTAATATACCATGACTCCAAGATCCTTCTCACTCTTAGTCATGTATTGTTGAGCCAGCAATATCTCCAAACTGTGTGTTTGGTTCCCCCCCCCCCCTTGCAGGTGCAGTACTTTGCATTTATCCCTGTTGATTTCGTTCTGTTGTTTACAGCCCAGTGCTCAAGCATATCTAGATCATTTTGAATTTTGTTTCTGTCTTCTAGGGTTTTGGCTATTCTACCCAGTTTTGTGTCATCTGCAAATCTGATTTGCATTCCCTCCCTGTATCTCCTGATCCAGATCATTAATAAAAAATATTGAATAACACTGGGCCCAGGACTGAGCCCTGGGAGGTACCCCACTTGTTATCTCCTCCCAGTTTGAGAAGTAGCCATTAATCATCATCCTCACGAATGAGTGCAAAATATTCTGCAGTGCTGCAAAAGAGAGATGACTTAGATCGTCATTGTCATCGTTTAGTCGTGTCCGACTCTTCGTGACCCCATGGACCAGAGCACGCCAGGCTCTCCTATCTTCCACTGCCTCCCATAGTTGGGTCAATTTCATGTTGGTTGCTTCGCAGACACTGTCCAGCCATCTCATCCTCTATCGTCCCCTTCTCCTCTTGCCGTCACACTTTCCTAACATCAAGGTCTTTTCCAAGGAGTCTTCTCTTCTCATGAGTCAGCATTTGTTCGAAGACAGTTTCTGTGGTCGTGGTCATATGGCCAGCGCGACTAGACACAGAATGCTGTTACCCTCCCACCGTGGTGGTACCTATTTATCTACTTGCATTTACATGCTTTCCAACTGCTAGGTTGGCAGGAGCTGGGACAAGTGACCGACGGGGGCTCACTCCGTTGCATGGATTCGATCTTACGACTGCTGGTCTTCTAACCCTCCAACACAGAGGCTTCTGCGGTTTAACCCGCAGCGCCATCATGTCCCTTATTTTTTCCTAAATACAGCATATATTTCTAGTGTTGTTATCTCAAGAAAAGTAGCTAACAAGAACCAAAGCTATAAAGATTCTTGGAGCTTTTCCCTCATTCTCTCTTCCCCCCACCCCCGTGTTTCTCTCTCTTTTTCTGATTAAATATTGAGAAACTGGAATTAAATTTCCTTTTACCACCCCCAACGCCATGGCTAAACAGCGTGAAAGAGTAACAGGGCCGCGGTTGACCCTGGAATCACACTTCAATCCAAGAAACCACATAGTATGTTTCCTTTCCCAGTTGTGCTAATGCACTTAATACTGACCTTCAGCCACTTTGCTCTTTGGGTTTTGAATTTCCCTCAGGCAGTCCTGGACTTTTTATGGAAATTGTTTAACAGGCCTATCTGAAGAGTCAGCAGCACCAGAGCAACACCCCAGCTCCTCAGAGGTGCTCGCTAATCCGCCGTATCATCTAACCTCTGGCTGCCTTTTAATTTCTGCCCACTCCCCAAAGAAATCATAAAGAAAATCTATTAGCTAGAAATGCGAGTTCCCAAAGCACTGAAGGTGTACACAATACTTTGTCCGTCTTTTAGAAATTGCAACCATTACCAGCAGATAATGTGGTCGAAATGTGTGTGTGTGTGTGCGTGAGAGAGAGAGAGAGAGAGAGAGAGAGAGAGAGAGAGAGAGAGAGAGAGAAAGGCTTCAAAGTAAAAAAACAACATGCTTACAAGTCTATATAATACAAACTCGGATTCTGACATAGAACGAGTGCCATATTTTTTCTCAGCCTTACATTTCACTTGCTGTGTACCAGAATCCTGAGTAACGTATCTTGGGGACATGAAGCTAATTTCACATTTTCCTGTAAGGAGAACAGATCAGAGAAGTGGAGGAGCATCTGTCAACAAATATTTGTTAGACGCTCAATGATATCCTGTTGAAAATTTGTATTGTTGTCATGATGTATCCTATACCCAGTGTATTCTCTACATGTAAGCTAAAGTGACACCCGTGTGGTGTAGTGGATGGAGTGACAGACCAGACTCAGGAGGCCTGGGTTCAAATCCCCGATCAGCCATGGAAACTCACTGGGAATGTAGAACTGTTAAAGCCAATCCAGGTTCCCTGACGATGGGCACTCACATGTCATCAGACAGTAGAACATACATCATTAAAAAGAAGACAAAAGAAGGCAATTGGTTCCCTAAACTGCATATGCTACTTTATATGTACATATGGAAAAATATTATTTGCATAATTTAAAAAGAACTATAGTGCATTTCACACCAGTGTGGAATATGGTGACCGGGAGATCTATTTGCCTGCTGTTTGATCTGCAGTCTAGGAGCTAATGACGGACGGGCAACATCAAAGACCTTGATTTTCCACAAACATGCATACTCTTATGATTCCTTACATCCAAAATACACTTGATCTGGACAGCTTCTAAAAGAGGATTGTTCTCCAAATGGAGTATTGCTCTCTGTAAAAAGAGACTATGTGGTTACCCCAGACTTACTGTCATTAATGAGAAGGGAAAGCCAAGACAGATGGATTATCTCACCAAAGAAGGCCATTTTCTATTAACAGTGCACTGGCAAGAATAGACCCCATCTGAAAACGAAGGGTGTGAAGTTTGTAAGATCGTTGCTGGTCACTCCTATTAGAAGGATGTTGTATTTGTTTCCCAGTCGTCTTCTTCAGCAGTGGGTACTGTTTTTGGCGGGTGGGGGAGTTGAGTCACTGGGTCCACGATTGCTCGCTGATGGCACTGGATTCACAAATGAAGCAACAGCATGAAAAATGACTGCGGGACATGATTATAGTGAGGAATAATTGAAGGTATTTGAAACCTCTAGGCCAGAATAAATTTCAGCCTGCCACTCACACGCCATGCGCTGTGCGCATCTTCATTACCATTCATTGGAAATGCCACCCACCCAAAAGTATGCAGCTGGGAAGCCTGACTAGCAGAGAGGCAGCGCGCAGGCCGAACGGCAGAGAGCACGACTGCCAGAATAAATGTTTAATGACTCAGTAAAGAGGCAGGATAGAGGACTTGGGAGACTGAGGGGAGAAATGGAGTGCTGCTCCTGTGCAAGGTCAGTGCAACTGTGTTTTTTTTTTTATTATTCTTGGACTGAAATCCATCACAAAGCCCCAATGCTTTCATTAAGGATGCTTTGTGTCGAGTTTCTCCTGTAACCTTCCAGACTGATAATGGAGAAGTACCTAACTTTAAAAAAAAATTGCAAAAACATAAGCAGAAGGAATCTCTAGCTGCCTATGGATGTAAAACCAAAGTGGCACCAAGGGACCATCATGGTGTTGATAAATCGAATGCCAAACACCTGTGCCATTCACACATGGCTGCTGCTGTGATAAAATCATAACATTGTAAAATCAATTAATTTCTCAAGGATTACCCCCAATGAGCATTTCTTGCAAATACACATTCCATGCAACAGGGGCAGGGGGTATTTACCATTATCAAGAGGCAGGCTTGAGAACTAGAAGGGTCCTTGGAGTACATATTAGCCATTGCTGGGTATTTTTCCACATAGAATTGGTGAATGAGTGTTGTACTGGGACTGGTAAGGATGAGGCTCAAGTCCCTGCTTGGCCTTAAGAGGTACTTATGGGGACGCTTTGGAAAGTAAGTCATGCCCATAATAACAACAGTGAGTGTTCTGGTGACCTCACATGGATTACATGACATATCCTACAAGATCAGCCGCAGTTGCCATTGTTTCTAGGCATTACTCAAAGTAGCAGTGGTAACATCTCAACCCTTCAGGTCCAAGAACAAGTTCAGAGGAGGGAAACAAGGATGATCGGGGGGATGGAAACAAAGCCCTATGAAATAATTGAGCATATTTAGCCTTGAGAAAAGAAGACAGAGGGGTGATATGATAACATTTTTCAAATACTTGAAAGGCTGTCATACGGAGAAGGGGCATGATCTGTTCTGGATCATCCCAGAGTGAAGAACATGCAACAATGGGCTCAGGTTACAGGAAGCCAGATTTTGGTTGACTATCAGGAAAAACTTCCTAACTGTTCGAGCAGTATGACAGTGGAACCAATGACCTCAAGTGGTGGTGAGTGCTCCAACACTGGAGGCATTCAAGAGAAACTCAGACAGCCACATGGCAGATATCCTTTGATTTGTATTCCTGCATTGAGCAGGGGGCTGGACTTGATGGCCTTATAGGTCCCTTCCAACTTCACTATTCCATGATACCTTAGGTACAAGCCAGCCTTAAGAACTGAGGAAGAGGTCTTCTCTGGGTTTCACCAATGTTAGAGGTGAAGCTGATGGGAAGAAAAAAGACCTTTTTGGTAGCTGCACCTAAATTATGGAATTCTTTCCCCTATCAGCCTGGATGTACATCCTCTCTGGCAGTATTCAAAAATTTAATTGGACATTTGTTGCATGTGTTTAGTGCTTACTGTACTCTCCTTGATTATTTCACTGTTCTTTAATTGTAGTACCATATTGTAAATATTACAAAAATATTACAGAATTTTATGACTGATTTCATACTATTTTAGCAGTGTGAAAATACTAGAAGAATATACAGGGTAGTGGTTTGAGAATGGGGATACAACTCAGGAGACCTGAGTTTGAATCCTCACTTAGCTATGCAACTTACCAGGTGACCTTGGGCCAGTCACATGCACCCAGCCTGGCCTACTTGACAGAGCTGCTGTAGGCATGACAAAAGTTACATATTATGCTTTCAACACTGGAGGAAAGCAAGATATAAATATAATAAAAAAATAAGCCTTTTAGTCAACACCTATAAAAAATAACTGTGTCCTACTACAGACTTCCAGATGTGTATCACAGGGCAAGATTTAGAAGCCCAAGAGCCTAGCTAGAAAAGGTTGCCTTTTGAGACTACAGTTCCCAGAATCCACTAGTCTTATTAGCTGAGGATTTCAGGGTCATGCACTCCAAAAGAGTAACTTTTTAAAGTTCTGTGCCAAAGACAGAGGGCAATATCAGAGGGACGTAGCTCAGCAATGTGTTCCTGTTCAAATGAAAAAGACAGACTGAAGCTAATGTATTCGCGAAGGCTTTCACGGCCGGGATGTGATTGTTGTTGTGGATTTTTTGGGCTCTTTGGCCATGTTCTGAAGGTTGTTCTTCCTAACGTTTCGCCAATCTCTGTGGCTGGCATCTTCAGAGGACAGCACTCTTTGCTCTGGTGTAGTTGGCTTGGGAGTGCAATATTTATGGCTGTGAGATAGGCTTTTGTCTTTTTCTGTAGATGGGTGATTAGTGTGTCTTGTTGTGCCTGTATTGTTGTGATAAGAAGGAGAGATTATCTGTCACTGTGGTTGATGGGTGTCATTAGCTGGTCTTTTGTGTGTAGTGATCCCTGGTCCTTGTGACTGGGTAGAGTTCATTGACCTTTTGCACGCTGTATTTTTGAGAGATAGGTGCCAAGTTTTGTTGAGGTTCAAACTTTCCTCTTTTTTGTTGAAATTCTGCTGGTGCTTGTGGGTTTCAATGGCTTCCCTGTGCAGTCTGACATAATGATTGCTGATGTTGTCCAGTATTTCGGTATTTTGAAATAGAATTACATGTCCAGTTTGACTGAAGTTGCTAATTAATTGCTCTAGCACCTCAGGTCTTTTCTACATGGGGCAGAAATTCCAGCTCTCTTTCTCATACTTGATCACAAATGGGAACAGGATTTGCCGAGATTTGGATCCAAACTTGCATTTTTAAAAATTCACTTCTCTCTTGAAGAAAACTGCTTTTCTAAAAGAAACTTTCTAAAAACTTGAGGAAATCTTTTAAAAACTCAATTCCCCACTAGAGCATCTTTTAAAAAAATACTCCTGATCACAGCACTCACTGTGCATGTCAGCTGCAGGGAAGCACTGGTACACAGCATTATTTTTAAAATAAAGTTTGCTTTTGGAAGGGTTGAAAAAGAGCAGAAAATTATATAGGAAAAACATTGTATAAAGTGAGATCAGGTGCATATTGTCTGGACAGTGGGAATCATACCAATATCAGAATAGAACCAGGTGGTTTAAGAACAAAAAACATTCCATTTGGAAGAACCCATTGGGACTGTCCAGGTTCGCCATTTTGGGTGTAGGGTAGATCTGGCTACAAAGAGTCTGTTGAGGTTGTGGGGAGGAGTGATGTGCCCCTTGGCGTGCTTTTCTCATCCGAACAGCAAATGACTCCTTGTATGAGATGTCAATTAAGCACTTCCCCTGATTGTCTGAAGAAGTGAAATTGTTTTGTTTTTACTTCACTCCTCTCTACCTCTGTCAGTGCCATTCCATTTTCCTCCCTCCCTCCCCACCACCACCACTTCGGTTCCCTCATTCTCCCCCCACTGTCTCTCTCAAAAGCTCCCTCGGAATCTGCAGCTGCTGAAGGCTGCTGTCTCTTGGCTCAACAACAAGTGCGCCAAAAAGAATGCACGCTCTGCCGCTGGGCCAGAAAGGTGCACAACAGCTCTTATAGGGGAAGGATGGGTAATTCTAAATAGGAACACTTGCAGATGAGGTTGTGTTTTTTTTTAAATCCAAACCATGCAATCAGCTACCCTGTTTCCCTGAAAATAAGACCTCTGAAAATAAGCCCTAGTATAATTTTTCAGGATGCTCGTAATATGAGCCCCAGTTAAGTGAAAACCCACTCTCCACCACTGTGCAGCAACCAGAAGAAGATGACATGACTGCAATGTAGATGGTCGTACATGAAAAGAAATAAACATCCCCTGAAAATAAGCCCTAATGCATTCTGGAGCAAAAATTAATATAAGACCCTGTCTTATTTTGGGGGGAACACAGTATCTATATATCATATCTATATGCCAGTGTGGACAGGCCCTTACTCAACATGCCTGGTGCTTCTCCAGGCCATGAACAGTCAACAGGCCACCATTCTTGCTGGTATCATGCAACTCATACCAAGAACATTCTAGTTCAGGTACAAAGAACACATCTGCCTGTCCAGCAAACCCTACTTAAAACAGTCTCCCTTCTTTGTTTGCCTTCTCATTCTGAAGACCGTCTCAACCCTCTATCCTGATAACTAACCAGCTCACTTTTCACGTCCCACAGACAGCTCTAAAGGGAGCGATTGAAAGCCAAATATGCGTTTGCTCAGGCTGCTGGCTGGCTGGCTGTTTGGAACCGCACTTCATTTCTGCAGCAAATTAATCGCAAATGTCCTGGGTTTAATAATGAAGTGTTATAGATTTTTAAGAGCTCTTTGGTCATTCGGGGTTGCTTGAAAGAAAAAACGAGGCAAGCACTTAGCATTTTGACTGTGCTTTGCATCAAACTCAGAAGACCTAAAACAGCAGCAGCAAGCCTAATGATTAGAATGAAGCAGCAATTATTTCCAGGCTTTGGAAGCAGGGTTGAATTAATCAGCAGGGTAAAAATGAGCGGAACTATGCATTGAAAGGTCTGCGATTATTTATTTCCTATTTCTATCCCGATTTTCTCTAGAAAGCAAAGGGTGAAACAACGTGTTCTGTTTAGCATGTGTCTTTTAAAGCGTCCTTAGTGAAGGTGGCCACGAAATGAATAATGAAGCAAAACAAAGAAACAGAAAACCATGAATTGAGCCGTTCAGTGTTTTGGGGAAACACACCTGCCCAGCATGAAATGAAACATGGAGTTATTACTGGTGTTGGTGATCCGTACATGGGCTATAACTCAGCCATCCCAAATCCCACCTTCACCAAATGTGAACTGACTCTTGGGCTGACTCTTCTTCCCCCCCTCTCGAAGTGTGGTGAAGATTAGATTTGGGATGTTCAAGTTATAGCGCCCCCCCCGAAGCAGAGCCCCCCAGGAAAGTGTTCTTTAGTCTTTAGCTAAAGAGGACTTTCCTGGGGGGACCTGCTTTTTGGGGGTGGGGGCTATAACGCAAATCTGAGGGGCCTAATGCCGAGGGAGGCCCGGAAAGAAAGAACAAGAAACCGGGCCTTCTCGGCAATGGCCCCCTCGACTCTGGAACAGTCTTCCATCAGAGATCTGCCTGGCTCCCTTGCCGGGTGTTTTTAAGAGCCAACTCAAGACCCGGCTCTTTAGGCAGGCCTTCTTCCCTCCTGTAAATACTCAATTTTCATTTTTTTTTTAAATTTTGCTCTATACTTTCCCCATCTTGAATGAATACTAATATTATTGATTTAAATTCTTGTTTTAACTGTCTTTATTATATTTTGTTAGGGACGTGGTGGCGCTGCGGGCTAAACCGCAGAAGCCTCTGTGCTGTAAGGTCTATAGATCTGCAGCTGTAAGATCGAATCCATGTGATGAAGTGAGCGCCCATCACTTGTCCCAGCTCCCGCCAACCTAGCGGTTCAAAAGCATGCAAATGCAAATAGATAAATAGGGACCACCTCAGTGGGAAGGTAACAGCATTCCATGTCTAAGTCGCACTGGCCATGTGACCACGGAAGATTGTCTTCGGACAAAACGCTGGCTCTATGGCTTGGAAACGGGGATGAGCACCGCCCCCTAGAGTCGAACACGACTGGACAAAAATTGTCAAGGGGAACCTTTACCTTTACCTTATGATATTTTGTTGTAAAGCCGCCCAGAGTAGACGCGGTCTAGATGGGCGGGATATAAATGTAATAAATAAAATAAATAAATAATAAATAATCTTCACCACACTTCGAGGGGGTGGGGAGGAAAGTCAGCCCAAGAGTGATTGCTATTAAATACATCACACTGGACTGCTCCACAAATGCTCCATATTGCTATCTATTTCTCTGTGTGATCACACCCTTAGTCTCTGCACATTAGGTCAATTTTGAATCAGCAGCCCCATGTTGGGTTTCATTCAATGAGAAGAATCCCATCACACACACAACAAGGGTGTTGTGCATGGCCATAGCATCTGAGGGATTCAGGAAGTTTTGGACAAACTTTCCAATAAAGGCAGTATCCATATTTTCCATTTGTTTCCCTTTTCTGTTTTTGCTTCTGCTTCCTGCTTCTGCAGTCTAAAACTAAGAACTGTCTTTTTTTAACCATCACTGGAGAGGAGAAGGAATGCCATATCAATATTGGTATTTTAATTAAAATTAGAGAAAACCAACTGCTGGATTTTTTTAAAAAAGCAGACTTAGACGCAGAGCTATCTCTGTATGTAGTATTTATTACAAAACCTCTATTCTGTCTTTCAGAACAGGATTTCACAGGACAGCTGAAGAATAACAACAAAATACAACCCATTGTGGGGCTCTTTAAAAGGGAATGTTTTTAACAGCATAAAAAACAAATTCAGAAACATTAAAATTAATATTTGAAGGCATGATCACATTAAAATAATAAGCAAAGAACCAAGTGTGTTGCTTATATACTGACTCATAGTGCTTGAAACACGCTATGGGTGGTTTACAACCCCCTGGGCCACACCTAGGGTGTCATTACAGAAAAGTCTTTCTCTCACATTGTTGCCACCAATTCAGATGTTGTGAATACTTGAAGAAGTGGCTTCAAAGATTTGAACAGTGTAGTGGGTTGACTTGGAAGTAGAAGATTCCTTGGATACTACCCCTCCCCCAAAAAATTCCTTTCATGGATCATATCAAGGGACTACGCTTGCCTGATCTCAGGGGCAATTGTTGTGTTTCCCCATGTCTCCAAGCAAGGAGAAGAATCACAGAGTGACAGGGCTGAAGGAGGAAAACCTTAAATTTTTGTGTGGCCTATGACATCCGTGTATGGACACCCTTCTCCACCCATTCCCAGTGGATGGCAGGGTCCAGTGGCTCATCACCAAAAATGTTTGTATGTGTGTGGCACAAGGTAGCGACAGGATAGGGCCTGGAAAAGCTTCCCATGTGTCATATTTGCTGTAAATAATGCTTACAGGGCAATGCAGAGTGGCTTCGCTCTTTGTCCACAGCTTCAGTGATATAATACAGTGGTGCCTCGCACAGCGAGGTTAATCCGTTCCAGATTAACCCTCGCTGTGTGAAAGCATTGTTGAATGGAACGTAAAAACCCACTGGAACGCATTAAACATGGTTTAATGCGTTCCAATTGGGCCAAATACTCACCGTTCAGTGATGCTTCAGGATGGCCGGCAGCCATTTTCGCGCCTTCCCCTTGCTTTACGAGGGCGCGAAAACTCTGCGCGCAGCCATTTTGGGGCTTCCTGCAGCCATTTTGTAGCCGCCGATCAGCTGATCGGCGGGTCGCAAAGCGAAGGTCAGTAAGCAGTTCTCTTACCGACCTTCGTTCTGCGATTTTCGCCCTATGCAGGCATCGTTTTGCGATCGCATTTGCGATCGCAAAACCAGCCTCGTAGAGCGAATTCATCACTCTACGAGGCGGCCGTTGTGCAAGGCACCACAGTAATTGGGTTTTGTCAAATCAATTCTGACCCTTTCCAGGGTTTTCTAGGCAGAGAGTACTCAGAAGTGGTTTACCATTCTTTTCTCCTGGGGGCACCCTGGGGCTGTGCAGCTTGCCCAAGGCTACACAGGCTGTGTCTTCTTCTCCTTGGAGGCACAGTGAGGAATTGAACTCCAAGACTCTAGCTCCGTAGCCAGATAACTAACTCACTGAGCTATCCAGCGAGCACGTTTGGGTATAGAAGCTCAATGTTTCTTTTACGTTCCTTGCAAAGGTTTAATCGGCCCTTCTTTCAACTGAGGACTCTATTGTTTCACCATCTTTTTAATTTATCTTGAGTTTTAACTTCCAGCAGTGACACCTTATCTTTTAAACTAACCTGGTTATATGAAACTCCTCCAGTGCCTCTGTTTTAGTAATCTAACCAATGTACTGCTTTTTAAATATATCTGATTATTCTGTATTTTAGTTGTCTTTTATAATCATTCTTTTATTTTGTTTAAGCTGCCTGGCGGGGCTGGGAGACACAGGACTGAGTGGAACTTTTCTAGTATAAATAAATGTATGTCTGCTTGTATGTTTTCTTTTTCACCATTAGCTGCTGTCAGAGTTGCATGATGGAGTGGAAAGAAAGTACACCATAGTCTTGCAATAAATAAATCAAGCAAGCACATTTGACTAGGAAAAGATTAATTTTGAAGTGACGGTATAGTGAGACCCAAAGCTGATAGAATCACTTTTTGCAATAATGGCCTAGAAAAAAAGTCAAGAATCTGGTAGAAGCAAAGTACAGACACTTAGAGCCAGAGGAACAAAAACACATTTATGTAGGAAGCTGGCAATTTCTGGACTCATCACTCACCAGTTCATTCATAGTTGCCATAGCAGAAAGCAACTCGGCTATTTCCACTACTGTAGTATGTGCAGTCCTTGCCAAGAGCAGGAGATGAAAAGCTGGCATTGTTCCCATGGAGCTTGCTGAATTAGGCTGGTGGATTTTGCAGCTCCTTTGACTTTCCACATGGGACTGTACGGTGTACTATTTTCCACAGGAAAATAGACTGCAGTCTGGCCTGCTTGTGGATTTATTTCCTGGAGATCACATGATATATGGAGAATTGCACTCCAAATTTACCCCAGTTGGTACCCAGTCTGCACCTCTTTGGTCCAGCATTAGGGCTACTGCTTTCAGGGATTGGAGCTGTCCCTGGCAAACAGAAGGGTCGCTTGAAGAGAAATTTCTCCCACTGAAGTGCTGTTTCTCAACATTTTTAAAGTCGAGAACCCCTTTTATAAGAGCCAAGTAACCTGTGACCCCCCCCGCCATATTTGCATAAAACGGCATTTTTAATTAACAAAAGATAACTTAAGAATAGAATTTTCAAAATATAATTCTACCCTAATATATTACTATTACTGTGAAAATACATAATTATGGGGGGGGACTACAAATGCACTTTATTTTATCTCAAATAAACTCATTTTATTTCAAATCAATGTATTTATTTTATTTCAAATCAATGTATTTATTTTATTTCAAATCTGCCTCTATCAGATAAAATTTAAGAAAGATAACAAATGTCAATACACATTGAGTTTAATTGATCTTTCTCGGTGTGGAAATGACCCTCACTTCCTGTTTGACCCCCAAAAAGGCCTCCTCAGTGAAAGGCTCCTCCCCCCTCAAGCCGCCCAAATCTCCCACAGGCCCTGCCTTGTGCCCCACCACCTCCCTGGTTCTTCTCCCTCACCTTTTTGGCTCTCTTGCCTTCCTCCTTCCTCCTTCATGACTCAGGAGAGGCCCAGAGTCATCTCCCCATCCAGGTCCCCTCTCCCTTCATTGAGTTGCCATCAACACACCCAGAAGAGTGAGAGACAAAAGGCACCACTATTGCCACGGCAACAACTTTTCAATCCTGATGCCATCTTGGATGTCAGCATTCCCAGCCTGCACTCGTCTCATTCAGGTTTCTTTGAGACGGGCTAGTGCTCAAGGACAAAGGTCTAACATCAATCTTCCAATTGTTGTTTAGTCGTTAAGTCGTGTCCGGCTCTTTGTGACCCCATGGACCAGAGCACGCCAGGCCCTCCTGTCTTCCACTGCCTCCCGGAGTTGGGTCAAAGTCATGTTGGTAGCTTCGATAACACTGTCCAGCCATCTTGTCTTCTCCAATTAGGGAGTCATTTAACTTGTATTTGGTCTTCCTCTTTTCCTGCTGCCTTCCACCTTTCCCAGCATTATTGTGTTGTTTTTTTTCCAGAGTATCCTGCCTTCTCACAATGTGCCCAAAGTAAAGTGAAAGATGGGGGAAAAGAGCAATAAAAATTGACCCCCATGAGTGACAAGATTGTGTGCTTTCACTTCAGATATGCCAGGACTCATGGTCAAGACAGGCCCTTGGTTCAGCAACAATAGCAGTAACAAATTCACTTCACTTCTGAAGCTGAGCAGCCTTTCAGACTCCATAACTATCTGCTTTTCCAGAAGATAGTTTTACTGATGAGGGTTGTTGGTGGCACCACTGATTGGTAATGTTGAAGAACATCTGGAAGGGACCTGGAGGAGCATTAGTCCAGCCTTCAGAAAAATTTTTGCTGCCACCTGAAGATTTGTGTGACATCTCCTGAGAGAGATGGTGGTCTTCATTCTCACTTCCTCTACCCTGAAGCAGGTAAGGATAGCCCTTTCCCTCCCAGAGTTCTTCAAAGGCACAGTGTAACCCATTCTTTCTTGTCTTCAAAACAAGCCTGAATGTCTACAGGTATGAAATGTATACCACACATTATGGAATACAGGAAATCGAAGTGTTATGGAGCCATTGACTGATGGAATGCATCTGAAATACAATAACTTCATGAATATTCTTGTATCTCAGAGGTGCTTTTTATGCATGCATATTTTTTGTTGTTTCCCTTTTGATGTGTTTTTTAACTAAATTAATTTAACAGGCCTGAGTAATTTAAAGAGGTTCCCTTCTGATTCCTGAAAACATGAGTGATTTGGCTTGCATCCTGTTGCTGTTCATCTTCTTTTAAATGGTTTCAGACTTCAAGAGAAAATCTGGCAGCTTACCATCCTAGGATCAATAGCATGAGTCTGTGCTCTCTGCTCCAGCATGCATAGTGCGATTGACTTAGGATGTTAGCTCAAGTAGGTCCATCAAGGGGATGATTCAGTCTCTTCCCTGCCCAAAAGAGGAAACTAATGAGAATGCAGAGACCAAGGTTGCAGTTCTAAGCACATTTATGGCAGGGAAAGTCCCCTTGACCCCAATGCAAACAGAGGATAAGACTATAAAAGATTCCACCTGTTGAACAGCCATAACAAGGTCAAGCAAGAAAGGAAAGAAAGTGGTGTGGCCCTTGCATAAAATCCCAAAACAAGGATGGGTAGTAATCTTATTGGGCCACTTACACATTAAAAATGGGCAAGCTTTCAAGTTTAACAGGATGCTTTATCAGGCTGGGTGTTGCAGAAGGTAGAAGGAACAGAAACATCCCAAAGTCAACCTAGCGGAAGTTTCAATGCGAGGATTTGAAGATGCTAAGATGGAGACTGCAAATTTGTTGTGTCAGGTCACAGAGTTTGACACTTGAACATCTCCCTAAGAATCCTACAGAACTTTATATACCTTTAGGGAAAAATCAGACACCTCTGTACATCACGGCTGGTATTTATACTATTAAAGAGTTAGTTCCAGAATGAAACCAGACAATCATTTCCAATCATATCAGCATTCATCTATCAAGGGGAAAGTTTTTTCATTGTTGTAATAATTCCAGGCAACATCATTTTGCCTGTTCCTACAAGCTTTATTTATTTACATTGCTTCTATGTTCCATGAGCATAAATATATGTACAATGTTGCAAACATCCCAAAGTCTTACAGCTATGGAACTGTAGGCACAAATAATTTTTTTAAATATTAAAAATATAGTTAATTTGGAAGCAAATACTTAAGTCAGAATTTAATCCATAATACAGACACATAAAAATACAATAAAATACAAAGAAATAATGTTTTAATTACATTCTAAAATTGCAAGAGTTTACACTCTTAAAAAGCACATTGAAAAATAGAAAATACATCTCTAAAATACCAAAGTTCTTAAAAGTAAAATTATATAAAATAAAATTCATTTCTTAGCCTTTAAGCATATTCCTGAATATACACATAAAATTACTCTGTGCTCATCCAGCCAAACCATTTTGAATATATGGAGGAAAATCCATGCCATCCTAATCAGCTGCCATTGTTGCTGCTACATGACTTCTGATACCGATATTATTGGCATCCGGTGTGTGTGTCATGTCATTTTGCATTGTACTGTATTGTGTTGATGAGTTGAGGATGAGGATGGGTGTCTTTCCTGTCTCCATATATTCATACATATTTTGCTCAGATGTTTAAACTGTAAAAATCACAATCAGAAAGTTCCTGGTTGGCGAACCAAAAATGTCAGGTTCAGAAACTAAGGTGCATAAATCAACTTGAGGCTTCAGACTTCACCTCTCTCAGTGTAATACAAATTGTCTTTCACCATTTCTTTAGATAGTTACCACTCCCCAATCCATTTCTTCATTGCCTTTTATCAAAATATATTAGTTAGAAAGAGAAGCACACAGAAACATGGTAATCTTCATGTTAGAAAAGTTGAAGACTGAATTTATTCAATACATTGAAGTCAGGAGCCAGATTAAGAGTATTCGATAGCACAAATCTGTAGATGTGCAGTCCTTCAGCTGCCACAGAGAGCCAAGCCAAAGAGTAACACACACACCAAGCATGGTATATATTGCACATTTGAAGATAATAGTGCACTGGATTGGAGCCCAGACAGAAATACAGTGTAGTGAGTAGAGAATGGTACAATATCATCAGGATATTTCCCAGGTTTGGATAAAGGTGAGGCGAGATAAAGACAACGGAACACAAAAATAAGGAAATGGTCAAAGTGGAAGATGACCAGAAAGTAGACTGGTTAATGTGTGTGTGTGTGTGTGTGTGTTTTCTGAAGAAGTAGGGAAAAAGCAAGGTGCTGAAAATGTTTCCGTTTCCTTTGGGTTTTAGGACAGGAATTGTTATGGTATTGTACAGAAAGAAAGAATATGATTTGGTAAAGGGCTGAACACAGGAGCTAAAGAGAAGAGAAGTCAAAGCCATTGAATGGCAACCAGATTTAATTAATACATATAGACCCATAAACTAGTCTACTTGAAATCTAGGACATAAGCTAGGCTAGGTTGAATCCTGACTCAGTCAAAGACTGATGAGGAGTTTGTTTTTGTTTGTTTTTTGTTTTTTTTAATTATTATTATTATTTTCAAACTACTAGGAATGGGATAGGGAATACAGAAGGTAAAAGGGAATACAAGGGATGGAAAAGAAGGTTTGAGGATAGGAGAACACAGAGTATATAATCATCCATTCTATTCATATTAAGTATGTATGCCTCTGATCCACTCATTTTCCAGTACAAAAAAATTCTATTTGATTATCCTCCATATATCCGCTTATATTCATGTTTTAATTTAAGTCTAAGTTATTCCAACTTTATCATAAAATCGAGGCCAATTATAGAACACATCCCCTCTTTGATTTTCTTTCTGCCATGGACCTATCAGCCTATCTGGAAAGCTATCCATTTCTGGCACTTCCCATATTTTCTCAGTACATTTTTCCCATTTCTGTGCCTCTATTTTCTTCCAATCTTGGGGAGATAAAGTTAAATCCAAAACAATAGTCTGATTTTGTGGGATCACAGAAACATAAAACTTTAACTCCTCCAGAGTTTGTCCAATGTAAGAATCGATAGCTAAAGCAACCATGACAGACAGCTATCACACATCTGTTCAAAACTTTCAAATGACAGCCTATTACCTTTACAGGTAACTCTTTGTACTGCTAAATGTCAAGTTCTTCCTAAAGTTTAGCATCTTTTGCCGATGATAGATATCCACACATGGTGCCAAACAGCAAAGCAGAGGAAAAATGGGGAGGAGAGATAATATAAAAAGCAGCATACATTAATCGGGCATGGTTATTGCTCAACTGTCATTTATTTCAGTAAGGCTTATATATCAGGGAGTTATATACAAAACCCACTGATTTTGGTGGCTCCTAAATGGAATTTGTTTCTTGGAATGTGTCTTTTGGCAAAAGCTAGTCTTCACTATCCTTCTCAAAGAGAGACTTTCCATATAGTTGATTTTTCTCTCCTTAATAATGAGGGGCTCATACTGGACAGCTGGATGATATATGTTCATGCAGCGGTTGTGGTACAAATCTTTATGGTCGCTGCCAGGTTCAGCTGGGAGCAACTTCTCCTCCATCACAATAGTTTGGTGCAATTCCAACTGCTTGGGGAGAGAAGAATAAGAAAAGAAGGCAGGCAAGAGAGCTAGATATGATCTAAAGAACATCACAACTACCTCCACATTCTTAAGGGGGGATTTAGACCTGTCTTTCTTGAACAACATCATGCTTCATAGGCAACAACTTTTAAGCATAAAGGTGCTTCCTAAGTCTTCTAAAAGAAATCACAGGGATCATTGTCCAAAAGTGTTGGGGTTAGCAGCAGAGTTTAGTATGAGGGAATTGTTGAGTGTGGTCTTAATTAAAAATAATAAACCTCCTCTTATTATGCAGCTGATAAAATGGTTGTGGCAGGAACCTACAGAGCAGATTGAATGACAGTTTTCCTTAATAGACCACTCCTCAACTGGCCCTTATTTGTTTCAATACATTCTCTCAGAGACTCTGGTAAATTAGAAATAACAAAAGGTTTCATTTTACTCACAGTTCTTCTTATACAAAAACAAATATAATTTGGGGAAATGTTAACTTTTGTTACATTACTGAGCTTAACTGCTTCATTTACTTCATTGTTAACTAAATGTCTGGTTAGATGGCTGACAGAACACTATCCGCTTCTGACTCCATAACTAACACACTGACAGATCTAACTAAACCCTGACTGACTGTAAAAAAAAAATGGGGAAAAAATAAGGCTTTGAGCTTGTGGGTTCCACCTCTACCACTGCTTGACATAGCTGACCTTTAGCGCCAATCCTGCCATCCATGAGGCAAGCACATAGCACCCATTCTTGCAGCAAAGAGGCAACACTGTGTTAACTCCACCAATCTTGGATGCAACATGTAGATCCTCCATTCAATGAATACAAGAGACCATGAGACAACATGCTTGACATATCCTGTTTCCCCGAAAATAAGACCTAACCTGAAAATAAGCCCTAGTACAGTATGATTTTTTCAGGATGCTCGTAATATAAGCCCTACCCCTAAAATAACCCCCAGTTAAGTGAAACCCCGCCCTCCACCCTTGTGCAGCAACCAGAAGAAGATGACAGGACTGTGTTTGAATAAATGTAGATGGTTGTACATGAAAAAAATAAAACATCCTCTGAAAATAAGCCCTAATGCATTTTTGGAGCACAAATTAATATAAGACCCTGTCTTATTTTGGGGGGAAGACGGTAACTGTCTGAATGTTTTCATTTTCCTTGACTGTTTCTTCACCTGAGACATGTCAGTCCTCTCCCTTCACCAAAGAGCCCAAAGCAAACCTAGTCCTCTTGTCACAGAGGAGCAAGTATTTGCATGCAGACCTGCACCTGAAGTGCAGGGGTGGGGGAAAAACACACCTCAAAAGATTTGCATCAACTTGGATTTCAAGAATGCAAGTTGAATCATCTCTCTCATACAGACCGTCAGCTGCTTTGCGAGGCATAATTACCCTTTGGGGAAGGAGGGGGAGTCTGTTAAATTGTTAATCCCTTTGGTGGCTGTAATTGCTTTATTGAATCTAAATTAATCCAATTGGGTTTTTACATAAAGGGAATCATAAAAGTGGATTTCTAACGACTACACACTAGTCAGCCTCCAATAATAATAATGTAAAAACTATTTTGTTGAAAACCTAATTTAGATTAGACTCTGCTGGAACAATCCATCTTCTGGAAGGCCCTCTGTGCAAATTTGGGGGTATTTTCATTTATGTAACATAAAGCCAGTACATGTCTATTTTTAGAAGACTTCGGCAGTTGGTTACTCATGCTTTGGTGGCCTCCCGATTAGACTACAGCCACATGTTGCGCACGGAGCTTTCTTTGAAGACTTTCTGGAAATATCAGCTGGCTCGAAATACAGCTGCAAGGCTTTTGACTGCACAGTCAGGGTATCTACGTATAAGAGCAGTTCTCTTTTTTTCGCCAATGGCCAGCCCATTTTTCAGAAAAGCAAAAATAGAAGGAAAGGGCAGGATTATGCAACTGAGGCTCTGAATAAGCAAACACTCTAAAGTCAAAAGGCGAAAGGGATGTGGTGGCGCTGTGGGCTAAACCGCAGAAGCCTGTGCTGCAGGGTCAGAAGACCAAGCAGTCGTAAGATCAAATCTACGCGACGGAGTGAGCTCCCGTCGCTTGTCCCAGCTCCCGCCAACCTAGCGGTTCGAAAGCATGCAAATGCGAGTAGATAAATAGGGACCACCTCGGTGGGAAGGTAACAGCGTTCCGTGTCTAAGTCGCACTGGCCATATGACCACGGAAGATTGTCTTCGGACAAAAACGTTGGCTCTATGGCTTGGAAACGGGGATGAGCACCGCCCCCTAGAGTCAAACACGACTGGACAAAAATTGTCAAGGGGAACCTTTACCTTTACCTAAAGTCAAGAATTGTGACATGTGGGTTCCGAAATGCAGGTCCCGGAATTCCTGGAGTACCTCATTACCCTCTACCATCCCCCCAAATTAAAAAGAATCATTGAGGGGACTCAATGCTTCCAAAACATTTCCCCTATTTAAAAATATTTTTAAAGTGTTTGATGCAATATTTCTTCGTGTGTGTGTGTGTGTGTGTGTGTGTGTGTGTGTGTGTGTGTGTGTGTGTGTGTGTGTGTGTGTGTGTGTGTGTACACTTTTTGCATGAAAACATCACAGAAGTAGGCTTCCAAGATCCAAGGACATGTGTGTGTGTGTGTATGTGTGTGTGTATTATTTGTTTGTTTGTTTGTTTGTTTGTTTGCTTGCTTGCTTGTTTGTTTGTTTGTTTGTTTGTTTGTTTGTTTGTTTGTTTGTTTGTTTGTTTGACTTTCATGCTGCCCAATCAGTGTGAGGCACTACCCTGTGTGGTTATAATCAAATCAATACAAATAATATAATATTAAAATAATAATGAAAAGAAATACAATAAAGTCAATGTGTGACCTTGGCTACCTAGATGGGCAGTAAATGAATTAAACAAACAAACAAAAGACATAAATTGACTGTTCGATCAGCATCAGATAATAGATGGATGATCAACACAATGTGACAGCCTTCATGAGAAGACATCCTGAAGAGCTTCAGTAAACAGCATCATCTTCAGCAGTCTCTTGAAAGTAAGGAGTGAGGAACCCAGGCACAGCTCGACTGGAAGTCCATTCCAACGGGATGGCGCCAAAACCGAGGAGTCCCAATTTCTGGTGGAAATCTTTCTGGACTCCCTTGGAATGGCAATCTGTAGGGACAGGGCCTATACAATTATCTGGTGAGGCAGGTCAACGGTCTTGGGAGAAAGCACTCCAACAGATCATGAGGCCCCAAACTGTGAAGGACAGATACGGTATGTGTGGCTCCTACACTTGGACAAGGTCCTGAAGACCTTCCACAAGGTGAAGGAAAGGGGCTGTCCCCAACTCAATTCAATCAGAGCAGAATTCCCTGAGGATTTGTTTTAGGCAAGCTAGACACAATGAAAGCTAGTTTCTGTGGTGATTTAGGTCCAGTAAAAAATGCAAACATCCAAGTTGTTTTTCCTCTACCATTTAGAGGAGGGGAGGGGGCACGAGGCAAGTCCATGTCCAGGAACACACTTAATCCATTTGAAATATGTTTTTAAACCAACCAAGCACATTCTTGTTAATTGTGCCTGTCAGTGGCCACATGGGCTGGATAAATTGGGTGGTCAAGGACCAAACAAACAAATTTTCCCAGCATCTGTTCCACATGCCTTTACCACTGGAGGTAATCCTCTCCTTCGTCTTGAAACAGCAGTGCATACAGCTTGCACCAGATAATGGGGTTGGGAAGCTGTGAGCGGTAGACAATAAACCATTATTTTGTCCCCCAACCTGTCCTCATCATCTTGCCGGACCATGTGCCAAAAGTGGGAGAGATAATAAGGTCTGTCGCTAATCCTCTTGACAGTTCTCAAGTTGCCTCTGGGTCTGTCACGTCATTAAGAATGGGCTGCCTGCTTTTCCACTCTTCTCCTCCCACATGCCATTTATTTCTTTTTCGGTGTCATTTGCCCAAAGTCCCTCCATTTATGAATAATGTCGGCTTCAATTTCGTCATAAAGAGGGAAAGGTAAACGAGGCCTTCAAACTACGGAGGGATTCCCAAGCTAAAGCAATATATGCTGTGGTAAATCTCAGTGGTGTCCGCGGTGAAAGGAGGTGAGTTCTTCCCTTAAGAACTCATTAAAGCACAGCCCTAAATACCTAGGGATTGGTAAATTGAGATAAATTTATAACTAAATCTTTCCATCTCTCTCTCTGTCTGTCCGTCTGTCCATCTAGCTAGCTAACTGCTAGCTAAGTATCTGTACGCAAATCCATATTGCACAATGCTTCCAAAATATATTTCTGTGAATAGTTTGCCTCATGCATGCTCAGAATTTGGGAGTTCAATTCCCTACTGTGCCTCCTGCAAATGGAGCCAGCCTGTGTGGCTTTGGGCTAGCTGCACAGTCCCAGGGCACCTCGAGAAGAAGGGAACGGTAAACCGCTTCTGAGTGTTCTCTACCTGGACATGAAAATGGTCACCATAAGTTAGAATCGATCTGATATAATATTAATAATATTACTGGTATTATATAACAGATACAAGTTTTAGCAAAAAAAAAACTAAGTATCTGTTGGTGCAGTATATATATATGCTGTTCCTAATACAGTATTGCTGTTTTTTTGTAGCTCTGATGGTGTGATTTCTGGGATCTGCAACTGCTTATAGTGCTGTGTGAAATTTATTGATATTGTTCCCAAAGCCCCAATGACTATAGGGACCACTGAAGTGTGTTTCTTCCAGAGGCAAGATGTTTCGATTGCCAGGACTCTGTGTTAGTTTTTCCAATTCTTTATTTTCAACCCTGGCATCCCCTAGAATTGCAATATCAATGATCCAGACATTTCTTCATTCTATTACTACTATGTCTGGTGTGTTATGTTCAAGGTGTCTATCAGTTTGGATCTGGAAATCTCACAAGATCTTGACTTCCTCATTTTCTGACACCTTCTCTTCCTTATGTTCCCACGGGTTTTGGGAGTCTGGCAAGTTATATTTTTGCATAATAACCAGTGTACTAACTTTGCCACTCTAGCATTTCTAACTTTGCAATCTGTTTGCGCAATCTTTGGACATTTGTAGATGAGGTGTGACACGGTTTCATGTCTTTTTTGGCAGAGTCGACATTTGCTGTTAGCACTAATTCCTTGGATCTTAGCTTTCATCACGTTGGTTTGGAGTGCTTGTTCTTGTGCAGCAAAAATCAAGCCTTTGGATTCTTTCTTAAGGATCCCTAGTTTTAGCCATGGCCATGTTGAATTATGATCATGCTTTCCATCAATATTTCTCAGGTGTTGTCCATGTAGTGGTTTATTTTTCCAGCTGTTTAATTTATTTTCAAATTATTATTTCTTATATTGAGCCTTTGTTTCTGTCATTTTCAAAATATTCTCCATTTTCACTGCTTTCAGTAATTTTTTTCTGCTTGTACTGATATAATCATTTAAGCTTCTTTTTTCCCCTCCTCTACTACCTGCTGTGGATGCCTTTGAATTGTGGTGCTGGAGGAGGCTCTTGAGAGTCCCCTGGACTGCAAGGAGAACAAACCTATCAATTCTAAAGGAGATCAACCCTGAGGGCTCGCTGGAAGGACAGATCCTGAAGCAGAGACTCCAATACTTTGGCCATCTTATGAGAAGAGAAGACTCCCTGGAAAAGACCTTGATGTTGGGAAAGTGTGAAGGCAAGAAGAGAAGGGGACGACAGAGGATGAGATGGCTGGACAGTGTCATCGAAGCAAGCAACATGAATTTGACCCAACACTGGGAGGCAGTGGAAGTCAGGAGGGCCTGGCGTGCTCTGGTCCATGGGGTCACGAAGAGTCGGACACGACTAAACGACTAAACAACGACGTCTACCTGCTGTATTTGCAGTAATCCACAGCCTCCGATTTTTCGTGGTTATTCTTATTGCTGTTGTTGTCATACATTTTGATACACAATAGTCCTAATATAATGCAAGTTTAGAACTTTGCTTTCTCTTGTATATGTATTTTGGTGTGGATTTTTTCCTTAATCCTCGTCAACATGGATTTTTTTTAAAAAAATTGCACTGAATTCTGAGCTATCTTCTGACCTCACAGGCATGACGGCGTATGGACAATTAGGTTGTACAGAACCACAGCATCATAGAGCTGAAGGGAACCCAAATACTATTTGTTCAACTTCTGCCAAAATAGAGTTGTTTTTTTAAAGTGACACATTGGTGAATATCCTATTGCTTACTGTATTAAGTTGACTAGAGTAGGCCCATTGAATCGGGGGTGGTGGTGGTAAGTCAACTCCTCTGCATGTTCTGATTCAATGGGCCTACTCATTGCTATATTAAGCAACAAGAGGTCAGGCATTATGAATTTCCTGCATCTAGTGTGGGTGTCAATGTTTTCCCTGAATTGAGCCAACCTGTTGGCAAACAGGGTGCATCATTTCTGTTTCTTGGTACCTTGGCAGGGGCCTTCTCTGTGGCTGCTCCCAGACTTTGTAACTCACTGCCACTGGAGACCAGGCTGGCCCCATCTTTGCTGTCCTTCTACAAGTAGGCAAAGACCTTTCTTTCCAGGCAAGTTGAGTGATATTGTTTTTTTTTTTAATGGATTGTTGTACCTTACTGCTTTGAATGTATTTTGGTGTCGCTTATGTTTTTTGTACGGTATTTGTTTGATCTTTGTGACTACTTGTATGCTCACTATTGTTCGCTTGTATATCTTTAATGAACTATCTTTGTTTCTTCTTAAGAAGAAAGGTGGGGTAAAAATATTTTAAATGAATAAATAAATAGCTCAGAAAGGAAAGGAAAAGGCTTAAGACCTTTTTAAAAAATTCAATTCAGTATATTGGCTGAGACAAAAAAAACCAGTAGTGTTTGTTCCCATTGAAGACTGTTCCCCATCTTCTGATTTCATTAGCTAACAGCCATTTACTACAATGAGTTATATAGCTTAGCTTAAGCACCTGCAGTGTCACGAACAGGAGTCTGGCTCATGGCATCCTCACATTTAATATTAAGCATTTTTCCTTGTCTTTAGGGAATGTTTCCAGATATTGGCCCATCTTTTCTTTGTAAAGTTTAATCTTACAGCAGGTTTTGAATTTTGAACATATTGACAACAGCTTATTGCAAGGGGTTCTACACTGCCCACCTTTCAAAATAGGAAATTTTGTGGAATTCTTATGTAAAACGGCCATCTATCTGGACTATATATATTTCACTCAGTAGACACACTCTGAGAAACGATATCTGCTTGCTGCGTGTATATTTTCTTATGCAGTAAAATTTTTCTGTGTAATTGTAAGTACTTTCCAGAGAGAAATGTGTAATATGTGATACAGCCCACTTGGGCATTTCACATCTGTTGTTCAATCATTAGACCATAACAGCAGTCATAACAATCAAAAAAAGATATGTTCCAGTAATTTACATGGCTTATTTTAATAGCTGGGCTTTATTTTTAATGAAAAGCAAAATGCATAATGAATAGAATCTGTTGTTTGCTTAACCTTACTGAAATGAACTAGACAGCTGAGTCTTCCAGCACTCTCTACAATATTGCCCCCCATACACATCAGTTTCATAAATAATACTGTGGCCAAGAATAGGTACAGTTCCCTGTCCATTTTTGTCTCTCACATCTGCCCCTCACTCCAGTTAGGATTCTGTCCAGCGCACACATTTTATCAACAGTACCAACTCAAAATTTATAGGTTTGTTTCAAAGAAAGAATAATACCGCATTGCTGTTTTTCAAAAACATCTGGATAGATGACAAACAGCTGGAGATGTGTAAGTAGAGGCCATCAGAAAACCACACTTTGAGGTAAATGGTTATTTCTCCTCTTAAAAGGTTATCCCTCCAGGCACACAAAACTTTCAGTGCTACATGCCTCAGAGTCGGAGAAGTGAAAACAAAGTTGTGCTGTCACCTGATTGACAGCTTACAGAACAAGAGCAAGCTAATCTGCCCGATGTGAATTGTGACAAGCTTGTAAAAGCAGGCAGTCTTTTCCTCCCAAGGGAGCCCCATTCCTAGATGCAGAATCAGCGTCTAGTCTAATGAGGCCCTTCCACTTTCCTAGGTTCATAATTGCAGTTAACCTCCACGCCACAAATATTTCTTTTGAACGGCAACCCAGTCAAACCAACAATAAATTCCAATCCTCTTTTCTTTCTTTACTTATATGTAAAACAATCCCAGTAAGAGTTCCTGAAATAGTACTTAACATTTATACAAAGTGCTTTTATGATGATCTGAAGAGAAACAAGGGAAATTGGCTTGTAGCTATTCAGGTCCACAGTGATTTTCCAAGGTTTCAGGCAGGATACATTCCCCCATTCTACCTGGAGATGGAGATGTCTGTTATATTCAGTAATTGTCTCCCATCCATCTACTAACCAATCCCAGGCCCACTTAGCTTCCAGAATCAGATAAGATTGCAAGCATTTAGGACAACAGCTTTCCCTATATTGCATCTCCAAGCCTTACAATAGCTTAGTGAGGTAAGTTAACATCCTTTGGGTGAATGAGCCTAAGAGGAGCTTGCCTAAGCATTGCTTTAATGTTACATAGTATCATCTTTATATCATATTGAAATAAAAAATATTATTTCTGTAAGTACTGAACATGAGATTCCCTGTTAAGGACCTTTTCTCTCTCTCTTTATGCCAGGGGCAAATCCCAATCCAATGCATATTGGCTAGTTTTATGAACTGTAGAAATAAAAAAAAATTAGTACAAAACACAGTGTAATGGAACCAGGTTATGAGGGTCAATGCTCCAGACTTTCTGAATACCAAGATATGGTATTATTTGCTACCCTTTCAGGCTTTCCTGCTTCCCCTGAGCTTAGCTAGAATTGTCACAATAGCTGTAAGCTATCCTTCTAATGCAAAGTATTTAAGGATGGCTTGGTCTTGAATAGCCACTTAAAAGCCATTAGCTTTACAAACTGCTGCTCCTCATTTGTTTACAGCAGTTGTTCCCAACCTTGAGTCCCCAGGCATTCCTGGACTACAACTCCCAGAAGCCTTCACCACTACCTGAGCTGGCAAGAGCTTCTGGGAGTTGAAGTTCAAAAACATATGGGGACCCAAGGTTGGGAATAACTAGTTTATAGGGACATGTCTAGCAGCCTGCATTTTAGATGGTTCTGCTGGGAGCTGACTGCAGTAGGGCCCCCATATCTGCGGCATCAGTATCTGTGGTTTCACTTATCCACAGTCTGAAAATTTTAATAATATTAAAAGAAAAAAACGGGAAATAATGTACGTATTTTCATGATATTCTTATTGTTGAAGAATACATAGCATGGTCTCTCACTCGTTCTAATGGCCAGTTCTGGTAATACATGGTGAAAATACCATATTTTTCCGTATATAAGACTATACGTTTGTCTAAAATCTTTGGACTAAAAATTGAAGGTCTTCTTATACACAGAAATAAGCTGAGGAGAGAACAAAAACAAATGGAGGGGAAAGCAGAGATCAAAGCGATCCTGCAGCACTTTGATCCCTTTTCCCCTCTACATGCTAAGCCCCACTTATATTTCTTAATTTTGGATTAGAAAAGTGGGGGGCGTCTTATACATTGGGGCGTCTTATACACGGAAAATACAGTCCTTTTTTCCTGGATTTTTCTTTTCTTTTACCATGCTATGTATAGTGTTCATATTATCCACAGTTTTCATCATCCACATGGGGGCTTAGAACCAATTACCCGCAGATCTGGAGGTCCTACTGTACAAGGAAAATAGTGAAGAACTTTCAGATTTTCTGCTACACCACATCTCCCCCAAATACCTTACCCAGCATGGCCCAAAAAAAGGAACATGTTAATCCAGAAAAGCTAATCTCTTTTCCATCTCTGAAAAATATGCAGTTTGTTAAACAGCCCAAAGAACCTGGTCTCAAAAACTACAAAATATTTTCTGCAGCCTCTCTCATATTATCAAGATGCATGGGCAAATGTTAAGAAAATGAGGTAGGGAGCAGTCCATTTTAAAACTGGGTGTTCATTCTCCCCAAATGCAGACTTGATGCTCACTTTGTGAAAGGAGCATCTGATAAGAAAACATGCATAGGTGTTTACGTCCCTGTCTATTTGATGACAAATAGAATGTGACAAAACCTCAAAGAGAACTTCTACCTGTAGCCTAAGAAATGCTGAAGGGGGGAAATGCATTTTTCAATAATAATAATAATAATAATAATAATAATAATAATAATAATAATAATAATAATAATTTATTGTCATTGTAAGTATATACACATACAACGAAATTCACAGACACCCAGAGACCAGACACATGCACACACATAAAATTCCCAAACACTCCCCACCCACTAAAAGTCCCCCACTAAAAATACAAACATCTACACCACAGGCCAAGTTACACAGTCCAACTAATTATTCACTACTGGTGGTCTTTAAGCTCATTATTAATTGCAATTATAGCTCTGGGATAAAAACTATTGAGAAAACGTGTGGTCCGAGTCTTAATTGTTCTATATCTTCTGCCAGATGGTAACAGTTCAAAAAAGTTATAAGCAGGATGGGAAGAGTCTCTCAGGATGCTATGTGATTTCCTTAGACAGCGGGATGTGAAGATGTCATCCAGGGTTGGTAGCTGGAGCCCGATGATATTCTGGGCAATTTTAATGGTTCTCTGTAGAGCTTTTTTGTCCGCTACAGAGCTACTCCCAAACCATGCCAGAATGCCATAGGTTAGGACACTCTCAATGGTGCTACGATAGTATGACAGAAGCAAATGCTGAGATAAATTTAACTTGCCGAGCATTCTCAGGAAATACAGCCTCTTCTGTGCCTTCTTCATTAGCATGTTGGCATTTATAGTCCATGAGAGGTCCTCTGAGATGTAAGTACCCAGAAATTTAAAACTACCAACTCTCTCCACTTCCTCACCGTTTATGTACAGTGGTAAATGTACATATCTCTTCCTCCTAAAATCAATTATGAGTTCTTTAGTTTTTTTGATGTTAAGTGTGAGATGATTTTCTTTACACCAAAGTATCAACCTTTGTACTTCCTTTCTATAAGCAGACTCATTGTTCTTATTTATGAGCCCCACCACTGTCGTATCATCCGCAAATTTAATAATTGCATTGGTGTTATACAGTGGGGTGCAATCATGTGTGTACAGGGAATAGAGGAAGGGACTTAGCACGCAGCCCTGGGGAGCTCCTGTACTTAGTACCAGGGTAGAAGAATGGTGAGATCCCATCCTTACTGACTGTGGCCTATCTGTCAGAAAATCCTTTATCCACATGCATATCTCCTGAGGTAATCCCAGGTTGATCATTTTAAAAAACAACCTATTTGGTAGAATGGTATTAAAAGCAGAGCTATAATCCACAAACAACAGCCTCGCATAAGTTCCCTGATGTTCTAAGTGGCTCAATACAGTATGGAGTACAATGGACACAGCATCATCAGTAGATCTATTTTTCCTGTATGCAAATTGCCATGGGTCCAAAGAAGGTGGAAGACTAGCCTTAATGTAATCCAGCACCAATCTCTCAAAACATTTCATAACAACAGATGTTAAAGCTACTGGTCTGTAATCATTGAGAGATACCACAGCTGACTGCTTGGGGACTGGCACTATAATAGATGTCTTCAGGCAAGTGGGGACTGAACACTGCAACAAGGATAGATTGAAAATATCCGTAAAAACTCCAGCTAATTCTGCAGCACAGCCCCTAATAACTCGTCCCATGATTCCATCTGGTCCAGCTGCCTTTCGAACATTAATATTCTGGAAAGCGCGTCTCACATCTGAAATCTGCAGTACTAGTGGTTGTCTGTTGATAGACAATAGAAGGTGTCTTCTAAAAATGCCAGGATTTGCAATCAAAATCTACCCAGCAAATTAAATATTCCCAGCCATTGCATTAATTGTTTACGCACAGCATGGGAACCGTCCCTGTAGTTTTAAGGAAAGGCTGTCATCTGTCTTTACATAGCATCCTCCATCCTGTCATCGGTTGATCTTCTTTTCTAGAGCAACTTTGCTAATGAAACTTTCAAATGCCAGTCCCTGAGCAGACGCAAGAGAAGAAGAAAAGGATGGGATGGGACTGAAACGGGTGCATGACAGTCTTCAAGCAGATGCCAAAGTCTAGCAGGGTGCAGAGGTTTTTCTAAAGATCAGACTAGTTAATTTATGGGAGGGTTTGTTTGTTTGAGAAGGATGTGGTGGCGCTGTGAGTTAAACTGCAGAAGCCTCTGTGCTGCAAGGTCAGAAGACCAGCAGTCGTAAGATCAAATCTATCTGACGGAGTGAGCTCCCGTCGCTTGTCCCAGCTCCTGCCAACCTAGCAGTTCAAAAGCATATAAAAATGCAAGTATATAAACAGATACCACCAGTGATACATATCTAGTCGTGCTGGCCCCGTGACCACGGAAACTGTCTACGGACAAACACTGGCTCTATGGCTTGGAAACGGGGATGAGCACCGCCCCTTAGAGTCAGATACAACTGGACAGATTGTCAAGGGGAACTTTTACCTTTACCTTTGTTTGTTTCATGGAAACTAAGAAATATTGGTGGGGAAAGGTTCCCACATCTCAAAGTGTTGCCTGAAGACTCCAGAAATTGCTATGCTCCTCTGGTTTTCCAAGTGAGGTGACAATTCTTAGGGGGAGGTGACAATTCTTAGGGGGAGCATCACTCAAGGAGGAGAACATCTGGTGTTTGTGTGCATGGCGGCTTTAAATCCTAGGCACCCGTTTCGATCCATTCCCAACTGGAAATGAATCATCACAAAAAGGGTTTTAAGGTGTGTTGTATTAAAGGAGGAAGAGGACGATGAGGGACAGGGAACCAGTGAATCTGTGCTCTCGAGGCCATCATGCTATTTAAAACAAAGCAAGGAGTGGAGCATTCGCATCATGACTCTTGAGCCTTCTTGTTGCACCAATCATGGCAATAGCAGCATAGTACTCGAGGGGGGAAGAACTCCCCATGGGTGGACAGTGAGTTTTCTACAAATCACAGTAACATCAGAGGGCCTGGGGAAAAAAACCACATGTATTGTCTGTTATATACAAGGTTGTGCAGGACAGGAGCCTTGAGCCCAAATGGCACTAACTTTTGCACTCTGTCTATCAGAAAACTGCTCCAGGCCTCCTCATGGTGGAAATCAGCATGAAGGGAAACCAAGTAAACCGCTCCCAGAATCAGGATAAAGCACAGCTAACCAGATAATATGGCAATATGGAGGCAAGTAAGTAAACCATTACTGACAACCTCCTTGGTACCAGCTGGGACATGATGGAGAAATCAGACTTTCACCATCTCCATTGTTGGTCACCCTGAGATTTGTCTCAGATCTCCCCTGGAGATCTGGGGATAAATAACAATTCCCTGAAATTGTCTCTGGTCGTCTGATCCCTGGCAAGTTTTAACTCATATCCACGATTTAGGTTGCAAGTGATGCATTCCATGTCTGTATAGTGGCAGAAGAGAAAGCTAAATTCTCTTGCCATCCTGCCTACCACATTCTTGAGCCTACTCAGTGCTTCCCGCATTAGCTGGTTGCTTCTCTCGTTCCACATGGTGCCCAGTAAATGCAAAACCACAAGTGCAATAGTCAACTCAACACACCTCACACTGGAACTGAAGTTACAAAGATATGTTCACAAATCCATGGTCATGGAGGTAGAGATATGGTAGAAAACAGTGGTTCAATCTGATCAGAGGGATGCCTTGCCCCTTTATGCTAAAATGAATTGCCTGCCACTTATCAGATTACAGGTTACCTCATATGTGAGCACACTACTATTTATGATAATTTTAAACCGGTGTTAGATTGCATAGCCATTCAAACAGAGAACTCCCTCAAAGAATTTATAACAAAAGCAAAGCAGATATAAAAACACAGTGGCACCTCAAGGTCAAACGGATTCATTTTGTTGGAAGCTATGGTGGATTACAATCCAGTTCCTCGGGCACATAGAATGAAATATTTAGCAATATTTTATATACACAGGATGGGGGATTGGGAGAATGAGGAGGAAGTAAAGAGAAATGCAGCTACAGAAAACAAGTTTTCAAAATGACAACAGTACTATTAATGCAGGTAATAAGTTTTCATGGTGTTGATTATGTAAACATGCTGCTTGCAGGAATAATGATTGACTGTCTGCCAGGAACACGTATGGCTATATTTGAAGTGCAATATTTTGTTTGTTTCAGGAAGAATTTTTTTTTCCTCTTGAATCAACCTCTGATTCTGATGCCAAAGCTTTATCAAGAAAAGTTACTTCTTGTCTATTCAATAATTGTTGCAAAAAAACTATCTTATTACTATACAGCAAGAATGAGAGCCTTGATCTTTTATTAACCCTTTAGATGCACACTGGAATTTATAGAAGTGGGATACAGGTACATCTCTAATTCCAGGATGCAAGTAAAGGTGTGGATAAGGACAAAGGCTTTTGAGATCATTATTAGCTCAAACTGAAATAAAACTCCAAGTATTTAAGATACGACAATACATTTTATTTTCTTATTGTTTGCTTTTGTTGTATTTGCTGAAACAGGCTAACACAATACCTCTTCGTAAATCATCTAAAAAGGAAGGCCACTCTAAAGATAGATGTTAGTCTCAGGTAGAAAATAGGCTTCTAGACTACTCCATGACCAAATCCGGGGTGTTCCACCATCTCAGACACTCCGTATGTGTTCAATGGGTTTCCTATACCTGCCGGATCAGCAGCATCCCATCCCTGAGACTTCAGCATAAAAAGTTGAGACCAGTGGGCAGAGCATTATGCTATCTCAGATGCAGAAGCTGAGAAAGGGGCCTTTTCATCAAGGCTTTGCTCTTCTTCTGCCAGGGCTTCTGCAACAAAAAGTGACATGAGTCACAACACTGGTTCTCCACTCCATGCCTGGCTCCAAATGGCACCATGGACCCAATGGCAACGTGCCCAAAAAAAATCATGAGAGGTGACTGGTGGTACAGCCATGGGACACATATACTTTGTCCTATCATGCCATTTGGAGCAACACATATAGAAACATTTCCATGCTGAGTCCATGAGTCTTAGTGCCTCCAGGGAATGCATAGAGATGGGTTCACGTGTATTAAAGACACCTTACCTGCAAAACCAAAGCTTTCTCTCCCCCCCCCCCCGTGTCTTTCACCCTTAGATTCATCTCCATGTGTGGAGTTCGAAGAAGGCTAGAAATTCCCTGAGACTTCAGCCAGCACCCCAAGACCTGGGAACTCTGGTTCTTAGCTCATAGAAACTGAAGATACTGTTTTCACAGCAACTGAACAACTATACCTTAACAATCTGTCTAGAGCACTTAGCGTGTCATCGATAAGTAAGCAGGCATGGCTTTGGAGTGCTTGGTGCAGGAAGTGCAGTAGATCTTACGTAATACGTTATCAACAAAAATGTAATTCCTCCAAGCTTTGATCACAAATTCTAGACAGTGTTTGTCTTGCTAAATACAGTACTACATTTCACAGAGGTTATGAGTTTGGTCTTGTTTTCTTCAAGGGTAAACTTGCACGGCAAAAGAGTCTCCTGGAAAGAAATCAGAGGACTCTCTACAAAAGGATGTATTTTGAATATCTAAAACCAATGTAAAACCATCAGCAAAATAGAAGAGGGTCTATTTATTGAATTAAAAAGAAAGATTTTGGAGAATCCATTCTGCAGATGGAGTCTACCATATTTTGCAGATTGAGTGCCTAATTGCATAGACCATTTGAATCATTTCTTTTTCCTCCTTTTTTTAATATTGATATATTTTAATGTATAGTCACAAGTATATATACCACTGGGCCTGTTCACATCGCTGTCAGTTCAATCGGTACATTTCTTGCTATTGTACCAGTTTTGTAGTCTATACATGTCATTTCATATAAGCTGATTCATTTTCCATCCTGTTTCCAGGTCCCCACTGCCTTAAAATTTTCTTTTAAAAAATCATAAGTGATATATCGCTGTTTTCCTGTCACTTCCAACAGTTAGTCAATGCATCACCCAGTTGGATATGTCACTAGATAAACGCAGGGCAGCATTAAAAAGGAACTGAATGGTTGTTGAAAAACAAGGGGGAGGGAGTTAACTATAAGCTGCACAAAAGCAGGGTCAAAGGTTACATATGGGAAGACATTGGCTAAGTGGTACATTGGCAAACTGTTGTGGAGAAAAAATATCAAATAAAAAGTATGTGGTTTATCACTAAGTATTTTTTTTTTTAAAAAAATGTGGTGGTCACAATGACCTATTCATAATGTAAATAAATCAACTGCAACTTTCAAATGTGCCGAAACAACAAGCATTGAATCAAAACAGGGACTGGATCATTTTTAAAAGGCCATGCCAGTGGGGTGGAAAAAGCCAAATGAATCCATGTCGCCCATGATGCGTCATGTGATTAGAATGTTATCCGTTCCCTTCTTTTCCATTACCAAACTGTGAAGAGTTCCCCTTGCCACCCAACATCCTGAAAATGACACCAAAAATGCAGGAATTGGGAGCTGATATAAAAGGTACAGATGGGGCGATGGTGATGTAGTTCCATAAAAACTAGCTCAAAATCTTTTTCTGCTTGAGGTAGAGCAGACAAGAATGCCTCCCAATCCGAAACACAGTATGCAGTACCTGAAAACAAGCTGTATTATTTTGACACTTCAGGTAGACTGTTATCCATGCCTCATGGTGACATTAGTTGCCCTAATCCTAATCCTAGTAGTTTAAGTTTACATTTATTGAGGTACAGTAAAAACAATGAGAGGGACTACAAGGAGATAGGTGCATTGCGAGATTTGGTAATTGGGACAAACTCCACCCTCTTACACATTGCAACTAGGAAAAACTTTGCTACCTGTGCTGGGGTATAAGGGTTATGGTCTAGTAGGCAGGGTTTTACAAACCAACTGGAAGGGTAGCCTTGTTCAGTAATGGGCAGATTCGGTTATTCCTGATTCATTCATAAAATGGGCTGTCTAAAAGTGTATGCGCAAGAAATTCAGGGGACCCTTTTCCACATGGGCAGAATCTTTCTTGGCGTGGGGTTCCCTTAAGTCTGACCTGAAGAAGGGCTGAGGAGAGCACATTCAGTCTGGCCAGCATGAATAAAATTCGTCTGGCGCCGACACTGATGATATTTTGGCGCCAAGTCAAAACCTTCCTGTTCCAGAAGGCTTTTAACTGAAATAACATAAACTGTGGGTCTTGATGATGGCGATTTTAATTGTATTTTAATCGTATTTTAATTGTATTTTAATCATTTTATATTTTATTGTATTGATTTTTAATTGTTGTAAGCCGCCCAGAGACCTTTGGGTAGAGTGGGCGGCATATAAATTAAATAAATAAATAAATAAATAAATGCTCTGCAGGTTAGGTAGCCTGCAGGGGTCCTATATGGTGGGAAAATGCCATGTGACAAAGGGAAGCACCTTCTGTTTGCCTGGGGAAAAGAGTTCGTTCTTTTCTACATCGTGTAGCCTCTGGGTGAAAGCTCTTACGGCCTGGTTCTGCCGAAACGTCAGAATATGTTCAAGAGGGATGCCTATGGACCTAATGTTTTGTTGGATGAAAGATTGCCACTGACTGTGGTGGGAATCAAGTAGCATATAGTGCACATATCCCAGTGGATCTGCTGAAAAAAGTAATCTAAGCCAATACTTCAGGGTCTGAGTCCAAGCATCCTAATCCTAACACTAACCCTTATTTTGCCACATGATGTGGACAGCTTACTGTGCTTCCTTTGCCTAATGGCAGGGCCTGCTCTACATGGCTTTACTACAGTGGGAGACATACTCCACAAAAAAATGTAAACAGGAAATCTCTACTGTCAAATGCAGAGCAGGAGCAAAATAAGATATATGACTTATTGGGGTCAGGTATAAGAATACAGTTTGTTGCTCGTAAATGAGGACCATGGGAACCTATGCTGTCCTGCCCAGTGCCTCTCTGAATAGAAGAAAATCTAAGAAAAGATTCGTCAAAGCAAAATTAGCCAGCCGTGGCAAACATGTAAACACACACACACCACACAACGTGAAGCTCAGATGGGTGACTGTTTACCTCACACAGCCTTTTCAATTGTATTCTTTTCAGTAAGTTGTCATTAGCGGTGCATATATGTATTTGGAACATGAGTGCAAATTGCTCACTTTTCACCTTTTAATTTCCAGGCTGCTGAGGTGAACATTTCCTTTTTTTTTTTTTCCCCAGACGATTAATCAAGTTGCAGCAGGCGTTGCTCCTGTTTCATTTCCTAAGCCGTGTATACTAGACTTGGAGGTCGAGAAAGCAGGGTGAAGGGGGAGAGCAGCAATATGGGGGGCCGAGGGAGGTGGCTGTAGTCATGTACGACTGCCATGAAGCTTCAGGCTACAACTGATGCTGTGGGAACATCATTGTTCCTTCTGTCAGTCAGCTGAAGTGGGTCGTTTCCCCCCCCCCGGCTCCCGAACTCCACCCACAAAGTTCTGCACAGACTTGACATGAAAAGATCTCCTGGATAGCTGCCTGCTGGCATCCAATGACAGAAGGAAGTCAGGAATCTTGTACAACCTCCAGGGGACCAAAAAAAAAGTATGGCCCTGTGACCTCACAGAAAAGTTCATAGCTTCCATAAGCAGGAAGTGGAATGAAAGAAGATGGTAAGATCGCTGAGATGTTGAAGGGTGTTCTGTTTATGGCTCTTTCTTCCTCCCTCTTTTTCTCTGGAGCATTTCCAGTGAACAACAATAGCTGCTGTGCAGATTGTTTTTGCTGGTGTGACTGGTGGTTTGGGCCTTTTGAAGGATCTCTTGCTTATTTCTCATCTTATTCATTTGTCCAGCCCGTTCCATCTCTAGAAGTTTAGCTGGTGTCGCTGGATGCTGCTTTAAATAGCATGGTTCCATCCTATAGAATCCTGGAAATTGCAGTTTTACCAAGGTATCCAGTGTGGTACTTTGAATTCTCTGCTAGAGACTTCCAGCGCACTTCCCAGAAAGAACACCAGACAATTCTAATTACCTTTTGAAGCCTGTATTTAGAATCCAGCATGGACACAAACTGTGACATCCAGCGCTTGAACAAGTTTCTTTTTTGAATGACAGCCTCCAGGTGAATTCCAGTAGAGGACATTCCTCTTGCATTCTGTGATTGCACCCTGTAGGTTTAGAGCAGAGGTTCTCAACCTTGAGTCCCCAAATGTTCTTGGATTAAAGCTCCCAGAAGCCTTCATCACTAGCTGTGCTGGTCAGGATTTCTGGGAGTTGTAGTTCAAAATCATCCGGGGACCCAAAGTTAGGAACCACCATAGAGGTTTTCCTCCATATGCATGAGGGTGTTAAGGACAACCTGGAAGATAACTCGTTGAAAGCAAGTTAAAAAAAAAAACCCATTTCTGTCTTGGGTGTGGAATACTGCCCCAGTCAGAATGACATTAATTCTAGCCTACCTTCTGATTAAGATGAGAATCCACAGATTCCTGAACAGCCATGCATCATTCCACAAAGGCATTCATGTTTTGTGGACGGACTCTTCTAGAGCCGGTGTAGAAGGTTTACACATTCAACGCAGCAGCAGTTCTCAGAGTAATCCCCCACAGCAAGCCTCCACAGCTTTCTTACATCCATTTTGCAGAAGTAAAGCCTTAAACAGAAAGCCAGTGGGATGTTCAAGACCACTTTGTTGATCTGAGGTTTTCATGGACAGCTTTTTCACACTGCAAATAGTCAAAGACTATTAAGAGTCATTTTTTCCTGAAAGCATGTAGAGTGAACTGCTGGATAGCTCAGTGGTTTAGGTCTCTGTCTGTGTAGCCAAAGGTTGGGAGTTCTATTCCCCACTGTGCCTCTGTGAGACGTTGGACTCAATGATCCATAGGGTCCCTTCCAGATCTGCTGTTCAAAGGTTATTATTATTAATTACAAAATGGATGCTTCAGAACTCATAGAATGAGGGGGGAAGGTAAAGGTTCCCCTTGACAATTTTTGTCCAGTTGTGTTCGACTCTAGGGGGCGGTGCTCATCCCCGTTTCCAAGCCATAGAGCCAGCGTTTTGTCCGAAGACAATCTTCCGTGGTCACATGGCCAGTGCGACTTAGACATGGAATGCTGTTACCTTCCCACCAAGGTGGTCCCTATTGATCTACTTGCATTTGCATGCTTTCAAACCGCTAGGTTGGTGGGAGCTGGGACAAGCGACGGGGGCTCACTCCGTTGCGTGGATTCGATCTTACAACTGCTGGTCTTCTGACCCTGCAGCACAGACTTCTGCAGTTTAGCCCACAGCGCCACCACGTCCCTTTTGAGGGGGGAAGGGGCACATTTATTTGTTTGTGTTTATTCTTTTTTTCTTTCTTTTCAATTGCCCTATAGCATACTATGATTGATCTCAATGGGAGATGAACTAATTCAGTATACTGGCATCCTTTTTGAAGGTCCTATCTTCAAAGTTTGGAAAAATTTACTTTCCCCAAGCCCTTCAAGGGTTCCATGACTGTGTTCTTCAGTTACCTTGAAAAGACTTGACATTTGCCTAAACAAATTGGCAAGGAAAACCAAACTTCTTTTAGGAAGGAGTCATCTCTTTTTTTTTTTCACTTGAGCAGTTTTTCATCCTCTGTGTATGTTGACTTCAGCAACGGGAAATTCTGCCTATCCAGAAGTATGTCGTTCCTGCAGCTAATTATACCTGAAAGATAAGTCTTTATTTCCACATCCTTTCTTGCAAAACAGTTAATTTCACCTGGAGAAAGTCAGCCTGGCACAAGCTGCTAGGCTGTTTGTATACCAACGTTGGTGGATGACTTTGGAAGCAAACAGAGACAGTTCAGCCTGGACTCACAGAGCCTCCGTGTGTACATAAAACACAATTGTTCCCTTTGTGGGTGGGTGGCAAGGAGGAATACATTAATTCATTTGGTCTCATGCCCTTTCCTTGAGCAAAAGACAAGGTTATGCAAGGCAAAAAAATGAGGATGTGTGCATGCCCTTGTCAATTATCCTGATATTTATTGGGAGGCAAATTTTGCCAAATATGGCCCTTTACAAGAAATTTCTGCTTGTGTGGCTATAATTTTCTCCTACAGAAAGTGATGGAAGAAACTAGAGGATTGGCTGTCCTTGACTTGATTCTAACCAACAGAGATGACTTGGTAGATGAAGTGGAAGCAAGAGGAACTCTGGGGGAAAGTGACCATCTTTTACTTGAGGTCTTGCTTTCAAAGGAAGCAAAAGCAGTGTTGTGTACACTGGACTTCAGGTCAGCCAATTTTAATAAACTCAGAGCAATGATAAGTAAGAATTAGGATTCTTGTTACCTTTCCTACCTCATAGAATCATGAAGTTGGAAAGGGCCTATAAAGCCATGCTCAATGCAAGGATAGAAATCAAAGGATATCTGCCAGGTGGTTACTTACATTTCTCTTGAATTGCTTTAGCATTGGAGCACTCACCACCACTCTAAGTAATTGGTTCCATTGTCGTACTGCTCTAACAGTTAAGAACTTTGTCCTGATACTTGTTCTTCCTGTGGTATTTCTCTAATAAACACAAGTTTTCTTATTTTCTGAGTAAAAAAGGATAGATCTGATTTCTTTCCAAAGGGGAAAAGATTAATCATGCCAACATTTAAGGGCTAAATCCACAAGTTAATATAGCTGCTGCTTGCTGTGCCAATGGGCATCTTCTGGGGCATCTTATTGCTTATGTCACAATAAATCTGTGAGTCCATGCTGGCTGTGGGATTCTGGGAGCTGTAGTCTAAAGATGTAACTTTTCCTGGCTGCTTCACAGGCACTGCAGTGCCCAGTTATCTGTCATGATCTGGCCGTAATGAAGAGTGTTTTGCAAGGTGGCTGTTCTGCAAGGCAAAACAAAGGCAGCTGTTGAATTCAGAAGGATCTACAGTCATATTCTTCCTTTCTTTTCCAAAGGGAGCTGATGGCATTTAACCTGGCCTGACGCAGGCCAGATGGCATTGCAGGTCAGTTTGACCTGTGTGGTCAAAGATAGACAGCTTGGTAAACAAGGCTCTGTGGCACGAAGAAACTTTGAAACCCTGCATATGCAAGGGTGGTGGCATGCTGCCATTTGGAAGAGTGATGCTGAGGAAGTAGAATCAGAAAAAGTGTTAAGTCTCTTTGACATGCAAGTTGACTAGAACTTTTAAAAAGCCAGGGTACTTGTGCCTAGAAACCTGCATGAGGTACAAGAAGTGGTCCAGATAGGCGGGGTACAAATCAAATCAAATCAAATCAAATCAAATCAAATCAATCAATCAATCAATCAATCAATCAATCAATCAATCAATCAATCAATCAATAAAGTGTCCAATGCAAGTGGGGAAAAAAGTAGCCAGAAGCACGACAGAAGAGACTGAGTCAAATAGTCCCATCACTTCATCCTATTGCACGATCACTGGAAGAATGTCAAAGGACATTGAATAATTAACAATAATAGAATGGGACACATTTTTCTGTAGGTTTTTTTCACTGGTGGTGGTGGGGTTCCACATTTAAAAAAATACTTCCACTAGTCTGTTAGATCTGGTGATTTATCCCAAATCAGCCAGAGTTATCCATGGATGATGGATCTTGGCTCCAGCCAGGGTTGCAAAGTCAACAGTCTCCCATCCCCTTGGATTTCAGGGTGAGAACCTGACACCAGGGGCTGGAATCCTCTGATGTCACATAGGTAAGGTAGGCAGGCAAAAGGAGAGGGTTTCTCCCCATAGGTTTTGTGCTGTTGCTGCCAAGATGACTCATTAGTCAAAATCCTTGTGTTCCATTTCCTGCCTTGCTCCCAATGGGCCTAAGGTATAAAAAAGCCAGAAGCAGGAGAGGAGAGAACTGGCATGTGGATGCACTTGAGCCTGTCCTGCTTCTGAAACAGCACACACACACCCCTTCACATGGAGTGAGTGAGCCTTGACACTAAACAGAAAAAGGTGGCGATGGGTATCAATCTTTCAATCCACGTCATGTACAAAAATCAAACGTTGTTGTCCCCTACTTCCCCTCACTAGGAAACTGATTTCCTTGCCTGGAAACACATAGAAGCACATTGATTGCCTGAGACTTCAGCCTGGAAACCTGACAGCTTCACTGCACCTGTAATATTAGAGGAAGCTTGTAGTATAATAGAAGCTTACGGACTCCTACAACATCACTTGAAATTGAGCCAACAAGAGAATCCACTTTATTTATCTGCTATTCTATTCAAGGTGTGGGGCCTAATAGAGTGTCCTTTTCTTTTTAATCAACCCCTGATGTGGATCAGGCCCCCTACTGTTTACTTTTGAGTAAAGGTAAAGGTAAAGGTTCCCCTTGACAATTTTTTTTGTCCAGTCGTGTTTGACTCTAGGAGGCGGTGCTCATCCCCGTTTCCAAGCCATAGAGCCAGCGTTTTGTCCGAAGACGATCTTCCGTGGTCACATGGCCAGTGCGACTTATACACAGAACGCTGTTACCTTCCCACCGAGGTGGTCCCTATTTATCTACTTGCATTTGTATGCTTTCGCTAGGTTGGCGGGAGCTGGGACAAGCGACAGGAGCTCACTCCATCGCGTGGATTCGATCTTACGACTGCTGGTCTTCTGACCCTGCAGCACAGGCTTCTGCGGTTTAGCCCGCAGCGCCACCACGTACCATTACTTTTGAGTAGATGAATCAATGAATAAACTTCCACAACTAGGCACTATGCATTTAATATATAATCTACTTTGACCCTCCATCCCACTCATTTAAATTATACTTCTCTCCGAGTAGACATGCACATTGTTCTAAAGGGGGAAAAAAATCTAAAATTGCCCTAACTCAAGATCAGAGTGGGATCTTATGGATCCACTGATATTATTATTTTGACATACTGGTCTTATACTTTTTAACTGCTGGATAGTTTAATGGTTTAGGTATCTGGCTGAGGAGTCAGCGGTTGTAAGTTCAATTCTCCGATGTGCCTCCTTGACAGGGACTGGACACGATGATCCATAGGGTCCTTCCAGTTCTGCACTTCTAAGATTATTAATATCACCTCTATCTTCCGCTGAAGTTTGAGATTTTCTGTACTAAGGCTCTTTGTAAGAACGCCAAATTTGAAAAAAAAAAAAATTGGTGTTATGGCTGAGTTATGACCAGGAAGAAACCAAAATGGCAGTTTCCTAATCCTGGTATTCATGCAGAAAACCACAGGCAGGATTGAATGAGGCATCAAAACAAAGACATCTGTACCTCCGTCAAAAGCGGAAGGAAACAATCCCAACTCTGGACTGGTGGGGGAACACGGAGTTGTCGATTCTTCCAGGACCTGTTTGAAGTGATCAAAAGAAGACTTTGTTGAAGTGCAGCGAGAGAATAAGGACATTAAGATGAAACAAGATTACATGGGAGATAACTACTCATTTTGTGAAACCTGTATTTAAAGTGTAGGGAGAGGGACTATCTGACACGAGATAGACCCCCTCCAGTTTTCCTGTGCTCTGTTATCTACAATTACCTACCTCTAATTAGGCGTTTAAGGCAGTGGACTCTTTGTAAGAAGCTATGATTAAGTGTGCCTGCCAGATTGGCCCTTTGTGTATTTATGATTATTTTAATACCCAACAAGATCCCATGCTTATATCTCTTTTACAGCAGTATAATACAATCTTGTACCTGTGTCATGAATAAATTTACATACTAAGATCTATATAAATAATCCAGGTTAAATGTTGCCCCATTCGGACACAAAATGGGGGAAACAAGTCAGCTTCGTATTATATTCCATTCAATTTCACTGAAGATCTTTTCCTCATCATCACATTTTGTATAGTGTCCTTCTACGTTTTGCTTCCAAAATTATAACGCACACAGATCCATAGTTTTGATTTGAGCTGCAGCAGGCGCCAGGAATACAAATATAAATCTGGTCGCAGTAGAATGAAGGAGCATGGGCAAACCACCCTAGTTGGTCACAATTAAAAAAATAAATAAAATAAAAAGCCCTGCTGCCCCTACAGCATTCCACAATTTATATCTAAATGTTTTCAAAACTAAATAATGTTGTGCCATCAAGTCAATTCTGACTTATGGCAACCCTTTTCAGGGTTTTCCAGGGAGAGAATACTCAGAAGTGGTTTACCATTCCCTTATTTTGGGCTCATTCTGGGAATATGCAGCTTGCCCAAGGCTACACAGGCTGGCTCTTGTGGGATGCACAGTGGGGAATTAAACTCCAAACTCTGGTTCCACAGCCAGATACCTAACTCACTGAGCTACCTAGCCAACGTTTTTTAATTGCAGCAAAAAAAAAAGTTGATGCTATTTTCTCATAATAGAGCTTACTGGCTTTGTGGCATGGGAAAGCACTGAATTTCATAGAAGCTACATTAAGACTAGATGTTATGTTATATTTTTAACAAGCCTGCTTAAATCACTGGCCCTTTTTGAACGTTTCGTTGATCACACCACTTTGCAAATGAAAGGCGCTGCGGGAAGAAACGTTTGTCCACTCTGTTTGTGGTGTTTCCCCGTGAATAGCAGGAAAGACTATCATTTTTAGGGCAGCAGCCATTCTGAATCTCCCCAAATTGCAAAAGGACCTTAGAACAGGGCTTTCGGAGGGAAACAAAATGGCAACCACTCAAATTCTCTTCTTCCCACTAAAAGAATCTCACTCTACCCATTGCTGAATCCTGAAAGAAACAGCCAAGAACCACAGAATTCTGGAGTTGGAAGGGACCCCAGGGGTCAGAGCAGTGTCACTCGATTGTACCAGGAAAAAAAGAACAGACACGGCAGAGTAAAATGTACCAAGCTTTTGAAGAAGAAGAAACCCAGTCCTTTCATGATTACCCTAACTACTGTCTTGCTGCGCAGCTTGGAAATTTGTTGGACAATCCCCAGAATCTTCCAGGCAGCATGGCCAGGTGACATTTTGACTAGTTGTCGTCCAGTAAATCAATTTTCCAAACTCTGCCTTTTCTATTAAGCTGTCTTTCCAGTCTTTTTTTATTTGTGTATGGAGCAAACCAATGGGGTGGAAGGATCAGACCACAGGGTGTTGTCGTTCTTTGGGGCGGCTGCTTCTGTGCCTCCCCCTTTCCCTCTGTGTTGGCTGAAGTCTAGGATCTAGGGGAGAGTCTCAAACCAGTACTTTTATAATCCGAACTGCTGAACTCTTAATAGCACAAAGTTCCACATCAGGTTATCTGACTGCCCTAAACCCTTCAGCTTTGCAAAGACAACACTGACAACATGAATGAGCTGAAGCATTTTTCTTTCACGAAGGGTGCAAAAAATCTTAGCAGTTTAGGAGAGCTCCTCAAGCATTCTCCTGACTGAAATTTGATGAATATAAACCTCTTCTTCCCTGCACCCACCTTGCCAGAATTCCTCTGTCTGTTTCATTGGGTCTGAAAACTGACCCTGAAAAGTGGTTTACCAGAAGGACTTTAGATTTATAAAAACGTTGGGAGCTTGCTGCTATTTAGATTAACGTCATGGGATGTTCAGTTTCAAGACTTTTTTCTCCCACCTCCTCCTGCCCCATTGTAAGCCTTCTATGCATTCTCCAGACTCCACACACAATGATATCCATCATCTTAAAATGTCATTCTGAGTAACTTAATGTGAAGGGGGGGTTTAAAAGCATCTTCCAGTTGCTACGGGGTGTGAGTGTGTAGAAGTAGCCTGGGGTGAGAGGTATCTTCTCAAAGACTAAATACCTTGCCTTCTCTCATTTCTCTTTATGTCTATTGGGACAAATGCTGGTCTCTCCCTTATCCCCTGCCCTCCCCCCCAAAAAATTTAAGAAACCTAGCAGGTTTTGCAGCTAGCAAATCTTGACAGTCTTCCGATACCTAAATAATGGATGGAAACGCTCTGTTTGCAGATCATGTATGTGGAAGAAGTGAACAGATAAGCAAACCAATTTTCCACCCTCCCTCCAGTGAATGCTAGAAAAAAGGAGTGATCTTTATTTCACCATGATAAGTTTATTCTTAAGCACAGCTGCATAAGTTCTGACTCATTCAGCCAAATATAACCATCACTTGTGTTCAGTATGTGTGCGTGTGTACACATACGCTGCATGCCAAATGATGCAACTTACCCCGGTACATTATACCAGCATAAGAGCTCAATAGGTTTTCAGCCAATACATAATCATTTTGCTAATTTATGTAGACATTGTATAGTGTAGAGGCCTATTCCTCAGACCTGTCTTTAACAAACCAATCCATAAGGGCCAATAAGAGATTGAGTCCAGAGATCTGGAAAACGTTCCTTTAATCAGCTGGGCAAAGTAACGGACAGATAGTCTCTTTCGAAACTGCCAGGCTTACAAATAAGTAATCCCCCTTTTTATACCCTTAAACAGTTATACTATCCTCCTTCTACCACCCATTCTCCTGTCCCCTCTCTTCTGTCCATCACAGTCTTACAATCTCCTGATCATGAGTTGGCAATTGCTCACCACCCCTGCCCAGTCCTGTTTGCACATACATAATCCATCATGGAGTCACTGTGGTTCCCTTCAATAGACTTCCTATTATTTTGATCCCATTACTATTCACAGAATCATAGACTAATAGAATTGGAGGAGGCCTATAAGGCCATCAAGTCCAACCCCCTGCTCAATGCATGAATCCAAATCAAATTAGATCTGACAAATGGTGGTCTAATTTTCTCTTCAGTGCCTCCTTTGTTGGAACACTCACCATCTCCAGGGTAATTGGTTCTACTGTCATACTGCTCTAACAGTTAGTAAGTTTTTCCTAATATTCAGCTGAAAGCTGGCTTCTTGTAATCTGAGCCCATTATTATGTGTCCTGCACTCCAGGATGATTGAGAACAGAACCTGCCCTTCCTCTGTCTGACAATCTTTCAATTATTTTAAGAGTGTTATTACTTTTATTTAATAATACTTTTATTATTATGATTAACCATCACAAATAATAAAAATGGATGCATGAAACAAATTTTCTCATCAACAACAAATGCAAAATTATTATGAGACATTTAAGACTAACAAATATATTTCAGTGTGAACGTTTGTGGATTATAATCCACTTCTTTAGACAGATCTTCAGAGCTATTTGTTTCATTTCTTTGGTTCTTTGACAAATGTGGGTGGATGTGTTCTTTATATATATATATCAGAGGAAGGAAGGAAGGAAGGGAGTTTATTTATATACAGTACTGCCATCAGTATGCATTAGTATAGAATACAAGGTGGCAGGTTTTTGCCCTGAGTAGCTCCTAGCCTAAACTTCAATCTAAGAAATAGTGAAGCAAGGAGGGAACTAATTGTAACGGGGAAAGGCACAGGGAAGCAATATGTGGTTCTTTTAGTTGAGAACAGTTTGTTTATTTATTTATTTATTTATTTATTTATTTATTTATTTATTTATTTATTTATTTATTTATTTATTTATATCCTGCCTATCTAGTCAGTTAAGACCACTCTAGGCGGCTTACAAGACAGCAATATATATAAAAACAATTCTACATAAAGAAAACTTTCAACAAGGAGGGACAAAGAGTAAGGAGAGGAGAGGAAGGGGAGGTCAGGAATTGATTGAGGGGAAGGCCTCCCAGAACATCAGTGTTTTAAGTTGCTTTTTAAAAATACCCAGCGAGGGAGCCGCACGCATATCAGTAGGTAGATTATTCCAGAGGCGAGGAGCCACCGCCAAGAAGGCTCGATTTCTTGTCTTTTCTTTCCGGGCCTCCCTCGGCGTCAGGCTCCTCAGCCTCACCTCCTGGCTTGCGCGAGTGACACGGGTAGATCTTGGTGGGAGTAGGCGTTCCGCGAGGTATCGAGGCCCTAAACTGTTTAGGGCTTTATACGTAAGCATCAACACTTTGAAGTCGATGCGGAAGGAGACGGGCAGCCAATGCAATGCAGCCAGAGTGGGTGAAATGTGTTGGTATTTTTTCACACCACTGAGAATTCTGGCCGCTGCATTCTGCACCACCTGAAGTTTCCGCAGCAGCCTCAAAGGTACAGTAGCCCCACAGTTGGGGGCCCTTGGGAAGTTATCAAGCATTGCAAAGTCATAGACTCTTGGGTGATTGTTTGCAAACTGTGTCTGTTTAATGGGCAAACCAAAAAGAGATTCTGGATTGAATTTAAAAGCTAAGATGGACATTGCAGTAGCTGCTGGTCTCCATGAAAGATCATAAAAAAGGCAAAGGTCATTCTGTCCATGTCTAAATGACACTGCTGAAGCCATGACAATTAACTCCAAAAGCTAGGGTATAGCCAGACAGGCAGCATCCCATTTTGTGTGACTTCTGACCCAAACTTGGGATACCTGGAGAATGGGCCTGAGTCTCAAAGTCAAAACGGGTCTGGCAGCCCTTACACAGAGAGGCGCGTCAGCTGGCTCTTCTTCTTGATGTCTTTCATACCTGTAAGAGTAGAGCTCTGATGTGATTGTGGGTTGGGGGGGCACATTCCATCAAGTGACCCTGCAGGTGTAGCCTGAGTCTAACCCTAACCTGTGTCCAGATATGGATAACTGATGTACATAATTTGTTCATAAACAAATTCTGTCTTTTTGCCAGAACTTTAACAAAAGTGAAATTCAAAATCTACCCACAGCAAAAGTGATGTGTTTTCTTTTCAATTTCACAGAGCAATTCATTGTTGACTCTAAAGCTCCCAGTGTAGACAAGAAGGTCCAAAACAGAAGAAAGCAATAAACCTATTTGCAAGCGATGGTTGGTGATACAACAGCACATGAGACAAAATAAGCAATACTTTTGAGGACAACACAGGCAGGACCGTCTCGGTCTCTGTAAGAAAAGTCAGCACGGCTGCCCATTGCAAGCAAGGAGCTCTAACAGAGTTAATACATTTGTGTGCACTATGGGAAGAATGAATGACTAAAACAGGGATCACACATAATGAGGAAGCAACACTGAAAGTAGACAGGATGTACCCAGGTTACATCCAAGCATGCATAGCACTAGAGGTATGCCTTAGGACCAGCATAGATGGCAGTCAGGTTCTTCACAAAACAAATTTCCCATTTCTTGGCTTTTGTCAGTCACTTTCCTTTCCATTTCTTCCCCATTTGATCAGGTCTTGGTATGGAGGAAGCCAGTGGATGTGGCTTGAAAGAGATATCCATGCTGCAGTGGCCTACATAATTTTGGGTTTCTGATCCCAGTCTCCACAAATATTATTTATTGTTTTATTTTTTTCAATTTATACCCCACCCATCTAGACCAAAGTCTACTCTGGGCGGCTAGGATGCTTACAGGGGTCAAGCAGACACCTATCCCTTATCAGATTGGTTGGTGGAGTCTCAGGCCAGACACTATGACAAAAGAGCCTCTAAAGATAAAGGTAAATCAGGTAAATTAATCTCTTTAGCCTGTGCAAAGCCTGGGAGAGTTGGGGTTTTAAGCAGGATGTACAAGTGATGTTTGCATTATCTTTCCCTGCTGGTCTGCTTCAGCTTATCAGAGGATCTCACCTTTATGTCAGAAGCTGTCAATTAGATTTTGTTCCAAAGCTTTATCTGCACAGGGGAAATCCATTTGGCTTATTGTGGTGGGGGTGTGGAGGGAGAGAGGCGTAGAACCAATAAAAAATAATTGATTGGCTTTAAATCCTTTGTGGACACAGGAGATTTATATGAAAGGTGACAGAAACAGTTTTAGACCAACTCAGTAAGAAAGATGGTTCAGCTGCACCAGTACAATTGGCAATCAAAACCCTTGCATAATGAAGCAAGCCCTTGTTAAGATCTGTTCAGCTAGCTCAAGTGCCAGGCAGGCACCTTTGCAACGTAACTCATTCCCAAATGCAGAAGAGGCTTTGTATTGGAGCTTTGGAAAGGAAGAAGCACAATAGATTGGAGACGCACAAGGCAATTTAACTTCCCATTTATGTAGACTGTAGTCATCCATTATTATATGTCCCCCTCCAAATGCACACAATGTTAAGGGTGGGCAACTGCGGCCTTCCAGAGGTTGTTGGACTGCAATTCCCATGATCCCCTCTCTCTTGGCTGTGCTGGTTAGGGTTGGAAAGCCACTGCTGCCCACTCCTGAACTATAAAGCGCATCTTGATCCAGCTCATACAAAGTCATAAAGAAATAGGCACAGCAACAATGGATGATATCCAAAGTGCATAATTAGTTCCAATCATCACAATTCCCAGTATCAGGCACTCCTCTAAGAGCCTTTAGGATTAAATACTGGACAGTCCCAGGAATTAAAATGAAGTCAATAAGTAAATAAATATATAGAGGTTTTTTTTTTTTTTTAAGTAACAACGCAAGCCAGATGTCGGTCCTATTGGCCATGGGATGTTTCTCCTGCATAATCCAAATATTTTTAATCCCTAAGGAGTCTTTCCCAGACATTTTGACTTTTTTTTTTCAGACAGTCTCATCACTTAAGATAAGATACCCTTTCCTTGACCATACAGTCAAGTCAGTCATGAATCCGTTGCTCAAGTTCTGAATCTGAGCTGATCTTCCCCTCACGTAATGATCAACCTTAGACGGCCTGTCTAACAAGAGTGCCAAAAATTAATTCCAGAGTTAGAGATAGTCCTACTCTAATGAATGCTCTGGTCTAATACATCTGGTGCAGGCTATGAAAGTGATGGGTGTTCTGCTCATTGTTGTCTAGTAGGGGCTTGGAGGTTCACAAGGACTTCTGGTCTTCTCCTTGTAAATACAGGCAGTAGCCATTTCTCAACCAACGGGGCCCTAGAAATTGAGTTGACTTCTGAGGTACTGATAAAAAGATTTGAGGTAAGCAGATTTGTGTTATTTTGGAATTCTCCAGACATTCTGGGGCATTCTGGGGGGGGGGGGGGCTGTAATCCAGAAACAAATAACAATATGGGAGAAACAATGGCTGCTATCACCATTTGTAGTAGCATTACCATGTTTTTTCCCAGCCAGATAGGTTATGGACTTCCGGAGGGTGTGCCTGATGAAAGGGCTGCATGGCTGCCACATCTGCCATACTTTTCTCCCAGTGTCCAAGACTACGCTGCCAATGTTTCCTTTTCTTAAAAGAGGGTCCAGGATAATGGTCAGCTGTGAGCCCTAGCAGAGTCTGCTGCCTCCCCCAGAGGACATATTGAACTCCAGTGCTGCCCTTGAGAAGTTAGTTTCTACATGAATGGGTCAGAAAGGAGCAACACACCAAGGACAGATAGCATGACATGCCACAACTATGTCCAAGGGCCTGTACGCTTCTCTCTACAGGAGGAGCATTGTGGACGAAGGCTGCCTGTGCCATTTCTTCATCGGGCTGCTCCACAGCCAGACTAAAAATGCAAGAAGAGCCACAAAGATGATCAGGGGGCTGGAAACCAAGCCTTATGAGGAAAGACCGAAAGAACGGGGTATATTTAGCCTTGAGAAAAGAAGAATGAGGGCAGACATGATAGCACTCTTCAAATACTTGAAAGGTTACCATACAGAGGAAGTTCAGGATTTGTTCTTGATCATCCCAGAGTGCAAGACATCAAATAATGGGCTCAAGTTACAGGAAGCCAGATTTCTGTAGAATACCAGAAAAAAAACTTCTAACTGTTAGAGCAGTTCGACAATGGAGACAGTTACCCCAGGAGGTAGTGAGTGCTCCAACACTAGAGTCATTCAAGAGAAAAACTAAGCAACTGTCTGTCAGATTTGGATTTCTGTATTAGGCAGGGGATTGGACTCAATAGACTTATAGGCCCCCTTCAGCTCCCTTATTCTATCTTTCCTGAGAAAGCGACATTCTTTCCCCATTACAGAAACTGCCTGGACTGCCCACTGATAGAGTGGAATTCTCCACACCTGAGATGGCAGGTTAGTTCAGTGGCCTCAGAATAGGTAAATACTGTTATGTTTTCCAGTGGAAAAAATGGAGCACCTGGCCAGCTCAGGAAAAAAAACGACCTCAGGGACGGCACCAGTCTGCCGGAGTAGCTGCCACCAGAAGCAGTTGCCTCATTCAGCCTAATGGTAGGCCTGGCCCTTGGTTGGCCTCTCAAGCCCTACTTGCATGCCACTAATAAGAGCAGCTTTCAAGAGTTTACTTTCAATCATTATCTGCTAGCTTCACAATAGAAACCGGGCGCTTCCAAATGGAGGGGTCCCGCTGTTGTCGATCAAAAGACATTATGCAGCTGTTCCATCTCCTCCTCCTTCTCAGATGTTACGTGGAAAGAAAAGAGATAGAAGAAGGAGTGAGAAGCCATGAAGGTTACAAGTGGAAGGCAGCAGAATCTGGAACTCAGGATCCCATAAACTGCTATCTATCTATCTATCTATCTATCTATCTATCTATCTATCTATCTATCTATCTATCTATCTATCTATCTATCTATCTATCTATCTATCTATCTATCTATCTATCTATCTATCTATCTATCTATCTATCTATCTACCTACCTACCTACCTACCTACCTACCTACCTACCTACCTACCTACCTACCTACCTACCTACCTACCTACCTATCTATCTATCTATCCAGCTTTTATCCCGCCCATCTTGATTCAACAAATCTACTCTGGGCAGCTTACAGTCCGGGTACAAAGCAAACATTAAAACAACAATATATTGTATTGCTATGACTGATACTAGATAATCAATGGAAAAAAGTTTCAGCTGGAAGTACCCACAAGCCACAGTTTGCAGGCCAAATAAGATGTGAGGCCAGATTTGCCATTAAAAGGTAATAAAACATTATTCTTGTGGAGACATATCGTTTCCAAGCTGCTGTGTCTGCACAACCAGGCCAAGGACAAGCCACCAACCATTGGCCAGCTAATTTGCATCATACCAGGCCATGTTAGGTTAATCAAACATCCTTCATTTCCTAAAGAAGCTCAACTGCTAACTGTGAAGCTACAGTCTTGTATTGTTTGATTCTAAAGCCATTTGCCTCCCCTATAGATATATTTTTGTCTATTATTGCCAGGATAGAATGCATTTCAGTTTTGACCAAGATCAGAGCTTGGAAGTAACTAGTTACATATAGCATAGTTACCTGTAACTAGTTAATTTTTGGGTAACAAGTAATATAACTAGTAATCTTTCTTTTGAAGTATAAGAAGTAACACCTGGGTTACTTGGATGGAATGAGTACCACCCAGTTATTCTAGAAAATTATTTATAAAGGGCATATTAAGCCATGTTTAGAGGCATTTTAAAAGCATTTTTTTTCATGTTTTAGGCCCTTCTCTTATCAGTCCTAAGTAGCAAAGAGGGGTCTACTTTGCTTTCTGTCCTTGGTATTTTTAGAAATATTTCAAAGATACCATATCAGAACTGGCCGTTAGGGGGAACTCAAGAATTTTTCTTTGTAATTTCATGAACTGCTGGCATTAACAGCCCCACAGCAATGCACGGCTAACCCATAATACCACAGGATCTTTCTATGATTTGGGCCATGATAATGATAGCATCAACCTGAGAAGTAATGAGTAACTCAACAAGTACTTTTTAAAAAAAGTAACGTTCTGAGCTCTGACCTAAATACGGCTGCTTTCTTATCTGCACCCCTACTTGCTTATCTTAAAACAACTGTGAAAATGAAGCAGACAGTTTCCTGTGGTGAAGAGATTGGGGACAGATCAGTCATTTATGTGAGAATGATGGCGAGGAATCACTCCTACCCGGAGTAAGTCTTCTAAGTGCCTCTCTTTCTCCCCCTCTCTCGTTCTCTCTCTTTTTAATATTTTCCAGTACTAATCATGGAACCCTTCCCTTCCTCCCCCTTCCCTCTTCCCCACCTCTTCATATTTATACAAGAAGTGTTTGATTTCTAACGTGTGACATGTTGGTATGAAACTGGTGACTGAATTAATTAAAAACAAAGACGAGAGCTCTTCTTTCCCTCCCCCTTTACCCCACCCCTGCAATTATAATTCAAGCAAAATGCTGGCGGTGAGTCGCTCGGCAGGCAATGTTCTAGTTTAGAACCGTGAACCTGTTTTATGGGTTTTCTGTCCTTCTGGTCGGCGCTTCCAGCTAAAATCTATCATTGGAAGAGTGAAATCTGGAGAAGAGGGAGCAGTTCCAGACAGCCAAAAAAAGGGAGGGGGGGAAGGGTGGAGACAGATGCTAAGTGGTAATTTTAAAAAGCACTCTCTATAGGGTGGCCAGCTGGCTGGATGGCTCAGTGGTTTAGGTCTCTGGCTGCAAAGCCATAGGTTGGGAGTTCAATTCCCCACTGTGACTCAGTGCAAGTAGAAGCAGCCTGCGTGGGTCTTCTCAGGCAAGCTGCACAATCCCCTGAAGAAGAGGATGATAAACCTGAGTATTCTGAAATAAAAAAGGGTCACCATAATTCAGAATTGACTTGATGGCATATTATTATCATCTATATGGGGTAAAAAAAATTATTAGGCCTTCTCCTCTGTGTTTGGAACAACTTGACATTTCAAAAATTAAGAAATAAGATATAATGCATGCAGGCCAAATAACATGTGATGAGAGGATCTGAGTGCGTGAAACCGGGTGAAAGAAACATCACCAGTCATTTAAGATAATGCAGATGGCACCATATATTATAAATAAAATAAATAAATATTACTGGCTCCAAATAGTGATAACTTGAAACAATTACTGGTGAAGGTGCAAGAAGAAAGCACAAAAGCAGGATTATAGTTGATCAATATAAGGACAAAGAAGATGTGACTACAGAAGAAGTATATAATTTTATTATGTGTAATGAACAAATAGGGATTGTTAAAGATTTTCTATACAGTATGTTGGCTCCAACATCTGTCAGTATGGATGCTACAGCCATGAAACATATGGATGTAAAAGCTGGAGAATGAAGAAAACTGGCAGTGGTGGGAAAAAAACTTTATAAATCTGAAATGTGATATTGAAAGAGAGCTTTAAGTACACCATGAACCGTCAGAGACAGAACTAAGTGGATTCTAGATCAAATCAAGCCTGAACTTTCCTTAGTACAGTGGGGTCTCTACTTAAGAACGTCTCTACTTAAGAACAATCCAACTTAAGAACAGCTCCATTTGCTAAATTTTGCTTCTACTTGAGAACAGAAATCCAAGATAAGAACAGGAAAAAAAACCTTTCCTGCTCTTTTTTTAACCTTAGGTCATCTTAGGTTAAAAAAAATTCTCCCCCTAGTGGTAGAGTACGTATTAACCAGCTTTGCATTAGTTCCTATGGGAACTAATGCTTCAATGTACGAACACACCTCTACATAACAAAAAAACAGCCAGAACGGATTAATTGGTTTTCAGTCCATTCCTATGGGAAATTTTGCTTCAACTTAAGAACGTTTCAGCTTAAGAACACCATTCCAAAATGGATTAAGTTCTTAAGTAGAGGTTCCACTGTAGTTTCTATGGACGGAAAAGAGCAGATACAGATTAAATGGTTTTCAATGCATTCCTATGGGAAATGCAGATTCAACATAAGAACTTTTCAACTTGAGAACCACCTTCCAATACGGATTAAGTTCTTAAGTAGAGACCCCACTGTAGCTAGAATGACAAGAATGTCATACTTTGGAAACACCATGAGAAAGCAAGACTCACTGGAAAAGACAGTAATGGCAGGAAAAGTTGATAGCAGCAGGAAAAGGAGAAGAGAAAATGTAACCTGGTGCGAAAGAAAGCCATGCTGTTAATCCATAAGTCCTGAGCAGGGCTGCTACTGATAGGATCTTTTGGAGGCTGTTAATTCATATTTTCACCAGAAGTCATAAGCAGCTTGATGGTACATGAGAACAAGAAGGGTGGCCCTCATTATATTATCTCCTTTCTAGGGTTAATAATAGTAATTGTGTGCCATCCAGTCATTTCTGACTTATGGCAACCCTTTTCGGGGTTTTCTCAGCAGAGAGTACTCAAAAGTGGCTTGCCATTCCCTTCTTCTGGGGTTCCCTAGGACTGTGCAGCTTGCCCAAGGCCACACAGGCTGGCTCTTCTGAGAGGCACAGTGGGGGATTGATCTCCCAAGCTCTGGAGAAAGGCTCAAGGAGAGGGGAAATCAGTGCTTCATCGAATAGCAACAAGAAGGCCTATGTCTGTAAGACTATATTTCTTTATGTATTAACCTGGAAATAAATCCCAGAAAGCAAAGTCAGCTTCAGTGGCCAATAACCAAGCACCGCATGCAGGCCCACCTCGCCAGGACCTGCTTTGGCCTCCACCCAACCACTTACCCTAGGTATCAGAGGCACACAATACAAAGTGGTTCATTGGGTAGCTGTGAGAAATTTCACATGTTTTGTGCCTTCCACAGTGTAACTGTTGCCCCCAAGAAGAACAGTCTGCATGCCATCTATCACCATGCCAGAAGACATCGGTTGCATGCTGAGGGGCATGTACCTCTTCCCAGGAAAACATGAATAAAATCAGGTTACATGGCTGCATATCTGTTCGTTTTTGTCCCTCTTTCCTCCCACTCTCCTCCTTCTCTCCCTCCCTCTCTCTCACACACACACCTTTCCCCCTCCCTCACTATCTGCTCATGTCTCCCCAGGATTTACTTATTTTCAGATCTATCAGCCGATGAACCATCTTTCCTCACCATCTCTTGCAAACAAACACACAATCTCTGCACGAACTCTCAACGGTGACTAGCAGCAAGAGGCCTGTAGCAACACGTTAGAATGGCTTGTTTTCCTCCACAGGATATTCCAGAGTATTATTTATGGGCAGAATTCCCGTCAGCTACAGCAAGCGAGTATGAGAGCGCTCACTGTAGTGCAAACATTTATCTTACTGCTCCCTGCCTGGGCTTTGTCTCCCTTCAGAGATGGTTAATGATCTTCTGACCTCCACGAACAAAGGTCAGTGTCCATGTGCATCTAGCTCCCCATACATCTCCACTGGAACACTCCTTTCCCCAACAAGCATAACACATCCGCAGTTAATATATGCCAGTGGGAAAGGGGACACTTTTGTAACCTCACTGAACTAAAAAAGGGGCAGAGTCATGTGATCTAAACAAAATAAAATACAAAAGAGAAGGCAATACCTTTATAGACCACTCATCATACAATATGCAAGCTTTCATTGATCAAGGCCACTTCATCAGGCTTGTACCAGTCTGAAGAACTTAAAAATCCAAAGCTTCATTGCCAGATAGATTTGGCCAGGAAAGTTACTCTTAGATGTAAAGTCCGAAAGTTCTTGGCAAGATGGATTTTGCCAGGCATGTCTTTCTTAGATGGAAGTCAGGAAAGATGTGGGCAACATTTAAGTTGTTGTTTAAAGTTACACCCAATGCAGTCGTGAATTGGATGTCACACCCCAGTTCTTCAAGCAAAGAGGCACAGGCCATGTAACCTCTATTGTCGTGCTATATATGGTCCCCCAAGAACTCTTTACTCTTTGTTGTTACATTTTCCTGAATACTTTTCTCTGAATGCTGTTTTTCAAATTCATACATATTGCAGGAAGTTTGTCCTGCTACCCGGGCTGCGGAAGAAAAGCATACTAGTAAACAGATCAAGATGCTGATCAGGTCCTTCAAAATCCTATACAGTGTAGAACACCTTTCCCCATTTATATTTTCCTGATCATTGAGATGGAGCAATACACTGTACGGAGAAAGTCCAGAGGGTTTCTCACTAATAGTGCCAGATTATGGAGGCTCAGTGGGTGCTGATGTTATCTTTATTTTGGCACCAAGTTAAAACCTAGCTCTTCATTCAGGTGCCTGACACCAAACAGGATCACAGTCAAGTCTTCAATCTTTCAGTCTGCTAGTTTCTGGGTGTTTTTTTTTCCCCCTGAGTTGTCGAACTTTTTGAAATAATTTTTAAAGTGTTTTAAGTTGTTTTAATTTATTTGTGCTCTTTTCCGCTTTGTGATCTAGTGAGGATTACTGTTTCTGCTGCCGCCACCACAAAAATTACCCCAGTTTCTCTAGAAAACATGGTGTGTGGAGAGTAATCTCCTGTTTCCCAGCTAAATCGCATTACGTTTTGTGCCAGCACTTGCAACAACAGTAAGCATCTCACAGAGGGCACAAAAATGGCTGTGGAAAGTGTCATAATGGGCAGCTGGGAATCTACCACTACCTCACAGATGACTCTGGTTAGGGGAAGTTTAAGGAAGTCTCCCACCTAGAGACTGAAGATGGTACTACGGACTATGGAGATGTTCCTTAACTAAAATTATTTAATCTAATTTAAAAAGAAATTAATCTTCAGTTGCACCTTCCTAAGATCTGCTTATTATGAGTCCTAAGTTTCAAGTGTCTAGGTTGAATGGATGCAGAGCTGTTGTACACAAACATGCGCATCTGCGTGCATGCACACACACACAAACACACACACGATTAACGCATACATAGAGAAATATTTTTGAAGACTAACTTGTGTTGATTGTAGTACTTATAAATGCACTTTGCAGGGTATCCTGGGATATCCTACCCCTGACCTCCACATTGCAGTTATATGTTGGGCACTACGTTTCAGAAAAGGGGAAGAGGCTATGGCCCATTCGTTTTGGAATTTGTTCAGCAACAGATTTAGAAGAAGCACAGAACATTAAAATATTTAAGGTGCTCAATAACTTGTCACTTCTCCCATTAGCTCACCAAGCAAGATGGATGGAATGGAACTGGTTTCCCTGAAGTAACATCCATTAGCACATCTGATCCAGCAGGCTGAGTTGCTGGAACTTTTCCGCTCTCCCTCGGTAGGAAAACATTGACTTCGCCAAGGTGAGTCACATCATCCAGAACGGTTCAGCATTTCTCACACTTCCCTAAATCAGCATTACAGTTTCAGACTATAGGGCTCTGCCAAGGGGTCACAAGCAGGCCATGCAGAAAAGCCAGTCATTCTGTGTAGAGCTTCTCGAAAGGGAGCAGAGGACATTTCGATGGATGACTAAGAGTCTCACTCTTGTCCTATATTTGTATTTCATTATCATTTGGTGGTCACCCCAAATGTTTGTCCTTATTTATGTTTAAGTGTCACACATATATCCATTTTCCTCCAGTGACCTCTAGGTGCTATATGTGGCTTTCCCTCCCTACTCTATCCTCGTAACAACCATATAAGATAAATCCATCTGTGGTCACCTAGCGAGTTTCTTCACAAAATGAAGATTTGAACTCAAGTTTTCCAAGTCCTCATTGGACACTCTATAAACACCAAACTACTTATCTGTCCATGATCACTGTTGCTACTTTTCTGTGTTTTGCTGAGAGGCCTCTATAACCAAGCATTAGGCAGAATGTTAAAGCCAAATACGTACAGAGGTGGGGCAAGATCTGTTCTCGATCATCCCAGAGTGCAGAACATGTAATAATGTCAAGCTACAGGAAGCCAGATTTAGGCTGAAAACCTCTTAATTGTTAGAGCAGTGTGACAATGGAATCAGTCACCTCAGGAGGTGGTGAGCCCTCCAATGCTGGAGGCATCCAAGAGAAAATTGGACAATAATCTGTCAGATCTGCTTTGATTTGGATTCCTGCACTGAGCAGGGGTTTGGACTAAATAGCCTTATAGGCCTCTTCCAACGGAATGACTCTATGATTCTATAAATACTAATTACAGTAATTAAGATAAAGATATTGGGGTAAGACTATGTCTCCACATTTACAGGTGCCTACCTCATATCTCTTTGCAATCAGAAAGCTTCCTCAGATTATTGGAATGAATGGAGACCTACCACCACCATCAGTGACATATAACTGACAGAAGAGAATACAGATTGTTCATACACAAAAGAAGCATTCAGTTGTTCCCCCCATAGATACACTCACCACACACAGCAATGTGTGCCAAGCCCCTCCTCACTGGCTATTACCTTTTCCATGTGAAAAGCGACGCGTCTCCAGCAGAGATGTTCCTGCTTGCATGGATCCTGATTTTCCACGCTTTTTGCTCCTATGTAAAGCCCGTAGAAGAACTAGAATGTCTCTGATACAGACATGCCACATCCCATGTGTATGAAACAATAATCAGACAGGGAGGGTTGGACATTCCTCTTTTAGAAACATTAGTGTCTCTGTGGAGGTAATGATTGAATACCCCCAAAGTCCACCTAGGAAAATGGTAGAATTAGCAGCTACATCCTCTTTGGATCGGCATGTTGGTCTTGCACCGGCTTTCAAAGGTATATAGGGAAGCAGTCTAGAATAAACAGTACTAATGCAGAGGAGTTTAAGGTATGCACTTAACCATATTTATTTACAGCTCACAAATCCTTAGACCAGATTCATCTCTCTCTCTCTCTCTCTCTCTCTCTCTCTCTCTCTCTCTCTCTCTCTCTCTCTCTCTCTCTCTCTCTCACACACACACACACACACACACACACACACACACACAGAGAGAGAGAGAGAGAGAGAGAGAGTAAGAATAATGTATTTCTAGTGTCAAAGTCTTCTAAAACGGTGGCTGCATAAGTTTCACCCTAGCAGTTGCCACAGGAATTGTATTGTTATCATCTTTAGCTGTTACCAGTCATCTAAAATGATCTGCTTACATTGGCCAATACATATATTCCAATTTCATCTGTTTCCAGACTCATCTTGTCCACAGTGGCTTCAGCAAACCAATGACCATTTGCTGAAGGTAAATGTGGTATATTGACTCAAGAGATCTGGGTTCAAATCCCCACTAGGCCATGAAGCTCATGAAGCCTTGGGCCTGTCAGACCTTACCTCACAAGGTTGTTGACAGGAGAAAATACAAGAGGAGGGAAGCCGCATAAGCTGCTTTGAACTCACTGCAGAAAATATGTGATGTAAATGCAACTCATAAAGTAAAGAGGACAAGAGAAGATGGTGTCGATGTAAAGTAAATAAATTTTCTAAAGCATTTGTTAGACTTTAAGACCCAGGAGGGTTTTTTTTTTTCACTTTCACACTAGCAGCAGAAGGGAGGGAAAACATCTGGAAGATCTGATAGTATCAAGAGATATTAATGCCAAAAAGTATAACCTGAGTACAAGAATAAATTCAACAGCGATATAAATATTTTTACCTACAAGAGAATTGCTCTGAGGAGGAATGTGGTACTTTCTATTTAAGCAGCAGGAGTGAAACTTATCCTCTTCATCTGAAATTCCTGATATAAGAAGCATGTCTTGTTGTTTGACTCTCATTTACTTAGCTTTTGGCATAAATTCACTGAGCTTTAGACCACCAGCACTTCTGAATGGGAAAATTAATTGCAAGTATCATCCCCATATACGTCTAAATGATTGGGAAGCTGGAGCCTTTCTACAATGAAAGCACATCCAATTTTAGTGAAGTTCAAAGGAAGAAATGTTTATTTATAGATTAGAGTTTTAAAAGATAGGCCGCTCATAAAGTTTGCTGAAATACTGACAGGATTCTTCTCCTCCCCCCCCCCCCCACTTCAGATAGCTCAATCCATAGGAAGAAAATGAAGGTTGAAGATGTCACTTTTTCAGCTAAAAAATATATGGTAAGTGAATCATTTTTCCAAGGAGAGACAGACAAGATGCTCTTGGGTGCTCTGATTGCAGTTGAGACCATAGGATCTACCAGTGAAGTCTGAAGCTGCTGAATGTTGCCTCTGGTGAAAAAGTAGATTTATTTTTTTTTGGAGTGTCAGCTTGTCACCACTATGGCAGGGTATTTCAACGTGTCTGGAGAAAGAACGTACATGTCTCCCTTTGGGGCTCAGCTTTGCTCGCTTCTCAGATGCAGAACCCCTCAGTGTTGGAATGCAGATTTTTGTCAGTGAAATTATTCCACGCATCATTATGCTGTTGTGTCACACAAAACTTGTTCTTGAAAGAAAAAGGAAAAAAAACACAAAGAGCTGTGTGGACAAAATTACAACCCACAAATGACCCTTTGCTTTTTGTCCTTTTTTGTCTTGAAGACTGAAACTGGCAGATTCCATTCAGCTGACCACTTCTAGAAGGCCCAACGCCTTTGCAACGCCTTTGCATTTACTCTCGCAAGATGCAACATAGTTCCATCAAATCTAGTGCAGGGCAGATACCTGGGCCTACCTACAGACCTGAGAACCTGTCCATGTGGCCAGGGAAAAACCGAATCTCTGCATCATATGCTGTTTCATTGCATTTTGTACATGGATATCCGCCTGCTCCACCAGTCGGTCTTTCCCCCCTCCCACACGCGATGGGATGACCTAAAGAAAACCCAATACCTCTTGAATGGTACTAATAAGGAAGTTACTGTATCAACTGCTCGATATGTTCACGCCATTATTCAGAGACGTCGCAACATGCCCTCTCTAAAATGAGGGGCTTAACGCTGTTTTTCTCTGCACCCCACTCGCAGGCAACGAACCCTGTATGCGTATTTTACTGTATTTATTTTGCGGCTCCTTCTGCTGTATGCCAATAAAGGTTTATTATTATTATTATTATTATTCTAGAAGGCATCATCACCTACTTGCAGCAGGAAGTCGTGCTCAGGCCCTACTAGCACAAGGATGTGTAAAAGTGACTTTGAGCCATCAAAGTTGCATAAAATAACCTGAAGTATTATTGCTGTTCCTCTTCATTTCCTTATGGAGAGAAAATCCACTCCAAATACAGGACCGCCTCTCACTCTTGGAGGCTCCTTTTCCTTAACATGCATTCATTTCAATAATGAGATCCAAACATTTTCAAGCTTCTTTGGATTTCACGGGTGGATAGGGACATGTGGAAATCATGTGAGTCACCACCAGAGAACTCTGAAAGGCATAAACCAATGTACTAACTTTCCTAAGCTCTCCTGTTATCCAGTCCCATTGAAGATGCCAATGAAATATTGGTTCAGCCTAAAGGGGTGGCACTAAGAAAGAGCAGGGCTGTGAGTAAGAAATTTTAATCAGGAAGAGCAGAAGAGCTGAAAAGTCCAGAGCAGCTGCTGCCACTTGGATTGCTGAGGCCAACTTTGTTTAGGGTTTTGAAGAACCCACATGTGGAACTGATTCTTCCAGGTATTGCACATCCGACCCATTTGAAGAATATATCTTGGATTTTTATCGGAATTCAAACACTTGAACTTTGCAATTCCACAAGCAACTTCTGTACTGGTGTTGTTACCTAGGAACTGGGTGCACGAATCATAACATTTTGTTGTTGTTATCATTGCTTATGTTATCTGTTATATAACTGTGAATAAGAGACTCATTTTATGAAACTGTGTTTGCAAGGTTCATCATAGCAGTGTTAAAGGCCTCCTAAAGGGGAAAAAGAAGTGTTAAGAACATTTTACAAATCAAGAGATGGCCCTAATGTGAAGTGAAAGAGGAAGTGTAAGTATCTTGAAGAGTTTGATAAACCAGAGTTGAAATTGCTACAAGGCACAGCCACGCTGGCTAGGGGAAATTCTGATAGTCCCAGTCCAGAAAACTTTTTCTGCACCCTCGTCTATTGGCGCCTTCACTCAGATCTCATTCCAAAATATTCACCTAGTTCCAAAGTCTGTCTCACTGCCCACCAGCTCAAGGTAGTAAAGGTAAAGGTTCCCCTTGACAATTCGTCCATTCGTGTTTGACTCTAGGGGGCGGTGCTCATCCCCGTTTCCAAGCCATAGAGCCAGCATTTGTCCGAAGACAATCTTCCGCGGTCACATGGCCAGTGTGACTAGACACGGAGCACCGTTAGCTCAAGGTGGCTTGTTGGCATATCACCAGTGGTGGACAATTGCCTAAAATGGCCTCGTTACCCTTGGCTTCTGCTTTGGGACGGCGGAAGCATTTCATTTTTCTGTCTCTGACATGATCTGCTCATGCTGTGGCAAGAAATCAGGATTCCCCAGGCAGAGAGAAAAGGAAAAGTTCAAAATGACAAGTGGACGACTGTGAAAACGGTCAGAGAGGGCAGAAGAGAATGTCACTCGGGCCAAAGCAGCCGACAAGCCTCAACGAGCAGAAGACACCAGCCCTCTTCTCTATGTTTGCACATATACATTGTTACCTCTCTTGCCTTACTCACCAGCAGAACCCAGAATTACAATACACTAATTACTTTTCTCTCATTCTTTTCTAGCTACGGGGAAGGTTGAAATGTGTATTCGGGGAAGGTTGAAAGGTGCATTCGGTGAAAGTGACCCTCCCACTAGGAAAGAACAAGTGCACAGAAGCATCTGGTGGCTGGTAGAAATAACAATGGGATCTACCCAGAAGGGGAGCAGCTTAGAAATGATCCTTTGACTCCGTATGAATCAGACTCTGAGATACAGTATAAAATAAAGAATTCTCTCTCACACACTCACTCACTCACTCTCTGTGTGTGCACATGTGTGTGTGTGTGTGTTTGAGAGAGAGAGAGAAAGAGAGAGAGAGAGAGAAGCTGGACATTCAGATCCTCTAGCAATCATTATCTAAACATACAAAGCTAGCTTGGTGAAACTTCCCCCTTCTGCATAATAGCTGGTGCCATTTGGGTTATGTAAACGCTGGCACTCAAAACTTGAGGGCATGTCTACCATGGCTGTTTTGAAGTAGGCTGATGTGGGCTAAATAGGGTTGATTGGGGTCAGATGGAGGTGCGGTAGGCCATTTGGTGTGACCCTTCCATCTAAATGGCACCTTGGAGCACAAGCGATTCGATTTGGTCTGGCTCTTTCTGATATCATGAAGAGGCTTAATAAGTGAACCGCTTCAGGATGCTGGCAAGTTGAACACTTCCTCTGCTCCTCAGGGAAGTGATTTTATTTTTTTTAAATCTAGTAGACTAATGCTAAAGTCCTGCATCGCTTAAAAGAAGAAATAATATTTTGTATTCTCGAAGGCTTTCACGGCTGGGATCCGATGGTTGTTGTAGGTTTTTCGGCCAGAACACAGCCAAACAGCCCGAAAAACCTACAACAGCCAAATAATATTTTATTTGGTTTATCTGAAGGGCCAGTCAAGAAGCTGTCCGCAGTTGAATCTGTAGAGTTTCTTGACCAATCCTTTAAGCAAAACCAAATAATATATTATTATTTTTTCTTTTTAAAAAAAGTGATGCGGTGCATCAGCTGTAGTGTATTAGAGTCTTTTAAAATGTTTTCACTTCCTCTGGTCTTCTGCCAAGAACCAGCAGAAGTGTTGAATTTGCCCCATAGCAACTTCCATATTTTTTTTTCTTCCCGAAGAAAACCTATGGTTTTCTATGGGGGGAATGACTGCAATAACTGCATAGTACTTTTCAGTTGTTGGGTTGAAACCTTCCTACTTCTCCATCCACACTCATAATTTGAAGGGAGGTTTGATAGGACCTTCTGGAAATCACTAATTAATAGGGTCTCCATTAATCAAAAGCAACTTGATGGCAGATGACAATAAGAAGCACCAGGCATCCACGCCCCCATAAAATTCCATGAATGAGATAGAAATTTGCACTATAAAAGCCTCATGTGGGAACACCTTTTATTTTTGAGAGTCTTCCAGATTTGTTGTTGATTTATCTTATTTATTTATCTACAAAGTGTATATGCCACCCAACATAATGAAGTCACTACTCAAGGTAGTTTACAGAGCATGAGACAAACTATATAAACTGAAACCAAAAATAATCAAAATAAAATACCATCACCCTCCTTAATAAATCAAAAACTTTCAACAAAAAAGGGCGGCCACCTGACGATAGCTAAAATAAATAGACACTAACAAAATGACAATAAACCAATAAATCACCCAAAGTGGACAAGCATAACAAAAATAACAGAACGTAAGTATAAACAAAATATTCTAAAAATATAACAAAATATGGATCATGAGAAAAGCTCACTCACACACAAAACATTTTTAATTGATATTATATTTGTTTTGGATGTAATAAATTAAGTGGAATACAACAGAGTTTTATGACAGGAAGGCCAGAGGAAAAATATCAGGAGGAGACGGAGAACCAAATCAATCAGTATGAAGGCAGGAAGGAAGGGGACCGTAAAACAAAGCACACTGTCTCTCCGTTTTGGGAAATAAACGTCTTCTGGTCAACATTAAACTACTAATTTGGACTAGATATTTCAGGCCAGATGTCAAGGCGAGCCCTAAAATTAACAAGGTTAACAGGGTGACTTCCACCTTCAACTCATCCAAAGGTTCTTCTCCCTTTGAAGTCCAGGGCACATTATCATACAGTGAGCTAGCATGTAACTGGGACTGAGAAGGGGAAAGGATGATTGTGTCCTATCTATAATTGGAGGGTTATCCGTTCCAGATTTATGCCCCATAAAACTGCATGTAGAAGAGAGCTGGGAATGCCCATGGAAGGTGTCTACAGATGACCGCAGTGTCTTAAAGTCAGTATATGTTCTATAGCAAGGAATGGATGAATCCCTTGGTTTTGCTTTCTCCCACATTCTTTTCCCTTTTTTAAATAATCTCTTTCCTTTGAGGTTACAAAGAAATTTCCAAATTTTGTTAAGGTATCACGAAAAATGAACAGAAGAAAATGCTCAAGTATCTCAGTTGTGATATTCCAGAAGTATGGCTATTCCCACAATGAAGAAAATCATGCTGTATCTGTCGGCTATCTGCCTGTTAAAAAGGAGGAGCCTCTTGGAAGACAATGATGATAATTGTAACACAACAGCAGCACAATTGTGGCTGAATACACATTTGTGCTGAATACACATGTGGCTGAATACAAATGTATGCATATTTGACATGGTAGGTATCAGGTATCCAGTAGACCAGTGGTCCTCAACCTTGGGCCTCCAGATGTTCTTGGACTTCAGCTCCCAGAAATCCTGGCCAAAAGAGGTGGTGGTGAAGGCTTCTGGGAGTTGTAGTCCAAGAACATCTGGAGGCCCAAAGTTGGGGACCACATCAGTACACCATCTGTCCCCCCAGCAGGTGCTTTTGAGGTCCTCAGAGTCCTCCCCAGAACAAATTCTCACCCCACGTTTGAAAAACAAACACAAGAATCCCATCATTGGGCTGCTATTCGCCATTAAAACAGTTGGAGTTGCTCGCATGCTGCCTTTAGTAGGTTTGGCTGGGAGGGACCTTTCTGGACTGGAGTGACTGTCAATCTATCCAGTACCAACCAATCATTCCTTCCCTGCCAAAACAGCTCTGCCTTGTTTTCGCAAAATATTTAATTTTGTTAGAACATTGAAAATGAAAATGAAAACAATAAAACGGTTTGGACTATTTGTTTTACAGTTTCTCGCTTCCTTTTTTCATGCGAACTAATTTGGTTTCATTTGGAGATGTGGAGGCACCAGGAAAGTCCAGGGGCTGGAAAAAGGGCCCACCAGTCTCCAGAACTTGACCACCCTTTATTTATGCCAATGCATTGGACCCACACCACATTCTGTGTGCAACCACAATCAGCAGAAGACAGTTACACAAACTTCACATGAACATTAATAGGGTTCTGACCATTATATGCTAGTGGAGTAGTCGTTTATCCGGTACATTTTATTGGACTTTCATTTTCTTTGAAGGTCATTGCTCTGCCCTGCGTAATAATCGACAACACAGCCAGCCACGACACCACACTCCCCAATGAAATGGTAGCGTTTTCTCTTGGTTTTAACGCGACTAATATATAAGCCACCAGAGTAAAGAAAAGCAGAAGGACCCCTGCAGCTGTTCCTGCAATTCACAAATTCATTCCAAATTAATGGTTGATTACCAGACATGCCTATGAGGAGTCACACTCACGTGTGAGTCATTTTATAATGAATGCTGCTGCCTCCCTTGTTCCATTGTAGGGAGAGGATGATTAGTGGTTTTGTAAGTGTTTTGTTTGAGATTAAGGCTTTCTCACTGAAGGATTGCCTCTTGTATTTACACACTGTCAGCTCCTTTCAGACAGGAGGGGCACAGATTGCTTCACCCTACCTGGAAAGGTAGGATATGTGTTAAGCCACGAACCAATGAAAAATCTCCTGACATCATCGTACAAGAACTTGGGAAGGATGTAGACCAAAAGTGGGTGGGTGAGAAGGCCAAGGCTGAGGAAACAAAAACAACTCTAATTGTGCCACTGAGACCAGACTAGGCCAAGCACTATCTCTTGGGCTCAGGTACACGGTGACAGTGGTAGACACATGTGTTGAAGGTAAACTAAGGTGTCATCCAGTCATACAAAAGCAAGAAGTGCAGTCTCATTTGTCAAGCGGAAAAGGACAGGAAGAGCAAGAGGCAGAATCTATGCCTCAGGGCTGGCCCCATCATTAGACAAAACAAGAAGTGCAGGGAGGGGAGCAAAGCAGTAAGGTTTGTATTGTGTAGCTATGGCCTGTGCCCTCTCTTGGATGATTAATGCATGCGTTTGTAATCTCAAGATGAGACCACTGTAATGCGCTCTACGTGGGGCTACCTTTGAGACTGATGCGGAAGCTTCAAATGGTGCATAATGCAGCAGCCAGACTTCTTAGTGGGGTAAGGAAACACCAACATATTACTCCCACTCTGGCCGCATTGCACTGGCTGCCCATGCGCTTCCGCATCGATTTCAAAGTTTTAATGATTACAGTATATACAAAGCCCTAAACGGTTTAGAACCTCGTTATCTGACGGAACGCCTTCTCCCACCAAAATCTACCCATATCACTCAATCTAGTCAAGAGGTGTGACTGAGGAACCTAACGCCGAGGGAGGCCCGGAAGGAAAAAACAAGAAACCGGGCCTTCTCAGCGATGGCTCCTCTGTTATGGAATAATCTACTTTCAGAGATCCACATGGCCCGTTCACTGGGTATTTTTAAAAGCCAATTAAAAACCCGGCTTTTCGGGCAGTCTTTCCCTCCGGGCACTATTTAATTTATCTTCTTTGTCTTTGCCGTCTTGAACGATTAATTATTTTTTGGATATTGATGTTATTTTAATTGTTTATTTTGTTCGATGTACGCCACCCAGAGTAGTCGAATGACTAGATGGGTGGGATATAAATAAATAAATAAATAAATAAATAAATAAATAAATAAATAAATAAATAAATAAATAAATAAATAAATAAATAAATAAATAAATAAATAATTTTAGATGTGGGGGGGATCACTATCCCGTTGCCTATGCTGAGGTAAGAATCCCGACAAGACCTGTTGCCTTGTGTACATGGACTGGGAGGATGCAGTCATTGCCTGAGGCAACAAAATATTGTAAGGTGGCGGGAAAGGGTCCCTTATAACAAAGGAAGCACTGCCGTTCCGTACACTTGGATCACCCACATCCAGCGTACTCCTGCCTACAACAGAGAGGCCTGATGTCTGTAGTCTTTTTCTTAAAGAACTTGAATCCGTAAGTGTTAGTTCCCAGCAACACTCTCAACCGCTCCCACTGGGTGAACCATCTCAGCGAAGATGTTTGTGCATATATGGTCCTTGTGTGATGTTGGTACACCAAAAAGCCAGAACGGAAGGAAGGGAACTGGGAAAGACAAAGCTTGTGGGTGCATGCCCTTAGGCCTATGGTACCTTTGGGAGCATGATTCCATGTGGATCTTATTGTTGCACAAGCCATGACATGTGTGGTGCAGTGCTTGATGGAGGAGACCTCCCAGTGTGCTGGGGGACCTCCCGTGTGTCACATATGCAGCAGGTACAGTCATGAAGGATGTCAGCCCTGGCAGACATGGTGGGAATCCCTGCAGCTGCCAGATACATTTTGTTGCCATGTGTATATTTTTCCCTGACCGTGGGTTGCCATATAACCTGGTTAGTCATGGTTTACCCATGACCTCCTTCCAAACCCCTTCCTGCCCCATAAAGATCCATTCCATGACAACACAAGATCCTTTTCCCCAGTATTAGCTTTGGATCTGAAATGGGATGCTACGCCTGGCACAGCAGACCTCCTGCAGAGATTTTTGTCAGAGCTATTTCCAAAGAAGCAGCCCTGTTAGCTTCTCTCCGCTGTTCTATCTTCATTTTCATTTTGTCAATCAGACGAAACTGTTTACAAATGATGTTCTGTAGCTGTATGATATTTATGTCACTCATTTTTTCACTAAACATTATCAGCCTCACATATTACAGCCCGCTTGTTGTAAAATATACATTGACTAATATATTAGCCAACAAATAGCTGCTAATATTTGTGTGGATTGGGCAAACACCTTTGATAGCTACAAGAAGTCTGGCTTCAGCTAATCTCTAGCTAGACACCTAAATCTTTCAGGACTTAGAAAAACTGTCAACCGGCAGGGTTACACAGACAAAAAGCCAAACAAATACCAAGTCCTCCCCTTTGAAAAGTTCCCCTTTGCTTTTTCCTAGCCTTGGTGAGCATTTTATCGACATTTAATAGACTCACAGTCAAAGTGACCACCAAACACCCCCCCTCAAAAAAAAAAACCTTGAGATTTTAACGAGCAATCTGTAATTTTTAACTGACAGGGAAACAGAGTCCAGAGGAAAATTCCCATAAAAATGCCTGTAAACCCCAGTTTGTTTTTGTTTGTGTGGATTAGCGCTCACACTGTTTCCTGTTATGAGACTTCCTATTAGTAATGTTTAACTTTAACCACCATGCCAGTTGCTGAGGAATAGCTGAGGGAAGTTTATTTCCTGACTTAAGCTGAAGAAAGGCCAGAGGTTAATTTTTGCAGCCACAAGAACTGCATGGCAAACAGCTACTGCTTAGGCTGTATTTAAACGTACACAATGATGGCTTAATGTGAAGTTCATGAGTCAGGGCACACTCTTGGTGAGACGCCATGTGGCCTTGAGGTCACACCCCAAGGTTCGAAAACAAGGTCGGGGGGGAGGGGGGTTCACTGCATTTTTGTGAAACAGTTAAACCCTCCTCCCATATCAAAACCAGTCTTTTCAACATAGCTGTGGAATCTGTGGAAACAGATATCACACCTCCATTGATGTCCAACTTCTCCTCACCTGCGACTCCAAATTTTAGTCTCTCCACTGGATCCTAGAGGAGAGACTCTGCAAGGAAGGAAAACACAGAACCGTTTTATTTGGGATGGCTTGTCTAATTATGACCATCTTGGAATCTGCCATTTTCACAACAACCACAGGATGGGTCGATGTTTTCTTTGAGCTATCCAGCACCACAGCCCCCAAATACGGTACGTTTCTTGACCTGTCACTGCCAGCTCAGTTCCCATCAGCATTTATGTGATGTTGGGATTCCTCGCATCCACATTCCTTCACACCCACTTACAACAGAATTTCATTTTCTGTTTTCATGCCCATTCTGGGGAGAAATCCTCTCAGATTTCCTTGTTCTCATCACAATAGAGATGGGCACAAGGCACTTTGTGCCGTGTTTTCTATGTTGTCGGTGCATTCACATTCCCCACCCCCAACCAGTGTGTACTGCTCTTTCCCTCCCTATCGCACAATCTTCCATTCCAAGCAGGAGCATGGACTTCTCTTCTCTGCCTCCTCCAGCAACTGCCCGCTCACAAGCAGCACTGCAGAAATCCCTGCCCTGCTACCTCATCTGAGGGAAGGAGAAGCATGGGCCAGCATGTCAGTAGAGGAGCTTGCCAGGGGAGTAGGAAATGTGGTGCTGTGCCGATGACTTAAATGACACAGCACAAAGTACTTCACGTCCATCTCTAATCACAAGCTTCTTTTCCTTCTCCCACCCACCCCCAAATTGGTATCTTCAGTAAACCTGGTAACCTCACTGCTCACCCGTAAGGGCAGGTTATTTATGAACACAGTTAAGAGCACCTGTCCCTAAGCAGATTCCGGAAGGTCCTCAGTGCTCACTTTTCTCCACCTCGACCCCATGAGGACTGATCATTTATTCTGGCTGACTGATTTCTGTTCCTTAACAGGTTTCTCCAAACCACATGAAGTGGTTTCACTCCATAAGGCCTTGCATTTCCCAGGACTACTACATTTGATCAGGAATGTTTGGTGAGGGACTGTTATCGAGCTGTTGTTGTTATGTGCCATTCTATCACCTCCAATTTATGGTAGCCCTCCATTAGGTTCTATTATTAAGGGCCCTATTCAGTTCTTGCAAACTCAAGGCTGTGGATTCTTTTATTGAGTCAATCCATCTCTTATTGCAGCGGTCCCCAACCTTGGGCCTCCGGAGATTCTGGAACTTCAGCTCCCAGAAGTCTTGGCCAGCAGAGGTGGGGGTGAAGGCTTCTGGGAGTTGTAGTCCAAGAACATCTGGAGGTCCAAGGTTGGGGACCACTGTCTTATTGGATCCTCCTATTTTCCTCCAGCCTTCAACTTTGCCCAGCATTATCGTCTTTTCCAGTGAATCTTGTCTGACTAAACTGAGGCCAATATACTATCACGAGAAGATGATACATTATCAAAGGTCTTTTGGAAATCTGAAGAAGCAATGGCTACTCAAACATCCTCCTCTTCACCAGTTTATTGACACTTTCAAAGAACTCTAAAAGGCTGGTGGCACAGGTCTTATCCCTGCAGAAGTGATGTTGATTCTTTTAAAGCAAGGATTACCCTTTTATACATTTGAAAAATTAATCCTTAAGAACACTTTCCCCTAATTTACCTGGAGCAGATTGTAAGTGCACTAGCCCACACGTCTTTGGATCCTGAAAAATGTTGCTGGTCCTCTGTTACAGAGGCTGATCTTTGGGATGCATTTCATAATCTACTTACAAAGTCATAAATTTCAGTAACCTTTCCAAGATTTCAAGTGTTACAATAAAGAAATGTGTGCTGCTTGTATACCACTCTATTATGCTTAAAGCTCTCCCTTACAACTTAATTAGGCAGGCTACACATTGTCAAGCCCCCAGCAAGCTGGGGACTCAATTTACTGACCTCAGAAGGAAGGAAGGCTGAGTCAACCTCCAGCCAGCTACCTGGACCCACAGGTCATGATCAGAATCTTGGCTGCAGTGATACAGTTTAACCACTGCACCACAAGGCCCCTCTATGAACAAAGAATAGAATAGCAACAATTGTCAGTAAGTAGAGTTATGAAACATTATTTCTTGGAGTATACATAATTGTGCGCCTTATATAAAAATGACATTGCTATTCTATCTCCCCTTCAAACAGGTGGGCATCGCATGTACATGATTTATCTCCCCCACCCCATATTTTCTGCACAAGAGTCCTGTACTGTAGAGTTTTAATGAATTGGCTCAAAGACACCCAATGAGTTTCTTGCTCCTTGGACTGCATGTGTTCGTATATTTGGTGTTACAGTTCCCAGAATCCAGAGCTCCAGAGCCAGAAACAGATAAAAGGGACAGCATGTAACTAGAAGAAGAAAATTCTCAACAAATTCCAGGTATCATCGAAGGAGGGTTTCTCACTTCTAGGATTATGCACATTAGCTTGCTTTATTTGATGATTGGCCTTCAGGATCTTAAGTACAGGATTCATTGAAATCTGATCTCACAAGACTGCCTCAGTCACCCCTACGCAACATTAGCATGTTTTCACCTCTAATTACGGGCTGTCTCTGACGTCTGTGTGTGACTTCAGAAGCCAAAAGAGAAATGCTTCTAAGAAAATGAAAATATCATTCTTAATGCATTTAATTATTCCTATACACCAAGATTATTAAATTACATTTCTTGACATTTTATGTGCTAGATTTCTTACATGTCGATTTGCCAAAATATGTGCATCTGGAAAACCATTTTTTTTAAAAAAAGATGGGAAGTTAATTTCTGAAGGAACAGAGGTTTAAAGATTAGGTCAAAGGTATCCATTAGCATAGCAGGCCATTCTGAAAAATATGGACGCTATCCATTGATTCCAAATGATTTTGCCTTAAGCTTCAAACTGTCCACTTAGGCGGAATGAAAAGCCAAGATTTACAATATCCCCAGACAATCACCTAGTGTACTGTTTCACGGGAAAGAATTGTATCCAAATTAAAAGAATGAAACATATCCAAGGACCGAAATACTTGGACAACTGCTAGCCAAAATATGTATATTTTTGCACAATAAAAAAGTGAGGCTTTTTCCACTCCATATGAACTCAGTTTTTCTGACTGGCAGTTGATTTACTGTTTTCTTATATTTTTCAGGCCCCTCAAGGATTACATACACAATTTCTCCAACATGTTTAATTATTTTTCAAGCCTGCACATTAACCTTTAGGATAAAAAACATGAAATATTATCTTTCTTCCCTTCCCCAAACCAGTCCCAACCTCTTTGTGGTTTGAATGACAAGGTTTTATTTGTGTTCCCGTATTTTTCTCATGAAAAAAACCAATGCATGGCCCTGAAGTGAAGGCATTGTAAGAAATATTAGGAGTCAAATATTTACTTAACTGCGTGAGAGGATTGCCTTTTTCCCTGTGATATTTTCCAGTGGAAAATTGGAAGGGAAGCACTTCCCTCTCCGCTGTGTCTCAGAAACTCTTCTTCCAGATCTCTTCTCCCTTTTCAGAAGAAGAATGAAATCCACGGTTGGGAGCGGACTCTCTTTGTTACCCTGGCCTCTGGAATCTGAACAATGTCAAACAAAACCTTCCTGTTGATTAGGAGCCCTTAAGTGAAGATGACAGTAGGGAAGAGATGAGATTTTCTGTCTCTTAAGTCTACCTGTTACAGGGACAGAGAATGAAGGAACAGCTAAGGAAGGAAAAGCTAAAATAATATTTTGTGGGAACAGGAAGCATACTTCAAGAAGCAGTTGTTGCTTGTTCCCTCTTTGGGTTTCTCTTGCTGTGGTGTAGTGAAGACGTATTGAGTGATAGCAGCGGTCACTTTTCTATTGCTTCTGAAGATCTAGTGCATCACTGGAGGAGAAGAGAGATTAACACCGCCCATCAAAGAATATGCTGAACCCAACTGTTGATCCCAACTCAAACAGAATAGCCCCATTGAATCAGTGGGACTTGCATACATTTTAACTTATCAAAGCCCCATAGATTCTCTGTTTCTACCTAGTTGGAGTTCACAGATGGATTTAATACTAATGTCTCCTCCTCTTAAAGTTTTAAGTAGAGAGGCCTTTAATTTTGAGGATTCCTGCCATGGAAGGTACAAAAACACACATACATATATCTAAGAAACTTTTTTAAAAAAAGAAACTACATAAACAAAAACTATACCTTTTTTGTAATGGCATGTAACTGGCTACCCTACTGAGAACTGGTATTCTCCAGGATTATGATCAGTAATAGAGATCAGCACGAACATGAAAAATGGTGGTTCGTGGTTGGCTGCACACCAGCCAGAAAACTGAACTGTGAACTGGTTAGGTTTTCTCTTTGTGCCTGGGAGGTCACGTTGTGCCACTGCCACCACTGTGCCACTGCCATGTGCTGTTCCTTTTACTGCACACATACTTTTTGTTTGTTTAGTCATTAAGTTGTGTCCGACTTTTCGTGACCCTGAGCACGCCAGGCTCTCCTGTCTTCCACTGCCTCCTGGAGTTGGGTCAAATTCATGTTGGTTGCTTCGATGACACTGTCCAACCATCTCATCTTCTGTCATCCCCTTCTCCTCTTGCCTTCACACTTTCCCAACATCAGGGTCTTTTCCAGGGAGTCTTCTCTTCTCATGAGATGGCCAAAGTGTTGGAGCCTCAGTGCACATACTACAACCCACTGAATAGATCAACAGCAAACAAAACAATTTCCACCAATCCAGGAAAGAAAGGGAAAAAGCACTGAGCAGAGAGGCGGGGCTTTCTTTGAATTCAAAGTGCTGAATAAATAATTCACCCCAGGCCTGAAAGATTCCCCCACAGTCACAGAAAGTACAGGCCGTATGCAAGGCTGAAAATAAAACTCCAACATTAGACCCCTGAATTATAATGAAGTCGATACTCTGTGTGTGTCTATCTGAAATTATGCTCCTAGAATAATTCCAAAGAAGCTTGCCCCTGGGGGCTTCCCAGTAGAGGAAGAGGGGCAGAAAAGACTCCCTGGATATATTTTTAAAATGGGAAACAGATAATACGAACTCAAACCTTTGCTGACAAAATGGCTGTAGTTTAAAACTTTTTATTATTTATTTATTTAACTTCTAAGTCATTTCTCTTCCATGGCTGCAATCTCCAATATGCAATCCTACATATTACAAGATGCATGTAAAATTCATTAGTTATAAGAGGCATGTAATGCATAATTTGCACTCTTTGGGGAACCAGATTTTTCATAACTGTTTAAAGGCTCTATTCATATTCATGTAGACAAAGTGGGAGGTAATGGAACTTTTCCAAGATGAGATGTGGTTATGCTACAAAGGTACGAAACAGTAACAGCCATTGTAAATAAGCTGATCATGAAACATTATTCCTAGTAATAGATACCATTTTGGCACACGTTCCATAAATGGTAAGTACTGAAATGAGGAAAACGATGGGAGGAAAACGATGACAAATCTTGACAGCATCTTAAAAAGCAGAGACATCACATTGCCAACAAAAGTTCGAATAGTCAAAACTATGGTTTTTCCTGTAGTGATGTATGGAAGTGAGAGCTGGACCATAAAGACAGCAGACCACCGAAGAATTGATGCCTTTGAATTGTGGTGCTGGAGGAGGCTCTTGAGAATCCCCTGGACTGCAAGGAGAACAAACCTCTCAGTTCTAAAGGAAATCAACCCTGAGTGCTCACTGGAAGGGCAGATCCTGAAGCTGACGCTCCAGTACTTTGGCCATCTCATGAGAAGAAAAGAGTCCTTGGAAAAAACCTTGATGTTAGGAAAGTGTGACGGCAAGAGGAGAAGGGGACGACCGAGGATGAGATGGCTGGACAGTGTCTGCGAAGCAACCAACATGAATTTGACCCAACTCCGGGAGGCAGTGGAAGATAGGAGGGCCTGGCATGCTCTGGTCCATGGGGTCACAAAGAGTCGGACATGACTAAACGACTAAACGAACGAACGAACTGAAATGAACAGGGTTGAGGAGGGGTGATGGTTTTTCCTCTCTGACTGGATAACCAAATGGTATGTTGTGTTTTTTTTTAAAAGGAATGGAGGGGAAATTAAGAATGTTCATGTTTAAATTGAGATCAATGAGAAGGATTAATCCCAGAATCAAAGTTGTGTAGGAGTCTCTGTCTTTCCAATTAACAAGACAGCTAATGAGGTACCATTTTAAATCATAGGGCATACCCTTTCAAATGTCTAGGGCTTACTTGCAGATTGTAGGGAAGCAAGATAGATATTAAGAACATTGCGTGTTTCCTCCTAACTGCGGTTACAATGTTATAAAGAATGCAGAACAGCACTGAAGCCTTGATTCAAAGGATTCTAGCATTCATGTCAATATGTAGGATCACGTATCTATCGTGCATTACTAGCCAAGAAGGGTATGTAAAAGATAAAGCCAGTTTAATCCAATTTTCTAATCTCCTACAGAATGGCAGGAGAGAATGTTGCAGGCCTCCAAGAAAGAGTTTTCAACATTCCCATGGTGGAATCATTAAACTGCAGTACTGCGATCGAGATTCTGTTCACAACATGGGTTCTATCCCAACAGGCTGGTTTACTCAGTCTTCCATCCTTCCAAAGTCAGTAAGCTGAGTACCCAACTTGTTTTGAGGGGGAATGTGTAGTCTGCATAACTATATTGTAAACTGTTCAGAGCGCTATGGGGCAGTATTTAACCAGCACAAGATAAAAGTACTTGAAAGACTGTCATTGGAGGGCAGGATCTGCTCTCAGACATTCCAGAGTACAGGAAACTCAATAATAGGCTCAAGTTACAGGACGCCAGATTTTGGCTGAATATCAGGAAAACTTCCTAATTGTTAGAGCAGTATAATAATGGAACCAGTTACATTGAGAGGTGGTAAGCACTCTGTTGCTGGAGGCATTCAGAGAAAATTGAACAATCATCTGTCAGATATATTTTAACCCCGATTCCTGCATTGAGCAGGAGATTTGACTTGAAGGCCTTAAAACTTTCAGCTCCTTTATTACATGATTCTATGTGTGTTCCCCAATTTTCCATCATCCTACGCCAACTACCCAAACAGAGCAATGAATAGCAGAGAGGAAATTTTGCCCTGTCCTACCATCAATGGAGCCTCTGGATATGACATGTGAGGGCTATCAGAAAGAATGTCAGCAGGGGTGACCGAATATACATACTCCATCAACACTGACTCCAGCAGCTGATCAGAGGCCAATCAAGATAGTCAAATCCTGGCTCATACTTTTTGTGTAATTGTTCCTCCAATTCAAGCAGCATATTATGAGAAAAACTTAGCATGTGTGCATATTGATCACATCTCCCCAATCCTGGCACACCTGCATTGGCTTCCTGTTTTGCTTTCATGCCAAATTTTAAAAAAAAAGCTAGCATTAAGTGATTAGGGGCCTTGTTATCTCATGGAGCAGCTTTCCACAAAGATTGTCCACCCAGGCCAGCCAGGTTTGTTAGCGGCCACCCCAAGAGAGGCCAGGGAAACTACCTCCACAAACTGGGCCTTCTTGATGGTGGCCACAATGCTATGCAGGCTCTCTGCCTTCTCGCCATTAGGAAATGGGTAAAAACTGTATTGTTTGAAGAAGCTTTCAGAAGCATCTTACTCCTCTGAAATCCTCATGGATCCTTGGATATTGATTGGGCCTCTAGGTGAATTTTATATTTTGGGTTATTACTGTGTTGATGTGGGTCCCGTTATTTATGTCTCTATGAGCTGAGGTGGGTAGTTGTGTTTTTAACTCCTGTTAGCCACTTAGAGTTGTGCTGAGGCACTAAACGGGTGGGGTAAAAATTTAAGGAGTAAAATAATAAATAATAAATAAATACTGGATTGCACCCAGTGTCATATGTTGTTTCATATTGTACTGTATATTATATGTGAAAGATCACGAGAATACACAGGAGATGCTGCAGCTGCTCCCATTCCAATTCTAGATTGGCTTGTTGCATTTCTGAAGACTTCCAGGTACAGGATTGTTGTTATTGCTGTTGTTTTCTTTTTTCCAAACGAGTACTTGCCACAATCTGCTCAGGAGGAGGTGGCATAACGGTGCTAGTACAGATCCCCTCATCTCTGGAACAATCAGCTGGAATCCACTGTTAATCAGGCAACCATTCACCCAGTTTAACTCGCCAACTGACTGAACTGGCAGCCAGAAATGCTGAGAACAGAGTGGATTTATTCAGAAGTAGGCATCCTAGTTTGTCATTTCAAATGGAAAGCCCACAGAGTGCAGCTTTCCTTGAGTCTTCTACTAGAATTCAAATGACCACAGCACTTAGTGGAGCAGGAAGAGGCAGATAAAGATGTGAAGGGGTTGGCAATGGCAGGTTCTCCCACATTCCTCCTGATCTCCCCAATATTCCCTCAGTTGAAGGACAGATTGGTGTGGGCCACCTCCTAACTGATCTTCTGCCAGTCAAATGTAATAGGCAATGTAGTACAGATGGGGGGGGGGGTAAGGGTGTCATTTTGGCTTTTGCCTCAGGCAGCAAAAAATTTTTGAGTACCTCTGAATCCAAGGACCACAATAGACTTCCTAGCAGTCGAGCCATACAGAATTCCACACCTTCAACAACTTTGGGCAGATTTGAGGTGTACAGTATAGGTGTTTGGTTTTTTGAGAGGGGTCGTTGTTCCTTCCCTCCATCTGCACTTTGTAACGTTTGGCCTCATGAACTGATCTGGAGATTTATAATGTTTTCCTACCCCTTCAGAATTGGCTGATGCAATGTATTGCATTAGAAAGCTTTGCTCCTCACCTTTATGTCATATCCTATAATATTCTAGATATTCTAAACCATCACCTCCATACTTTTAGTACCAGAGTTCTCTATGGTCAGCAAGATGTGATCCTACTCATTAGGACAGCGAAAACCCTTGTCAGACACTCTTTTTATCATTATCAGTATTACTATTGTTATAGCACATATTATCCAGACTGGTGGCCCATCATTATAAGCAACCATTTGATCTTCTGAGGCAGCAACCTTTTTAAAGGAACCAACGAAACGGAACACCATCTAAATGTCCCTTTCCAGCATCTTGTACATCAAATTCCAAGAGAAGCTGGATGGACCTCCTGGATCATGCTGTGCGTATCTTGGTCAGCGAAATGTCTCAAACTGGGCCACATATGTTCCAGCGGTGAACCTTGGCTTTTCAAACTAAGGCTGACAATTAGCCAGGGACAATAACTCCGGGGAGGATGCATCTGACCTTCTATTGTGCCATTAACAAGCGCCAGTGAAACTTTTTATGACAAGAGAACTAAACTTAATCACCTACTAATTCCTGGAGATTACTCTCCTGTTGAAGAGACAAAGGCTGCCAACCCTGTCAAAAGCTAAGCAAGTCCTGACAAGTTCTGTCTGACTCACATTTAACCCCATTGTGATTTTGTGAGAGGCCTGAGATAGCTGACCTGTTGTGATGGTGCAAATTAGGCAGAAGGAGTTCTGGCTCATCTGTCTTCCCATCTCCGAGAGCTATGATTTCCAGCAAAAGTTGATGCCGTGTTATTAGCAACTCCACAGAACCATTTTCCCAGTTTGGAGAAACCACCTGTTCTCACCCTCAGCCAAATTATGCAACATTTAAAAGTATCTTCTCCCTGCAGTCCAAGTAATACTAGACAGAGCCTTTGTATCAGCTACTCCACGGCAAAATCTTTCTTCCTGTTGCTTAGCAGCTGTAAAACACAACAGGGCCAGAAATGAATGATGCTGCAGCAAGAAAATCTGTCAAGTTAATTACGACAAGGGAATACGAACTATTTCACAGCCCTCTTTTCCTAACACATTCCTCCAGAGATATTTTGAACATAGAAGGTCAAAATGTGGGATCCTTGGCTTGGCGTGATTGGAGTGGAATGGGTTTTTTAAAAATATATAAAAACAGAGAAAAATGGGCCCAGCGATCCAGAGAAGTCCTAAATGTTCGAATACGGGTACCTAGAAAAGGCACATCAGAAGACAGCAAAGGATCATGGAAACTATACTCAATTCTGCCACGGACTGCCCAAGTAACCTCGAAGATGTTTCTTCCTGAACTTATATTCCCATGTCTTGTTGATAAAATGGAGGCACTATGGTAACTTTGGCACAGCTGTGCATTTAAAAATGGTGAAACAACATCTGAAAGATCACCTCCTCAAATGTGTCTTTTCTGTCTGAGGGAGCAGATTTGTCCACATCAAAATACAGTATTGAAATTAGTCTTTAAGATGCCACCATGTTTTTGTCCTCTTAATTTTTAATTTTTCTTTTCTTTTTGGCCTGATATACTAGCACAGACTAACACAGCAACCTCCTCTAAACCTCCTTACATTTGTGTCTGCCTGTAAGTTGAGCTCATCAAAGGAGGCGTTGTTGCCTGTCTTACCATCCAGAGGGGCCAGGCTGGTATGTACACGAGACAGGGCTTCACAGTAACCACACTTGTATCTAAGATTGGCTCCATCCCTTCTAAGTTTCCAACACACAAACAGGACTGTATTGTTTTGTACAGCCTTTGGTGCATCAAACTGGTTTAGTGTTTTAGGTTTAGAGCTGTTGATCTGTTTTAAAAGAATGTTTACTTTTGAAATTGGTTTTAAAATTGGATTTTCACCTGGTTTTCAGGTGTCATTTTTTGGAGGGGGGTATCTTTGTGTTGTTGTGCACTGGTTTGAAATACCTTGTGGGTTTTGAACCAATAAACAAATACTTTCAGTAAACCAATAGTCCAAATCCGGTTGAAGCAGTAATTTCCACAAACGCACTGTGACAAACCCAGACCTACTGGGATCTGCCACAGTTAACTAAGCTGCCACCAACCATTCCCTATAAGAAGTCACACAGACCAGGGATGGATTTTTAAACAAATAAAAGAGTAAGGTTTATTTAAATACAACACACAGGGAAAATAAAATGATCAGGTGAATAAGAAATAGTAACGTGGCTTAGTCTCATTCATACATGCACACAGTTTGGTTCACACAGAACCCTTAACTTGAAGCACAGACCCTGAACCTATCAGTTCTGGCTAACCATTCAGACACCTGAACCTATCAGGTTGGTACTGACACACAGTAGTACCCTGTCTGACACACAGACTCCCACACCAGCTTCTTCTTCCCAGCTGCTGCTTCTTCACATCCCAGCGTCTAAACTTCTCCACACACGCTTCACATATATATACAGTACAGCCCCTCCTCCTGATGTCCCGCCTTCCACTCCCCATAGGATGGAACTTTCCCTCCAAACCCATGACAGACAGGTAACATCAGTGCTGTATGTAACACCTCCCCTCTTTATAAGTTGTTTTGTAGGGGGAAAGCTAAGGTGCTTTTCACCAAAAAAACAACCTGGACCCAAAACAAACAAAAACAGTCATATAATAACATACAATACCATACTTACTTATACTTACACTCTATTAGGCATTTAAACATTTACCATTAACAATACATCAAGTTACCTTTATTCATACAAACCAAGTTCAAAAAAACAGGTACATTTAACTTTTTGTCATCAATATATATATACATAGTCCATGTTTCTTTCGCCGTCTTCATTCTTCAGGTCTTCTTGACAAGGCATCAGCAACACAGTTCACTGACCCTCTGACCACCTTCACTTCAAAGTCATAGTCCTGTAGGTTTAAAGCCCACCTCATAAGTTTGCTATTGTGGGTTTTCATTGTCTTTAACCATTGCAGTGGTGAATGGTCAGTGCACAGAACAAAATGTCTTCCCCAGATGTAAGGCTTGGCCTTCTGGATCGCGTAGACTATGGCCAAACACTCCTTCTCCACGGTTGCCAAATGTCTCTCACCTTTTTGAAGTTTCCTACTCAGGTAGGACACTGGATGCTGGTCACCATTCTCATCCTCCTGGCACAGAACTGCTCCTACCCCGCTGTTAGACGCATCGGTGTAGACGATGAACTCCCGGTCGAAGTCTGGAGCACGCAGCACTGGATAGTTGATGAGCGCCTGCTTCAACCTCTGGAACGCCTCCTCACAGTCGCTGGTCCACGGGATGCGGTCATCAGCCTTCTTCCTCGTCAGATCGGTCAGCGGAGCCGCAATCTCGCTAAACCTCGGGATGAACTTTCTGTAGTAGCCCACCAACCCAAGAAATGATTTGACTTTTTTCTTGGTGTTGGGTCTGGGCCAATCACGAACAGCTTCTATTTTGGCCTCCAGGGGTTTTATCACTCCTCCCCCTACCATGTGACCCAAGTATTTTATTTCTGGGCTACCCAGCTGACACTTGCTCGCCTTTACTGTTAGCCCTGCTGCACTTAACCTCTGCAGCACTAACTCCAGGTGTTTCAGGTGATCTTCCCAGGTATTACTGAAGATCCCTATGTCGTCAATGTAGGCCACAGTAAAGTCACTGAGCCCTGCCAAGGTCTGGTCCATCAGCCTTTGGAATGTGGCTGGTGCATTTCTGAGACCAAAGCTCAGGACTCGAAACTCATAGAGACCAAAAGGGCTGCAAAAGGCAGTCTTTTCTTGATCCCTGGGATCAATTCTTAATTGCCAATATCCCTTTACCAGGTCCAATGATGAGATGAACCGACAACCCCCTATGGTTTCAATCAGGTTGTCTAGCCTGGGCATTGGGTAGGCATCAGGAGTGGTTACGCGGTTTAATTTCCTGTAATCAACACAAAACCTAATGCTCCCATCAGGCTTGTCCACAAGGACTATCGGAGAGGACCAAGGACTAGAAGAGGGGACGATTATGTTCTCCCTAAGCATCTCGTCCAGCTCCTTCCGCACCTTGTCCCTATAGGGTCCCGTTACTCGGTATGGGGATACTGCCTGCGGGGGTGCATCCCCTGTGTGGATCCGATGCATCACTCCCTTCACTATCCCCGGCTTGTTGGAAAACACCTGTTGATATTTAATGAGCAGCATTTTTAGTTCTTGCTGCTGGTCTTGGGTGAGTGCAGGACTGATCTTTACCTCCTCTGGGTTGTATTTTACTTCCCCTCTACCCTCCCAGAAAGGTAGTTCAGCTTCCTCACTCTCAGCTGCTTTTATCGCAAATAAACCCCTCTGTTCCCCTCTGTAGTAGGGTTTTAGGGCATTCACATGAACCACCCTCCTTGCTTGGTTCTCCTCCTGCTCTATAAGGTAGTTCAGGTCTGACATCTTGGAAATGACCCTATATGGTCCTGCCCATTTGAGCTGCAGTTTGTTCTCTCTGCAGGGCCTAAGCCAAAGCACTTCCTCCCCTGGGTCAAAGTGCCTCTCTCTAGCTTTGTGGTCATACCATGTTTTCTGTCTGACCTTCTGAGCTTGCAGGTTTTCTGCTGCCAGCTCTAGATTCCTCTTTAGGTCATTCATCAAGGTGTCTATGTATGTCACAACGTCTTGTGGGTCATCCTGGGTGATCTGCTCCCAATTTTGTTTGATCAAATCAAGGGGCCCTTTCACCCTTCTCCCAAATAAAAGTTCAAATGGACTGAACCCGGTACTGGCTTGTGGCACTGATCGATAAGCAAACAAAAGGGATTGCAGCTTCTGGTCCCAATTGTTTGGATTCTCTGCCAAGTAAGCCCTAATCATGCGCATTAGAGTCCCATTGAACTTCTCAGTTAACCCATTACTTTCAGGATGATAGGCAGTAGTTTCCTTGTGCTTAATTCCACAGATTTGCCATAAGCGTTTCATGAGCTTTGATGTGAACGATGCGCCCAAATCTGTGATTATTTCTGAGGCAAATCCCATCCTGGACATATACCCCACCAAGGCATCTGCCACTGTGTTAGTTTCAATGTTAGTCAAGGGTATGGCTTCAGGGTACCTCGTGGCATGGTCCACAATGGTGAGAATGAACCTGTTCCCCCTCTTTGTGGCCTTGGGCAAAGGTCCCACAATATCCACCCCTATGCATTTGAACGGAGTGTCAATCACAGGCAAAGGGCACAACTTTGCTTTGGTCCTGTCGCGGCTATTCCCCTGCCTTTGACACACATCACATTGTTTACAGAACTCCCTGATCTGCTTCCCTATGTCAGGCCAGTAAAAATTCTGTGTGATTCTCTGCTGTGTTTTGTTCACCCCTAAGTGCGCAGCAAACATGTCAGAGTGCCCCCTTTGTAAGATCATGGGGCGATACTTTTCAGGCACCACTAGCTGACTTCTGATCCCATCTCCCCCTTTTGAGATATTCCTCAGGGTCTCTCTATACAAAATCCCCTTTTTCTCTAGAAATCTCACTGGGGTTTCAGGTGTTAGCTGGGCGTCAGTCACCTGTTCAAAACACTTTTGGAGAGTGGCGTCTGCCTTTTGCTCTTGTCCAAATCTGCTGTCTGTGGTTAAGGTTTCCACCACAGCTTCTGAACTCCCCTCTGCTTCCGTCTCTGGCTCATCATTACCCCCCTGAACTGTCCCCGTGGTGGCTTGTGAGCGTGTAATCACTAGCACCCGTTTCACATGTTCAGCCAGGTCATTTCCCACGAGCACGGCTGCTGGCAGAGTCGATGAAATTGCTAGCCGCCAAACTCCCCTCCAGCCTTGAAAGTTGACAGGTACCTCCGCGACTGGCAGTGAGATTACCTGCCCCTCAATCCCTGCCACCTTCATGCTCTCATTTGGGATTACATATTCCCTAGGAATAATATCTGGATGGCACAGGGTCACCTGGGAACAAGTGTCCCGCAGCCCCCTATACTGATGGCCAAGTATTCCTACGTCCACCCCTGCTGTCTCAAACAACTGAGAATCTGTTCTCACCAGTAGGCAGCGCCTGACCTCTACAAGAGGACCATTTTCCTCAGCCTGATCAGCAGATGTAGCTGTTCCAGCGCTATCAAGTCTTTGAGCTGCTGAAAGGTCTCTGTCCCCTCCTGAGATAGCCATTTCTCTAGCAGCCTCACCAATTGAGCCCCCACTTGGGTAAAAGTCTGCTCTGGTTTCTTTGTGAGGGACCTGAATCTTTGCCTCAGCTGTTCCGCATTTATCCCATGTCTTGCAAACACCAGTTTTTTAAACTCTGCAAAATCTCTCATCAGTTCCTGTGGCATCTCTGAATAAACCTCAGCCAGGCTACCACTGATTAAAGATCGCATGATGGTCATCTTCTCAGTTTCCCTCACTGAGAAGTCCACAAACGCTCTTTCCACTAAGGAAAAGAACACCTCAGGACAATCTCCCTTGTGGTACACAGGGAATTTCTTCAGGTCAGCTTTAGACAATTGGCCTCCCTCAGAATCCCTATTGTTATTATTGTTCTGGTTCATCATTTCCAATTTTCTTAATTCAAACGCCATCCTTTCTTTTTCCAGAGCAATTTTCTCTCTCTCCCTCTCTAATTCAAATTGCCGTTGTTTCTCTCTTTCCCTTTCCTCCATTTTTTCTCTCTCTAATCTTTCCTCCATTTCAAATTGCCTCATCCTCAGTTCATGCTGTTGGGCTATGAGCAATTTTCTGAGTTCTGGGTTCTGTTCTCCCGTGCTGTCACCTTGCACTGAGCCAAATTCATCCTCAGAACCTTGGTCTACCTGGGGGTCTTTCACTTCACCCATTTCTGCCATCTGGCTTCGAGTCAAGGGCATAATCCCCCCTCAGAACAGGCTGCTTTCAAAAGTCAAGCCTCAAAATAAAACGACCACTTTTTTTTTTCTTTTGCCTCAGAACCAGCTTTCCCTATAGATTGCTGCTGTCCTTCAGCACTACTTGCAACAGTTGCGAGCTAGAGTCTACCCCCCTCTGCTGGGCCTCTCAGCAGACAAGCTAGCTCACTGCTATTTCACAGTTTTGCCTCAGCTTTTTCCCGCCAAAACAGGCTGCCTCAGAGCACCCTAATCTAGTCTCCCCAGTTGGCACGTTCTTCCACTAGCGCACCTCCCCGTGAGGTACACCTAGAAGATTACCTACGCGCCTCAGATTGTCCCTGACTAGACCCCCCTTGCTCTGGGCACACGTGCCAAGGCTTTGCTGGACCACTGGACAACTGGACCAGTCGTATCCCACACGCTGGACACCAATCAATGTGACAAACCCAGACCTACTGGGATCTGCCACAGTTAACTAAGCTGCCACCAACCATTCCCTATAAGAAGTCACACAGACCAGGGATGGATTTTTAAACAAATAAAAGAGTAAGGTTTATTTAAATACAACACACAGGGAAAATAAAATGATCAGGTGAATAAGAAATAGTAACGTGGCTTAGTCTCATTCATACATGCACACAGTTTGGTTCACACAGAACCCTTAACTTGAAGCACAGACCCTGAACCTATCAGTTCTGGCTAACCATTCAGACACCTGAACCTATCAGGTTGGTACTGACACACAATAGTACCCTGTCTGACACACAGACTCCCACACCAGCTTCTTCTTCCCAGCTGCTGCTTCTTCACATCCCAGCGTCTAAACTTCTCCACACACGCTTCACATATATATACAGTACAGCCCCTCCTCCTGATGTCCCGCCTTCCACTCCCCATAGGATGGAACTTTCCCTCCAAACCCATGACAGACAGGTAACATCAGTGCTGTATGTAACACGCACATGCCCACTAATGCAAAGACTACGCAGTTATCTGTTAGAACAATGGTTGCTAAACATTCCCAGATGTTGCTAGATCTCAACTCCCAGAAGTCCTAACCACCATGGTCAATCATAGAACTGCAGAGCTCAAAGGGATCCTATGGATCACTGAGGCCAGCCCCTGTCAAGGAGGCACAGTGGGGAATCGAACTCCCGCCTTCTGGCTCTGCAGCCACATAGCTACCCCTGAGCATACCCTAACCCCCTCAGCAAGTGATCAAGGTATTCTCGAAGGCTTTCACAGCCAGAATCTGATGGTTGTTGTGGGTTTTTCGGGCTCTTTGACCATGTTCTAAAGGTTGTTCTTCCTGACGTTTCGTCAGTCTCTGTGGCCGGCATCTTGAGAGGATTGGAGTAGGAACTCTGTCCATGCTCTGTTGCTGTTTGTTGGACAGTTGAGTATTTATAGCTGTGGGAAAAGGACAAAAGCTGTTCCCACAGCTATAAATACTCAACTATCCAACAAACAGCAACAGAACATGGACACAGTTCCTACTCCAGTCCTCTCAAGATGCCGGCCACAGAGACTGGTGAAAGGTCAGGAAGAACAACCTTCAAAACATGGCCTAAGAGCCCGAAAAACCCACAACACCCATCAAGTGATCAAGGATTCAGAACGTTGTGGTTCTGTTTTGATGGAAAGCTCCACTTAAACCTGAAGTATAATCACTGGCCCCTCAAAACTGGCATCACCACTAGCTCAGCTGAAGAACAGTGGGAGGTTTGGGCTCTCCTTGAGGCCCCTGATGTCCCAAGTCTCTAGGCCACCAGGAAAGGAATCTCACTATGCCGTCCAGGAGTCAGAATTCTTTCAACAAAGAGTTTGGTGCACATGTAATCAATACAGCTACAGCAGTCCCACAAAAGCTAGCATGCTGAGTTCACCTATGTTTTTAATGTTCTTCGTAACATAAAGCTCTTGGTGTGTGAGTTCTTTGTTTAAGACTTTCAGGCCAGCCCTGCTCAGATGAGAAATGTTGAACTAAGTCTCTTAGTCACTCTTCAATGTCCATGAAGGAAAACAAACATGGGAGGATCAAATCTTACATGCTGGTTTTCCACTGGCAGGCTGTAATGTGTTGAGCAGTATATTTAGCTCCGAGCGATTTGACATCCATTGTTCCGTTGTGTTGCATTGAGTCACTTCAGTATTTTGTTTCAATTTCACCTCAGAGTTTATTTGCAAAGCATTGTCCATTATGCTGATGTCTCTCCTTTCAGCTGATACAGACTTCCTGCTGAAGAAACTTTATTATGCAACCGGATCTACACCTCCTGTCCTCATTTGTTTTATTTTATTTTTTTTTCTTGGCAACAAGCACCAGCAATTTTGGGTGATGCTTCTTTCTCTCCTTCTACTAATTCCTTCCGAACACTTTGGCAAATTAGCCTTGTGTAGCACCTTGAGAAAACAAGGGATCTCCTGAAAGGATTTGCAAGACAAAAGCCCTTCAAATAATTTTTTTCTTCCCTCAGACAATCCTTGTTTTTGCTTTAGTTTTGTCTTGTCCAGGAAACGAGTCTGATTTTTTTTAAAAAAAAAATCCTCCCTGGTTAAGACTTGTTAAGCAGCTCAGAAGAAAATTAAAGTAAACAGGAGGTGTTGTTTTTTAAAAATAATAGAAAAGATGTCAAGGAACACCTGAACTGTCTTCCAGAACTAATCAACAATAAGGTAGAACAAATACTGAATTGGTTCAGTATACTTTACAAGCATATATTATTTTAAAGTTCCTCTTTCTTATTTCCATATTGGCAACCAGTTGTTGAAGCTGATCTGGTGTTAGAACCTATCTGTCTTTTCATCATACTTACCAACTGCTTGGTAAATATGAACGGCCATTCACTAAGCAGTACCCATTGTAGTGTTGCAGACAGAATAATGGACTAGAACTCTGGAGACCAGGTCTGGATCCCGCTCAGCCACAGGCAGAAAATAAAACTGGTAAAACCACTCCTTAAATAACTCACATACCCTGAAAGCCCTATTAGGGTTGATATATCCAAATAAATAAATATACTGTAAGTCAGTTCCGACTTGACAGCACATAACTTACTAAACTTAGTAGCACAACGTACTTACACCCACTGAACATACAGATTACCTCCATTGCCTTCCAAGGGAGGTAATAGGAGTTTCCTTACTTCATTTTGCAACCAATCATAAATCAAGAAAACTAAAAAATTGGAAGGAGAATTTATGGTTTGCTCAACTCATGGGACGTGGTGGTGGAATGGGACGTGGTGGTGCTGCAGGCTAAACCGCAGAAGCCTGTGCTGCAGGGTCAGAAGACCAGCAGTCGTAAGATTGAATCCACGCAACGGAGTGAGCTCCCATCGCTTGTCACAGCTCCTGCCAACCTAGCGGTTCGAAAGCATGCAAACGCAAGTAGATAAACAGGGACCACCTCAGTGGGAAGGTAACAGCGCTCCGTGTCTAAGTCGCACTGGCCATGTGACCACGGAATATTGTCTTCGGACAGAACGCTGGCTCTATGGCTTGGAAACGGGGATGAGCACCGCCCCCTAGAGTCGAACACGACTGGACAAAAATTGTCAAGGGGAACCTTTACCTTTACCTTTACAACTCATGGAGTGGAATGAGAAGGTATGGGTAGAATGGACGGTATCATTCCAGAATGTGTTAATTTGGCTACATTCAATCGCCCTCTGATCTCATTCAGGAAGTAAGATAGTTCTGTGATACTTTGCTGCTTTATACATCATGCTGTTTCTAAACACACAAGCTTAGGCTTCCAAGCATATCTTCACTGGCACCATCACATCCTCTATGGAAGTCCCATTGTGTCCACAGCCAAACTTGATTCCTCATCTCAACCCTCACAGAGATTAGAAGAAAGAAGTAGAAATAATAATTCCACATGGAGGAAGAGGAGAAGCAGCAATAACCTGCAACAATTCTAATAGATTCAAAGTTTTTTTTTTAAAAAATGTTTTTTAAAAAAAACCCACCTTCCAATAGTGTGGGGAAAGTCAAAATGTCAATGGTACGCTCAGGGATGAGAAAAATGTCACCAGAAAGACTATCCCCACATAGTACTCCTCAAAATCACAGCTCTTAATTAAAATGAAATGGTAGAGCACTAAGGGCATCTGATGAGAGACCACACTACAGTATGTTTGTTCTTTCGAAAAAGTCCAGACCATCTCCCGCTTGAGAAAATGTGGAAGAACTACAAGAAGAACACCAGAGGTACATCAGCCTGTGGATGCACCATAAAAATGGAGTGAACAAAAGCATTGTGCAATTCCCAAACAAAACTGTTAGTGTAGCAATGGCCCATTTGCTGGCTGTGTCATTCCCTCCACTCAGAACTGGAGATATTTTCAATAACCGTGTCTAAACAGTGAATATTTCAGGCAAATAGCTTTTGACGTTCACTGGTGCACGCTGTAGTCTCCATTTCCTAATTATGTACACAGAAAGCCATTTCTCCCTCAGCAAGGATACACACTAATGAGCTGAGTGCAGCCATGATAATAACGGAACCACCTTCCCAGACACTTATTTATAATGAAGTCAAGACACCAGAGCAAGAAAGGTTCACAATAACACTTCTCAAGTCTAAACTTCCCTTCTGTCTCCCACTTTTCTTCTTATCCTGGTTAACAATTACTGAACTTCCAGCCAAAGCTGCCCTGAAGCAGAACAAGAGCTAAATTGCAAATGCAGAGGCGTAGATTCCCAGTTAATAATTTAGTTGCAACAAGCTTTCAGGCTATTCCAGTCCACAGACGTCTCCACGAGGAGATTATTTCTTCTGGAGCTTTCTGCTACAGAGCAGGAAGGACAGACATGTCTGCAAGCAAATGCCACTTACAGGTGTCCAACAGAAAACTGACTTTCGTTTGGGGGTTTTTTTAGAAAAGGAGCTAAATCTTGCATGAAATCCTTGAGAACAGTTCTGTTTGCATAGAGATGTTTTTGAGACCTATAGCTTTGGAAATGTGACTTTTTTTGGACTACAAATCCATAAATCCCCTGCCAGCATGGCTAGTTAGGGGTTTGGGGAAACTGGAGTCCCCAAAAGGAGGCATTTTCCTTCTCTGGTAAGGCCATAAGAACAGTCCTGCTGGATGAGACCAAAGGCCCATTTAGTTCCATATAGTGGTCCACCAGTGCTTGCAAATCTTACTTTTCTTGAGTACAGGTTCCAGAATCCCCCACCACCAATATAGCCTATGCTGTCTGGGGATTCTGGGCATTGTAGTCCAAAGCCGTCACTTGGGTCAGCTTTTTTCTGAATATAGATCATTTGAGTGGGGCAGTCCTAGCAATCCGCCACACCCAAAGATCCGAGTTCTGTGGTAACTCAAGGATGAACACATTTGGTGGAGCAGAAGCATTTCTGAGCCGTTGCCCAAGTGCAAAGTTTTTAAATAATTAATGCCAAATAACTACTTATGTCTCTCTATTCCTTTTCACAATTATTGAAGTAAAACTACATTGCATTGCTGTAGTGGTTTCATAAGGTTTGCAATTCGGCAATGTAAGTTTTAAATTCTTTTTATTATTACAAGGTGCGCAGATTTACAGGAATGCGCTGCACAGCACCAGTTTTGCTGCACCTCAAGGTGATAAACAAAAACCTTCTGATGTTTTCAAAGTCAACCAAAAATAATTATTTTAGTGAGTTTTGAGGAAACAGGAATGTTAAATGTTAGGTTTTTTTTAAAAAATGTAATTACTACGGCCCTGCACCAGATTCAGGCAAATTCCAGATTCTGTGCTGAACGAGCATGCTTTCAGACTGATTTGTTTGGGGTTTGGATCAAAACAGAATCAACTGTTCCAGTTCCTGAGTGAAGCAAGAGGAATTTACACATTAGTGTGTGTTGGGAGCACAAATAGATTTGAAAGGAGGGACAAATTGTTTCAGCCTTTTTCTTTTCTTTTTTCTTTCATTTTTAAAAGAAAAGGAAAACTTAAAGGTGCCTTGTATTCTGTCCTTAAAAATAGATGTCCAAAATTTGGCAGATTTACTGCCCTCTTTAGGGACTATCACAATCTCCAGGATTCATCAGTGCAACAAAAAAGATGTGCAGCCATTTTGGTTTTCCAATGCAAATCAAAAGCTGGCTGGAGAGCTCCGTAAATTAGGCCCCACTGGGCTTCCCAGGAGAAGAGCCAGGCTTTGTCGCCTCAGGCATGCAACACAATCCTAGAGCACCCACAGAAGAAGGGAATGGCCGTCCCCTTTTGTGTACTCTAACCCTGGAAAGGGCAGCCATTAGTCAGAATTGATGACACACGTTGTTGTTTGTTTTCTAAATCAATTCCGGATTACTTGTTCTGGGACATTAATTTAATCAAACGGATATAAATTGCTCCAGATCCGACCAAATCAAGATACATTCCAAGGCTGTGAACTGGCCTCCAAATAGGATCAGGAGACCCTCTTACACAGCTCTAGTTATTAACTACTCTAGGGGTGAACTATAACTAATTTAATTTTCAAAAGTTGCTTTCCAAGCTCTGTACTAGCATCTCCCAAAGCTTCCAGCAGCACCCAGCTGCTGCATTTCCAGTCTAAAGGAAAATGGATGGACATATCTAATTCATATCTTCTCTACTATTTAGACCAGGCTTGTCCAACCTGCGGCCCGAGGGCTGCATGCGGCCCAGGTCGGCTCATAATGCGGCCCAGTGCGATTTTTTATTTTTAAAAAAATTCCAAAGTTTCAAGTTACACTGCCAGCACTTGCGGCCGGAATGCGGCTGGGGCACGTCAAAATGGTGGGGCGGGGGGAGAGGGAAGGAAGGAAGGAGTGGGAGGGGAGGGGACAGGGGGGTCTGTGTGACTGCATTGTGCCTTCCCCGTCAATAGGTGGACCCCATCCCAGCCCCATAATGCCGCCGGAGTTGAAGGTGACAGCCTCTGCTGTCTGAGATCACAGCTGCCGGTAAGCGCGCTTGGAGCGGGGCTGCAGAGGATGGCTAGGGCTGCCCCCCCATGTGGCCCAAATCAAATTTACAGTGGGGTCTTGACTTGAGAACTTAATCCGTATTGGAAGGCGGTTCTCAAGGCAAAAAGTCTGTAAGTCAAGTCTCCATTGAAAACCGTGCATTGAAAACTGATTAATCCCGTAACAGGCCGTTTTTGTTCCATTTTGGTTTTTTTCTGGTCTGTAAGTCAATTCTCAGGCTGCAAGTCAAACCTAAATTTTGCGGCCAGAGAAGTCTGTAACTCAAAAAGTCTGTAAGTCAAGCCGTCTGTAAGTCAAGGGTCCACTGTATGTGCGGCCCAAACCAAATTTTCATCTTCTAATGTGGTCCAGGGAAGGTGAAAGGTTGGACACCCCTGATTTAGATGCTCCCAAAGAAACAAACAGCATGGAGGAAGCATCAACAAACCAGCTCAAACAGACTTGTTTATATAACAGTGGAATGTAGTGTGGCATCATCCAGATTATAGGGTGTGGTAGAGGACACCGGGCCAAAATCCAGGTTCTTTGGGCAGAGGGCGGAGGCCTAAACCATTAAACCATTGTAGGAGGGATGGGAATAGGCAGAAACTCTGCATCGCTCTTAGACTTCAGAGTCTACAGCTAACTCCTCATCCTTCTGATAGTCAATGGTGACAAAGCTCAGCAAGGAGTGCTATTATTTATTTGTTCATTAAATTCATTAATTATACCCTCCACCTACCTGCGGCCTGGGGAAATATACAATAAAAACATTAAAACATTACATAAAACATGCAGGCATAAGAACAAGAACAGCAACAAGAACCCATAAAATGCTGTAGGGTAGCCAGGTATCTGTTTTTGAGCCTGAGCCTCAGCTTTTGGGGTACATTCTCCGGGTTTCATCCTTTAAGCTGAAATCACACAGAATGGAATGGTGCAAACTTAGCAACTCTATATCCTTAGGTTCCTCCTGATGGCTCCAGGACAGGCCATCTAGAATGCTCAGAAAGCAGCTTTATCTTTTTCATTATTCTTCATGCTCCAGAGACTGCGATTTGGATTACCAAGACTTGGAAGGACGGTTTTAAATGAACTAGAAAAGATCATTAAGAGCAAGGTTGTGTCACTGAAAACCAAGGCTAAGGCCAACCATATTATCATATTCCCCGTTGTTATGTATACATGTGAAAACCAGACAGTGAAGAATCATTGAGAAGGGAGACTGATTCATTCAAAATGTGGTGTTAGAGGAGAGCTTTACGGATATTACAAAGTAGCACTCTAGGTGGCAGTGTACGCAATACAAGAGCCTCCATGATGATGGTAAATTATGGGCAGATTCATAAGGTGGTGGTCCTTCACATATCATAATCCAAAATATGCCTCATGTCCTTAGGGATTGATTCAGTACATCCCTTCTTCCCTCAGTTCCTGAGGACTCTTCTTGATCACACAGAGTTAACTAGATGAAACTCCAGCCACTGCCTATGAAGTCCCATCTTCAGCTGCAGAGCTCCTGATAGTTGAGAACTGGGAACTTTGATATAGTTCCTCGATGAGTTTCAGTTCCAGGTGACTGGATGTTCAACTAAGTTAATCATTAATACATTTTTTTTTTGCCTCTACGTGTGCTTCTCCCTGCTTCCCTGCCTTTGCTTCTCCTCCTCCTCTGTTTGAAGCACCACACTCTATAACCACGTCCTCCACCAACACAATAATGTCTCTTTCCCGCCCCCAACAAACTCCAAGATGGATCTCAGTAGTTCAACAAGAAACACTCCCACACAGATTTGCTTCCTATTGACTACACAGACCACAGTCCTGATTTGCTAGTTCCTTCAATGTTTGCAATGAATGCATGTAAAATCATCACACTAGCTGACCCAAACTGTGAGTTCAGGAGCACTATAAAAGGAGCTTCTACATAACATTCGGTCTGTACATAGAGAGGAAACACATGAAAAAGGCAACTCTGTTATGCCAGACATTTCCGTAAGGTAAGCCAGGAGCCGGATCAACATGGCCTTCCAGAAGCTGTTGAGCTACAGCCTACCATGAAGTGATGCAGTCCCAAATCACCCAGAGGCGCATGTGTTTCCCTACTTATTTTTAAGAGGCCATCAAGTCAGTACCTGACTTATGCCAACCCTTTCCAGGTGTTGTCTAGGTTGAGAGAAGTGGTTTACCATTCTATTCTTCTGGAGAGGCACTCCAATACTGAGCATCTTGGCCAAGGCTATACAAGCTGGCTCTTTTCCCAGGAGGTATGGGGGGGGGGAGTCCAATTCTCAACCTCTGGCTCCGCAGCCAGGTACCCAACACACTGAGCTATCTAGCCAGCTTCCTATCTTTAGGGTAACAGATGGAGTAACACATGTGGTGGCTCAATGAAATGGCAGTAACCATGCGGGTTGTAGTAATCCAAAGAAGCTGTAGGTTGTTGTTTTTAAAGAGTAACTTATCCCAAGGTTCTGGTTGCAGCACAAACTACCCAGATAATGAAAAGGCAGACAGATCAGTTGTATTCTGCCTCACCTGTCAGGGCTTTCTTGGTGGAATTGGAGACAACTTGTTGATGTGTTATGAATAATGTCCTAACCTGTTTATCTTCCGCCTCCTCAGCCTGTTACAATTACTAGGCTTTTCTCCACCCTCTTGCTGACTATTAAAATAGCTTTAAAGCTGACATACAGATAAACCCAGGAACCGGCTATCCTCATTTTGAGGGAAATTCTTGTGTTCTGCAACAGGAAATTCCTGCCCGTTTGCTATACAGTAGGGAAAATAATTCAGCATGCCATCTGTTATCCCAAGTGTCAGGAAGAACCATTACAAACTTTCCCTTGTAAAGAAAGCAATTAGAGGACCATAAATAATGCCTCTTCTACAAATCATAACATCAGACAGATTAGCCATTCCTTAGACACATTGAAGACATTTCCTGATGACTTGAACGCAACGGCCATTTCAAACGGTCCATCCAAGTTGCTCCTGGGGGGGGGAATGGAACAACCGCCTTGTAGTAAATCAAGTCGCCATTTTATATTTTGTAGCCATTTCATAGGGAACAAGGAGAATAATGAAGTCTCTTTCTTCCAAATGATTTCCATACCGAAAAAAGGGAATCATAAAACTTTCCTTCAGAAAGAAACGGGACACCACAAGTTTACAACCTCTGTATTGGTGTGCTTCTTTGAACAAACCACACATTAAGTACCTACCCAATCATCTGCTTTCAACAGATAACAACATCTGTCCATATTAATCAGCGCGTAATGGGAGTATCATTAGCCTTTGATTCAATCTCATAATTAGTAGCAAACACACGTATTTTTTCTTGAAGACAAAAGTAAAAAGAGCATCGTTTCAAATCAAATTTACAGTCTGATTAGTCAAACAGAAAACCTGTCATTCAGATAGTGCCTGTATCTGTGTCTTTGATAAGAAGAGGCCCATTTTAAGTGTCAGGTTTCCTAATACACACACACACACAAACAAACACACACCCCAACAGTTAGAAGGGCAATGTAACTTTGCAAAAAAATATATATAAGTCTGAGCAAAGCAGAGAGTAAAGAACTAAGTCATAATCTAATTGCTAGCTGGAGCAGCCCCATGAAAGCAATGGGATTTATATAATAATAATAATTTCCTGCCGTCAAGTCAATTTTGAATTACAGCAACTCTTTTCGGGGTTTTCAAGGTAGAAAGAAGTGATTTACCATTCCCTTCCTCTGTGGGCACCCTGGGGCTGTGCAGCTTGCCCGTGGCTACACAGGCTGGCTCTTCCGCTAGGAGGCGCAGTGGGGAATTGAATTCCCAATTGCTGGCTCTTCAGCCAGGTATCTAAACCACTGAGCTATTCAGCTAGCTTTGGGATTTATAGAGACTATGATTTATCATTTGGGGATTGATCCAACGAGTCTACTCTAACCGAGACTAGCAATTCAATTTTGGCCTAATTAAGTCTTCTGTCACTACCCGCCGAGGTGCCACAATTTGCTCCCTTTTTTTTCCCTTTGCTCTGATTCTTACAATGACATTTTCTGTCATGAATAAAAAACTAGGAACAATGTTAATTGGGTAAAAATGGGGCAATGTGTGTCAGACTTGTAAAGATGTTATGCTTTTCACCATGTTTTATAGCATCTGTCAGAGCTTGGAATATTACATTTATAGAACAACTTGTTGTGTTACTCATTACTACTCAGCAGCCATTATTATCATTGCTCTAATTGCACAAAAAAGTATCATGTTGCATGCTTATTACTCTATTGCCCTGTTCTTACCAGTGGGCCAGGAAAACTGAAGACCATACTCTCTCCCTCCCTCTACTGGCCAATTCTGATACTACACCTTTCAATAGTCAGAAAAAGAGAAAACAAGAATTTTTTTCCCTTTGTCTCCTAGAATGATATACTACTTGACAAATTCTATCAAATTCTATCTTGATAAGTCCCTAAAAGTAACTTTAGTATATATATATAGTATATATATATACACACACCTAGGTAGAAATAGTGGTAGAAATTTGACCAAACTCCAGGAGGCAGTGGAAGACAGGAGGGTCTGACTTGCTCTGGTCCATGGGGTCACAAAGAGTCAGACATGACTTAACGACTAAAGAAAAACAAAGAAATAGAGGCTATAAAGAATGTACTTAAATATAAATGGAGGGATCCTGATTTAATTGCACTTAAAGTAGACCCATTACAGTCACTGGGACTTAAGCCCCACTATTTTGATGTGTATACTAAACATATGACTAAATCTAGATCCAACCCACACATTAGGCCTTGCAGCTAATGGCCAAAAACTTGCACCTCATGAGTGGCCATTTTGTTTTCGGCAGCAATTCTGAAATCACCCAGCCAATGAAGACTTCAAAAATGTTAACAAATAAGCGTGTTTATCAGTAGTCAGTGAATTGCACTGAAATGAATGCCTGTGGGATCATGTTGCACTCTTCCCAAGTGTAAATAACAGCCACTTACACATCATTTTAAAAAAAGATGTGCATATGCATCCAATTTGCATATGCTGATTTATATGCATACAAATTTAGAAACGATTACTCATGTTGTAATTTAATATATCAATATAGTACATCTCACTATGGTGGTGTAACCGTGATCAGATGAGCTGTAGACATCCTGAATCTGCTGCAATTGTTAGTTGTGCAGCTGTTAACTCGTAACTGTTAAATGTTGAGTGTCAACCTTCTGATTCGCTGTCCTCTCTCTTCTGATGGTTGATAGCTGTTGTTCCTTTATCTCCTACCTTTCCTCTGAAAACCTCAAGGCAGGGTAAGTGACTGGCCACTTCATTTTCAGAAGAAAAAAAAACCTCAGTCTGACACATCAGACTGAAGAGAACGAATGTCCCAAGGCCGTCAGGTAAATTTCATGGCTCTATAAGAATTAGAACGTGGGTTCTTCCTGGTTCTAATCCAACCGTAACCCCTTCAGCACACAGGGCTTTATTTTTAAATTATGGACTAGGAGTGAAAGACACTTGGTGCCTTCAAATGAAGGACCGCACTCTGTAAAGCAGCACACATGTTAACACCATGATCAACTCGAGGACCCAAACAGTTTGGTGGACTGGCTGTTCCACTCCATTGTACAGGACATTTCTGGAGATTAGTCAACTCCTTTTGAAAATGGACCCAGACATGGGGCAAGGTTAGGCTTCCCCTGATACTTGTTCCACATGGAAGGTTTAACATGCCAGAACAAGCCTCCACTGGAACTTTTGTATCAGGTTTATGAAATAACCCTCTTCTCAGTATTAAGGTGGGATGGTCTCCCTCTCAGGAGGTGCCTCTAGCAGTAGTCGACATCACAGCCGCCTCCGAGTACCGGTTATAATTAAAAAATCCAGAGGAAACCAGATGTCGCTGTTGATACCTGGTGAGAGAGAAGCATCGCCATCCAGCAGTAACTTCCTCCTTTAGCTGTTCTGTTTGCCAACATATCAGATCCTCCACATTCCCCCATCCAGAGAGCAGAAATTATAAGGAAGCACACCAAGGAAACTAAAGGATGTTTTTTTTTTCAGCTCAGCGTCCCAAAACAGAGGAAATGTACATTACAAAGGAAGCATGAAGTCTTTTTTTAAAAAAACCCTGTTGATTACATTTCCATAAACTGTTTGCTATAAAGATTCGGCAAAGGCCCAATATGAAAAAGCCATTAAAAAACGATTCCTGCCTTTTCCTGTTCTTCCTCTATTACCCCCCCTCCCTTTCCTCCCTTTTCTGGAATTTTGCTGATTTGCAACTTCTCTTGCACAGTCCCCCCCCTTCCCCACTTCCTTGGAGTGCTATATAATGCTTTGCTGTCGTAAGAGCAAATACTTAATAATAAAGCAAAAGGGAGGAGGGAAAATAGAATCTCGGCTTTGTATTCCTATGGAAGGCCCAAATTCCGGCCAAAGAAAGTTGTTAAAGAAATTAGAATCACAGTGACACGCAGTATGGGTTTCCATTTACTATACCCATGATGATTTCGGAAGGAAGCGGGACAGACGCCTACAAATTCTTGAGAAAGTGAGAAGAAAATATATTTTAATGCACTCCTTTTCCACCATTGTTTATATTGCTTTTTAGGGTAGAAACTGAGCTGAGTGGAACAACAGGACAACTACGATATCATCTGGCAACAGTCTTCATTCTATGATTCAGATAATGAGTAATACTTTCATTAGCAAGCATCGTTTCACTGGGAATACTGAGGTTCTTATTCCTCTATATACGATTGCACCATTTATCTTTAATTAATTTTATTTGCAAACTCCATCATCAAAATTGCAATTGTTCAGCACAATGGACCAGTGCCCCCCACCCTAGGGCCACCTAGCACTGTCAGGCAGCTTTGTTGCAGGGTTTTGAATATCTGGTAAAATTCATTTTTCTCATGCACTACAAGTACGGAGATCCACAGAGGAGAATATCTTTACGTTCCTCAGACAGTCCAACCCCTTTCCTCATTAACTGGCACTTCAAGTTTTCAATAGCTCACTTTGAGACATTCCTAAGAGAAAGAATTTAAAAATTTCATGACTTGTAGTGGCAAAAGATCAACAACAAACAAACAACACAACTGACTGCGAGAGACGAAACAGAGCAAAGAGGCAGGGTTCTCTGTGAATTTAGAGGTGGGAAAGAACAATTGGCTAGTGTCAGATAGATAGGCAATCATCCTGGTTCAGAAAATCCCTCCCAGTCACATAAATCACAGACAGCATGCAAGATTGCACATAAAAACTCCAACAGTTTTTGGGGAGGCAGTGCCTCAACTATAGTGGCTCCTTACATACAGTGGAATAAGAGCTGTGCACGTTCAAGAAAAATACAAAGAATTTTCATATATTTGCATATGCCACTTCTTCTGCACCAATGGAGAGTTAGAAATCTTGTTTTAGGAGTAGATCCTATTCCATGAAAGTTCACAATTAAGTACATTTGTTAGTCTTAAAGGTGCCACAATAACTTTCCTCTAGCACCACATTTCAAACAACTCAATTGTTTCCCTGTCAGTTTCCTTAACTGTCCAGCTTTCATGCCCATACACAGTGACTGGAAATACGGAAGTGTGGATGATCTTGGTCTTGGTCTCCAGTGACACATCCTTACACTTGATGATCTTTTCTGTTTCCTTCATTGATGCTCTTCCTAGTCTTAGGCTAGTGGTAGATTGAATCTATTCGCCACTGTCGCTAGGGAAAAGCAGAGCTAGGGAGGCAACCAGCATAAGAAGAGGCTTACAAAGAGCATCATGCCAGAGGCCTCCTATACGTGTATCTGAGTGGTCTGCCCTCAGTGTCTGAATTCTGGGACCCCAAATTCTGTGAAAATCTGTTTTGGGACTGTAAAAAAAATCACACATTTGATATTTTCATAAAGTTTACCAGTTCCCCATCAACAGTTTGCCTTACCTATTTGTTCGTTTATTTTACATTTATATTCCACTTTTTCTCTGAACTCAAGGACAGCAAGCATAGCATTTCTTCTGTCAACATATTCTTGTAACAATCCTGCATGAAGGTCAAACCGAAAAGAAGTGATTGGCCCAACGTTTAAGGGGAAAAAATGAAATGCACACACACCGGTGAAATATTGTCTTCAGAGATTGGAAATGGACCCAAAGGGGGACCAGAAACAATCTGAACTGACATCTGGAGCCTGGCCATTGTTGCTCTGAAGCTATTTCCAGCATTTAAAAAGTTATGTTTTAAAATAATTACATTTATAGTTCCAAGTAGAGCATAGGAAAGTTACATTTTCTAAATAAGAATTTCCTAGAACCCTAAAGCTTAGCTCTTGGTTAGGCTGGGTGTGGGATTCTGGGAGTTATGATCCAAATAAGTAATTTGTGAAAGCCCCACCACCACTAAAGGATTTATTTGCCATTATTGTGATAGCTTTCAGAACATTACTTTTGTGTTTGTAATTTCTGAAAAGGAACTAAAATGTTTGCTTTTAGTTACTTGTAACTCTTCCTTCTTCTTATTTTAAATAGAATGTGACAGGCCTCTGGCCTGTAATAGACAATGTACTTCTCTCTATTCCACCTCACTGTGTTCTGCTTCAGCAAAGTATGAGGCACACAATAAGCCCCCTGGAATTATGTGACAATGTCCCTTCACCATTTTGTGAGGCTGCTCACCCACAACTAAAAAGCTGACTAAAAATTCGCAGCTATCTAAACAGAAGGAGGATGTTATCCCTTGTTAAGTTACAGTCACTACTTGGTGATACGGTATTGTGAAAAGGAATGGATTACAAGCACCTAGCTTTTAATAACTAATTATTTGCCATCTCTGGTTTTATGCTATAGAAAAGGAGAAGCCTGCAAAGGATTTAACTGGGAAGGCTGGGCATTTTTGTCTAGCTGAGAATCTCTGAAGGGCTGTGCAAGTGTGCTCTTTTATAGCACCATCCTTAAATTATTCCTGAACCATCCCTGACTGATAAGGATCTTGTCTAGTCTCTAGTCATAAAATATAAATTGCACACAAACATGTAAGTGATCTAACAAGTTTGCTTTCCCAAGGCTGGGAAGATGGGGTAATTTTTCCCCCTTCTCTCACTCATGCTGTATCTTCTAGCAAAGGTGGGATTGGAAATTAGTGGTCCTTTTCCAAGAAGTAGAGTGCCAGAAGGAATTGCTTGGCACTATAAAAAAAAAACTGCAGAGAGATGAGGGAAATGGCCAGTTAATAATTACATACGCCTAAGTCCTTAAAATCTCAGTCCATTTTTGGTGAACTCATATAATTACAGAGATGGAGTTGCTGACAATCATAACTATCCGCCTTTTTCAAAAAGGGTGTCTCATTCATTGATTTTCTCTCTTTTCCATCACTTATTTATTCATTATTGTCCTGTTCCTCCTACTTTCCCTTGTTTGTTCTCCCCAAACATAGGTCCCCCCTCAGGATGTGTCACCTCTTTTTACGCTGCCACCAGTGGATCTAATCCACAATATACCAAATATATCTCAAACACCTGCTGCCAATATAACAGGTTTATTGATTACTTAGGTGGTATTTAAATCACAGTTGTTGAGGATCATTCTTTAAATTGGATTTGATTACACGTTTACTTGTAGGTGCTTTTATTCATAGTAACCACTTTAACAATATTCTTTAATCATCTATCTATTCTCTATTCCTTTTAACTCTTTCCTATTCTTTATAACACTCCAACTTTCCAATCTCTGTCTTAACTCTCTCAATTCAGTGTCCTAACTCTCCCAGTTCATTCCCTCTTCTCTCCAATTGTCCCTCTCACTCCGCCCCTCCTGTCCTATCATAGGCTCCTGCACTTGAGCTCCAAATGATGGGCAGGAGGGACGTGGGCATTCCGCCACAATTACTTTTGTTACTTAATTATTTTTTTATAAATCACTTATAAGTAGCCTATAAAGCAAATACTCTAGATATTGTTTAATTTTCAGACAGAAGAAAAATACAACAAAAGAGCGAATACAGCAGTCCGACAAGCACAATAAGAAAAGACAACATCCGAAATATGAAGATGAAAATACGAAGCTGGCGCAATAAATATACGAAGTCAATATGTCAAAATATAGTAATAAAAATGAAGGGCTAAAATAAGGCACAGAATAAAACTGGCTCATTCTCTTTTACATAGGAACATAAGAAGATCAGAACTATGCTAGTGAAGCATTCTGTTCACCCCATGGCTAGCCAGAGGCTACTCTGGAGGAACAATTTGAGGACAATGGCATACAGTGCCCAAGATCCTGTTGTAATAATAATCTTATCACTGCAGAGCTGGAAGGGACCCTATGGATCATCATCTCCATCCCCTGTCAAGGAGGCACAGCAGGGATTAGAACTCCCAACCACTGCCTAAGCCACTGAGTATCTAGCCATTCTTATTGGGTAGGATAGAAAATCATGCTAGAGTAGCTCAATTGAATAAATGGAAATTTGAGTAGTCAACACCTCCATAATTTCCATTTATTCAAAAGGACCTACTTTAACTGTGACTTGCTTTAGCATAGCAAGACACTGTTAGAGTAAGACCATTTGAATCAATGGAAGATACAGAGGAGCCAACGCCCTAAATCCCCCTTGATTGAATGGGTCCACTGTAGAGCAGTGGTCCCCAACCTTGGGCCTCCAGATGTTCTTGAACTTCAACTCCCAGAAATCCTGGCCAGCAGAGGTGGTGCTGAAGGCTTTTGGGAGTTGTAGTCCAAGAACATCTGGAGGCCCAAGGTTGGGGACCACTGCTGTAGAGTATTCAAAGCTACTAGTGTCATCGAAGCTACCAACATGACTTTGACCCAACTCTGGGAGGCAGTGGAAGACAGGAGGGCCTGGCGTGCTCTGGTCCATGGGGTCATGAAGAGCTGGACACAACTAAAAGACTAAACAACAACAACAACAACAACAACAACAACAACAACAACAACAACAACAACAACAACAACAACAACAACAACAACAACAACAACAACAACTGTAGAGTATTATACCAAGCAACAAGATTTTGGCCTATGTCTCATATCTTCCAGTAACCAATACGCAGAGGCATTCTGCTTCTTATAATGGTATACTGTCCACTGACTAGCAGCTGCTGATGGCCATGATCTCCATGAAATTATCCCTTTTAAAGCTGCCTATAATGGTAAAGGTAACCATCATTACATCTGCTTTTCAAACTTTTTTGATCTCTATGGCTGGAGGTTTCTGGCCTCAAAAATTTACTCTTCCAAGTTCAGGCAAAGAAGTGTTTCCACTGAGTTGCACTCAGACATGCCAGTGTCTTTCCCATTCTCAAAAACCAGGCTCTCCTATCTTCAACTATTGGTTTTACCTCCCTTCGGTCTTTCGCCTCCAAATGCCTTGAGCATGATGCCAAATACTTGACGTTTGCTCCATTTAGACTTTTCTCCTTTAGACGGTTATTCCCGTCAAGCTCTTTTCTCTCCTCTGCGTGCCACTGAGCATGCCTCACGAGATTCTAGGGGTGAGGACTCAACGCTGTGGGACTCGCTCTCTAGTCAGTCTTAAGTTGCACTGGTGACTTGACTCGGGGTATGTTTGTTTTCAATGAATTGGACTCAACCCTCCCCGTTTTCCTGGGGAAAATAGCTTGTTTTTAATTTAATAGGGTTTCAGATTTGGGGCCAAAGAGTTAGACGCAGCTGTGGGACTTGGTCCCAAAGACTCGCCAGCTTCCCTTCAAAATTCAGGAATAACTTCCTCATGCAAAATCTGAAGGCCACAAGTCCGTTTTTCTTTCTTCCCGGCTTTTCTTCTGCCTTTCATACAATGGATCCCACCACAACCATCTAATTTCCTTTCTGCCCTCAGTCTCTGTGATCTTGTCCTCTCCTGGCTCTCTTCCTATCTGTCTGGGAAATATGGAAACAATTTGTAAAAATTAAAGGTGGTGGAAAATTTCCCCCAACAGTGAGGCGAGAGATATTTCACTCGCGGCTGGTTCTTTTGCGTGTGGGGGAAAATATATCTAAAAGTAGATTATTATTTTTTTTGCACCTCTGACGACTACACTTAATTTCAAAAGGCAGATAGTAAAATTGTTTGGGTTTTTTCTTCCCCCCCTACTGCCTCTGATCAGGAGCCCATTGCCAACATGGAGGGGATGGATAAAATGGAACCATGCCAAATATACCACTCTAAACTCTCTACAGTCGCAGCCGACGATTTTAAATGAAATAGGCCAAAGGGACTATTTCTAGATTAAAGAATCAGAAAAGGGAGAAGTGTTTGCAAAAGGAAACAAAGCTTGCCATCTCAAATCGCCAAGATACTTTTCAACTGCCTGAGCTGGGGATGCACTTGCAATAAGCATCAATGGATGTACAGCTGAAATGTACATCAGAAGAAAAAAAAACCTCCTTGTAAATGGTGGCGTGAAAAAAACTGAATGCTTTGGCGTTGTTCCAATCCCATTTGTGAGGCTTGCTCTTTGGGGAATTTCGAAGGAAGATTTAGTGCCTCCAGTTATGCAAACGCTTTCAACCCACCCTTCTTTTTTTTCCAAACTAAGTTTTCAGCCTTACCCCCAGTGAGCGAGCATTTAGTAGGGGGAAAAGTCCGTCTTGTGGCAAAAAGCAAACAAACAAACAGGCAGACAAACTTGGAAGGCAGTATTTGCTTCTGTTGCTGGCGGTGGTGTTTTCGGGTTTGAAGCTATCTGATGACATGTTAGAAATGCAAAACTGGGAAAGATGCGAGAATGAAAATGATTCTCGGGAGCGACAGAAAGCAGAATATACTGAAACGTGAAGAACCATTGGCGAGAAGCAGAATAAGCAATAAAACCAATCTTTTGCACAGTTATATTGAACCATATAGTAGTCTTCCCATAAAACTCTGGGATTTACTCATTACTACTAGAGGTATTGGCTTGGATTCTAAAAGTCATCTACTTTAAAAATGTAAAGAAGGAAGGGGGGAGGCAGAATGGGCTGGTTTGGGGCTGTTCTTCTTTCGTAGCATCCTCATTCACATCCCACATTGTTCAGGAGAACATCTGGGAATTAATTTAGGGGGCAACAGCAAACAGGAGGAGAAGATGGGAAAACTTTCTTCTGTGAAAAGGTGTCCAGTCCTTCAAATGTCTGATTAGAAGTAAGGCCCTTTGAGTTCAGAGGGTCACCCTTAGAAAAATGGGTCTGTGACTACAGCCTGTTATTATTTTACCTGGAGATCAAAGTCACTGCATCTGCTCCTATAAAGCTTAGCATGTTTACTATTGGGGTTAATGAATGCGTAATAATAACTGTGTGCTGTGAAGTCAATCCTGACCTATGGTGACCCCTCCAGGATTTTCTCAGTACAGAATAGTTACAAACTGTTTATTGTTTGTTCCTTTTGAGAGCAACTAGGACTGACTGTGCAGCTTGTCCAAGGCTACCCAGGCTGGCTATGAAGGTTCGGGTCTACGGGCCTCCCTTTCGTCCAATAAATCAGGACTCGCTTTAACGTCAAACAAATAATCTCTGTTTATTAAGTCAGACGAAGGAAGAGCAACATCAACCAGTTTAGACAATGTCGGCTCTTGCGGGAACAACGGTGCTCACAAGGGTGTCCATAGATTTGTTTCGAACGGGTGTAACGGATTAATGTCCCATGGTCCTGATAACACCTTCTCAGGTTCTGGGAACTCCAACTCCTCTACCTCAGGGGTTAGAAGCGGGATAGTCTCTTCATCCCCTGTCCAACCCCAAATCGAGGTTCCCTCTCCCTACTGAGGGTCCCATGGTCCGGGTAATACCCCATCTTCCGGAGCTCCTCCAGATGCCATGCCTTTTTCAACTCTGCCTCTCTCGCCACCGCCTCCTTTTCCTCCCTCAGGCGACATCGCCACTCGCGGGTTTCTGATTCTCCCCAATATGAGGGGTCTTGAGGCAGCCCCTTTCTCCTCCAGCTCTCCGCCTCAGCATGGGGCACCCAGACCTGTTCCCACTTCCTTGTCCAGGGATCTTGTAACCAAATTGTCCCCTTTATATTTCCTGCCCCCACCTCCACCACCAACCGTCCTTCCTCCCCTTTTCCCGCCAAAACTGAGTCAGTCTGGGTTGAAACACTTAACCCCTTTATAGCCGTCTCTAGGTCACAAGTGTCCACCCCTTGATGTTTCAGCCTTTCCCTTCCATAACTGTCTTCCAAGTCCCGCGTATCTAAATTCTGATGCTCCCTTTCTGGTGGTGAGGGTGGCGGTGTGGCCTGCATTCCCCTAGATGTTTTAGGGAGCGACGGCACTCCCAACAAAGCCTCTTGACCCTGTTCTTAGGCTTCACACTGGCTCTTCTACTAGGACACACAGAGGGGGATTGAACTCCCCACTGACTCAACAGCCAGAGACCTCACTCATGGCGCTATCCATAGACGTTAAAGGCAATAAACATGTTAGTACCAAGTCTATAGCACTGGGGAGGGGCATTAACAATCATTCAAAAATGTAATTTTTCTATTTCCATGCATTGTAGGGCAGAGAGAGGCCAAATAATCACGAAGGTCTGCTTCAAGGCATAGCATAGGCATCCTTCAGTCTCGAGAGACTATGGTAACATGCTCTAAATCGAGGAGTGTCCTCTCCAGAGCATGAAGCCCGGGTAAGGTAATATGGAGGATAGGCTGTTACCCAAGCAGCAGATCCCCCCTCTCCACATTGCTGAAATGGTCCAATGGAAAGGCAAGAGCCAATACAACTGGTTCCAGCAATGACAGCAGGCATAAAAAGAAATGTTCCTCTCTTCCCCATCCTTCTCTCATAGAAAATGGACTCCTCCAACTATAGAACAGGAATGCTAGAGTTCTTCTGTTCTTTACAACTGTGAACCTCATGTTCCATTTTGAGGGGGTCTTTTCTATAATCTTTTTTTATGCTCAGACTGCACTTGCCTGGCATGTGGCTTATTACGGAGAGCAAGAACTGCTGGATAGCGCAATGGTTTAAGTTGGGAGTTCGATTCTCCACGGTGCCTCCTTGACAGAGGTTGGACTTGATGATCCCAAGGGTCCCTTCCAGCTCTGCAGTTCTGATGTTATTACTGTATTATTATTCAAAAATACCAGGAACAGCCAATCAAATTTATGAAAACATGTAATAACAGGTGCAAGTTTCAATCAAAACCTAAGTATCTGTTAAATATTAACGTAGTATGTATGCTGTTTCTAATATTGCCAGGTTTTGTAGCTCTGATGGAGTGATTTCTGAGATCTCCAACTACCTACAATACTGTGTGAAAATTGTTGTTGTTGTTGTTGTTGTTGTTGTTGTTGTTGTTGTTGTCATCGTCGTCGTCCTGCTTCTAGTCTCCATTGAGCCATGGATGGGTGGCCCTGAGCCTCTTTCAGCCTGACCTCAATCCAATGCTATCTTTGACTCGCGGGGGCTAAAAGATTAAATACATGCGCATCTGTTCCCCCTTCAGAATCATGAGAGACTCTCTGCAGTGCATCCTTGGCTATCTGGACTGTTTATCAGCTGTCCAGCGAGCTTCTCCCATGACTACAATCTTTTTTTGAGCCAAGAAAGACCACTTGAGATTTAAAGATGGAAGCTGGGGTGGGGGTGGGGGCAACACAGCTGGTCCTGGGCTGGCCCAGACAACGATTTCTTTCAAACATCTTTCCAGGCATGCTCTAGCTACAATGTCTGTACAGCCACCTCATGTTCTAAGAAGCTGGGACCTTGCAGGTGGTTGAGATTTAGCATGAGGATCGATCCATAGTTTCAAGAAGCCTAATTAATAAAAAGAGCAATGAACCTAAGAGGACTCAGTTTTAGTGGACCGGGAGAGGGCATCTCTAGGACAGAAGGAAACAACTACCGCTAGGGAAATGATCCACTAAAGTTATGAAACTTAATCCCAATGTCACCCAATAAATACTTGAAGGCATTGCCTTTGATTGATGGAAATTGCCACTTAGATAGCTCAGTGGCTCAGTTCCCTGGCTGTGGAGCCAGAGGCTGGGAGTTCAGTTCTCCACAGGCTCTCCAGAGGGAACAGCTAGCCTGTGTAGCCTTGGACAGCCTGCACAGTCCCAGGACACCCCCAGGAGACAGGAATGGTAATCTACTTCTGTGTATTCTCTTCCTAGAAAATCCTGAAAAGGATTGCCATGAAGTAGAGTTGACTTGGGGGCACATTATTATTATTATTATTATTATTATTATTATTATTATTATTATTATTATTATTATTATTATTATTATTATTATTATTATTATTATTATTATCATCATCATCATCATCATCATCATCATCATCATCATCATCATCATCATCATCATCATCATCTGTGGGGGTGCCATTCCCAAGGTCACTAGGCTGCATGGGTGTTGTAGTGTAGAGAAAACTCTCCTAGCATCCTGTGGCTGCTTCTGAGGGGAGGGGCTGCCACCATTCTTCCTCTTTCTCATTATCATAGAGAGCTTGCCATAGAGGCCTTTCCTTAGGCCGATCAGAGGGCTTGATTAATTGCTTTTCCCCAGACCAATCCTAATTAATATCATGATGTCACCATTGTCCTATCTGAACCCTGTCTACTGTCTGTAATGCTGTCACTACCTGTGACCTTGTAATGTTAATAAAAGGACAGTCTCCTGAGGGCAGGGCAAGAAGAGAGAGAGATAATGGAGAAGACTTCTCATTCTGCTTCCTTGCTGAGTTGCCCACCAGGAGTACTGCTCGCAGACATCCATCTGTGTGTGTGGCTGACTTCTTTAACCCAGTGGTCCTCAACCTTGGCCTCCAGATGTTCTTGGACTTCAACTCCCAGAAACCCTGGCTAGAAGAGGTGGTGGTGAAGGCTTCTGGGAGTTGTAGTCCAAGAACATCTGGAGGCCCAAAGTTGGGGACCACTGCTTTAACCTATTGCTGAGAGACTCTTTGCTGTCCTATTATCCATTATCTGGTGATCACCACAAAGCCCATCAGCCTGCTCATTGCCTGAACCCAACAATCATCAACATCATTGTCATTATAAAAGCATCAGGAACAGTCAATCAGCTCCTTACTGTTGACTTTATTTATATTTCCAGTGGCCAACAGTTTACATCTTATTTGTCTCTTTCTTTGGTTTTTGAATCCCTTAGGAACGAAAATGTAAAGTTGATGCCCTTTGGCTTGCTCCTTTTACTAAGTCTGAATGATTGTAGCTTTATGAAATCCATCACAGGCATTTAAAGCAATGGGCTAAGATTTGATTCATAAGCCTCTTGCTCAGCTTGAACTTCCTTTGGAAGCTCCTGGACCAGGCAGAAGTTTGAGGGGCAGCTGTGGGCAAGGGGGGGGGTGTTTGTTTTTTGTCCTGGCATGCACAAAAGCTAGTTAAGGGCTGGACTAATCTTCAGTGCAAACTGCAACTTTGTCGGACAATAACAGACAATTGCCCACCTTAGCACAACTATTTGTTTTGTTTGCAGAGCACCAATGGGTCTGTTTGTTACCAGCAATGTGCTAATTATTCCCGCTAATTACATGCAAAACATTCATTATCACCTATATGTAGAAGAGGACCCCTCAGGTTCCAGTGACAAATTAATTACTGTGTTTCCCTTCAGAACAGTACTTCTAGACCATCCCTTCTATTATCTCAAAAATAAATTAGCTTAGCAGGAAGTTTGTCTCTCGAGATTCTTTTCTGCCTTTTTAAAAGCAGGTTCAACAAATACCTTATTATGTTTCTCTTTCCTCCATGTTTTCCAGGTAACTATTTCCTGAAACTCTCAAGATCTAGAATATTGGTTTTACAAACTCCTAATCCTTGTAAAGTGAAGACAAAAACTAGTTTCTTCTACTTTTCTTTAGGCATCTGTATTCCTAAACACAGCAGCACCAAGAAACAAGAATGCTACAAAGGATGAGAGGTAGGATGTGTGTGAAAATATAGTCCAGTACACAGAGTCATTGTGCTTTGCTGCCTACAGCAAAAAACAAACAAACACCAAGATGGCACCCTCTTCTAGTTCAAAAGCCAAATGGATGGTTAGTTGAGGTTTTCTTCTAAACTGGTTACCACATTGTCTAGCCCACTTGAGGAGAGAAGGCAATCTCAAAGAGCACAGAGCAGAGTGCTTAGGACCAGAGGCTGTAATTATTGCTGTTTTGGTCAACAACTTCTAGAACGTAGTCATGCTGGCTGTGGCATTCTGGAAACTGTAGGCCAAAGAATATTTCTAAGCTCTCCATGGAACACAGCTTTCTATTGCAACACATTGTCATCACACACCCCATCCTTTGCTGCCCAAATTGCCTGGCCCACATTGCCCAATGGGGCCAACCCTAAATAGGAGAGTTGGGCCTCTTACCTCTGCAGCATCTATACCAATGTACCACTTTTGTACTTACTAGCCAGGCACAGCTAGATTACATCAATGTTCCTGACAATGGGGCAGAGAGGTATTTTTGTAACTGCTCAAGGAAACCCCCTCTTCAGCTTTGTCACACCGGCAATCTGTCACAACGGTGACCCTATATCCTGGTCACTGTGATGTATTGCAACAGGATGTTGCTGCCGAACCTCCTTACCCATTATTTTCCATCTGGATTTCACCATCCCTGCATGGCCACCTTCAGTCCTTTTATGGAGAAAGGTGGGGCGAAATATTTTAAATCAATCAATCAATCAACCGTGTGTGGGATGACGCCAGACGTACGGGAACCAAACACCCTTAGTCTCCCCAATGGTCCACAGCTTTAGATCCTGTAATCGCTATAGCCTCAAACCAAACCCCTTCGCAGCATTCTTTATTGCAATTGCTTCTGAATAAAGAACATCCCCGGACATGCCAGGTTATTGGAGGTACTGACACCGGTTTTGAAGGACTTGCACTGGCTCCCAATATGCTTCCAGTCTGAGTTCAAGATGTCAATGATCAACTACAAAGTCCTAAACACCTCAGGACCTGGAGATTTGATGGAGCAACATTCCCTGTATAAATCTGCCCAGTCACTAAGATCTGCTGGGCAGGCCTTCCTCCGTGTCCCACCACTGAGAACTATTCATTATATGGAGACATAGGGGACGGATTTCACAGCTTTAGCACCCCAACTATGGAATGCCCCCTCCTGGTTCAACTGGTGCCAACACTGACATCATTTTGGTGCCAAGTCAAAACATGCTTATTTATTAGAATCTCTAGGGGCTTAGGATCTTGGCCTGCACAGGTTTTAATGCAATGGCTTAAATGTTTTGGTTTTAAGTGTTTTACTCTGTTTAATTTGAATGGTTTTAAAGAGTTTATGTTCTAAATTGTTTCACATGCCTCTGTAACCCATCCTGAGGTCTTGTGATAAAAGCAGACTATTAATGTTTTAAAGAAACAAACAGAAGGTTCCAGAACACCCATCTGTACACAATCTAGGCAGTTTGAACCAGCATTGTGTAGGAGAGAGAATATTGGACCAGGGCCCAGGAGACCTGGGTTCAAATTCTGGGTCGGCCATGAAAATTCATATTGAGTTGAAATGATACATCAGTTTTCGAACATCTCTCATACCTCGAATACTCTGTTAGGAGTATAATAATAATTTTAGAACTGGAGGGAACCCTATGGATCATTGGGTCCAGTCAAGGAGCCAAAGGGGAATCAAACTCCCAACCTCTGTACCGAAGCCACTGAGCTATCCAGCAGATCGTCAAAAATAGGGAGTGAATTGACAGCATGTAGCAACAAGTATACATTACATTGATATCTTATTTATTTATTTATTTATTTATTTATTTATTTATTTATTTATTTATTTATTTATTTATTTATTTATTTATTTATTTTATTATTTTATTATTTTATTATTTTATTTTATTTATATTCATTTTTCCTCTAATTAATACGAGCTATACATAACTGCCCTTCCCTTTTACCCTGACAAGAATAAGGTAAATCAGACTAAGAGATACTAATTGGACCAAGGTCACCCTATGGGTTTAGGGGTTCAGTCACGACTGAGAACCTGCATCTCCCACATCCCAGTCCAATGCTCCAACCCCTACATTACGCAAGTGCTCATATTAGACAGGCCTGGAGCTGACATGGCTGTTTTTCTGCCCTCTGGTCACAATTAAAATGACATTTTCTAAAAGAGACATCAAAAGAAACCCTTCTATCTCTCACCCTGCCTGTGGTGAGAGGCAAAGCTGAGGATATGTACAGAACACCGTTGCCATCTCTTAGTTTAGGGCTGTTCTAGTGTCCTCTCAAACCCAACGAGGGCAGGCCAAAGCATTTTATTGATTGGTGGTGTAGCAAACAGTGACAGAGTATTGGGCTGGACTCAGGAGATCTGTGTCATACAAACTCATGGGTGGAGGGAGGGACTTCTACAGCCACTCCTTAAACATCCCACATATCTTGAAGCCCCATTGGGACTGCCATAGTCAGATGCATCTTGATGATAGCTGCACACAGTCTCTTCTCTGAGGCCGCCACCTCTCTCTGCATGATGATGGGGCTGGCTCTACATGAAGCAGAACAAAAAGCAGTGTGACCAATCTATTTGTTATTTATTTATTTAAAATATTTATATCCCGTATTTCTCCCCACAAGGACCCGAGTTACATCTTAAGTCAATTTAGACATGCAAGATGCAAATCAAAAAAACTCTCTCTGACTGCTGTCCATATATGTTTCAAGGAACACAAACACAACGTCCTATTAAAATGCTAATAGTTTTGACTAAAGCATTCTACCAACAAAGTTGCCTTAATCACATATAGCTCTCTCCATGCTCAAACTGCTGTATAAACATTCTTTGCTCAATCTGGAGTGTGACATTTCAATCTGGTTTAAGATTGGCACAGAAAGCTTTAAATACGTTCGGCAAAACAAACACGTTTTAATGGAACAAAATTAGTACTGTACAACTCATTTCAGTTTTTTTTTTTTTAAAAAAAGGCTTAGTGACTTCTCGTTTCTTTAAAGCTGACATTTTCTTCAACCAGTTTAAGGAAATACATTTCTCACCTCAAAAACAAGAGCATTAACATCAGGATTTAAAGTTCTGCCTTGCTCAACTTTCCGAGATTGCTATTCTGTTTGCTCACACCTGAGTTCTTTAACAGAGGTGTGTCTTTCCTGTCTACAAAAAAAATACATGAGAAATAATATCACACACTTCATTCCTTTCAAACAAGATTTGGTTTAGAAAAGGAACACCTATAACTGTGAGCTTCAACACCAGAAGCTGAAGCAACAGTATTGTTCAATTATCTACCTCATTTTCAAAAACTATTGGACTGTTTCTTACTCTGCTATAAATTTGGACTTCACTATAAATGTAAAATCCAAAGTCCTACTTTGGAAATGAACATGGTTAGTAGAATTTGATTGTGCTGGATTGAAACTAACATACAAGAATTACCATATCTCCTTGAACCCCCAAAATGTCTATTTTTAAAGCTAAGCAGGATCAGATTGGGTCAATATTTGGATGGGAAACAAAATGGGATGACAGGAGATCTCCACAAGGTAAGACTAAGAAATAATTATCTCTATCAACCCTAGCTAAACCAGTGTTCTGACTCAGAATAAGGCAGTGTCCTGTCTTTTAATCAAACTAGTGGTCCAATGGGTGCATGGGTGTGTGAACAGGCTGCAAATATTGGGTTAGAATTGGGCATGTGCCTTATTTTCAGAATGCAGTCCTCTATCTGAAGAGTTATGTGGTACACACATGAATTAAAAGTACAGAGCCATATGAAGGGACAACGGAAGGAGGCATAAAATTGTCCATCAGCAAATAGTACCTGTATTTGAGGTGGGTTTCACCTTGAATAAGAATTAAGAGCTACTGACTTTTCAAAAGACCTGTTCCACATTTGTTGATATGGACCAAACCAGCTACTTGCATTTTAGGACTCTCCTTATGAAGGTGTGCTGACAATAAGGATTGTCATGATGAACACAGCACTTCCAAATTGATCAATACATCACTGCTCCCGATGCAACATTCTGAGGCCACCTAATGGAGCCCTAAATAAGTATTTGTCTGGTCAGAATATTGAGGGAGAAAAGCACTAACTTCAATAGAAGAATAGTAGAATACAAATAAATGTATGAGCACATTTATATTTGACCATGTATGGTCATATTCTACCGTGTCCTTCCATGTCACTACTAAATCATAAGCTGGCACTGATTACAGTAACTGGAATAAGCGCACAATTCCTCTCTGCCCAGTCTTTACATCATGTCTCCAGCAGAGATTCTGTGAAAGGGCTTTTACACCCAACATCCATCCTGCAGATCTTGGCCTTTTCCTTATTTATAGAAGAGCTGTTCAGAGTCAGGATAAATAAACAGATGACTCAAATTAATATCTGCTATCATGGAAAATGGCAGGACTTGGGGCCTAAGCAAACCATTTCATACAACAGTCATTCATAAACCAATGGCAGAGGTTAGGAGAGTCAACAAGCGGGCGAAACATTAATTTTGGTGGCTTTGTCGCAGTCTGAGGCATCTTTTTTGTTGAAGTCTCGGATTTACAGAAACATCCAACCAAATATTGGTGAAGAGAAAATTTAGATAACAACTGACACTGCAGTAATAACATGACAAAAAGTCCATCTGTGTTTCGGGTCCCTGTGCTCAGTTGCACCTCTTTTATACTGGCACAGCAGCTATATTTTACTTCAGCCTAGGAATTCCATGCTATTTCAAGCAACATCAACCACCATAACCCACTGAATACTCACCTGAGAGTAAGCCATACTGAATTTAGTGGAACGCACTTTGGAATAAGCACACATAGGATTCTACTTCACAGTACCTAATGCTAGTCAGGTCAACATAGGTCCACGTGATACCTACGGGATTAATGTTCTTTATATCTCGGGGAGAGGGACTAGGAGAGAAGAGAGATCCTGACCAGATTACTAACAAGAAGACCATACACCAAATTATTAGGTTAAATTCTATTCATGCAACATTTACTGCTTTAATTCATAAGACAACAAAAGACAAAGGTACCAAGAGGCCTCTTCCATACTTCATGTGCACACATGCTCACACACAAAAACTCTTCCCCAATAGTTGATCAATCTCTTGGTAAAAGTGATGGGAGCAACACTGCAGTGCTGTTCAAAGCCCACAGCCCTTTCCTGGGTCATCCTTCTTGTAGACATCTTCCTTATGAGCTGTGCCTATGGGCTGAACCAGGATTAGGCAAGCAAGGGGCACACCCTGATTTCCTGGGCATGTACAGTCTGTTGCTGCCATGCAAGAATGCTTCTTACACATGTCCTTTATGTCAATCCCTGTTCTATTCAGTCTGCTTCCCCTTCCTTGCCTGGACAACTGGTTACAGCCAGTCTTCTTCCCTTTTCCTATCTGAACAGACAAGTCAACATTTAGAATGTTCTTTCCAAGCCTGCGGTGTCTTGATGATATAGAAGCCAACTCTTGCAACTCGGCAGATTTGTATCAGGCTCACCCTCCCATCTTCCCTTGCAAGTCTCCATCTTCTTTTCAGACCTGGGGTGCTGGTCTTTCTGGAACCCACACATTCTATCATTCATAACACACGCAACATCGTCATCAGTTTGCATTCATAACATTGCACAGGAAGCAAAGTGAAATAACCTCACCAGATTGAAAGCAACTATAGAATATTTGCATCCGTGTAAAGGAATTTAAAAATGCAATGTTACCTCATAAAAGCTGGGCACAGTTCACAAAAAGATCACAGACAAGCTGTGGGTTTCCAGGAGAGCTGCCCTTTTTATAAATTCGAGGGGAGGGAGTAACACTCTGTGATTATTTGCATACATTTACATTTGTTTAAAAGCTCTATCATTCAAAAGAAACAAGAGTTCACTCTATGAAGACAGAAGTTATATGATTGAGCGACAGGCCAGCACAAAAGCCAATTGAAAACTTTTATCGCTCTCGTCTTTCCGCCAATTGAAAACTTTTATCGCTGTAGTCTTTCTTTTCCCACTTTTTTGATAACTGATAGTCAGCTGAGGATGTTCTTGGGTTTCTCCACCACCACCCCCAATTTTACTTCATTATTGATTTGTTGTTTCTAAAAAAGAATTAAATGCTTCAAGGACTGAAGGCCAAAAAATTAAATGCTTCAAGGACTGAAAGCCGAAAGGGTAAGAAACCCATGCACTACAGAGGTTACCTTAAAAGACAAAACTTCCCTCAGGGGATGGTCACTGGCATCACCAGTTTGTCAGACTAAACAGGCCAACTGATTTAGGAAAGCAAATGTACATCTCTTAACCAGTCCTACATCAAGACATGTCAGCAGGCATTCCTAGTAGCTGTGACAATAGCAACACATCCTTTCAGCCTAATAGGTCCTGAGCTCTTTTCTTTGTCTGCTGATTAACTGCTCCATTCAACGACCAGGCCACTAATTGCATGCTCCTTATAGTCCCCCTGCATTACTGTAAGAATTAATGAGACACAATTACAGCTCCCAGAAATTGTGGACTGGAGCTAACTGCAAAGTACTCCATCTGAATGAAAATTCCAGGAGAAAGGAGAAAATCCAAACCATTGTTCTCAAGAAGCAGAACTGTTTTCCTACTTCCTTCCTCTCTCTCTCTCTCTCTCTCTCTCTCTGTGTGTGTGTGTATGTGTGTGAGAGAGAGGGGGGGGAGAAATTCTTTTGGCTGTCTTAAAAGGTATTTATTTGAAACTGTTTTACAATTAGACCATAGAAAGTTGTGAAGAAGTTAGAAAAGAAAATTGAAGAACGGAAAAACAGAAGACTTGAGAATTGGTGTTCCCCAACTGAAAAATCCCAGCAGAGATGGAAAAAAAATACAGGACACTCCACCATGGTGAAGGAAGTACAAGTCCTACAGTCATAGTACCAAGTTGCACAACACATTACAAACACAAAATTTTAAATCCATGGGGATGTTCTTATATGAAGCTCCATTTTAATAGACCACTACTAAATTTTGAAGAGATCTTAGGCAAGAGGTCTTCCTGGCTGTGTCCCCCACCACCACCACCTGCTTGTTGGCCCGGTCTTCAATACTGATAGTCAGAAATCTTTGTCAACCTATAGCATTTTTATCTTTCCTCAGATTTAGATTCTGCCATATGCCTTATTCTTGAATTTTCAGAGCACAAGTCCAGTGGCTGAAGCCGGATCAGTGAAAGAAACCCCTGGCCCAAGACTGGCCTAAGGGAGTTCCTCATCTAGCCTGTGAGCTTCTTCTGCTGTTATCTCTGGTAAGACATACAGGAAGTTGCCTCATGTTGAGTCAACTGTTGGACCATCTCGTCCAGTATATCTGGATAAGAAAAAAAGTCCAGTAGCCATGACTCAGCTTCTAGATACCTAGTGCAGTAGTTCTCACCTCTGGAAGGAGGCAAGATTCTTTCTTAGCCTTATCTGGAAATTTCTGGAATTTCCTTTTGATCTCCCATCCAAGCACTCACCTGAGCCAACCCTGCTTAGATACTAAAATCAGACAAGAGCAGTAGTGTTAAAGATAAAATAGGGGTGGTACATATATGGTGGTCTGTACCCCTGCATCACCACTTCAGTTTTCTAGAACCTGCCATGTCACATTTGACAAACACACATTCTGACTTCTATGGATGAAATGGACATGTTGGTACAGATACATAGGTTTCATACCAAGGGCTTGTGTCATTGCTGTCTCCAAAATGTTCAACGGTAGCAATGTTGCCTTATTGCTCCCTTTGCCAGAATGAAAGAGAAGGATCCCTGGCTCTGCTACGGTAACTTACAGCCAGATTCGTAGTTATATGTGGAGATATGAGGGCCACTTAGGTAAAGGTAAAGGTTCCCCTTGCCAATTTAGGTCCAGCCGTGTTCGACTCTAGGGGGCGGTGCTCATTCCCGTTTCCAAGCCATAGAGCCAGCGTTTTCTCTGAAGGCAATCTTCTGTGGTCACATGGCCAGTGCGACTTAGACACGGAACGCTGTTACCTTCCCACTGAGGTGGTTCCTATTTATCTACTTGCATTTGAATGCTTACGAACTGCTAGGTTGGCAGGAGCTGGGACAAGCGACGGGGGGTCACTTCGTCACATGGTTTCAATCTTACGAATGCTGGTCTTCTGACCCTGCAGCATAGAGGCTTCTGCGGTTAGCCCACAGCGCCACCACGTCCCATGAGGGCCACTTACACATGACCAAAAAAGAAGACAATGAGAACAATAATAATAATGTTCCGTCAAGTCAGTTCTGACTCACTGTGACTCTTTCCAGGATTTTCTAGGCAGAAAGTATTCAGAGGGAGAGAGAGTAGAAAGCTTACCATTATCTTTTTGTGTGAGCACCCTGGGACTGTGCAGTGAGCTGGCTCTTCTACCACGCATCACAGTGAGGAACTGAATTCTCAACCTCTGACTTTGCAGCTAGATACCTGACTCAGGGAGCGATCCAGCCAGCTTTAAAAAAAATATGCATCACCAAATGAACGAATAAAAGAGGGTTCCTATTTACATAACATTGCACATGCTAGTTCATATGCGTAAATGCAAAATCCAGACTGGATGTTCATAATTTAAAGAGAATGATAAGGTGTCTCACCACAGCAGAACAGCATATGACCTGGTGAACTTTGCGCCTACCGGCTCTGCTTTCCAGGCGCTGTGGAAAGGCAACGTCAAAGCCCCCTGATCTCATTCCTCATGATTCTTTATCTTTAAGTTACACTTGGATTGGACTCTCCTTCCAATAAAGGACACGCTGAAAACAAAGATTGTCCTCTGACAGCCCTTCAAATGCCTGCCCCCTGTAATATCACCTGTTGTATTTATCCTTTGTACAGTTTATATAGCGAACGTAAGTCATACAGGCTACCCAAGTCACCTTAATCTTCAGCATGTGGCTTAGGGTCCCTGACTGATTTCATTTCTTTTAGTTGCTGTTTTCTATCCGGTTCCAACTTTCTCCACTTTCCTAAAAAAAATTTTGGAATCTAGTAGGCCTTAAATTCTTTGTTTGAAACAACAAAGTGGATTCCCCAAAGCCATAGCCTAGACAAATCAACCAGACCCACTGAAGAAGCTAATGAATGGTGAGTCATGACTCATACAAATCCCATTAATTCAATGGGTCTGTTCTATTTTTTGAAGCAAATTGGGATTCAGGCCCTAAAGTCTGCCCATATCTGCTCTAAAGCTCCATCCAACATCTAACAGGTGACTGAACAAATAAACAATTGTAGAAGGAATAAATTAGAAATGGTGGCTCTCTTGGTTAGGGTTAGGGACTCCAGAAATATAGTGCATCAGAGGCCAGGTTTCAGCTATTCTAAGACAACGGATTGTACAGTTGGACAGTGTTGCAGCTCTCCCGGTCTAAGTAATTCATGGAAAATTGATGTTCTCCTCTGATGCCGCTTCTCACACAATGTCCCCTGCTGAACATCACACATCATTCCCCGCTGAGTATAAATGCTGCTCTCAGAATGTAACACTCTTGGCAGCAGTAGGCAAAATGAGCTCCCCGCAGAAGAAACGGCTGCACCTCACTCCTCACGTACTCCAGCTTGTCAATTGAAGCACCTGCTGGGAGGGCCCCCCCCCCCCAGAAGAAGCAACTGGATTAGTAGTGTTAACTCAGCTTTCCAATATGGCTTGCACATGGGATAGAAGGCATGGTGGGCGGGAGCAGGATGGTGCAGCCCCGTGAACCACCCTGCAAATATGTCATGAACTGTTGGTTAGGGAAACATAATGCCTTTTATAGAAGGGGAAATGCAAAGTACTATGAGCAAGAAAACCGGGAGTATGGACATTTAAAAACACAACCTCGTCTTTTGCAAGCCATTAAATCAGTATTCACCCAAGATATTTTAGCTGTGATAATGCACCATGAAAACAAGAAGCAAAGCTTATTAAATCTTTGCTTCTTCCCATTAGTCATAAACAGCCATTTGCGCCTTTTGCTCTTTCTCCATTTACTCAGACATCCGTCCTTTTGATTTCAGTGAGACTTATTCATACATTGGGATCACTTCACACCTATATTATTGTCACTTGATTTTGAACTGCACTTGTTTACTGTACCCATGATATCTTAAGATCATACTAAACAGGGCAGTAGTTCCTCATTAGAAGCTGAATGCTGGTTAATGTCATCCTGAGTCCTGACATAATTCTCTCTGAGTCTGGGGTCTAAGTCATCAGACTTGTAAAACAAGCCCATCTTCCAGAACTAAAGGAATTCCTAGTTTTAATAATATTATCTGTAATCATCCTCCTCCTCTTAGAACTACAAAGCTGGAAGACACTCTATGGATCATTGAGCCCAGTAGGGAATCAAACTCCCAACAACTTAAACCTCTGAACTATCGAGCACTTCTTATCTTGACTTCTAAATAGTTGGAGTTAGTGATGGCTGTTTTCTGAGGAACATTTTGTACTTGGACAACAAACCCAGCTGAACTCTGCAAACACAAGACACCTGCTGGATCAGGCCAACTGTGTTCTGTCCACACTGTGTTCTTTCAGTCAATCAGGTACTTCTGAGAAAACCGCAAACAAAACACTATTGCATTGTCCAAATGCAATGAAGTCAATCCATTTTAACCTTAGCCTCTGTGCTCTGTAATATCAGAAACACAGGAGCCAGTCTAGAAAATTCAGTTGCAAGAGAAATACATCCGCATCTGCTTAATGATCCTCAACCAGAACTCACTGAACTTCTTTTGATGCACATATTTGGAGCACATGAAGATGTGCAGAACCCAGTCACGGTACACCCTAGTATTTGGCAGAGTGATGCCATTGCCTCAAGTAACCAATGCTGGAGGGAAGTAGCAGTGGTAGCCCTAGATTGTTACTCCCCAGACTGGGGTTGTTCTCTGCTACACAACACTTTGCTTTCCTAAATTAACCTTTTGCCTCAGGTGTACTGTATGATCTTCTCTCACTTCATAGCATCAAAATAAAACTGAATAACCAATCAATGTCTGTAATGGAAGAGAAATGGATGCCATCTTGTCTTTCACAAGCACTAAAATGGCTTTCGCCAGCCCGGGCATACACGGCTGGCTGGCTGTAAGTAGAGGTGGATCAGAACCCTTGTCTTCCTCCAGTGTACACTCCCTTTCAGCAGGGAATGGGGAACGCCTGGGGTGTTGTACAGATAAGAGTAATGTTCTTCTTATCTATGGAAATGTATTCCAGCAACTTGCGTGCATAGTGAAACTGGCATATCTTGGTGTTTACCGATGGTTATCATATTCCGCCTGCTTACATATTTGTTTCAAGGAAGGTGATGGTTCTCATCTCCACCCTCTTGCTACCAGCCTTTATCATCAAGTTAATGGGACCATGGAATTCCTTTTTCCTCCAAACCAGCTTGTTACCCTATCTCACAATCCCAGAGTATGTGCCAAGAATAAGGTTCTTCTCCTAGTAGGAATTCTTCTCAGTCTTAGAGCATCACTAGGAGTAAGGTAACTAAGGGAGGCAGTTTCAGGGGAGAAGGTCCAGCACGTCATTAACAGCTGCCTCTTCTGCAAGATTGGACCCAGGATACCCAATACAAGCAGAGCAGGTACTTTGTAGAGCTGTGCAGACTTTTTTTTTTACTACAACTCCCAGAATCCCCCAAATTTACATATGTCTAGTACAGTACTCTGCAACTGAACTCCAGGCCCTCCAAAAAAGAGATATTCCCACAAGTCCTGAGTGGATCAATACTTCCCTGCTAGTGTTTATGATAGCTGCAGAGCTCAGGAACATTATTTTCGTACGGTTCAAATCCTATAATCTTGTAGCTGGTGGGGCCAATGGCCGTATTAAGGATTCTAAGAGCAATAGTCTAGAACAGTAATTTTTCTGCGAGTTGTAGTCGAAAAAGGTAACTCTGACAATCTCAGGGCTGAGTATCTCAAATGGTATTGGTGAAATCTGTATTGATTTCTTGAAGCTGAATGCAAATTTCTCCAGCTCATAATTTTTGGACTCATGCCATTTACTCTGACTCCTTGAAAATCTTCAAGGAAGTAGAAAGGTGTATCAAGCATCTGAGTTGTTTCCATCAAAAGTTGATCTTGTGGGACGTGATGTTCCAGATTGCCTAAATCTCAAGCTAAAGTGCCCTGAGAAATATTCCAGGGTTCTTGAAATGTTGCTGAGCATGCTCATGATGCTATCCCTAGTTTTTAAAGGGACAATGATATTCCTACCCAAATCTGTGGGACCCCTGGGAAGTTACATGCCCTAGGGATGTACCTCCTGTCTTGCTTAGTCATCTTCATGTGATGTAGACCAAAGGGAGGAATGGAAAAGGTATATTTGGAGTGAGATGTTGTAGCAGCTCCTGGCCGTTATCACAGCCAGGGGATATTTGTGTGAATAGGAAGGAATCTTCAAGCAAGGCACAGAACTTCAGGATGGCTGTAAATATGTGAGAAGCAAAGGTTCTCACAGGCTGCTACACTAGATAATGAAATGTGGAGTTCTCTATTTCCAGAACTGTTGAAAGCAGGATATATACTCCATAGGTAGTGGACAGTGACTCCGTTTCCTGAGCAGAGTTCCCATTCCGGCTGAGTTTGTTGCTTGCTGACCATAACCAAGAGGCACACTAAAGTCATGTGGAAATATGGATTGATGCAACACAAGGTGCCCCAATGCAGACTGTAAGTGATAAGAACCTTTGCCCTCCATATGTCCCCTGTTGGAAGGGAACTGATCATTTCACAATAACACACCTAAGTCCCAAAGGGAGAGACACCTTAGCATCACAGTGTCTCCTGCCTCTGAAAGCAGCTGCCAAGCCTAGGTAGTGTTGATAGCCAAGTCTCTCTGTTGAGACTGGTAGCTTCAAGACAAGCTAACAAGTTAAGTCACTAAGAACCTGATGTCATTTCCCTAAGGCCAAGCTAAACAATCCTATCTAAAGGATCTCTAGAAGTTAACACAGACCTGTTGGAATGTCTTCAGAATGCAGGCAGTTCCCAAGGTCAAGTTCCAACCTCGCAGCAGCTTTCTATCTGTGCCATTTTATGGAGGCCTTTTCACTATGAGGTGCAAATCTGCTGGCTTCTCAGACCTTCCAAAACAGGCTTATTTCCATGAACAAATTATCAGTGAAAGATTGATGCTTGGTTGTGTCCATTGGTCTGGCTTTCAAAATTATACACAGAATTTTCCTTAGGTAAAGGTAAAGGTTCCCCCTTGACATTTAGTCCAGTTGTGTCCGACTCTAGGGGGCGGTGCTCATCCCCGTTTCCAAGCCATAGAGCCAGCGTTTGTCCGAACACAGTTTCCGTGGTCACGTGGCCAGCGTGACTAGACACAGAATACCATTACCTTCCCACCATGGTGGTATCTATTTGTCTACTTGCATTTGCATGCTTTCGAACTGCTTAGACTGCCACATCTCTGATCAGAACTCGAGGTGGCCGGGGTGTGTGTGTGTTTTTAAAGAAATTCCCATCCAATAATAAGGTGTTATGTTCACCTAATGCATCTAGGGGCACTATTATGCCCATCCTTTCTCAAATCCCTCCCACGATGTCTTAAAGCTCCTCCAAACTTTTCCACCCATGGGAGCCCCTGCTCTCAACTAAAGCAGTCTTCAGTCTGAGGGTCCATGTGGTGGAAGGGCATCAGAACCCGGAGACAAATGACGCAGAAGCTCCTGTGCTTTGTCTGGAATCTTCACAGAAGCATTTTGACGGTGATATGCCCCTGTGGAGATTGAATACTGCACCAGATGGAGACAAGTAACTTGGCCAAAACCACAAACCCAGTGCAAGGCAGGGATGAGGTTTCTGAGCCACAGTCACCACTCCTTGGACTATAATGGAAGGTTCCCTTGCCTCACTCTGAATTCCTCCTTTCCCACACCCTAGCCTTATCTCCCTTCAGTGACAACAACAAATTAAAGGCAGTTTTTACAAAGCAAATACTTTTTATATGACTTCTTTAAAATGTATTCTTAATGCCAGTGCATTCTTATTGTGAGATTTTTTTATTACATCTGTATCTCATCTTTCTTCCAAGGAGCTTACGGCAGTATCCATGACCCTCTTCCCCACTGTGTTAGTGCTGCACTTAAATAACAACTCTCTTGCACCTTGACCATTGCTTGCTTTATGTTACTCAGTGTGTCCTAGTGGTTTTGAGTCCTCACATGGGAAGTCCAGATTTTAGTCCCCCATGGGCCATGAAACCCCCCTGACCAAAATGCTACTGGGATTTTACTTCAGAGGAAGTGAAATTGCCAAAGTCATGGTGCCAAACAACAGAAAATTAATGAGGTTCCAGTTACCTGCCTGGTTGTATGTCAGTTGCATAACCAGGTATGTCACCAGGTATGCAACTGGCACCTTGTTAATTAGCTGCAATTTGCCATTGTGACTTACTCAAATCACACTTACACTGAGGTAAAATCCCAATAGGATTTTGACCATTGGGTAGTTTGGAGTCAGCTTATTTTTCTTAGCCCCGTCTACCTCACAGGAACAAACAAAATGTATTTATGCTACAGAAATGGTCCATTGTTTTTATTATATCCACTATATCTACCTGGGCTGGATTCTGGTGGCAAAAATTAATTTGTAGGTTTGGTTGTTGCTGCTGTTTTTAGTTTTTTTTAATAATGTCTATTTTTAATGGTAATTAACGTGTCTCCTCCCAGTTGGTTCCTAGGGAGGGCTTAGCAATACAAAGATACTAACCTCCATCACTATTTTAACTTGCAAACAAATGCACCCAAGATGTTGGGGAGTGACAGGAGAGAGGTGGGAGTCATTTCAGAACTGTCAATCAATTTTTAATTGAGTCTGATCTCAGTTACATATGGCAGCATAAACAGGATTTCAAGGGTGCCTTCATACCAGCGGCATATGTCTGGGAAACTGCTGCTGGATGGATTCGTAAACTTACAGGGCTTGCAGTCATTTCAAATTCCTGTTGGAGAAATCAAGTTATAGTTTACTGCTGTTTCCCTGGGGATGCTTGAAAGAGGCAGTGCGGACAGTGCTGGACTTCAGATTAACTCCTTGTAACCTCTTGGGAAGAAATAATTGGGTAGAGTGTGCTTTTCAAAGGCCAGCCTCCTCCATACACCTTACCTCTCGATGTAAGGGAATACGAGATAGCTATTTCCTTCCCGGTCTAAAGAAGAACACAGCAGTAGTTTAATCACACTGAAGCACCAGTGTGAACTTTCCAGAAATTGAATACTTTAGCAGGGAGAGGAGGAGAGTAAATGACTGCCTCCTGAAACGTCTTAGTGACCCTCAGCGGTGCCAGAAGAGGTGCTGAAGTGCCACGGGGGGGGGGGGAATGTTTGTTGATTGGTTATATCTACAACTCTTTTTCCTCCCTGTGGTGCACATGATTCTCGCTCCCTCCACTTTATCCTCACAACCTGGGGAGGCAAATCAGGCTGAGGGAAAGCGACTGACCAAGATCACCCAGTAAGTTTCATGGCCGAGTGGAGATGTGAACCCAAGTCCCTCCAGACCTGCAGGGATGTGGTGGAGCTGCAGGCTAAACCACAGAAGCCTTTGTGTGTTGCAGGATCAGAAGACCAGCAGTCGTAAGATCGAATCCACGCGACGGAGTGAGCTCCCGTGACTTTGTCCCATCTCTTCGCCAACCTAGCAGTTCGAAAGCATGTAAAAATGCGAGTAGATAAATAGGTACCATCTCGGTGGGAAGGTAAACAGTGTATAGCCGCGCTGGCCAACGAAAACTGTCTTCGGACAAGCGCTGGCTCTACGGCTTGGAAACGGGGATAAGCACCACCCCCTAGAGTTGAACACAACTGACTAAAATGTCAAGGGGAACCTTTACCTTTACCTTACCTCTCCAGTCCTAGTCTGATATTCTAGGATCGCACAGGTACACACAAGTCCCAAGGCAAATCAGTTCCTTCCCTTGCCACCAAGGGGGTCTGTCCTTAGGCAGATTGAAACAAGGCGATGGGTGCTGAAGTGGAAGTTGGAAGCCATTGTGGTCTCCTTTCCAGCTGTTTCTCTCTCAGCCAACCCCTGGAGGGCAGACTTGTGTGTGCCACAAGGCTTGCCCTGCGCATCCCCCTATAACCTGTTGTCCTCAGGTGTGGTGAAGGGTTCTGTGCTGTGGTCAGCCCTGAAGTAAGATCCAAAGGCCACTCCTGTCAGCTCCTCTACGAGGAAAGCAGAGGAAGTACTATTTTGTCTCTTGTCACTGGAAACAGATGCCTGCGGGCCCATCCTGATCCTTGACCCCATGACAGCAGTGACTTCCTCCCAAAGGGGAAGATTTAAGGATTCTCTGATACAGTCTACGTTCCAGCCGGCAAGAGGGCAGAAATCCCAGATTCCCTTACCCCAAAAGGTGTCTCAAAGCCCTAACTGAGAACCAAAGCAGGCATTAATTGGATGAATGCAATTTTTCCCGCCTTTCTCTGTTATGCAGACCACAAACATGGAGGGGCCTACCAAGCTTGAGAAACTGTGCTATTTTGGCGCACATATCCCAAAATCCAGATGTCAGCATAGCCACGCTGGTGAGGGGATTCTGGGAGTTGTAATCCAAAGCTGTAACATTTCCAAGCTCTGATGGAAACTGAAATCAGACATTCATTTTGGGAATGATGCAAAGATATCTCAAGGATTTGGGGAATTGTAGTCCAAAAACAATAACACATCCAAGCTCTTGTGAAGGCATATTTTCTCTGATACTGGAAATAGATAATAGTCTTCTCGATTACAGTGGACCCTCTACTTATGGAATTAATCCATATTGGACCAGTGGCTGCAGGTCGAAAAGTCTGTAGGTTGAGTCTCCATTGACCTACAATGCATTGAAAACCGATTAATCCCGTAACCGGCAGTTTTTGTTCCATTTTTGTTCCATTTTTGTTTTGTTTTTTTCTGGTCTGTAGGTTGATTCTCTGGCTGCAAGTCGAACCTAAATTTTGCGGCCAGAGAAGTCTGTAACTCAAAAAGTCTGCCAGTCGAGTCGTCTGTAAGTCAAGGGTCCACTGTAGTAGCCACTGGTGCCCTTCACCCTCCATGAATTAATCCTACCCCCTTTTAAAGCAGTCCACATTGGCAGCCATCATTGCATCTTGTGGCAGAGAGTCCCACAGTTGAATTATGCAGTGTGGAAGGATGTACTTTCCCTTTATCTGTGCTGAATATCCCAATAAAACTGAGATTTCAATCTTATTTGCTTATGCTTTCCAGGAGCCTTATTTGAGTTTGTACTCAGTTCTTGCTTGTGCTTAGTAAATAAGAATATGCCGGGCTACTTTTTCTGTGTATAAACAGACAAATGGCATGTTTGGAGCAGTGATCCTCCTGTACGCAGTCTGTCAGCATTAGCGCCGACATGTCACATCAGCTGCCTCTCTTGTGTATATCCTGGCAGCTATCTGTACACGCAAGACCTGATGCCCTCTTATGTTCCAGACACTTTATATAATTGAACTTATTGCACTGTTACAAAATCAATATCACCCTGAGGAAGGATCTTGTCTGCCCTTGTCTCCAGACTTTGGGAATCAACAACCCACTCCCTATTAGGCAAGTGTTACAAGCATCATTATCGGCTTACCTTACAGGTGTTGAATCAACAGTGCAGTGGCTAGGAAGATGTCGGGAGAGCTCCTGGTTTAAGTCTCATCTTAACTTTCAGTGCCCTCAGGTGAGCAATCTGAGGACTTGGGTCTCTTCTAAGGATGCGGCTGCTCTTTCTCCTCCCCACCTCTGCCTATTCACCTGCTTTTAAGATGAGCAGCCAATAATAGCCAACAGCCAACTTGCTGTTGGTGAAGGTGGGAGTCACTGGCATTGGAAGAGACCATTTCAAATTTACATTCAGTTCTCCTCTGGCTCCTTTTGCTAAATGAACAACTCACTGAGATGGAGCATCTGCGGAGCCAGGAGTCAGAGGTTTGATTCCTTAACATATCTCCTGGATGAACGGCCAGCTTGTATAGCCTTGAGCAAGCTACACAATTCCAGAACACTCCCCAGAAAAAGGGAACAATAACCCACTTCCAAGTACCTTATAACTAAAAAAAATCCTGGCAAGAGTCACCAGAACTCAAAATCAATTTGATGGCATGCAGTTATTATTGTTTTTCCTCTTTTTCCTCCCTTGATTTTCTCTGCTGTGATGACCATACTTAGATCATTGTAATAGCCTTTTCTCCTAGCCTCAGCCTGTGCTTGGTGGTGTTACATAAATAAATATACTGATATGAATGGAATAAAATGTATCTGCCTCTCAGCACATGCTTCATTTATCATGTACCGCCACAGGAAAAGATAAACCAAGGTGGGCATCCATCTATCTGATAGGAGTTTGGAATGTACCAGCTCATTTATAAACCTACGTTTCCCCCTTCTTCTGCTATACTAGCTTCGCTTCACAAGGGAAGAAAGTTAGAATCTCTTTTCTTATCACAGACAAGCCAGTGTACACAGTGTAAAAATTATATTTCCATTAGTTAAGACAGTCAGGGGTAGGAGGAAAGAGTGAGAGGATTGTCTCCTTTCTCTAGAAAATATAAACGCTCATAATTAAACTTTTAACCTTTCCAAGTAGCTAACTGTGTATTCCTACACAGTGGGTGGTTCGTTCTGCAGACATATTGACATGAAACAATATACAAAGCCGAAATAACTGAATGGAATTCATCTCCGAGTGTTAACCCTACAACGCATGATGTTTCAGTGCATGTACTCTTATCAGAATTTCTCGCTGCCTCTCTAGAACAAAAAGCTAGAACGTTGCAATTAAATGCAATCAGCCATTTCATTGTTTTGTGAACTAGGAGGAAATGATTTTAAAGTCACATAATTCTGTGTTTCTCAAAATCTGAAATGTTAAGAATTTCTGCCATTTTGCAGGAACAAAAAAAAACAAACCCTTTATCATGGGAAAGAAATCAGATTTTTCCCCTCCCAAACGTATTTATGTTCTTATCTTCCGAAGATAAAGAAGATCTGAATTGGGGGTGGGCAATCTGTGACTCTCTGGCAAAATCAGCAAAGGGACCTTGAAGACTGCCAGGATTTATTTGTGGAGTGTAGGCTGTGTCCTTACCCCAAGAAGTGCACTGCCCTACATGAAGTGGCCTACAATTGCCATGAATACTAGGCAATATAGCCAGTGGTGAGGGACGATGGGAGTTCAAATCCACTGATATATGAAGAGCCACAGTTGACGTGCTATGGAAGATCCCCTTCCATTGACTTCAATGTCATTTGTAAATGTTGTTGAATGTGCAATGACTCATTCTACTAGTTTGGCAAGGGGTGGAAAGGGTCACCACAACTCAGAATTGACTTGAAGACACACACTTCTTCAGATAAAGCAGTGGTCTGCAGTCCACAAGAAAAATAAATAGCAATGTATTTTAGCAACAGAACACACCCAAGCTGCATACTGGGAAGTAAGTCCCATAGAAACCAATAGAACTAGCTTTTCAAGAAATAACCATTAGATCAGATCACGGCACGTGGGCTAATTCAGATGACCCAAATTAGTATGGGATGAGGGTGTGTGCCTTAAGTAGTGTCTTTAACCCATATGTTTGGGATTGCATCATCCCTGTTCTCAGCATTCTGCTTGACCCACAGTGAAGAACTGTGCTAATGCAAAGCTAAGAAAAGGGGTCCAGCCATGGTGCAAGGAGTGAAGGTTCAAGGATGACCTGAGACGTGATGCAATTAGGTCATCATGTTAGTGTCATTTCACCATGTTCCTAGCTCAGTCTCACTTCTCATCAGACCAGTTACATTTCTGAATTCTTCCTTAGTAACGTATAGGTCCAATATAAGACAAGAGCCCTTTCCGAATCATGGCCCTCCTTAATGAACCCATGGCCTTCCTTTCTCCATCCCCAGATGGCTGCATATGAGAATAACATGTTTACTCATCCCTTGTGGGATTCCTTCCCAAGACCGCATTCCAGGACAATCGCCCATGACTGGTTCCCTTGTTTGCATATTCATGGATGACTGCAAGACAACACTATGCCTTTCACATATGTAAATAGGCCATCACAGACCGAACAACACCCACATCCCCTTAGGGCAGGACACAGACTGTAGGGAAGGGGTGTCACTCATTTGGCTACCAATAATTAAGACTGCAGCATTGAAATAGCATATTATCCTGTGTGGTTGTGGTGTTGGTGGTGGGCCTTTAGGTCAAAAGCCATTTTGCTTGGTGGTAACCTTGAGCAATGGATGGGCTCTGAGGTTGTTGTCTACAACTTGTCTTTCCTTATCTTACAACCGCTTGAAACTTCTCGACTAATTATGTGCTGGGTTTGGTTGCAAACTCTGTGTTCCATATCCCTGTGCTGCAAAACCACACTACAACACAATGTGCGATATTGCAAATAACCTAAGTAAAGCTCAAGGTAAAGGTTCCCCTTGACATTTAGTCCAGTCATGTCCGACTCTAGGGGGCAGTGCTTATCCCTGCTTCCAAACCACAGAGCCAGTGTTTGTCTGTAGACAGTTTGCGTGGTTACATGGCCAGCATGACTAGACACGGAACACTGTTACCTTCCCACAGAGGTGGTACCTATTTATCTACTTGCATTTGCATGCTTTTGAACTGCTAGTTTGGCGAGGAGCTGGGACAAGTGACGGGAGCTCACTCCGTCGCGTGGATTTGATCTTACGACTGCTGGTCTTCTGACTCTGCAGCACAGAGGCTTCTGCGGTTTAACCCGCAGTGCCACCACGTCCCTTAGTAACCTAAGTACAACACTGTTAAATCCCCTTCAGTCCTTTCCTAAATATGTATGCTGTTTCAGGACCCAATCTCCTATGTTTGGACTGACATCTCCAATGTGCAGCAGATATACCCATATTGGGAGCTACAGCCCCCCCCAATTGTTATCACAACCTCACGTGTTATCTCTAGTAGGTCTGGCTGGGAGAGATCTTTCTGGGTTGGTGGGGTGTCAGCCACCAACAGCACTAATCAATAGTTCCCTCCTGTCTGCTAAGAGCTTTTCCCTTCTCCATTATTTGTTGGAGTTAGTCTGTTGAAAGCAGCGAGTTCTGTTGCAGAAAGTCAGTCAGCCTTATTTGTTCAGCTTGCTGTAGATCTGTTCACCTGTATGTAAATGAAACACATTTATTCTTTCTCTTACTGATGTCTCAGAGTGAGTTACCAAGATTGTAAATGAAAGTTACTGAGAAAAAAATAGGGGTGGACTAATTTGGCAAACTTAAAGCAGTTCTGAGTGCCTTCAAGATGTTTTAGGCTACTATCCCCATCAATCTGAGACAGCAAGGGTTGTTGGCAAAGCATTATAGGAACTGTGGTGCTTAAACCACTAAAGGGTCCCTATGCCTGATGTACATACAGTTGACTCCTATCGTAACTGAGAAACCAGGAAATCAAGAACTGGATTTGTTCAACCCCATCTCAGGTTTGATCATCACCCCAGCCCTATCTTTTTAAAATGAAACTCTCTCTCTGGAATAAGAGCATTTCTCAGGTATTGAGATTCCTCAAATCTCCTCCCTCCAGTTCCAGAAACCTCTGAGTGTTAAGGTGCCATTCTGCTTCCAGTTAATAGGGGACTCCTTCATTTGAAATGCTTGTTAACCCTTTACCTTTCCATTTGCAGAATCAGCTGCTATTTGCATAAGCTATCCTTCTGTCTTTTGTTTCCCAAGACTGGGAGTGCATTAGGCTTTTCATTCTCCTTAAGATGTCCTACAATGGGGATTCTGCAGCCCGTAGCCCCAGGGAGCAATTATCTCAGGGCGGAGGTTGCCCTCTTCTTCTTCATCTCATGTCTTATCATTTAACACACTGGGCAGCAAAAGTCTGCTCTGTGCCAGAGATTCTGCCAGCAGCCTCTCCTCCATTTGCGGCTTACCAGATAAACCGGGAAAGGGTTGCCATAAGTCCGAATTGACTCCACGATGCACAATTATTAATTAGATAATGTGCAAGCAAGTTAAGAAGAGAGCAGAAGAGATTAGTTCTGTGCATATAATTCTAATAATCAGAGGACAAACAATATTTAGTGTTTGGAGCTGACTCGTCGTCATTTAGTCGTGTCCGACTCTTCGTGACCCCATGGACCAGAGCACGCCAGGCCCTCCTGTCTTCCACTGCCTCCCGGAGTTGGTTCAAATTCATGTTGCTTGCTTCAATGACACTGTCCAACCATCTCATCCTCTGTCTTCCCCTTCTCCTCTTGCCGTCACACTTTCCCAACATCAAGGTCTTTTCCAAGGAGTCTTCTCTTCTCATGAGATGGCCAAAGTACTGGAGCCTCAGCTTTAGGATCTGTCCTTCCAGTGAGCACTCAGATTTGATTTCCTTTAGAATGGATAGGTTTCTTCTCCTTGCAGTCCAGGGGACTCTCAAGAGCCTCCTCCAGCACCACAATTCAAAAGCATCAATTCTTCGGCGGTCAGCCTTCTTTATGGTCCAGCTCTCACTTCCATACATCGCTACTGTAAAAAACATAGCTTTGACTATGCGGACCTTTGTTGGCAAGGTGATGTCTCTGCTTTCATATACCTTAAGGCTACACCCTTCCTAACTGTAATGACCTGAAAGTAATTCAGTAAGCTTCCCTCTGAGTGCTGAGATTGGCAGTGGAAGGCTGCAATCCTATGCATGCTTACTTGGGAAGAAGTTCCTTAAAGACAGTGGGCCGTGGGTCTGAAATAACTTGCAGGGATTTCACAATAAAGCAAGAATAGGAAATGTCTGAGCCCATAAATGTTTTGGACTACAAAACCCACAGTCCCCTTCTGGATATGCAAGATGGAGCTCATCCAAGATGTATGCCACCCTTCATTAGTATAGCGGATAGTGATGGACTAGGACTCAGACGACCTGGGTTCAAATCCCTGTTTGGCCATGGACACTCATTGGGCAGCAGTAATGGTAAAACTACTCCTTAAATATCTCACATACCTTGAAGACCCTACTAAGGTCACCATAGGCCACACACCACTTGATGGCACCCAATAACTATGAGAAACCATTGTGTCCTACATTCCCTCTGGCAACCTCAAGGCAGCATAGATTGCTCTACTCGTCCCCACTATATGCTCACAACAGCCCTGTGAGGGAGGTCAGGCTAAGAAAAGGAAATCTATTTTTCGGGATGACTCCCTGAATTCCCTTATTTTATTTATTTACTTATTCGATTTTTACCCCGCCCCTCTAGACAACATCCCTTACCAGTCTGACCATGACAAATCCACCGCCCAAGGACTGGATTCATGGCAGGCTTAACCTGCAAGTAAACCCCGCTTCTTGTGACTTTCAGGTAGCCAAGCGTTACCCTGTTTCAGACACGTTTACTGGGAAGGAAATGCGACCACCGATCACTGGGGCTTACCCACCGAAACCACTGCAAATACCACCAGTTTGGGGAGGGGGGAAAAATAAAAAACGAGTTTCCCCTTTTTTTTTCGGGGGTGGGGGAGAGGAAAGGAATCCTTTCGGTTCGTTTTTATTGCAATAACCCCCCCCCATGGTAAAACACTGGAATCAAGATTTAGCCCTTGAGCCGCAGCTGGAGCTGATGCACCGCTTACTCGGAGGGAATTCCTTCCCCGAGTTCGGTGGGGCTTTGCTCCCGACCTTAAGAGCTTGGAAACGTTCCTTCTTGGAGGGGGGGGGACTACAACTCTCATAATCCCCCATAGCAGGCTGGGGAGTTATGGGAGTTATTGTTGGTTTTTTTTTTCTTTTTAAGGAAGGTCTCCAAGCTCCTCTCCTCATCAACGGGGCTGACACGGAGCATAGCGGATCTTGTCGAGAGACCCCCCCAGGCGGACCTTTGCGCCGGAAAGATTGCGCCCTGACGGCGCGCAACCTGTTTGAATGGCTAAGGGACGGCCCGTCGCCTCTGGAGACTCTCGCCGCCTTCTCTTTCCCCTTTTGCACTTATCCTTTCGCCTCGCCCGCACTCTCCGGGCAAATCTTCCTCCTCGGCCCAAGGCAAAGCGGCTTTCCACTCCCTTCCCACCATGGCCTCCTCCGTCAGCAACCCTCCGGGCTGGCCGTGGAACGCGCGCTCCCTCCCCCGGCAGTCATTACGGCCCCAGCGTGAGCTCCGTGCAGGCGCGAAACGAACCAGCCGATCAATTAAAAAATAAACACTCCGCCGGGAGAGGAAAGCAAGACAACCCCCCGGGACGGCCTAACAGGCGCAAATGATGCTGCCAGGCGGCCTTCCCACCCACCCCCCCGTATTAACTCCACCTCCCTCCCCGGATCCTCTCCGCTTAAGGTGGCTTGCGAGAGGGGACAGAGGCAGCAGCGCATTGGGAAACAGGGGTGTGTGTGTGTGAATGGGCGCGCGTGTTTGTCAAGTGTGTGCAAATTCCGAAGTCAGGGTTCAGCAACGCCTTTACCGGGTGGCTGAAATACTCTGTGAAAACGTGGATGGGGAGGAATATAGCGATGATCGGTGGGGCGTTCTGCGAGTTGTAAGTCCAACAAAAATAACTTCGCTTCAGTTCCACGAGGCACTGAAACTTCTTCTCCGACCACTGGGAATTTTATCTGTGCCTTCATTTTTCCAGTGTGGGTGGGTAATGCCCAGATAGGGTAGCAACTTCACTATGTTTAAAAAAAAAAAAAGATGAAATATTTATATTCAGAGAGAATTCAATGTCCTGCTTGCCATACATTGCATTTCCTCCCCAACCCTGCCGATCTGTATAACCCACCTAATCCTCCCTGTTTCTGAAAGATTTTCAGGGGGAGACACAAATTGTTTTCTGACATCCATAATCCGTTTCAGGCAATACTTTCCCTGGACCACTAAAATATCCCCAAAGGGCAAACTTAGTCCTAAATTCTATTTAGTCTGTGCATAAATGTGGCACTAATAATAACTGTGTGCCATCGATTTAATTCTGATTTATGGCAACACCTTTTCTGGGTTTTCCAGGTAGGGAGCACTCAGAAGTGGTTTACCATTCCCTACGGGGACGTGGTGGCGCTGTGGGCTAAACCGCAGAAGCCTGTGCTGCAGGGTCAGAAGACCAAGTAGTTGTAAGATCGAATCCACGCAACAGAGTGAGCGCCCAACACTTGTCCCAGCTCCCGCCAACCTAGCGGTTCAAAAGCATGCAAATACAGTGGTGCCTTGCATAGCGAGGTTAATCCGTTCCGGATTAACCATTGCTATGAGAAACATCGCTCAACGGAACAAAAAACCCCATTAAAACGCATTAAACTTGGTTTAATGCGTTCCAATGGGCCCTAAACTTACCGTTGAGCGAAGCTTCTCGATAGGGGCGGCCATTTTCGGGCCCTCGCAAAGCGAGGGCGCGGCGGGAAAAGTTGCGGCGGCCATTTTGGAACCGCTGATCAGCTGTTTTCCCCCGCTTCGTTGCGCGAAATCGCTAAGCAAATCGCTTAGCGATCGTCGCACAGCGAAAAAACGCCATAGGGGCCATCGCTGAGCGAACGCTCCAGCGATGGCCCGGACCCCCTCGCTATGCGAATTCATCGCTCAACGGAGCGATCGCTAAGCGAGGCACCACTGTACAAGTAGATAAATAGGGACCACCTCAGTGGGAAGGTAACAGCGTTCCGTGTCTGTCGCACTGGCCATGTGACCACGGAAGATTGTCTTCGGACAAATGCTGGCTCTATGGCTTGGGAACGAGGATGAGCACCGCCCCCTAGAGTCGAACACGACTGGACAAAAATTGTCAAGGGGAACCTTTACCTTTACCTTACTTCGGGGAACATCCTGGGATTGTGCAGTTTGTCCAAGGCCACACAGGCTGGCTGTTCACCTTAGAGGCACAATGAAGGAACTGAACTCTCAAGCCCCAGCAACCTAAACCACTCAGCCAGCCAGCCAGCCAGCAATGTGGCCCTTACAAGGAGCAAGCGACTTTTCCAAGGTCTGCTGTGATTCTTCCCAGCAGGGATCTCCAGTGATCACCCATGCACATGGCTTGATGAATGTGTGAAGTGACATGTCTTGGAAAGACTTGTCCGGTATGGTAGAAAAGCAGTGTTCCCATCAGACGTTTATGCTGTAGCAGGGACAAATAGAACCCCTGGGCTTGCTAAAATGGCTTGCACCATTGCCAAAAAGGAATAGCAAGGAAAATAAGAACTATCCAAAGGTATTAGACATGATCATCCAAGCAGAACCTCCACTACTAGAGGCAATGTACCTAGAAATGCTAGACACAGTAGAAGTCTTGCAGAGAAGTGGTTGACAAAGCATAGCAATGAATACGCCATGTCCCGTTTGAGAGTTTCGAAGATACAGATAGCTGGTCACTGTCTGGATCGGAAAAATCCTGGATTAGACAGATCTCTAGGTTTCTCTAGTACGACAGCCTGACATCAAAGATCCCTGGGCCTCCCCAGAATGACAGCCTTACGGAAAACTAGGACCCTGGTGTTAGATTTGCTTCTGCCTCTGTACTTGCCATAGCAAGTTGTAACGCTCTAGAGATGGACAAGCCTGCGTGAACTGAGTTAGCCCTGAATGATGTTTGTTTCCAAGTATATGGGATTGGGCACTATATGTGGCTCAGACTTCCGTCCCTCCAGCGGTAGAGACTATCCTGGATTCCCAGGTTCAGGTCTTAGCATCTCTAGGTAGGGCAGCAAAGGAATCCTGCCCCAACCAAGGACCACCCACTGCCCTTCAGTGCCAATTACTAGTCTAAATGAACCAACACTCCTACTCAAAATAAGCTCAACTTTGATCATAACTTGCACAACAGTCAGTATCCATCAACTTCCACAAAACACAGGCTAGATCCATCTAAGCATGACTCAGAGGAGACCCACTGACACCAATGGGACCATAAACCATGACAAGCTTAAGTCCCAGTGGTTTGAATGTGTACAGCTAAGGGTGCATTTAGCCCAGTGTTCCTCCAATTTATGTAAGCCTGAAAACCCTTTCAGAAATTACTCTGTGGGTGCAACAAGATCTCACTCTAAGAGTGAGATGTTGTGCTAGAAGCTTTACAGAAATCTCTGATAAGGTTTCTAGCCGGAGAGCAGAAATTCAAACTACAGTTAAAACCAGAGAGGTGTTAGATATCTTTATTAATTAAAAGCAAACACTAACAGCAAACATTTTCCAAACGGGTTCCTAGGAATCCAGAACAGGTTAGGATAATGTGAGATACAGAAAGTGCGGGCGTTGGCGGTGGGGGGGCTTGAAAGGAAAGCGCGAAGTTATTTTATTTAAACAACTCTGATTGCTTTCCATCAACGGGGGGGGGGGGGGTAGGGAGAGAGATCCCCTTAACCGATAAGTGGAAATGGGTATTTCCCTAAAAGATCGTCTGAGCAGCACCGCGTTGCTGATTTTTCTTTCCCTAACTTACCTGCCTGGGTGTGAAGTGAGCCATTTACACCTGGAAAACAAATAAGAAGGGCAGAGTCTTAAAGGGCCAAGAAGGGGTAAACCCCCCCACACACACCGCTTCGAAGCCCGCCGCGCGCAAACCCACGATCCACCTTAAACGGGCCAGCTTAGCTGGGGTCCGCCGTTCCCCCGCCCGGAGCCTTCGTGATAGGTAGCCCGGGCGGGCAAGGCGGGGCTTGGCATCCTCCGGTATAAATAACCCTGAGAGCGCGGCTACCGGATTGGCGCTACTGGAGCCGGAGAGAGAGAGAGGGAGAAAGAGGGAGAGGGAGAAGTTGGCTGCAAAGGGGCCTCGGGCGCACCGGCGTGCTCGGCTTGTCGGTGCGAAAGCTCTCCGGCGCCGGCGGCCCTTCGCTCCCTTCGGCGCCCGGGAGGAAAGCGCCGGTCCGGTCCGGGCGCTGGAGCTCCGGCCGCCTCTGCCTCCCCTGGAGAGGCTCCGGGGCGCCTCAGCCATCTTGACATCGCCGCGAGGCTCCGGGAAAGTTGGGCAAAGCCAGCGGAGGGGGCGGCCGAGCCCCCTTCCCTTCTCTCGCCGGCCCGGTGAGCGGGGCGCCATGAGCGCGGGGCGGCCGGCCGCGGAGTGAGGCCAGCAGGCGGCGAGGACTCCCGCCACGACCACCACCCCCGGCTGCATCTCGCCTCCCTGCCCTCCCGGGGCCGAGAGCGCGGACGGCTGCGCGGGAGAGCCGAAGCGCGCTGGAGCTTGGAGGCAGGGCGCAGCCCGGCGGCGGGGAGAGCGGGGCGGCAGCGGTGGTGGTGGTGGCCGGCGGCGGCGGCGAAAGGGCTCCTCCCGGGTGGCCGGCTCGTTCCCTGCCGGGAGAGCCTGCCGGGTCCCGCCGCGGCCGCCCCTGGCCGCCCCCGCCGAGCATGGAGCGGCGGCGGCGGCGTTGTTACCTGTTGGCCGTCGCTTTCCTGCCCCTCTGGCTGCCCGCTTGGCTGCAACGCCCCGGCTGCGCCGCCTCGGCCGCTTCGGCCATCGCCGTTGCAGCCGCCGCCGCCGCCTCATCATCATCCTCGGCCGCCGCCGCCGCCGCCGCCTCGTCTTCTTCTGCCGCCGCCGCCTCGTCGGCCACCAAGGAGCTGGCGTGCCAGGAGATCACGGTCCCGCTGTGCAAAGGGATCGGCTACAACTACACCTACATGCCCAACCAGTTCAACCACGACACGCAGGACGAGGCCGGGCTGGAGGTGCACCAGTTCTGGCCGCTGGTGGAGATCCAGTGCTCGGCCGACCTGCGCTTCTTCCTGTGCAGCATGTACACGCCCATCTGCCTGGAGGACTACAAGAAGCCGCTGCCGCCCTGCCGCAGCGTCTGCGAGCGGGCCAAGGCCGGCTGCGCGCCCCTCATGCGCCAGTACGGCTTCGCCTGGCCGGACCGCATGCGCTGCGACCGCCTCCCCGAGCAGGGCAACCCGGACACCCTCTGCATGGACTACAACCGCACCGACCTCGCCACCGCCGCCCCGCCCCAGCCGCCGCCCCCGCAGCCCGCGCCGCCCCACCACCAGCCGCCCAAGCCGCCCCACCGCAAGCCCGGCACCGGCACCGGCGGGGCTCGCCTGCCCGGGGCCGGCGGGGTGGGGCTGCTGCCCGGGGCCGAGCCTCCCCTGCGCAAGGGCCGCCCGCCGGTCCCCTGCGAGCCGGGCTGCCAGTGCCGGGCGCCCATGGTGTCGGTCTCCAGCGAGCGCCACCCGCTCTACAACCGCGTCAAGACGGGCCAGATCCCCAACTGCGCCCTGCCGTGCCACAACCCCTACTTCAGCCCGGACGAGCGCGCCTTCACCGCCTTCTGGATCGGCCTGTGGTCCATCCTCTGCTTCATCTCCACCTTCGCCACCGTCTCCACCTTCCTCATCGACATGGAGCGCTTCAAGTACCCCGAGCGGCCCATCATCTTCCTGGCCGCCTGCTACCTCTTCGTCTCCTTGGGCTACCTGGTGCGCCTAGTGGCCGGCCACGAGAAAGTGGCGTGCAGCGGCGGGGCGGCGGCAGGACCGGCGGGCACCGCTGGGGGCGCTGCGGGAGCGGCGGTGGGAGGGCGCGGGCCTGCAGGGGGCGCTGCCGAGCTTCAGCCGGAACTAGCGGTGGCTGAGCACGTGCGCTACGAGAGCACCGGCCCCGCCCTGTGCACCCTGGTCTTCTTGTTGGTCTACTTCTTTGGCATGGCCAGCTCCATCTGGTGGGTCATCCTCTCCCTCACTTGGTTCTTGGCGGCCGGCATGAAATGGGGCAACGAAGCCATTGCTGGCTATGCCCAGTATTTCCACTTGGCTGCTTGGTTGCTGCCCAGTGTCAAGTCCATCGCCGTGTTGGCGCTCAGCTCGGTGGATGGGGACCCCGTGGCCGGCATTTGTTACGTGGGCAACCAGAGCCTGGAGAATTTGCGAGGCTTCGTCCTGGCCCCTTTGCTGATCTACCTGGCCATCGGCTCCATGTTCCTGCTGGCCGGGTTCGTGTCGCTCTTCCGCATCCGGAGCGTCATCAAGCAGCAAGGGGGCCCCACCAAGACCCACAAGCTGGAGAAGCTCATGATCCGCCTGGGCCTCTTCACGGTCCTCTACACGGTGCCAGCCGCCAGCGTGGTGGCCTGCCTCTTCTACGAACAGCACAACCGGCCTCGCTGGGAGGCCACCCACAATTGCCCCTGCCTCCGTGACCAGCAGCCCGACCAGGCCCGTCGCCCGGACTATGCGGTCTTCATGCTCAAGTATTTCATGTGCCTGGTGGTGGGCATCACCTCGGGGGTCTGGGTTTGGTCCGGAAAGACGCTGGAGTCCTGGAAGGCCCTGTGCACCCGCTGCTGCTGGGCCAGCAAAGGGACGGCTGCGGCCGTGGCCTCGGGGAGCGTTGGGGCCGTGGTGGGGAGCAGCGTCGGCGGCATGGCGGGAGCGGCTGCCGTGGGAGGACTTGGGGGTGGAGCGGGGTCCATGTACAGCGATGTCAGCACTGGCTTGACGTGGAGGTCCGGCACCGCCAGTTCGGTTTCATACCCAAAACAGATGCCTCTGTCCCAGGTGTAAAAATGGGGACACAGAGGGGACGTGGCTCACTCTTAACCCTCTTCTTCCATTGCTGAAACTTTCTGCTGGCGTCTCCTTGTTCAGAACATTGCAGCTGTATGGAGGCTTCCCAAGTGCCGGGTCCAATTTTTGGGGGGACCTTTCCCACCTCCTCACAGGAGGCCACCTACTCCCAAAAGTCCCACTTTTTTTTTGTCCAGAAAGGGAGGTGGAATTCTGCCAGGACTAAGAAACCTGTCTTAAGCTGGTCCTTGAACTGCAGAGAGACCCTTTGTTATATGGGAGGCTCCCTACTTTCATTCCTCCCCCCCCCCTTTCAAACTCTTGAGACAGATGTCAGAAAGTAGATGTTTTATTGAACTGCAGGATGTTCGAGAGACTTTACAAAGAATTTCCCTTTCAAAAAGAAGGAGGGGGAAAACTGGCAGCGGCCTTAAACACATTCAAACCATGTCTTAATTATATACCCCAAGTAAATACGGGTTTCTTATGTTAAAGGATGTATTTATATAATTATTTGGTACCTTGTACAAAATGTGTAAAATATGTATATAATCCAAATGCTATACAGTCTGTACATTTTTTTTTGTTTAAAAGCAAAAGTTTAGAAGCCTACCACAACTGCTCTTTCCTAAGAGCAAATATTTGAGTATTCTATTTTGTCAATAAAATAACGATAAATGATTTTTCTCTTTTGAAGTAGGGGAAATCTTCCCTTTTGTCGCTCTGGTTATTACTGTAGGTTTTAATTGCTTTGGAAAGGTGATGCTCTGCATGTTCCTTTAGAGCACAGTGAAATAAGAAAATCCATATACAGTACCTATGGAATACAGACAGCAGTGTTTGTCTTAAACCTGACACCTTGCAGGCAATGTTGGACTTCAGCTCCCGTCAGCCCCAGTCAGTGTGGTGAATGATGGGGTTTGTAGTCCAGAGGTGCATGACCTTCCAAATGCTGGTGAACTGTCATTCCCACTGTCCATTAGTCATGTTGGAGGGGTTGACGGGAAATGGAGTCTAGCAGCATCTGGAAAACCACAGGTTTCCTATTTGTTCTCTGGATCCTGGGTAGGAGAATGTGCACCCGGGGATTGTTGTTTGACACCTGTTTTCCATCAGCACTAATCCTTGGACACGCTGGCCTGAGGTGATGAGTCCAGCAACATTTGAAAGGACCACAGATTCCCCACATCTGAACCTGATCACTGGTTTTGGGAAGCCATAAAGAGCTGCATAAACATTTGACAGGCAGGTGCCTGTCAGTGGGAAGCAGAGAAATGAATTTGACAGTAGGCTTAAGTAGTTTGCTTGTATAGGTGTCTTTAGCTTCCTAGCTTGTGATTTTATGAACAGGCAATCTTCAATCTGCTGATGTAAAGGGGGTGCCTGTAGACAAAAATATACTACACTTTTTTTTAACTTACTTTGGAGGCAAAAATGTTGAAACTGAGACTGTTCTACTTTAGGCAGCTCATGAGAGGGCAGGATTCCCTGGAAAAGACAATAAAGCTGGGAAAGGTGGAAGGTAGCAGGAGAAGAGGAAGGCCAGTTCTGAGATAGACTGACTCACTAAAAGAATCCACAGGCTTGCATTTACTGGTGCTGAGCAGAGCTGTTGAGGAGAGGACATTTTACAGATCGCTCAATCGTGGGGTTGTCATAGGTTGGAGGTGACTTGGTGGCGCGTAGACAGCAAACTGGAGACATTCAAGAGAAATTTAGATAACCACCTATCAGATATCCTTTGGTTTGTATTCCTGCACGGAGCAGGGGATTCGACTCAATGGCCTTATAGACCCCTTCCAATAGTCTATGATTCTGTGAAGTTCAGGGAATTGCCACGTTTAATGTTCTGCCATCCTATCTGGTGAAGCTACTGCTGGGTCAGAACAAAGATAAAGGGATTCGTTTCCCATTTGGTTTGTTATGATTTTGACTCAATAAATGTTAATTTAAGAACGTGGGAGACACACACACACACACACATATGCTGTGTTTCACTGTGTGTTGTTTCTGCCTGTTTGGGTAAGCACCTGCTTTTTCATCTCATGGAAGCAAAAACGTTAATGCTGTCTGGGGTGGAAACATGAGCTGAAAATTGTCAGAGGGTTTTGTTTATTTTTTAAAAAAATTAATCTATGTAGGAGTAGCACAGTCTTAACCCTTCATACTTGTGTGTACATCAAATGTCTCCCTCTTAGGAGATGGAGTGTCTCCTTCTATCAGGACTACAGCTAATTGGTGGGTCTTGGACACAGGAATTAACAGAATGCTTTAGAAAAACTGGTTTGAACTTTTTACCTGTCTCTCCTAATGGCTCAGAACATCTCTCTTTTTTCCCCCCTAAGAGGAACCAAATGAATAGGGTTAATCTGTAGGGATCTTGGTTTCTTTTGAGACTGCAAAAACTTTGATCTTTTCTCTAAATGTGGTGTATAGGATTTCCCCTCCCCCCTTTTTTTTAAAAAAAGTCTTCCTCCTGGCCAGTTTCTCTTGTGGCATTGCAATTGACCACCATGGAGCTTCAAAAATTCTTCTATTGAAAGAATGTTGGACTTTTTATATAATCAAAAAAAGTGGGGGGAGACTTGTAACAGTTAGTGAACACCAGAGAACAGCCTTTTAAACAGCTTTTTCTAACATTGTTAGCCAGACTACAGGCAGTAAGGCCCAAGGTTAGAGTATTATAATGGGATATGAGGGTTGGGGGGGAGGTGGAGAGAAAAAGGCCATGAATACTCTACAGGTGGTCCTCTTGCTTACAATTGCCCCCAATTTAAAGCATTTTCCCCTATAGAACAAGAGTATTCCAAAGTTCGTCTCTTCAGCCGCTAATTGAACCAAAAAAATTATTACACAACCAGACATTGTATGGTTTTGTTTTTAAAAGAAGTCTTCCATGTTTAAGAACTGGCCTTGGCCTATGGTTCTTAAAACAGGCTTCAGAGCAACAGAAAATGTATGAGGTGTTATCTTTTTAATGCTTTTTTATTGCTTTGGTTAGATTTGTCATAGACGCAATTAGAACTTGTAACAGCTTATGAGGGACCGGGCAGCCTTTTTTGCAAAATAATGCAACTATCTTTTATAGATAGTACTGAGGGGCCCAAAGTGTGAAAGGGAGAAAAGGTTCCTCAGTTTTCCCCAAAGAATGGTTGAGTCAGCTGAGAGAGAACACCTTTGTTCTAAATCAAAGCACCACTTAAACCTGAGGGAAATCCCAACCACATTTTAACATTTGGTTTTACCGTTTTATACCAAATTATTTGCTGTCGTAATTTGTCTCTTCCTCTACTGTCCTGATACACTCAACCTGATCCTTCCCTAACTTGGTGGCCTCCAGATGTTTTGGACTACAACTCCCATTCGCCCCAGGTAGCAGATCGGGAATCATTTTTTAATCAGGGATGAGGGAGGTTATAGCTTTAGGACACCTGAGCCGTGCCTGATTAAGGAAGGCAATTTCATGTCATCCACAGCTCTCAAAATCTTAAAGAAAGCGAAATAACTGCCATAGTGTGAGGGGGAAAGTACTTGGGAAGCAAAATTCCTTTTGTGTACTATTCAAGAGGGTTTTCAAGGAAAAAAATATATATCTAATTTCAGGTGCTAAAGCAGGACACAACCTGCTAAGGTAAAATAGCATTGTCAGCCAAAAAAACAAATGGGTGAGGTGAGGTGCAGGTGGGAGGCTGTTGCATTGACTTGTCAAGGGAGAATGTCATTTTATGTGTATGTTTTTTGGAAATTAAAATCGCCTCAGTGATAAAACATGTTCTTCCCACAGTGAATCTACTCAGCCTACAATGCAATCCAGTGGTTGGAAAAGTTACTGTCTTGGCCTTCAACTCCCAGAATCCTCTGGCTTGCAAGGTCATTGATTGGAGGTCATTGATTGGTGGATTTTGGGAACTGGTGTGCCAAAAAGTTTGATTTTTCCAAGCTCTCCTACTTATTGCCTCAAAATGAGGTAGTGATTCCACGAATACTCAAGGCATTGGGCAGGGTAGCTTCTCTTTTGGAAAAATTTCTGTAGTCATGACTCATGACAAACTGGGCTGCTTTTTTCATATTTTGACTCTGGCGCCAAAATATGAAAATATTTCACCTTCTAGAAGGAGACAGGACTGAACCAGCCCAATGTGAATGAATTGGAGGGGGAGGGATTAATGAAAATCATGGCATATTCATGGCAGCTTTGGGAAGTTCTCTTCCCATTTAAAACAAATCAGGTGAAATTAAAATCCACCACAGAGTAGAGGCTTGTCAAGAGCTGATAACGTGACCTGTAAAGTTGTTTTTAATGTATACTAATTTGCTGAAAGGAAATGTTTACAGTCATGTAGTTTGAAGAGCAGTTACAAGGGACAAAAAAAAAACAACAACCAAATTTTGAGCAGAAAGTAGTTCTAAAAGTGAGGGAGGAAACCCACTTCCTGTTAAGAAAAGTTAGAGAGTAATGCCACCTGCTGGCCAAATTGAGGATTAAATATTTCGAAGCAAACTCCAGTTAAGATTAGAAGTGTTTTGTGGTTATTGAAGGAGTGCATGTCCCTTCCAAAACTTGATGAACTTGTTTTCTTGACTATAATTCCTGTGCTGGCTGAGGAAATCTGGAAGTTGTAGTCAAGTAAAGTAACTTGTGTGGTCTAACTATAGACAGTGAAGCTGATTGTAACAATTAGTTCTTTAATATTTAAACAAGTGAATATCATAATTTGTCTCTTCCTGTTATATACACACATAAACACACACCCAATTCTTTGGTCTTAGCCTTGTTTTGCAAGGGATAAAATTCCTATACATTTGCCACTTTTACGCAGGAAACAACTATGCATGGAGATAGTCTTACGTGAATATTTGGTCCATATTTTGTTATACATGCATGGGAGATCCAACTAGGCCTTCTGAGTGCGCATACAGTCAAGTGTGTGTGTGTGTGTGTGTGTGTGTGTGTTTTAACAACCTGAATGTTGCAGGTTGTACAGGATTTCCTGTACAGACATGAATGGTATTATATTTGAACCTGCTCTTAATTACTTACTGTGCAATTTTCTTGATGCCTACTTATAAGTAAATCTCATAGAGTTTAATGGAATTTACACTGTCTCTGTAGCAGCTGTGTGCACCCTTAAAAACTATATCGTATCGTAAGTGAGTGAATACAGATACTGGGCAAAATCCTGTTATGCAGCTTTCTGCTGGCTTAGCTGGAAACATTTAAAGTAATTTAAAGCTTCCTCTTTCCTTCCTTTTCGGTTCTGAAGCTCCCTGGGGCTCCTTTTTTGCCCTGGAGAGGCCTTCAATAGTAAACATCACAGCTGGATTGCTGCTGCCAGGATCAGGACTGCTAGCAGCCATCTAGTGGCTTTTAACTGTTAAAGCTTCCTTCTTCTATCTTCCCAAGGCCCCAAAGTCTTCCCATAGCAGAAGGGAGCCCTAGGATGCTTCAGAACCTAAGAGGAGGGGAGAGGAACCTTTTATTTACTTCAAATCAAATACTTCCCTGTACTTGATCCAAATTGTGCCATTTGAAGTCACACCACAGGATTCTGTCCACACAATCATTATCTGCCAACAATAGATCAGTTAGTGGGTATTAGTTCCTAATGCATGCCTTAGCTCACTTAGCACACATTGCGATGTCCTCACTGAAGCTGCTCAGCTTCCCTTTGCTTACACAATGTAGGAGTCGATAGAGGCATCCAGAGAGACTGACAGGCATGTAGAAAATAATAATTCAGATGTGTGCTTGTGAATATTCAAGAGTAACATAACGTTTCTGAAATGAAACATGATTAACTGTTTTTTTAAAAAAAAATCCAAAGAGAAGCTGTGTGGTCATTACACAATACTGTACAACATTGTGGAAGAATGTGACACTTTTATTAGACAAAAATCAAACCTTTCAAGCTTTCGTGAAATAAAAATTTCCACTTCATCAGGCAATCACATTTTTATTCCATGAAAACTTGCATGGCTTGTTTGATTTTTCACGGGTCTAATCAAGGAGCAACATTCTTCTACAGTGTTGTATGATTATCTGTGTGATCATCTGACGGTTTGCCTGCTAGTAATTCCCACTATACCACAGTGTTTCAGGAATTGCTGCCATTTAGGCAAACCCAGTCTTACCATTCTATAGGGCATTGAAGTTACACGGTTAGATGGACAAGTAATCAAATCTGGTTGACAACGGTAGCAGAAGATGTCATTTGGAGCCAAATTCAGAGTATTGCTTGGTGGCTAGAGGAAGGCAGAGTCTTGAGCATGGAGCAGGACTTCCGCTGATGGTAGACCTCCCTATTTCTGTTGCAAATCATGCCCCAAGTGGCTATTTCAGGTATTTATCATAATCAGATTTTCTAAAAAGCCATGTAGTTCTGGTACAAAGCTCCAAGAATGAGTAACACCTTTACTGGACCCCTAAAATGGTAAAACAGGCATGCTATCAAGTCCAGCAGGACCTTTCTTCATGTTGAAGTATTGCAGAGCCTGAGGAGTGTGGTAGAAAAACAGGAAGTCCCCAAATTATCCTGACCAGATCAATTATCCTCCCCAAATTATCCTGACCAGTCAGGGTCTGTGTGACCCAAGACGTAAACTCTGACTAGTTGCATTAGCTTGCGGCATTCAGTTTCACTTCAGGTGGTTACAGATAACTTGCTTCTTGCTATCTTTGTAGACCAGTGGTTCCCAAGCTGGAGTCCCCAGATGTACTTGGACTACAGCTCTCAGAAACCCTGGCCAGCACAGCTAGTGGTGAAGGATTCAGGGAGTTGTAGTCCAAAAACATCTGGAACCCAAGTTTGGGACAAAAGGCTGGCAGTCCCCTAACTTTTTCTCTGCCCCTTTGGGTTGAAGTTTATAGTTCCAGTTTGGCCAGAGATAGAGGCACTCAGAGACACACAGCTCAGAATACATCGGGCTTACTATTATGGATATGCTGGCTGATTAATTCTGCCAGTTGTGGTCCAGAAAGTAGCTTTTCTAAGCTCTGCCAATATGGTGTATATCTCCAGAGGCTACTGTTGAGTGGTTTAACCTCCAGACGTTTCTGACATGCCTTATACACCTGACTTGGTATACTGTACTTCGTTTTCTTAAATTTTGAAAGCACAGTTCTTGGCAGCTGCATCCAGTTTATTCTGTAGAGCCACAATACTGGGCAGGATTTCTGAGCCAAGGAATCCTCTCACCTTGAATTTTGGTGCCAACATTTGCTAGGGTTTAGGGCTCATCCGACACAGTTCAATCACTAGAACACAATCAGGTAAATATACTAGCAATAAATATCTGGCCGGTATCCTATTTCTAGACACCTTATGTGCTGTAGTGGATAGAACAACAACCTAGGGCTCTGGAGACCTGGGTTCAAATCCCTGCTCAGTCATGGAAACCCATGGGGTAGAATGTGGAACTGGTAAAATCACCTCTTAAATATCTCACTTACCTTGAAAGCCCTATTAGGGTCACTATACAGTAGTTCAGTTCCAACTTGACAGCACATAACGTAACATCCTCTTGCTAGTTCCAACTCAAAATAGATGCATTGAATCTATTGTGTAAGCCTAATTAAATCAAGTTAGTGTAAGCCTAATTAAATCAGAGCAACAGGATACTAATCAGTCTTTGTAGGTGTGGCCATAATATTGATCTCACCCCGTACAAATTATACCTTGGTTAGGAGGAAACACTTCAGAGGATAACAACTGGAAGGAAACTCTTCAACCTTCAGGCTGAATGTTAATCTGCATGGTAAAACATTGCATGCAATGAACACATGTTGAGTGTTTCACCCCAAGTATAATCATTGGGAAGTAGCAAGTATCTTGTTCAGTACAATCCATCCCATAATACCATGCTCCCATGTGTAATTAGCAGTATGGTGGCCACGGTGATGAACTTTCCCTATGCTGTCAACACAATTGATATAATCCCTTTTCCATAATGGGTGATACTACTAAGGAAACCTTCAGTGAACTAATCTGTATATCACAGAATTGAAAGAATCCAATTGAAGACCATCTACCTGGTTATTCAGATACAGGTACATCACAATTACTGTCCCTGATACAGGGCCCACCAGCCTGTGAGCTAAAACCTTCAAATAGCACATCTGTGCTCCAAGTGCTGATTTTTACATCCATAAAAGCAGCGCTATCCCTGCACCAGAAGGAACATTCATTAGTGTTTGCAGAAAACTCAAGTGTGGTCATAATTAGAGATGAGATATTCATATTCATATCTCCAGGGATACAAATATGAATATTGGCATCACAGGTGCTTGAGGAAACTAGACCCTTCCCTCCCCCCCAAACTGGCTAGTCCACTTACCACTTGCCGCGCAGCATGCACAACCATCATCATCTGCGTCATGCCAATCGCTGGTGCTTCCCCACACAGCAAACTGCTCAACAGCTGAGATGAGAAGATTTGTCATCCTGCCTCCTCAACAATGTGTATGGCTGTGTGGAGGTGGGAAAGCACCGGCCGGGCTCTTTCCATGATTGGCGCAACGCAAATGACAACAGCCGTGCATGCTGCATTCCAAGCCGTAAGTGGACCGGCCAATTGTGGAAGGATGGTCCACCTGTGGGACCAATATTCATATTCGTATCCCCAGGAATATGAGTAAGGTAGAGGTAAAGGTATGACAATTTGTCCAGTTGTGTCCGACTCTAGGGGGCGGTGCTCATCTCCGTTTCCAACCCATAGAGCTAGCGTTTTGTCCAAAGACAATCCTCCGTGGTCACGTGGCCAGCATGGCTTGACACAGAACACCATTACCTTCCCACCATGGTGGTACCTTCCATTTGCATACTTTCGAACTGCTAGGTTGGTGGGAGCTGGGACAAGTGATGGGAGCTCACTCCGTCGCGTGGATTCGATCTTACGACTGCAGGTGTTCTGACCTTGCAGTACAGAGGCTTCTGTGGTTTAGCCCACAGTGCCACCACATCCCTATGAATATGAGTATCCCATGTCTAATCATAATCTACAAAATTAAGAGCAAAGAGAAAAGCAAAAGGCGAGAGCCTATCCACCCCCAAATAGTCTGGTGTGGAGTGAGTCTGATCAATGGCCACAAAATACTGCCTGCTGCAGAAAGAGAAAAGGAAACGGGGAAGGAGCTTCCACCATATGGAGTACCTCAGACGTGGCTGCCTGCAGCCTCAGCAAAATTGTCGCCCTGCAACATTTGTTTTCTCTAAGATTCCAAAGGAGGATGCTTGCATTTCCTCTGAAAGAGATTTATCCTGTCTCTTCCAGTGCTGAATGGCAAGGATCATTTCTGCTGATGCAGCTTCTCTCCTCATTGCAGCCGTGACAGACATATTCTGAGATGCCCATCTGTTCCTGACTGTGCCATGAGGAAAAGGAACACAACTCTTTGTGATGCCCTCTGCTGGCACAGAGAGTGCAATTCATATAATGATTTCCTAAAAAGTGTAATTGTACAATTCTCAGACTCTGAAGCCATACATTCAGTGGCCGAGCATCCTGTTCCTTAATGTCTAGTGGAGAAACTCCCTCAGCATCTCTTTCAGTGGTGAACGGCTCTCTTTTAAGAAGTTGGCACTGTATTTTCCTTGTCACCCAAGAGTTTTATTTGATGCAAGACCATAAAAACCAGCGCCAAATTTTTCTCTGGAAGCAATTCACCACTGAAAGTTCCATCAGTGGAATTATGCTGCTGCGTTGACCTGTATTTATGCAATACGATTCCATCCAAGTTTTGGGTCAGGCATACTTAAATGGAAGACTGCTGGGGATCTCTAGGTAGGAGCAGGAAATCATCCTGCCTGAGACTGGGGAAATGCTTGCCCTCAGAACTGACACTTTTAGGTAGACGGCCTGACATTCTATTAAGTCAGCTTTGTGTGCTTCAAAGATGCAAAGCAAGGCACAATTGAATATCAGAAATATTACAGCTGTTAATAACATTGTTGGTAAAATCCCAACAGCCAAAATGTTGGGTAAAATTTAAAACTCATTGCTTGCTTTCCATTAAATGGCATAATCTAGTGCCAAAATGTGTTGTTATTTACATTTCCAGGCAAGGGTTTTGAAGAGTCTGTGCTTTTTAAAACCCTTTATTCTCTGTCTATACTTGTATCCTTGTCCTGCTAAAATAAAATAGTGGGGCAGGGGGGAGGTTGGGATTAAACACTGAAAACCTAGAGATGGCTTTCCACCACATACCAAAGAGGTGAGCCAATTTTCACTTTAAAGTTTTTTTTAAAATAAATTGATTTGAGCCTGCAAAATTCACCTAATCAATTTTAAATAATTGTGTACATCATTTACTGTGAACATGCACTGACCAAACCAATCCTGAATCTTAAAGCTGATGTCCCACAAATGTAGCAGATTCTATGTGGACACTTTAAGCAAGCTTTCCCACTTCCTCTAGAGAGCAGCATGTCCCTTCTATGTTTTAGCAGAACAAGCTTCTCAGTAATAATACAGGAGTAACAGATTTTGGATTCATGGCATCACTAGACAAAGAACTGAGTTACTGTATTTTGTGATGAAGGCGAAGAAAAGATATACCGTACTCTCCATTCTGATATAAAGTAGCATGGAATCAGACAATGAAGAGAGTTCCCTGTAAAATTCCAACATTATTGGAAAAGTTTTTTCCTCTTCCATTTCTTTTCTTTCTTTTTCTTTCTTTTTCGGGGGTGGGGGGGAGACGATTAGTCCCAGAATCGTCCCGCTACCATTATCACTGGCCATGTTGTTCAGGTTCTTCTGTTACCTGTAGTCTAAAAAGGATTCTCCTGTCCTGTGAGGCACTGTTGCTTCACACACAAGAAGTTGTATTTTTCCTTATACTGTAGTTTGAAATAGCAGGGAGTATTGGTCACATATATTAAAGTCTGCCTTTCATAGGTGTGAATGAATAAAATCTTGATTTTTAAAATATAAAATCTGAGGGAGGCATGCCATTTTATAGCTTCCCCTTTGAGGAGCAAAATATGACCATTTAAAACCACTACACTGGTTTTTTTCCCCAAGCTGAAGAGGTACAGGTTCGACAAAATTGGCCACATACACAGGCAGCACTTTGCCCATCCTTGTATTACTAGAAGTCTTGAAAACTTTATATAATGCACTGCCCTCTCTATAGGGCCAAACCCACATAGCGAGACCCAAAGGTTTTCTCATCGGATGCCCTGTCTTACTGCCTTATTATCCCAGTGAGCTCTTCAAATGATAGGAAGCAGCTGCTGCAATATTTAGGCAAGTTCCACTTCTCTGCATCTCTGTTGTCCACTGAGAATTTGGTTGGTTACCCAAGGAAGAAAAGCTTTCTGTGATAATCGCCGCCATTTTGGAGCTGCAGGCTGATGTGTGTTATTCCACCTGAGAATATATGTGTGTTGCTGTAGGAATAAGTGGCAGGACTGCCAGCGAATTGGTGGCCCAGGAGTACCGAAAACCTCTGTGAGGCGTGGAAGGCCTAAGCGACGACGAGTGGTGCCATTGGAGAGTTTGCCAAAGTTTGAAGGGCCTAAAGTCCATCCTTGTCCATGGCTAGAAATAAACCCAAGATTTCATTCAGTAAATTTTGAGGGATGGTATGAAAATGAATTGGAAGTGAATACACAGTGCCCAGAAAATGTTGAGTCAAGCTTCTTCTTTTTTTAATTACAGGCATTTCCCTTTGCAGAGGGCTCCAATGAAAAGTTTAGCTTGTTTTCTTCTGCCAGGGATCATAAATCTCAATAATACTTGGCATAAACATTGGAGGAAATGTTGATGTTGAATAGTAACAGTTCAAGAAACGGGTGTTTCCGTTCACTCCTGCAAAATAAATAATATGACAATTTGCAAAGGCACATTTCAGCTCTCGCCTTATATGACTATAATTTACTTCAGCTGGTAGCAGGCTGATGTGAGCAAATTTCAGAGAAAGAAGAGGTATTGTCGGCTTGCTCCAGCCCTCTCCTGCAACTCTTGGACTGTCTTCCAGTCCAGGCTCTTTGGGAAAAGCTTCAGTACTTTCCACCCCATTCCTTGTTCAGATGATCTGATGCAATGTTTCAAATCTGAGCGGTTAGCTTGCATTCTTTATGGAATATCAAGGGCTGGTTTCCTTTGCATGTTTTTGACCGTAGGATTTCCTGTGGAGACACCAACTGTGTTGTGTTCAAAACACAGGCTTTTAATGTGGCCTCTTATACATCAGTCCTGTGCTCACCTACTAAGGCCAAATTCATTGATTTCAGGGGGTCTCATGTTTAGGAAAATCTGTACAGTATTGAAGGCTACGGGTGGCACATTACAAGCAAAGTAGATGCGTCATGAAATCACGGAATCATAACATCATAGAATCATTGAGTTGGAAAAGGCCTAAAAGGCTATGGAGGCCAACCCCCTGCTCAAGGCAAAAATCCAAATCAATGCAGATCTGACAGATGGTTGCCCAATTTTCTCTTGAGAAATGGTTTACTCGGAAACATTCTGGAGCAGATGTGAGATGCTTGGGGCACAATTCTGTGTTTCCACCAGCTGATAGAGAGAAGTAGTTGGATACAGCCTTTAAATCTTACACTCTAGCACAATAAAGCCGAGGTGTGAAGTTCTTGTATGACAATGAAGTAGATCAGTCATTTCCAAGGAGGCAGCTGTGTGTTGTAGCGAAAACAGCAAAGATGTGACATTTTAAAAGAAGAACATGGATTGTAGTCTATTTCTTCAGATAGAGAATCAAACTCGAGGATGGTCCATCAAAGGTTATGCCGAATAAAACTTCTTTAAGTTGCCATAAGATTTTTTTTCTGGGTTTGACAGGTAAAGGTTGCCCTTGACATTTAGTCCAGTCGTGTCCAACTCTAGGGTGCGGTGTCTCCAAGCCGTAGAGCCAGCGCTTGTCCGTAGACAGTTTTCGTGGTCACATGGCCAGCGCGACTAGACACGGAACGCCGTTACCTTCCCACCAAGGTGGACCTATTTATCTACTTGATTTTTATATGCTTTCAAACAGCTAGGTTGGCAGGAGCTGGGACAAGCGACGGGAGCTCACACCGTCACATGGATTCAATCTTATGACGGCTGGTCTTCTGACCTTGCAGCACAGAGGCTTCTGCAGTTTAACCCGCAGTGCCACATCTCACTGTTGAGATTGTAAGTACCAATTAATGAGAGAAAAGGGGATGGTCTGCTCTGGGGAGACTTGAAGCTATTGAGTCGCTACACAGCCAGAAAAATTATCTCAATACATCTAAAAGGAATACTTGTCACTACACATTTTGCACATATAATTTCAAGAATGATGACGACAGAGATAAACACAAGAGATATGCTGCCTTTTAAACATGCATGCACTTCAAATTAATAAAAAGCTATGAATAAGAATTACTATTTTACACAAACCACCTAGGAAGGTATCAAAACAATCTCAAAACACGAGCGGAGAACTTCTGGGCATCCAGTTGTGGTTGGACCCTAGTCCCATCATCCCTCACCAGTGGCTGTGTTGGCTAAGTCAACACAGGAGTTGCATTCCAATAATATCTAGATGAGACTTGTCCAACCTGTGGCCCGAGGGCCGCATGCGGCCCAGGTCGGCTCATAATATGGCCCAGTGCAATTTTTTATTTTTAAAGAAATTCCAAAGTTTCAAGTTACACTGCTGGCGCTTGCAGCTGGAATGTGGCCGGGGCACGTCACAATGGTGGGGGGGAGAGAGGGAAGGAAGGAAGGAGCAGGAGGGGAGGGGAGAGGGGGCTGTGTGACTGCATTGTGCCATCCCCGTCAATAGGTGGATCCCTTCCTGGCCCCATAAAGCCACTGGAGTCGAAGCTGGCAGCCTTTGCTGTCTGAGATCGCAGCTGCCGGTAAGCGCGCTTGGAGCGGGGCTGTGGAGGACGGCTAGGGCTGCCCCCCCATGTGGCCCAAACCAAATTTATGTGCGGCCCAAACCAAATTTTCATCTTCTAATGTGGCCCAGGGAAGGTGAAAGGTTGGACACCCCTGGTCTAGAGAGTCATGTCACCACAATCTGAACTCTTCCTCCCTTGTAGATGGTTTAGGGTTGTCACATTAGCTCCAGAAATTGGTGTTTAAGAGGTGTTTGTTGCTGTTGTTTTGTCTCAGCTTTCTTCCTTCATAACTATAAAATATATACTGGTCAAGATCCTTGAGTATGTGCATGAACACCCATGTGCACAGAGAAGTTTCTGTACTTTCTTCTCCAGAAACAGGAAAAGATGTGCCCGGGTTCCTTCCAATGAACGAGCAAAGAAGCCCCCTGTGTACAATGCTGTAGTCTGTGTACAATGGAATTACTATGTGAAAAGAATACACAACTGACAAATTGTTGGGCCAGGGTGCTACTATCCATTCCAAAGATTTGGAATTCTAAATTCTTCATAGACTTTGTCAAGAAAAAGAAATCAGACCTGACAGCTCAGCAAATGATAATAATTAATAATAACTCGTTCACTCTAGTGATGGGCACAAATCACCAGTATGGCAAGGTTCATTTACTGGTTGAAGAGCTGATCTGTGGTTCTGCTCTTTAGCCAGTAAATGAATGGGGATGAACCATCAAGTTCATCTCTAGTTCTCTCATATTTGCTTATTATGAAATAATTCTGCCCATTTCTTCTTTTTGGGGAAGGTAGGAACAGAACCTGGTGAAGCGCTGAAGAGCAGAGGAATTCTTGCTCACCTTGCTTTTGGATTTTGACATCGTGGAAGATTACAACCTTCAACCAGAATACTTTCCTAAGTACAAACATTAAGGATGGGGCTTTTTTATTTCTTAGACTACAAATTCCATTATTCTCCATTCTGGGAGTTCTACCTGACTTACACATACCTTACACATGCCTAAATATAGCTCAAAAGGCCCAAACTGGAAGGATTTAGGGCTCAGCTAACACTAGCTTCACCTAGCTTCCTGTTCAGAAATAAAGCTGCCAGCTAGAACCAGGGCAAGAACAAGAAGTTGGGTACAGCAAGGCCTAGTTTATCTTAAAGCCTCCCAGTTTAGGCCTTTTCTCCTGAGTGAGTCACATTTAGGTGTCTGTAAGGTGTGTGTAAGTCAGAATGGGGAATTATGGGATTTGAAGTCTAAGAAATTTTTAAAAAACCCAACAACCATCCCTCACAAACATTTCAGCCAATGAAGGGAAAGTATTTGTGTTCAATGAAATGCACAAATAAATGTGCACATTATGAAAAGGGGTTCATTTGCGAAGGGGTATCATGCTCAAAAACCAATTCAGAAAGGAAAAATCATGTCTTGCAATCCCATACAGAATAAGGACACAAAGAAAATGGAGGTAGAAGAAGACATCGAGAGAAGGAAGCTACCATGTAGAACAAACTCCACCTTCAGATCATCCTAGATGGGATGCGTCAGTGTGGAGTGGTCATAACAGGGACACAATGGAGGGATGGGGTGAAGTTAGTAAGTGTTTTTCCCTTTGTGTAAGAGTAGTTGTATAAAAGGCCTAGTCTTGCTTGTTTGAAGAAATGGGGTGTGATATCCAATCAATAGCTTCCTCAGCTGTAACTTCAAAACCACAACTTTAATGCAGCCTGCACCCTCTCCAACTTATGTTACCTATTAGACAAAAAATCTGGCAAAAGCCGAGAACCTTTGGACTCTAAGACGCTGGTGCAGCCCGCCCAAGTAAGCAGACATCTGATCTACAAAAGCTAGCAGATTGTATGATTCCTTTACTGTTCTATAAAGGTATCACCTACTCCTGCAACTGTATTGTATAAAAGGAGATCACCTTCTCTTTAAAATCTACAGCTTAGACACTCTGCTTAGTGGTAAAATAAGTGGTTCCATCCATCATGAGAATACACTACATTTATGAACCTCTTACTAAAAGCCTATCTATAATAATATTGCAAAACTAAGAAACCAAACACCTCCTATGTCGCTTCCAATATTAGCAATGATAATCCTACTATACTGGCAGTGGCACAGAAGCAGCCTTTTGAGAATGCAAGCAGCTCAATAATCCATGTTCCTATGTGACATTTTAAACCCATTCAGATTTTTTGGATCTTGAGCATCCAGCGCTACTGCAGACAGACTGTACGTCAGAAGCCTTCCTCTCCACGATGGAATAATGAACCGAGGGCTTGTTGCAACTGGCAGATGAATGGGATCTACGGTGGCATCCGTTCTGGGATTTAAAAGACAACGTTCCTTTGGGAGAGCACGGCTGTTGCTCGTATCTTGATTGCTCATTCAAAGTTTCAGGCTGCTCAGGAAGCACTCCCTTGGCATCTGGATTGCCAGCTGCAATGCACGATTTATTGCTGTTACTGTTGAGGTTGGTGCTGATCATTTGCTGAGGAGTCAAAATGGGCTGGAAGGAGTGGGTTTCGTTTCCTTCACCGCCAAGCAAACAGTTGTCAGTGATGGCAGTGCTTCCATAGTTGAGCAAGTCTTTGTTGGGCTGGTTAGCTTGGTACAGGCTGGGGCTGCCTTTCTCCTCAGTGGCGTTCCTTTCCAAAAGCAGCTTCCTTCTTTGATTTCTTACAGCATTGGTTCGGAAGGCAAAGACCAGGTCAACGAGGCTAAGGAGAAATGAGAAGCCGCTGAGTCCCCAGATGAAAAGCATCATGATAGATTTCTCGGTGGGTCTGGAGATGTAACAGTCAACAAAACTTGTGCAAGGTAGCTGGTTACAGGAGAAGCGTCTTGGAACGGAAAATCCAAAGAGATAATAATGGCCAGCTCCAAAGCCAGCTTCTATCATTATTCTCAAAAGAAGCTGCATTGTGTAAGCTCCTGAAAAATCAGGAATATCCATTTCTTTTGACATGTAGGCAATTCTGTTCTTTGTTGCCCCTTTGAATGATTTCTTTGTACTTCTGTGGCCCATGGAAGTTTTTGTCTCTTTGTACCGATGGTAAGGGGAGGAATATGCCTTCACCATCTGCCTGACTACACTGTGCAAGACACAGACACCAAACACAGCATAAGGGAGCAGCACAGATACCGTCTGAATGAGCCAAAAACGGAAGTGTGATACCGGAGCAAAAATATCGTAGCAGACGTTAGAGCATCCTGGTTGTAACGTGTTGCAGATGAAGCGTTCCTGCTCATCTTGGTAGAGCGGATAGGCAGCCAGGAAAATCACCATGAATCTCAGCAAGATCACAAGAGTTAGCCATATTTTTCCTGGAAAGGAGAAACAAAGTGGAGAACTGATCAATAAAAGCAGAGACATCCTCATCATGTCATGCCGTGAAACCATAATGAATTTATGAGCCTGGCTGGTAACTAATTTTGAAGAAGATCTTCATTTTAATTCTAGATCCAGGGAAACGTCAGGATTAGTTCACCAAAGATTCATTCACCTACCATCCAAGACAGGGGTAAAGAGTCCTTAATAGCTCAAATAAGGATCAATACTCATCTGATAACTGAAGGCTCTCAATCTTGTCTCAGTTTGGGAACAAAACAGGATCAGGTCTTGGACAGGGAACAAAAATGGAATATGTACCAAGGACCTCCACATAGGAAAAGAGCTTGCCTGGAAAGCCATGTTGATCATTGTTGAATAGTATGGCTTTCTGGGCTTTTTCTAGGAAGCTGCCTTTGACTAAAATAAATCAATAGTCCATCCACGTGCTGTGCTGAATGGACCACTGATTTGGTTTGGTAGACGGCAGCTTCCCAGGTACCTAAGATTTCATGACCCCTTAAAATCCTCAACAGATTTTTCTTTTCTGTCACATATGGGTGCAAATAGATAGGCTGCATAATGAAGGTGTGGCATTCAACTTCATTGCTCTTCACAGATACCTGTGTCTTGCCACCAATAGAAGAATGTGGCTAAGGTACACAAGGTAGAGACTGTTCACTTTTTCACTATTCTGGCATCCGGTTGGGATCCAAGAGAGAAGCCTGAAATCAGCTATCCTTAAATACATTCATGTACCAAATATATTGATGATGATGCTCAGACCAGTGATGGTTGTCTGGACTAAGAAGTGTGGAAGTGAGTGAAGAGGCATGTCTTCTGGAAGACAATGATCTAGGTAGGAGAAATGCTGGATTTGTTACATGGTATAGCAGAACATAAAACACAACTTTGCAGGTCAGTGGTCTGTGCCATTCATGAGTATTAGCTCTTCTGGAATCTTTTATTCTTCCTGACTTCTCAGTTTCCTATTCCCCACCACCACCAAAAGTCAGACGGCATAAGCAGGCTCAATCCTTGCCATTGGGCTTTTTCCATAAATATTTGCGACATGTCTATCAGTGTTTTGACCAGTTAAAATGTCCTAATGCCTCCTTGTTATGCACGGATTGGAGCAATACTCCAAGAATGCGCTGTAAAGAAATAAATGTACAGGCCAGTATCCTGTTAGTGGAATGTAATGCCACCAAGCATTGTGTGATCTGTCTGGCAGTTGTGCAAGACAGAGAGACCAACCGGTAGAAAGCTACAGGGCTTCTACATGCACAAAGAAGTCGCCAATCTCTCGTTTAAACACCAGGAAAGAACAGGCAAGTGCATAACTTTCCACTGCACATGAGTAGAAGATTCTGGTCGTATAATTTAGAAGCTACTTGTAACATCTGAAACAGTCTGAAAGAGTCAAGAGAATATCTTGTCTCACAAATCAATCAGTCAGAATTCTTATTTTGATCAAGGAGGAATCCCAGCTCATTCCTACCCTAAAAGTATATTTTAAACTCAGCTTAAATGGCAAATTTTTACATAACCAACCGTTAGGGCCAACAGAAGCTCATCAAGTTTCTTCAAGAAGCATTCTTACCATCTTAACTATCGCACTGGTAATAAATGAGTTACAGTATTACACGCATCATACTGAATTCAGTCTGTTAACATTTTTTGCCATCTTCATATATATTACATCAAGTAACTACAGTAATTGAAAAGCCATTCCCATTACATTTAATAAAGGAAAATAGTCTTCAGTCCCAATTAACATGATTCATCACAGAGCAGTAGAGCCATCTTTTGAGTGCTACTATTAAGAGGAGCATGGTTTACAAATAGCATACAACACAGCCAAAAAGTTTTGGGATGCAACTTTCACAAACAATGCCAAACTTAAGTAATGATTTAGATGCACGTTTTTAACATACTCACCTATGACAGTCACATTGTAGCTGAGAGCAATGATTAAGAAGCCAAGCGAGTCCCCACATTCCATGTTCAGTTCCAAGAATCCTCACTTACAGAAGGCATAAGAAGAAATTAAGTGATTTCAAAAACGACAAAAATCTAAATGGAGTGGGGGGGGGGAAACATGGAGGTAGCAGCAGTGGGAGAGAAATGCTTAAAATCTAACCAGAAAGAGAAGCAATGAAATAAGGCTTCCCAAGGTGGTAGAGAGAAAAAAACAAGTGTTTCTTAGGGAGGACAGTTAAATTCAAGAGCGCCCCAATCTGATTCACGGCTCTCACCTCTGCCCCGACAACTGCAAGGAGACAAAAGGCAGCAGGAATTATCTCTGCCATTGTTGGCTATTCTTACCCTCCCAGGGGCATTCCAGCCTCCTGAAATTGCTGGGATAGTTTTGCGGTGAAAGAGAAATCAAGTAGTAGAAGAAATAATAGAAGCAGCTTCGTTTTTCCAGGGTGATAAAAATGGATAACATGGGGAACAAGGATACAGAAATAACAAGGGCCATGTTTCCTGGTGGAATTCCCCCTACAGAGGAAATATGTGTACCTTGAAACATATACATATGCATAAACGCAAGATCCTGACTTTAGCAATCCGTCCAGGTCAATGGATCACACTATACTTGGGTGACAAAACCTGCTCTTCACCTCAAGTGCTGCTTAGCCCATCTTTTGTTACCATGTTTCCCCGAAACTTTTGCTCCAAAAAGTGCATATGGGCTTATTTTCAGGGGATGTTTTATTATTGTCAAGTGCAACCATCTACATTTATTCAAATACAGTCATGTCATCTTCTGGTTGCTGCACAATGGTGGAGGGCGGTGTTTCGCTTCACTGGGTCTTATTTTTGTGGTATTTTGTTATATTATGAGCATCCGGAAAAATCATACTGGGGCTTATTTTCAGGTTAGGTCTTATTTTCGGGGAAACGGTAACAGAAAGGCTGGGGATCAGAGATCTACCATGTCTCTGTGCTGGAAGTAACATGTCTCTCTGTACGACAGGTTGCTTCCCACAAGTTTTTCGAAACATCCCTCCACATACACTCTAACAATTGCATTGACTGACATTGTACTTTAAACAAGATGTCCTATCTTCTAGAGAAAAGAAAAGCAAACCAACTTAGGTATATCCTTCCAAACTGCTGCAAAATCTCAGGCTTGCCCGTCCACCCAACGATATGCTTGCAAGCCCATGCAACAATGGTGTGTTACACTCTGAAGGCATTTGTTTGCACACACATAGGGAAGTACTGTTAGGCATGGCCCTCCTCAGTCTTGTATGCTGGAATAAGTGCCCGGAAAAGGCTAGGAACATACAGAGACCACAAAGCAAAGTGTAAAAATATTGTCTCTGTGACAGCATCAGTCCTTCTGAAAGCCTATATAACCACCAGGGCATCATGCATGGCTTATACCGTGGATAGTGGCAGCCCTGACACTGATAACTAGGCTTGGCTATTCTTTCTGACATACTGATTTAACTTATACAGAGGTTTTTGTTTTTTTTTAAATCCATGGGAGAACTTCCAAATCAAGCCTACAATCCCCTTGGAGCATGAGTAAATAACAGCTTGCAAAAAGCATGGCCACTCCATTCAGATGAGTGTTTTGTTTTAGTTCAGGAGTCAGCAATTACAGAATGGCAAGCCATCAATAATTAGTTATTCACTGACATATAAAAATTTGTTAATTCATAACACCAGACCTTGGCCCAGCAAGAACTACACTGAGCCACTAGCCAACTTTGAACGACATAGGTGCCTCTTACTAGTCACTAGACACAAGGGTGGCAAACCTCTGGGGATCCAGATGTTTTGGATTACAACACCCACTGGCAATACAAACTGGGGATTCTGAGACCTTATAGTTCCAAACATCTGGAGTGCCAAAGGTTTGCCCCTCCTGTGACCAGTTACTAAAAGGTGACAATATGCTTCAAAGTTGGGAGGTTGTTCAGAACATAAGTTCCATAAATACCGAGAAACAGTGAAGATCTTCCACTCAATACACAAGGAGTATTGTTAATTTTGATGTATCTGTTATGATGCTGGATGTTTTTTTAAAAGCTTTATTTGTTTTTAAAATGAAGGAGTAAACCCACTGATTACACAGAACTAATGAACGGTAGCATAAATCACATAGATTTCAATGGGTCTACTACAGTTGGATTTAGCCCTAAAGGACTAGTTTTTCTTCCAAGCATTATATGCGTATATTTCGTACCACTCCTAAACCGTGAAATGTGAGCATTCACAAAGGATTCATTATTTTAGCCCTGATATCAGCAAGAACATGATTAAATGGGTTTTAAACTACAGTCTTAAAAACAAAACTCCTCTACACATTTCTTGAGTTTCTCCTTTGGCTGTGTGAAAAGACAAAGCCCCTAACTGTTTATTCAGAGTGAATGAACGAAGAGATTGTTCTGGAGCCATTGAAGACAGAGAGATAGTAGCAAGATGGCACCAAATGCTGGCAAGTAAAGCAGCTGTTGCTAAACACAAGCTCCATTTTAACTGGGGCAAAGAAATCAAAGGTATGATAGCGGAAGGGTGTGATGGCTATGAAACAGGTCTCCTTACCTGGAAAGTTCGGTGGTGATCTCCTGTATATAGGATGGTGTATGCATGAAACACACACACACACACACACACACAGAGAGAGAGAGAGAGAGAGAGAGAGAGAGAGAGAGAGAGAACCAAAGCTTCCAGAGATGTTCATAGGAACCGCTATGCAGACTTTGAAGAGGAGGCAAGACCAGCCAAATCCATTCAACTCCTCCGACTCCCATAAAGAGCAAAGATGGGGGGCTACACAGAGACCACATTAAGTACATGGAAACCCAAAATGACAAAAGAAGCAGCAGTTATTCTACCCGCCACTCTCGGAGCAGAGCCAAAGAGAAGGGTCCCTTTGGATTTTGGAGACTCAAAATTGTCTCGAAAATTCATCTGCTCTGAAGGAGAGAGAACAGAAAGTGAGAGGACTTACAGAATGCAGTTGTTCCAACCTTTCTTCTTTTTTTGTGTCAGAAAACAATCCAGTGGTGCTTCCGGAGTTGGAAGGATGAGCTGAAAAGGACCTGTCATTGGCCGGGGGATGCTTGAATGTATTCACAGTCCCCGTACCCTTTGGGGAGGTTCTTCCATGCCCTCTTCCAGCCTTACTACTACAGTGGGGTCTCTACTTAAGAACTTAATCCGTATTGGAAGGTGGTTCTCAAGTTGAAAAGTTCTTATGTTGAATCTGCATTTCCCATAGGAACGCATTGAAAACCATTTAATCCGTATCTGCTCTTTTCCATCCATAGAAACTACAGTGGAACCTCTACTTAAGAACTTAATCCATTTTGGAATGGTGTTCTTAAGTTGAAACGTTCTTAAGTTGAAGCAAAATTTCCCATAGGAATGGACTGAAAACCAATTAATCCGTTCTGGCTGTTTTTTTGTTATGTAGAGGTGCGTTCGTACATTGAAGCATTAGTTCCCATAGGAACTAATGCAAAGCTGGTTAATACGTACTCTACCACTAGGGGGAGAATTTTTTTTTAACCTAAGATGACCTAAGGTTAAAAAAAGAGCAGGAAAGGTTTTTTTTCCTGTTCTTATCTTGGATTTCTGTTCTCAAGTAGAAGCAAAATTTAGCAAATGGAGCTGTTCTTAAGTTGGATTGTTCTTAAGTAGAGACGTTCTTAAGTAGAGACCCCACTGTACAGGCCAGCCACAATGAGGTGAAAACATGTAGCTGTAGAAGCTGAAACGCATCCTTTCTCCACTGGAATTTACATCGTTTCACATACTGTTTTTCTCCACTTTTGCTACTCATTAAGAAAACCATGGGTCCTCTGTGCTACTGAAGCCGTTACCACCAGCTTGGAATTGTATACCACCCCTCTTGGCTATCAGATTTTGGCAGCTTTTTGCCATCCATTTTGAAGTGCACTTCATAGCCGTACAAGCAAAATACTTGCTCAAGATCTTGCACCTTCATGAAGTCTCATAATTTATAGAGACATGAACACAGATAAATGGCTATATTGCTGTTTCATCAAAATCATTTTTCTAGCTCCTCTCACCCGCAGAAGAGAGGGCAGAGTTACATTTTTGTAACAAAATGTGATGATCAGTGTCGGTGCTGGACACAGGGATTATAATTCCCCCCCCCCAAAAAAAACCCTAACTTTCCCTATTTCTACTCTAGCAAGACTAATTCTTGTCAAATACAGTATTTGTTAGATAACGTTTAGGGATTCAGTACTGGTTCACTGATGGGCACGAAACAGGACAGCTTTGAGGTGCCAGCACGCTGAAAATACAAGGGAACAAACCAGGATTCCAACAGAGAATTCTTTGGGTTGGTTGTTTTTTTCCAACCTTTAAACAAGCTGAAATAAAAAATTCCAGAACATGACAGAACCATACAGCAAAATCAGTCTGCTTTTTAACTGTTCAGAATAACTGATTTTTCAAAAACATAACATTGAAAAATGAGTGGAAAAACCCATATGTAACAGCAGATTTCTTTTCTTTCTTTTTTTAATTTTTAGTGCAAGAAACATAACCAAGTTAAATCACAGAATCAGTACTAATTGAAGAATATGGAAAATTCTCCTATACAGAGGTAGAATCCAGTGCACAAGGCTAAAACGATATCCAATAGTCTAACAAGACTCAGCCAGGTTTTACGGAATCCACTTGAAATTTTAAGTATCAGACTGTATGTACATACATACAATAAATAGACTGTACAGTCTTTAAAGTTGTTTAATAAACTTCACAAAATTATAGTAGATGCATTGAGAACTTTTACATAATGCAAACTTTTCCGTTCTGTCTTTTCCTGCCTTCATCCCAAAGTGAGGAATAACAATGCTTTTGCTAAAGAAGTCAGCTGAAACATAGTTCCTCAAAGTATTGATACAAAAACTTTCATATGACTTTAATCAAGAAAAAAAAAAGGAAAAGGCAAGAGGGAAGGATAATCAGGAAAAAAAGGCCTCAAAACCCTGACCTGGTGTAATCAAAAGGTTTTATATATTGGCACAACTGCAGTAAAAAGGAATGAGAATTTAGGACCACGGAATAGAAGTGGGTTAAGTCTTCAGTTTATTCAATAGAAAACTAGTAGGGAATAGTTAGTAGCAATGCAAACTTATTAGTGTGCTACCCTTTTAAGGCAAATACCATCATAAGGGGTCTACTGTCTGATGAAAGCTTCAGTGCTCTGATTCTAAGCACTTCCAGGGCACAATCAAACAGTAGCTTCCTTACCCTCCTGACTGGACACTTCAGTACTAAGAGAACAAACACAGAGGCTCTTTTAAAGAAATGAGTCCCTCACCTACCTGTAATTGAAATACCCCAGCTAGCACAGTCATGGTGACACATTCCTAAAAATTAACCTTTCAAAGCTCTTTGTGAGACAGCTGGGGATAGGCATCCCTAAGGTCAACCTGTACTTGATAGCTGAGATCCCAAGAAGTAGAGATGGGCATGAACCTTGGTTTGTAGGTTCATGCTGTGCATTCCCTTCCCCCCACCTCCCTGGCTGGATACCCCACTTGCCAGCTGGCGCATGCTCCTCACCTCCTCCTCTTCAGATGTTCGACCGGTCTCCAGCAGAAGTGTGGGCTTCCATGCCCCACCTCCTTGACTCATCTCCCACTTAGCCAAGGAGACAGGACAGCCAAACCCATGGACTGCTGGGGACTGGTCGAACAACCTAAGAGGAGGAGGAGCAGAGGAGTGTGCTCCAACTAGTGAGTAGGCCATTGGCCAGCTAGGCAGTGGAAGGGAATGTGTGGCACCTGTTGTGCCACAGGTACGAACCGGAATGAACCTCCAAACTGAGGTTTGTGTCCATCTCTACTAAGGATATCAACACTCACAAGAAACATATAGCCATTTGGTTAGAAAAGCAGCAAGCCTGCTTATCTGAAAAGACCAAATGAAAAGTTTCAGGTTTGTAGGCATGTTTCTTCTTTGGTTCCAAACTCACCAAAAACAGAGACCAAAAAAGATGGGACGGTGCTTCTATTCCCCCAGATCAGAGCACTGAAGATGTTCCCCTGACACGGAAAACTGTTTTGTTCAGAATTTACTGCCAAGTAAATAATAAATTGATGTTTTAAGGCTCAATGACACCAGATAAGAGAAGTTACTGTGTATAAGACTATACTTCTGTCTAAAAGTTTTAGACTAAAAATTGAGGGTTGTCTTATACATGGAAGTAAGCAGAGGAGAGTACAAAAAAAGTGGAGGGGAAAGCAGAGATGAAATTGTTCCTGCAGGGCTTTGATCCCTGCTTTCCCCTCCACTTGCTAATCCTTAGCGAAAGGAAAGCAGGGATCAAAGCACTGCAGGATCGCTTTAATCCCTGCTTTCCCCTCTGCTTGCTAAGTCCCATGGGGCTTACGTAACAAATGGAGGGGGAAAGAATCAAAGCAATCCCGTGGCTGTATAAGGGGGAAAGGGATCAAAAGGATTGTGCAGTTGCGGGATTGCTTTGATCCCTTTCCCCCTCTTTTTGCTAAGCCCGGCAGGGTTTAGCATGAAGGGGGAAAGCAGGGATCAAAGCAATCCTGCAGTGCTTTGATCCCTTTCCCCCTACACTTGCTAAACCCCATTTAGATTTCTTAATTTTGGGTTAGAAAAGTGGGGGAGGGGTCTTATACATGGAAAAATATGGTATACAGGTATATTTCCTGCAAGAATTATTAATGAAACTAACAGAACTATCTCAGGAGCGTACTGGTGGGCATTCATCCTGTACAGTCCCCAATAAAACAAGTGGGGCATAACTATACACATGGAATGGCGGATGGTGCGGAAGAATCTCCAGCTTTGTCTGTTTCACTCACATAAAGTGAAGTCTATTCAGAGCTTGGAAAAGTTACTTTTTGGACTACAAGAATTCAGAAAGTTACGCCCATGCAGTAACTTTTCCAAAATCTTGAGATAGAGACAGTTTAGTGTTATCTGTTTCAGTACTTCTTGCACAGGGGAGTAAGTTCACGCAATTCCATGATTTTGTGAACTTTACAGCCACTTTTGGTTTATTCATTTTTATGCTGAAAATGGTTTATTCATTTTTACTATTTTTATTTTGAAAAAATGGCATCTTTCTCAAATGTGCAAAATAATTCAGACACTTATACAGAGCTCAAGTATTTTTAAAGTGATAGTGATTTACTCTTTGTGTGTGTTTTTAAAATATATTCAACATGTTTATCTGGCTCAGGAAAGGAAGGGCAGAACCAGTAGTAATAAGACAGTCAAAAAAAGCAACAAAATTTTCTTCACAGTTTGCATTTTGTTTAAACTTCTATAAGCACCTACACTGAAAAATGCAATTTTTAAACAGTTGTTATTCTGAAATCTAACCTGTGACAAAACACTTCATAAAATTAATATAGATTTTCTTCTTCTTCTTCCATGGACCCTTTCCCACTAGAACAAAACTTTTTTTTTAATTTTTTTTTCTATTTTATACAAACAGATTGGTTTTTATTTAAAGTAAACATATAAAAAACTTGAGGCTATTGCTTGCAACATTGAACCAGGAAGTGAAGGAAATCAACTGGGCCATACAAAAGGAGATGCTCTCTCTCTCTCTCTCTCTCTCTCTCTCTGGGTCTCTCTTGCTTAAATTCTGCTAAATCTCTAAATGCTAAGAAAAACTTGCACCAAAAAGGGGGGTGGGTGGGAGGAAAACCATATCCAATTCAATCTTCACCTCTCTGGCCCAGGGTTTCACTGTCATCTGAATCCTTCTAACAATCATAACTTTTATATTACGGAAAAATAAACTATCCCAAAGAATGCAGGAAGGCACATGCAGCCGCATATATTATGACGGAAACAGCCAGTATTCATGACACAGCATAGGAGCAGCATCATGGACACAGCTGTTATAAATTAAAAAAACCCAACAAATCCACAAAGCAAAAAGACATGACGATCACCTGATTTTTTTTTTTGTATACTTTTGGTTCAGCACTATGAATCAAGTCAAATGTGTATTTCCAAAAATACAACAATGGCATATAAGAAAGAAAAAGTACATCGTAATTAAAGGGGAGGAAAACTAATAAAAACAGCTAATGAAGAAAAGCACAGCAGGCTGGCTGGGTGGGGAGAGAAGCAAATAACCAGGGCCGGTCCGATCCAGAGGATTTTCTTGTGCTACTGTAGAAACTGTCTTCCTCGCAGCTGCTGCCTTGTAGAGGAAGGAAAAGCAACCCAAGCCAACAGCAAGCAGAAAGGCATAAAAGCCAGAGAACTGAGACATCTTGAAGACCATGGGAAACGTATCCAACTCCTTTTTTATCGTGCTTCTTCGGAGTTCATATTGTGGGTTTTCTTTTCACGCCACCGTTTCTGCAGAAGACCTTTTCCTTCTTTTAACGGCACACCTGGTGGATTCTGTTTTCTCCTTTTCTAAGCATAAATATGCACCTGCCTTTTCAACATGAAAAAGGACACCATTTGTCGTGAATAACGAAGCAGATTTTCTTTCCGGACTCCGTTCAAAATAGTGCACTTTTCTCTCCTTTTATACCTATGTATATTCTTGTATGCTACACAACGGGGGAGGCACTGTAAAGGCAGGTGTAAAAAAATAAGAAAAACCAAGAATGAAAAGGAAAAAAAGAACAAAAACACCCCTGGACGCCCAAAGTTGATGATAGAAACAGTACTTCTGGGGCAACTATCCTGGGACTTCACTGTTAGGAGATAATAGCAGGTGACCATCTAACTACAGTCAGATTGTCCGAACTGACGGATCGTTTCTTTGCAGCTTTCCGGAAGTCCTTATATTTGTCTTCACATAAGCGAGAGATGGCCTGCAGGAAGATGGGCAGAGGAGAAGTGAAATCAAACAGATGCAAGAGTCCAGCACGTTGCTACCTGATCCAAGGTTATGGGTGGAATCTGGAGGCCACCTGCTGTAAGTAAAACTCTTCCCTTAAGCCAGTGATTCCCAACGTTGAGTCCACAGATGTTCTTGCACTAAAATTTCCAGAAGTCTTCACTTGCTGACCAAGATTTCTGGCAGCTCCAATCCAAGAACATCTTGGGAACCTAAGGTTGAGAAGCACTGCATTAAGCTATGGCTCCTCTCCCCTTTTCTGCCTGCCATGTTGACCGCTCAAGTGATCCCCAACCAATCCCACATCTTCTTATGAATATTAAGTAATTCAGGACAGAGCAAACTGCAGAGCATCCAAATGCTCTCCCAACCAATTTTCATCTCCTTCCTGATCACTGCAGGCCATGCCTGCCTATTTCCCCCAATTTGGAAGCAACCAATCTTCCAGTACTGGAAACCTAGTTACGGAACAGAAACATACCCAGGGATTTTTAAAAAAATAAAATTAATTATTTTTCTTTGCTTATACTAGCAAAATTTTATGTTAAGCCATTCCGTGAAGGCTTTCTGCCTTGAAGAAGCATAGTACAGTGGTGCCTTGCTTTTCGATTGCCCCGCATTACGATGAATCCGCTTTATGACGATCTTTTTGCGATCGCAAAACAATGGTCTGAATGGGGGAATTTCGCTTTGCGATGATCGGTTCCCTGCTTGGGGAACCGATTCTTCGCAAAATGACGTTTTTGAAACAGCTGATCAGCTGTTTCAAAATGGCTGCCAGGTAAATAAAATGGCTCTTCGCTGTGTTTAGGGACGGATTCCTCGCTATACAGGCAACGAAAAATGGCTGCCGTATGGAGGATCTCACTGGACGGTGAGTTTTAAGCCCACTGGAATGCATTGAAAGGTTTTCAATGTGTTTCAATGGGCTTTTTATTTTCGCTTTACGACGTTTTCGCTTAATGGCGATTTTCCTGAAACAGATTATCGCCGTTAAGCGAGGCACCACTGTATAAGGATCTAAATGAAATAAAAAGTATGGGGAATATAGGAAAAGCATAGGTTATGGGGTATGATATGTAGGAAATGTATGGGGTATAGGGTATTATATGTAGGGAAAGTGGGGATATATTGGAAATTGTGTAGGTCTGATTGTGTCACAGATCTATCTTGCTCCAGCCCAGGAAGGCAGAAATTCCTATACCACTTGGGAAAACTATGTTGTGCCTGAAGTCCATCCTCTTTAACGAGGAGGAATGAAACTGAAGTTTTCATTGCGTACATTTCAGGGACAGCATAAAATGAAGATGCCCTCTGCTTGAGGTCCATGAGGGGAGGAGAGCAAAGGTCTCACCTCAAGTTTACACGCCCTTTCCCTGCTGAGAGGCTCCAGTGGAAAGCTCAGGTTGTTTGCTTCTGCCAAAGAGCGCAAATCAAAATAATACTTTGCATAAACACTGGAGGGAACATTGATGTTGAACTGCAACAACTCAAGAAACTGTCGTTCCAACTCATTCCTGCAAAATAAATAATATGACAAATGCAAAGACACATGTGAGCACTCATCCTGTAGGACTATAATTTTCTTCAACTTATAATGGGTTGATGGGTGTGAATGCCAAAGAATGAAAACATATCAGAAGCTTGTCACAGATGTCTTCAGCTTAGGCAACTAGAAGAGTTCTCTTCTTCCTAAAGATATAGATGCAATAGAAGTGGTTCATATATAAGATATTGTATGGCATTTATGCAATATCAAACACATACTTTGCACTGCATGTTTGTACCTCATGATGCAGACAGCTGTCAAGGGTGAGATTCACCAGCAGATGCTCAGCAGCTAGTAGAAATTGCTTTTTTAAAAGTACACTTGGCAAGACTCATGCCTCAGTTGCTTATGGCTTACCAAGTAAAGTTTCCTGCACATTTAAACTTGTTTTAAAAAAAAAATTTTTGGATTGCAGTCTTTGGATAACATAAGGCAATTTATTCAGAAAACAAATGTTCTTATTTTATGAGTTTTTAAGTAGGGCTTTGTGTGCACTGATGTATGTTGGACCGAAGTAGCAACCCTTTCTCAAATAAGCATAAATTAACACCTACATACACATTTTCCTTGCTTTGCTTTCTAATACTATGTTAACTTAAAAATAAAATAAAATCAGCACATCCATTTAAAACCCTATCCTTAGCAGACCATCACCTGCTGAAGGCCTATCTGAACTACCTGAATGGGTATTTGCCTGCCAGTAGAAGGTGTGAACAGGAGAATATGGTATTTTAGATAATCTGCACCCAAGCTCTATAGTGCTATTTAGCTTGTGCCAGTGAAGCTGTTGTAACTGGCTGTGACCAGCACGGTGACTGCTGTGTTTTGAACCAACTGAAGCTTCTGAACACTCTTCAAAGGTAGCCCCATGTACAGTGCATTGCAATAATCCAATCAAGGTGTAACTAAAGCATGTGTCAACCTAGGCATGATGCTGATGTCTGATAAAAGATGGCAATCGGCATACTAGCTTTAAGTGTGCAAATGCATTCTGGGCTACTGGTGGCACATAAGGTAAAGGCTGAAGGCTTAATTTAGAGTTTTCAAATTGCAAACCTGCAACTAGAAATAAAAGAGCATAAGCCTGGCAAGTTCTGGTGTTGTATATATTTTAAAGCAATTTTTCTGCAAATGCTTTAGGTGATGGTTATTTTATCAGCTTCTTTGCAAATGCCAATATCTAGTAAAAAGAATCTAGAAAATTGATGTTAGGCTGGGGCTAGGCTAAAATAAATGGGACGTGGTGGCGCTGTGGGTTAAACCACAGAAGCCTCTGTGATGCAAGGTCAGAAGACCAGCCGTCATAAGATCGAATCCACGCAACGGAATGAGCTCCTGGCGCTTGTCCCAGCTCCTGCCAACCTAGCAGTTCGAAAGCATGCACATGCAAGTAGATAAATAGGTACCACCATGTTGGGAAGGTAACGGTGTTCCGTGTCTAGTTGCTCTGGCCACGTGGCCACGGAAACTGTCTACAGACAAACGCTGGCTCTATGGCTTGGAGACAGGGATGAGCACCACACCCTAGAGTCAGACACGACTGGACTAAATGTCAAGGGGAACCTTTACCAACCTTACTAGGCTAAAATAGTAGAATGTGTTCCCCACTGAAATCAACAGGATGCAAGTCATAACTAACTTGTCCCATTAATTTCAACAGAATCTCACTATTTATCTGGACTTACTCTCTATTTGTTTACCTGCTATATTTATATTTAGGAACAACTTTTTAGCAAAAGGTCACATGCAATGCATCATGTAATATAAAAAAATCTCATTAAAAATTATCACCATCCCCCAAAACAACAAAGAACAAAAATCATGTAACTATTGTCAATTTCATTTGTTGAGTCAGGAAAGGAACAGAAATATCTATATTGCAATGTCCATAGCAAAAAATAAGCAATCAGATCCCCCCCCAGGTGTTATGGACTGTAGCTCCCATAAGGGGCTAAGGTTGACTCTAAGGTGTGCGATTGAACCCCACTCCATGCAGGGCTGAAAGTTAGAGGGAACGTTGCTTGGAGCCAATCAAAACTAGCCCAAAATATCAGAAGGAGACTAGCCAGTTGCCTACTTTAGTGCACACACTCGGGAAGAAGAACCCATAAAACTGGGGAAAAATTGTGAACTTACATGTCCTCAACGGTGATATCTTTCAGGATTTGACAGTAGTCCACATTCCACACAGCCTGGTCATCCCAAACCTTTGATGCCAGGAGAATCGCACCAAGAACAATGCGCTTCCAGTTTGCCGGACAAATATCTATCTCTGCGTAAGTTAAAAGTCTTTCAAGATATACCTGGAAAAAGTTATGTTAGGTTCAGAATTCATTGCATTCCCCTGGGTGAAAAGAAGTTAGAGAAGTAGACAAACTCTCTGTTTCCTGCCTGCCTGACCTTAAACAGAAAAAAGTCTGGAAAATGTTAGCCTGATAAATGCCAAGGTCATTTTTCAGTTACACTCGTTCAATTGTAATATTCTTGTAGCAAGTAGAAAAATCAGCCATGACTAAAATTGTCCTTACAACAATTACCATAGTGCCAGGAATAATTAAACTTCTGATTAGCATAATGTCTTTTCAAAGGGTCAGTCTACAAGCTGAGATATAGCACAAGTTCATATGAGTCACATTCTAAGCTGGAGTTGATTCAACCAGTAGTTGACCTGCTAAAATCCATCATCCAGGAATTGGCAAAGATGCACACAGGAAATAGTGTTTTAAATGGTTAAAGAGAGGCAGGTGTTATTGGAAAAATCTAACAGAATAGGCATCCTTCAGTCTCAAGAGACTATGGTATCATGCTCTGCATGAAGGACTTGGAACAGCGTCTAGTGTGGCTGAGAAGGCAATTCGAGAGTGACCATCCTTTCCACACTGGAGACAAATGCAATCTGTTCCCTGTCCAGCTCCCTGATTTTGCTGCTTTCGTGACTGCCTCTATGCCTCGGCCTGCTGGACAAGGGTCTCTTCAAATTGGGAGAGGCCGTGATGCAATGCCTGCCTCCAGGATGAATGCTCAGAGGTCAGGGTTTCTCATCTGTTGAGATCCATTCCTAAGGCCTTCAGATCCTGCTTGCAGATATCCTTGTATCACAGCTGTGGTTTCCCTGCGGGGCGATGTCCCTGCACTAGTTCTCCATACAGGAGATCTTTTGGAATCCAAAAGGCATAAAAGGGTATTTGCATTAGCTCTGTCTACTGAGATGGGGATGGACAATATATGCTTCTGCTCACTGGCCTCCCTGCCCCACAGGTCCTCAAGTAATTCTACTTGGCAGAAAAGGTGACAGTATTATGAAACACACCTGTATGCCAGTTCCTTAAATGTAAGAAAATGCATTGAAATTGGAACATAACTAACGAAACTGGATTTGTGCCACCAGTTGTTGTCCTGACCCTCTCCAGTGTTGATACTTGCAGTCACCAAGGAATGAGTATCAATGAATACTCTGTTGTAAGAAGGTGTCATAAGGACAGCTTTGCTGGTACAAACCAAAAGCTAACCTCATCTAGTGTTCTGTTCACATAGCAGCCTGCTGGTTAGCTGTGGGACCTTGCTAGCAAAACCTGAGCAAAACAGCATAATTGTACCCTGTTCACTAGAAACTGGCATACTGCGGCACACTGCCATATAATAAACATGCTAAAGCTTAATTTAACCCTTGGCCAAATTAAAGTAGCACAAACTTGTTAAGGCACAGACATTTAAAAAAAAATCTTATGTTTAAAAATATATACTACCAAAAAAGCAGCTTTTTATACATCTTCACAAAGAAGATACAGCCACTGGTGGCAATCAGATAATAATTCACATTATAGGCACCTGAACTCTACTTTCTCTTCAAAGTGCACTAGTTATTGTTAGTATAACAGTAAGACTGATTTGCTGTCAAGTGGATTGGAACTTCTGGTAACCCTCCCAGGGCTTTTTCTCTATAAAGTATTCAGATGTGGTTTACCAGTCCCTCTTTCTGGCCGCAGTGTGGAGTGGGACTGTGGAGGCTCTCCAAGGCCACATGGGGAGGAGGGCACTTAACCTCAATAGCCACACATGCTTAGGTAATCTCATTGGGCGTCTCTCCTATGTGGCACGGTGGGATTCAAAGTTTTGGCCCCTGGCCCAATGGGCACGTGCTCCAACTGACAGAGCTAAACAAAGTTTAAATTTTCGTGAATGTAGGGAAGTAGGCACATCATAAATGTATGATTTTCAGGAGACCCTTGTAGCCCGCAGAAATTTACTTTGATGGCAGCATGTGGCCACTTGTTATCTACTTCCACGATGGATACACATTAATGAGTTTCTAAAAGCAAACTGATTTAATTTTTTTTAAAAATCTAGTTTTATGCTGGACCTTCGTTAATGCCACCTGTGCAGGGATATTCGCATTAGTATACAAATAGCCCCATCTCTAGTCTAAACCCCCTCACCATGAATGGCCCATCTTTACAATCTGCTTTCTTCACATACAGTACATCAGCCTTGAACTGCCACCAGATAATGTTCTAAAACTGAAAGGAAATCTGGAGGCTCCGACTCAGACAAAACATTCAAAGAATTTGGAGAAAAGCCAAAGAAATTTATTGTTACAGTCAAATATCTCAGGGGAGGTTTGCATATCTGTCCTGAGTACGTGCCAAGATGGAAATATGCAGCTATGGATTCTACTCAACCCTTCGACCATTTGAGGAAGAAACAAAGACAGATGTCACACAAACTTAACGTGTGCAAGTGATACACACAATGCACAGTTTATACAGTATGCCCAGTTGTTCCTACGGAATAAATAAAGCAACAATGTATTTGGTCAATGGAGAATGAGTGACTCTAAATCAGTGGTCCCCAACCTTGGACCTCCAGATGTTCTTGGACTTCAACTCCCAGAAATCCTGACCAGCAGAGATGGTGGTGAAGGCTTCTGGGAGTTGTAGTCCAAGAAGATCTAGAGGCCCAAGGTTGGTGACCACTGCTCTAAATAACCAGATGGGATCAGGGGACAGAAGACACCTTTTTAGGCTCCTAAAGGTGTCCAAGAGCGACTTTTTCTATCTATCTGTTTATTCTGGAGATTTTATGGAGTTCCCTGAGCCCTTCCAGCCACGATAGAAACAATCAGAACTGGAAAGTTCAATCCAGGCACTTCCTTTTACTTTTTTATTTCTGAAAAAGAGTGAGGCCATCTTATCATAGAATCACTGAAGTTGGAAGGGGCTTATAAGGCCATCAAGTTCCGCCCCCTGTTAGTTCAGGAATAGAGATTGAAGAATATGTCAGGTGGTTGTCTGAATTCTTTTTTGAATGCCTCCAGCGTTGAAGTACTCACTACCTCACAAGGTAATTGGTTTCATTGCTATACTACTCTAACAGGAAGTTTTTCCTGATATTCTGGCTCCCTGTAACTTGAGCCTGCACTCTGGGAAGATTGAGAACAAATCCTGCCCCTCCTCTGTATGACAGCCTTTCAAGTATTTGAAAAGCACTATCCTATCTTAGGCCATTCTGAGCCTGGTGCAACCCAGAACAGGGTTTGGGGACTAAAAATGTTTGCCACCGAAGTGCCAACGTTACTCATGACCGCTCTTCAGATGTTTCCCTCAAGTCACTTACTTTCCTTCAAGGAAATCAGTTCACAACAGATTGATGACGTTCCTAACTCTCGTTCCCTTGGGAAATATTGCAAGCTGGTTGACAGGATTCCACGGCAAAGCACAAACAAGTTGTGAGTCCGGTTGTGCTGCAAGGAGGCAAGTCTGCATGAAGGGACCCACAAGCCAGATCGTGCAGATGGCTCACCACTTCAAAACAACCCGGGCCTCAGAACTCCAAGTGTTTGGAAAAACTGCAGGACAACCACATGCTAACTTTTGAGTTATGATCACTTCTTCAAAGGAGGGTTTACTGTCCCATGATCAGCCCCAGGAGAACGTTTTACAAGCACCCCACCACAGATAGGAGTTTTGAAAGAAAATATTTGATGTGGCTTTGAATCCCGTTAAGCTCCATGTCTGAGAATGCATTCGTCCTCATAGTCTTTTTTTCAAGTCCTTACACCATCCAGGCAGCAGCAGGGAAATGGGAAGACAAGCAGAAACAACAGAAAAAGGTGAGCTGAATTCAGTCTCCAGTGGATTTCATGCCATACAGAGACACTCTCAAGATCTGTAGTCAATGAGTTAAGAGACAACATGATCAAAAGGCTGTAAAGTTTCTGTAACTCCAACCTCCAAATGCCTCTCAACCAGGAACACATGCATTGCTCTTGACTGTTTATATCCCCCCAGAATAAACACCCCAGCAACATAATCTAGCCGACTTGACATCAAAAGAAGTAACACAGTGGCCCTTTTGACACAGCAGAGGCTTTCTATGCGATTAATGAGGCTTCAGGAATTGGGGACAGACTCTCAACCTAGGACTCCCCATCTACAAAACAACTGTAATAGAAACTTAGCTCAAAGACCATTTTTAAGAAGCAAATGCATATAATGAGATAAACAGTAAAAACTGTTCAATCAGCGAAGCTGCACTCCAGCTAAAGGTCTAAGCTACATTCTCAAAAATGCATGGACCCTATTAAGGATGCAGGGAATCTGCACGCTTGAGGTGTAATAAAAACCATTAGTCATAATTTCGATGCACACTCTATTTCAGCCATTATAAACAAATGCAACCTTCATGACGCCTCTTTCACCACCTCGATCAAGCCATGACCAATAAAAAAAAAATACAATGGATAACAAAGACTACAGCATTTGAAGACGCATGAAGTTGAACCTTCAACATATGCAACAAAGAAAAGCACGATGCAAGCATGGGATGTTGCCTTTTAGAAGTAATTAGTTAACAACCATAGCCCCAATGGCCAAAGTTGCAGTCATTAACTGTCAATGGTTAAAACCTATTTCCATTTTTAAAAGAAATTCTTTACTTTTCATTCACCAAAAGTAACTAAACAGGTCTCTTTTTAGTTACTCTTTAAACAGCTACAAGTTACTGATCCGTGGTGCAAAACACATATTCCTCTTGTCTGCTCATAATTGCTTCGACACCTATAACAAGATGCCCTTGAATCACGTGGAATTCTTCCTCCATGATTTAGAGAGATCATACCCCTTGTAACTCTAAACATAACAAAAATTACAGTTACACTGAGAAAAGGAGCGCAATTCCTCACTACATTACAATTATACTGCAACAAGAATGATAAAATACTGTCCTTGTACAAAATCCAAAATCCACTGATGAATAATTCAACTGTGCCTCAGTACTGCGAAAATAAATCAGTTACAAGTAACTACCCTTTTGTAATGAATTACTTTCAGATTCTGGCATTTATTTATTTATTTATTTATTTATTCATTTATTTATTTATTTATTTATTTATTTATTTGACTTGTATGCCACCCACACTCTGCAAGAGTGCAAATAAATAGAAAAGGATTTTTGAGACACATGCCTTACAGAACAGTGAATTAAAGGGATGTTACAGCTTGATATTTCACTACTATCTCAACTCCCTGGTAGAAGACTGTCACCCCCAGCTATTCACACTGTTCTGACCTAGCTGAGCAAGACATGCACAGTGGATTTTTTAAAAAAAATTTCACTTCACATCAGCCACAAATGTGTGCCAGTCACTCACACAGCCCTTTGAACATCCATCAGCTCTTATTAATCCCTCTGTCAGTTACTGATAGTTGTCCCAAATTCTTTGCTTGAAGCTACAATGATTTATAGAGTTGGCCTCACAAACATGGAAAAGTTCCAGCCTCTCACATCCGCTGGATGCCTGCTCGCTTACTATCCCCACCTGTGCATTATATTAATCAATCAGCAAGAGTGTCTGTAACAGTAACCTTTTGGCTGACCCAAAAATAATCCAAGCTACGCTCTCTTTAAATAGATGCCCTTACTGTATAGATAACAATGACTACAAACTCCCTTCTCCAAACTGTACATTTCTCTGAGCCGTGATGCACTGGAAGCTTGATATTTTTATCTACAAGGAAAGAAATCATCTCATCACAGAATCGCTATCTTAAAGGAAGATCAGACCTGGAGAAACGAAAACTCTGTGTTCTTGTTTTAATTCTTTTCTTCCAGACATAATCCTGGTTATTCTGACTTTCCATGTGATACAGCTAAGCAATGACGCACTGCATTGAAGCCAGCTTTAATCAATATGTTCCTCTCCCTCCCAGCCTCCTTTTCCTGTTTCTCTGTCCTTCAATGAAGCTTTAATAATCTGTACCTTCTGTTTCTAATTACATGATTAGAGTATTCTAGCTTTCTGCATTTTACTGTTTAAGACTTCTTGGTCTTCATTCATTCACTTCAGTACCTTCTTCATACTTTAAAGTTTCTATGGGCCATTTATATTTTCTGTTTTAATGTCATTTCTTCTTTCATTTTCATTTTATTACCTTTAAAAAAAATTATTACAACTTTGTCCTGCTTTCACACCAAGGAGCTTTCACACCACCCTACCCACATCTTATTCCTCTTTGTGGGTGGGGGTTAAAGAGTACATAACTGGTCCAACAGGATCCGATGAGCTTTTCGGCTAAGTCTGACTTCTTAGTTTCACAGCTGGCACAGCTGTTGACTCTGTTGACTTGGGGACTCTGGGAACTATAGTCCAACAAATTAACAAAAAAAAAAAAAACACCTGGCTCCAGGGACTTCCATTTCCTTAGTTGAATATGTTCGTTGCTCTGCACTATTCCACTTAATATCTCTACTTTCTGTTCACACGTTTAGGGCTGATTATACTGCTGTATACATAACAATCATCCATGCAAATATTTCGGATAGTTATCAGAGAAAGGCATTATATACTAGGGTGGTATGTAACTTTGAAATGTACCATAAATATGTAGATTGAAGAGATTACAGTGGTGCCTCGCTTAACGACGATAATCCGTTCCAGGAAAATCGCCGTTAATCAAAAACATTGTAAAGCGAAATAAAAAACCTCACTGAAATGCACTGAAACCTGTTCAATGCGTTCCAATGGGGTAAAAACTCATAGTCCAGTGAAGATCCTCCATATGGTGGCCATTTTCGCTGCCTGTATAGCGAGGAATCCATCCCTAAACACAGCGGGGAGCCATTTTAATTACCCGGCAGCCATTTTGAAACCGCCAATCAGCTGTTAGAAAAACATCGTTTTGCGAAGAATTGGTTCCCGAAGCAGGGAACTGATCATCACTAAGCGAAATTCCCCTATTTAGACCATCGTCTTGCGATCGCAATTGCAATCGCAAAAAGATTGTCGTAAAGCGGATTCGTCATAATGCAGGGCAATCATAAAGCGAGGCACCACTGTACCTTAAGAAGCCATTGAAGATGATTCAGCAACCCATCTAATTCAGGTAAAGTGCAAAAGAAGCTTTAGGACTTAGTTTTTAGACAATAAAGTGACTAGATTTTTCTACCTCTTAGCAGGATCTACCATACTTCAATAGACAACGAAAATATCTGATTTTATCTTATTTTCATTTCTCTGAGAGCTAGTTGGGGAGAAGGCCAATCAGGGAGGGAGAGGAAGACCCACACCAACAAACTTGGCCATCTGGTTGTGTCACTCATATGCAGCTGCTTGGAACAGCACAATGCAGACACAAATATCATTATCACTACTGCTGCATGTGAAGGAGGCCTAGGATGTACAATAGCAGCAATACCTGCTGCACTCACAAGAAACAAGTGAATATAAAATATCAATCACACATAGAGGACTTAGATGACTTGAACGAGAAAGCATAATTCATTAAGAGTCAATTTAAAGGACTATGCAAGTCAAGAGCTTACCAGAATCAAAGAGCGTAGCTGTTTGACAGCACAGAGGCCAGCTATCCGAAGCTTCCTTTAGGAGACTGGCTCTCTTTAATAAATTTATTTTATTTAAAATATATATATTCTGCCTTTCTCTTAAAAAGGACCTGGTAGATGCAACATTTCTCCCAGAACGTAGCACTATATAGCTCACTTTTAATACTCAGTAAAATCAAAATCTTTAAAAACTAAATTAATTAATCAGAAAGGCTAAAACGTTGCCACTGCCATATGTGCATGCAGAGGTCTTGTAACTCAGGCTGAAGTAGGCAGAAATGGTTAAAGCTCCCCTCGTGTCACGCCACATTCCACACCCACTGGCTACCGAGTTTTTAAAAGTTAACACAAAATGAAGAACTAAATGGCTAGTATCACATTTAACCTACAGGAAGTGGACAGCTTTCCTGTTAAGAAAATTTACGGTAATAACTGTAAGAATAAGTGATCCCTATTTTAAACTGTTCAATCTGCATCCCTAAAAATAGGGTTGCCCTTCATTTTTCAAAGATACTCTCATCAGCTGAAAATAAGAGGAGAAAAATTCCATATATTTCAAGAAAAGAATGCCTTTCACTTCAAGCAGTGTGTTTTAAAACATGAATTGCAGATACATTTTAGAAGACAAGGAATATACAGAAGAAAAGGAGTGGATATTTTCTGCCTAAGGAGAAATACTTTTCAACTGTTTATACAAAATTTAGAAACACAAAAAACAGATCTCTCTATCTACCGACTACAGACGGATCTAAAGTTTCACACATCAAGTTGCTCAGGAAATGGGAATGTCTTAGGAATGTGAAGAATTCTCAGTACATGGGTCATTCTTAGCTAAGACATAGTGTTGAGAGTCTTTCAAATAATCACTAACTCCCCTGGAAGTTCTCACCCACACAGCAAGAATGAGACATGTACAATATTTCCCCTTAGAGTTTCCACATTTTGCGCAAAATGATTCTGTGCAAAACTTGTTGGTTTTTAACTTGTTATTAAGTCAAACACACACTCACACACAGCAAACACCAAAGGATTGGCTGGTTGATCAAAAAGATGCAAAGAATGCATCCAATGTTTAAAAGTTCACACAATAAACCAGTAGCTATTGTAACTGGGGAGGCAGCTGGCTGGATAGCTGAGTGAGTTAGACATCTGGCTTCAGGGCCAGAGGTTGGGAGTTCAATTTCCACATTGTGCCTCCCAGGAGGCCAGCCAGCCTATGTGAACTTGGGCAAGCTGCACCATCCCAGGATGCCCCCAGAAAATGGGAATGGGAAACCACTTTTGAGTACTCTCTACCTAAAACCCCTTAAAAGGGTTGCCATAAGTCAGAATTAACTTGACAGCACACAATCATTATTATTAATGTAACTGCACAATCTGTGCAAATATCAATCTGATAAAGAAAAAAAGTCTCAATGAGATCAAAAAGAAGATCTCATCATGTCACAAGATGTCTCTTTTCTTTTAATTTCTCTTTTTTTTTCCAAGAGAAGCAAGGAATCTAACCCCTAGGAGGTGCGAATCGGCCTCCAGGGACAAGTTACAGATGTAGAGTCCTCAAAGCGGCTGAGCAGTTCAATGATGAAGCACTCACCAGGGTGACGATGGCACATTCGGCAGTCAGTTGAGCAGCACTGAATAACGTCCGCACAAAGCGATAGATCTGCTTTTGCTCCGGGTCATGTTTGTCATAATCTGGCGGCACTTCGGATTTCTGGAGAAACATTGTAAAAAAAATGTGAGTGAACCACAAATACCTTATTTTTCCATGCATAAGACTTGACTTTTGTCTAAAATCTTTAGACTAAAAATTGAGGGTTGTCTTATACATGGAAATAAGCTGAGGAGAGGAAAAAACAAGTGGAGGGGAAAGCAGGGATCAAAGTGATCCTGCAGTACTTTGATCCCTTTCCCCCTATACTTGCTAAGCCCCATTTAGATTTCTTAATTTTGGGTTAGAAAAGGGGGGCGTCTTATACATGGGGTGTCTTATACATGGAAAAATAAATACATTGGAGAGCAATCATATGAAAAGTCAAAGTGAAGCAGCAAAATCCACATGATGAAAAGCAAAAAAAAAAAAAAAAAAAGAGGGAGTAGATGAGCTTTACCGAAAGAGGGTGGAGGTTTTCATCAAAAATATCTAGGAGCATCCTTCCATCTGTGTCCCTGGAAAGAGAGAGGAAGGAGGAAAGACATGAAGCAACTGGTCACAGTATGGACTAGGCATGGACAAGTCAAGGATACTAGAGCTATAGCCAAGGACTTATTTCAGCCATCCCAATATGCGTGTTCTGGATACACTGGGCACACAACATCGAGTTCAACTATCAGCCCAGCACATTGGAGATTTATGGCTCTAAATCATGTCTGGGGAAAAGTCAGGTTATGGGATTATATAATCCAATTTATCTGGGTGCCACCACACAGGAGAAGACTGACATATCTGCCTCTTGGCAGCATGGTTTTGCTGTAAGGCCACATTGCACAGGAGAGAAAAATATTTTTTGCTCTTTGTAAAAAAAGTAATTCATGTGGGAGGTTTGGAGATGGCACAGGAAAGGTTACCTCCTCCCCATTATAGTGTTTCTGCATTCACTTGCAACAATCACTTCACAGCAAAATCACAGAAAAAGACAGAAACTATAAAAGCAGTTACAGGAACAGTGCTGTTTTACTTCTGACTGTAGAAGCAGAAATTTCAAGTTTTTAATTGGTAAGGAAGTGATGCTGTTGTATTTAGGCGTAGGAGTTGATTCTGCTATGTGGTCCTAATTTCCCCCTTCATCTGCTAGGCTGGAAAAAAAAATCCCCTACTCAAATTATTTCTCTTGTGTTTTAAGTTGATATGATACTTCATAAGGGCTAACAATAATTTACAATATTTGCTGACACTAGATAAAGCAACGGCCAACAGCTTATTTTTTATTAGTTGGTTTATCTTATTAATAATATGCTACTTATATAACATCCTATAGTGCTTAAAGCACTCTCTGGGCAGTTTACAATTTAATTATGCAGGCTACACATTACTACCATCCCACTCTCCAGCAAGCTGGATATTCAATTTACCAACCTTGGAAAGATGGAAGGCTGAGCGGATCACAAGCCGGCTACCTGGGATTGAACCCTGGGTCGTGAGCAGATTTTGGTTCAGTAAAGCAGTTTAACCACTGCACCATGAGGCTCCTACCAATTTACAACTACCAATTACCAACTCCTATATGCCAACTTTCTCCCAGTTCTAGCACCCAAGGCAGCTTACAATATAGCTAAATAAACTGTTTCACCAAAACATGGAAGTTACAAATATGAAAATATGAAATAGAATGCAATCCATTACAGTATCAAAATGCATTTCAAATTAAAATATGTTAAACCATCTCAATTAAAGTTGTAATAATACTTAACCTTAGAAGTAAAAGAAAACTGGCATGTCTAAGTAAAACCCTGGATCATCAGTTGTTAAAGGTTTGTTTGAATTAAAAAGGTCTTTGCCTTAACTTTAGAAGGCAATTAGCCAAATGATGGTGGACTAAAAAAAAAAGGCCTGATCCAAATGAGTTTTTCCAATAGGACTGTACTGGAGATTATATCTCCAGGATACAGCAGAGGGCGCATACACAACATGTTGGACGCTGATGGTTACAGAAATCTGTGCAGCAACTGCAGCCTTGCAAAAGGGAGAATAGACAAGCAAACAGAAACAGCTCTTCCCTACTTTCAACCCAACAGCTCAGCCCTTACTCTGAATTCAAGAAAGTAGCTTCGTTCTAAAGCTTGTGTGTGATCAGTAACACAAGCCATATACAGTGGTGCCTCGCATTACGATGTTAATTCGTTCCAGCCAAATCGCTGTAGAACAAAACATCATAATGTGAAATTAAAAAGCGCATAGGAACACATTAATGCGTTCCTATGGGCTTGAAACTCACCGTCCAGCGAAGATCCTCCATAGCATGGCCATTTTCGCTGCCCATGCAGTGAGGAATCCATCCCAGAAAAGAGCAGGGAGCCATTTTTTTACCCGGCAGCCATTTTGAAACCGCCGATCAGCTGTAGGAAAACCGTCGTTTTGCGAGAATCACTTCCCGAAGCAGGAAACCAATCATCACAAAGCGAAATTCCCCCATAGGAAACATCGTTTTGCGATCGCTTTTGCAATCGCAAAAACTTCATCGTAATGCGATTTCGTCGTAAAACGGAGCGTTCGTCTTGCGAGGCACCACTGTACATCACTACCCCAACAGAGTAGGGACCACAATCCCAGAGCCTGCCCTTGCTCTACTAACCACTTATGTCTGCGGAAATGCTAAAATATAGCTACACTAAACTAGTCCCTGACTATGTCTTCAGTTTAAAGGAAGACATCTGGCGTTTGTGTTTGTGCTTTACTGCTCTTTCATAAGTCAGTTATAACTTTCCATTTATAATTCTGAACATGGTTATTTGCAATTGTTATTTGGAGCAGATAACAATTGCAAATAACACCCTACTGCCCAGGTGGCTATTGATTTCTGGATAATTTATTTAGTCACAGGACTGTATCTATAAAAGATTGTTCCCTTTATGCAGCCCATGTCACTCTTGTCCAAACACTCTAAAGTCTGGTTTTTTTTTTTTTAACAGAAGCCCTAATAAACTCTCAGCTTTTCAAATGGAACATAATGTAGCTGAGGTTTGTTTAAAACCGTGCTCATCTATTACATTTTTATTGTGATCTTAATTATTACACTCCAGTCCTATTGTAAGGGCATAATCCTTGGGCACCATGTTCCCATAAAAATGGGGACTTCATGGCATTTTCTGATACCGAGAATAATAATAAGACCTGAAAGAGACTCTATGGATGTTCAAGTCCAGTCCCTGTCAAGGAGGCACAACGGAAAATCGAACTCCCAACCTCTGGCTTCATAGCCAGATACCCAAACCACTGAAATGTGCAGTAGTTCTGTGTCTGGCACCCTGGATCCATATGAGCATCACTAATTACTCAGTTCTTTGGTACCCTCTGTGACCATCAGGAGGGTGGTGCCACTGTTCTGCCCTTTCAGTACATGATATTCATATAGGCAGAAGCTTTCAACCTTTAACAGATATTATCCCTGCAGGCAAACTGTGTTCACGGACTATTAGTGGGGCATAAGGGAAAGAGAAATTAATTAGCAAGGGAGAAATGTTGACTTTTCCAATGTTAACATACCTGTTTTTGATGTGGTAATATATTGCAAGAGCTACACTGTAAAAGAAAATACAGAATTGGGATATGGCCATATATATTCTATAATGTCACAACATTAAGTTCTACAAATACATCAACATTTTCAAAAGTCTCAGTCGATTGTTTCTACTATTTTTTATCAAATGAGAGAAAGGGAGTCAATAAAAAGGAGAGTGGACATTAACCAGCAGGAAACACAGCTGAAACCCCTCATCTACAGATATCTTGTTAAAGCTATATTTTTACAGCAACTTTCAGAATCCTCCAGCCAGCACGACACAACATTAAATAAAGTGCCTCTCCAGTTCAATGTAAATTTGAAAGAAGAAATTCATAGAATTGAGACTGCCAGATATATTGGAGGCTTTCAAAAACACTGAGAACAACATGGAGGCTAGCTGAACTTGAGAATACTGCAAGGGCCATCTTGGAAAAGCAATTTTGGGGGGGATCACTTTATCTCAGTTAGACAGCTGCATCCGTGAATCCTCTATAATACTGCAAACCCAGTGTGGATTAGCAAAATGCCCCAGGCTGGCCCAGGAGTTCAAAAAGGGAGGCACAGAGATGAAATGGGGAAAACGAACAAAATGGGATAACAGCAGCTTATTTTGCTGAAACCAAATGATCAAGGAGATGAACAGGAACAAGTGAGAAAGGAACTATAATGAAGTATGACAAAAATGGCAAGCCCCAGTAGAAGGACTATAACACTGAAGCTGATTATATATACAATCAACAGAGATTCAGTTGGGAAGACAGTTTTAACAATTAAACAAGGAAAAGTAAAACTGATCAATTGACTGTCAAAGAGGGAGACAAGGAAGTTCTTGGAAAGGATAGAGATGCACTATCATCTGGAGACAAACTATCTGATGGGGCACTCAGACGATTAGGATAAAGGTTAAAAGAGTTAATAGTCTTGCTGACACCCTATCAAATGTTTTTACTGCAAGTATACAAGAACGTCAATATGTGGCCAAGAATATGTATTTCTTAATTTGATCAAGAAGAATTAAATATGTCCACAATTGAGCCCAGCTAACAGGAAATGAAAATATTACTCCTGTTATTCCAACAGTAAAGCCAATAGATTATATCCATGATTAATAGGCAAATAACAAGAGGAAAAGAAGCAAGAAAAATGAAGTTTTTTCATCAGTAAACAGTCCTCCAAATTTTTAACTTCAGGCATTCATAAAGAATCTGAGCAAACATGTATAAACAAGAAGTATTAATGGAGTGCTTTATTCAAAGCAAACTTTGGGTGAAATCAGATGATGCAGTCGGCATGTCATTCGAAAGAAGCTTAAAGCAATTCCACTGAACTTCATGACTGAGCAATGCGATTTGCAAATACACCCCGTATTTCTCTTTCACAGACCACTCTCAAAGCAAAGCAAGGTGGAGAGTTCTAAAAGTCACATTAAAAAAACACACCCCAAGTTCTGCAAGCTTGTTATTTATATTTCAAGTTTAGCAAACAGTAAGGAAAATATTTTACTCCCTTTCCACCAAGCTGTTGTCTTAGATAACTCTACTGACAATGATGCACATGATTTGTCACAGTTATCCATAGTTCTTCTGAAGGTTTCCATGCAAAATCATCATCATCATCATCATCACCACCACCACAAGACCTGGTGATTTGTTTAGGTCGTCCCACCTCTTCTAGAATGCCAGTTTATATACAATTATTCAAAAATAATTACAAGAAGCATCTTTCTGAGCCAAGAAAGGCAGCCTTACCCACCATTTAATTGTATACTTGAGATTGGGCTGACTGACTGTGCTGTCATCCAGGAAAATAGTGGAACAGGAACTGTATTTCCTTCTCAATTGACCAGGAGGATGCTAGAAATCAAACATACAAGAGGAACAGTGGCAATCGCATCATACCAGATTATTTTTCTTCTGTATAGAACAGAAACTGAGTAAACAATTCTACCCTTGTCTCTTACACATGCATGATTGCATTAGATAAAGTTCATTCCAAAAAGAACAGACACCTAAAACAATCTTTATGAACTTTCTCTATCAGATAAAAGCAAGGAAGATTTGAAAGCAACACAACATTTTGTCCAAGAAGATATGTATTGTTGTGGGTTTTTCGGGCACTTTGGCCATGTTCTGAAGGTTGTTCTTCCTAACGTTTCGCCGCCATTCTCTGTGGCCGGCATCTTCAAAGGACAGCACTCTGTGCTCTGGTGTGGTTTGTTTGGGAGCTGAGTATTTATGGCTGCGAGATCAGCTTTTGTCCTTTTTCAGGAGATGGGTGATTAGTGTGTCTTGTTGTGGGTGTATAGTTGTGATAAGAAGGAGAGATTATCTGTCACTGTGACTGATGTATCTTTAGCTGGTCTTTTGTGTGTAGTGATCCCTGGTCCTCGTGGCTGGATAGAGTTTGTTGACCTTTTGCACGCTGTATTTTTCAGAGCTGGGAGCCATGTTTTGTTGAGTTTCAAACTTTCCTCTCAACAAAACTCAACAAAACATGGCTCCCAGCTCTGAAAAATACAGTGTGCAAAAGGTCAACGACCTCTACCCAGCCACAAGGACCAGGGATCACTACACACAAAAGACCAGCTAATGATACCCATCAATCACAGTGACAGATAATCTCTCCTTCTTATCACAACTATACACCCACAACAAGACACACTAATCACCCATCTCCTGAAAAGGGACAAAAGCTGATCTCACAGCCATAAAATATTCAGCTCCACAGCCATAAAATATTCAGCTCCCAAACAAACTACACCAGAGCAGAGAGTGCTGTCCTCTGAAGATGCCAGCCACAGAGACTGGTGAAACGTTAGGAAGAACACCCTTCACAACACGGCCAAAGTGCCCGAAAAACCCACAACAACCATTCGATCCCAGCCATTTAGCCTTTGCAAATACAAGATACGTATTGTTCAACATTCCAGTTCTCGTTCACCACTCCTTCAAAGTATAACAATGTTATCTGGCAGACCCATTTTTTAAGGCAAGATCCTGATTTAGGTTTCTTCAGCCTTCCCACCTAACATAAAGCAAATACAGAGAAACCTATATCTAAGGTGTAGAGCTAATGACAGAGATAGTCTCTTCTCAATCCCTTTCATTCCAGAGGCACACAATGAGGATGTCATCAGTCCTCTGTTCTTCCAAAATGAATGGGTACAGCAAGGAAAGAGGATGTTCTGCTGGTGCTTCATCATTATAACATTTATTTCAAGGCTAACAACGTGCCAGGCAGTGCACAAAACAAGATGAAAGAAGGGTGGATTTATAGTGAGAAGGCACCTAAAAAGGTTATCTATTCTATTCACAGCAAGGCAGAATTATTAATTAATTAATTGTGGAAATGTACACTAAGCAAATGTTAAGCAAGCACAGTATGATTTGAAACCTGGTAAAAATATATATGTGATCTGATACTAAGTGAGGAAATGACTCAGGTGTTGTATAACTTCTCTCCCACCATCTGTTTCTCTAAATGTATAAGCCTCTGGATGCATTTTAGAGCCCAAGTATTCAACCTGAAGAGAAGGGGAAACAGACCAAGCGAGCAAAGAGATAATGATAATAATATGCAATCTTATATGCTTTATAATGTTGGTCTTTCAGTCTAGTGTAACAAACACAATAGGGGTGAAAGAGTACAAGGTGGAGGTGGCAGGTGCAGAAAAACAGATCAGTTTTGCTTTCTATAAATCTAGTTGCATTAAACAGAAACTGAGAAAAAAAGCTTAATCCAGAAAACAAATTAGTCCTTTCTCATCCCACTTCAAATGGCCAAAATAAATTGCTGGGAGGCAAAGTATTAACATTCTTGCCTAGGGTGTTCTGTTACTCTTTGCCATGACACACCTGGAGTTCTCAAGAACGATCACTGCTGTTATCTGGCATACAGTCTCACCTCTGCATCTTTTCTGAACTTTCAAGCCCCTGCAGTTTAGTCCTGTTGCTACTGTTACTTTACTTCTTCTTTTTTTTTTTTTTTTACCAGAGAGGGAAACCTTTGAACAGCTCTAATCTTCAGTAGAATGGCTCTTATCAAAATTGGAGCGGCCTGCCGCAGAGATAAAGATGAAAACGTACAAGTGCAGAGGTAGCTGTAGCAGAGTTCACTGCCTATAAACCAAATGCCTGTATGATGCGCAGTTAAACAGGAATAAACAGGAATTTATTTGGGGGGAGATATCTTCTCTCTGTGTGTGTATGTGTGTGTGTGTGTGTGTGTGTGTTTAGAGGAAGCGAACCTTTCTTTCTGAATGCAAAATATCAAAAGCTTAGTAGTGACGGATGATAGTATAAAAAAACCAGATAGGTTAGTTAAAATCAGATTTCAAACTCAAAACATCAGGAATCCATTGCCCTCATCAGATGGTGCTCCAGACAGAGCTTCCCAATTTTTGAGTTGGTTACTGAAGTACATAAGATCCATATGTTGGGTTCAGGCTCACCAGAACCTGCTAGCTTTGCAGAGGGCAGGGCATCTGTTATGATACCACGCAGGACTGATGGATCTGAATAATTTTTGGAAAGCTTGGGAAGATTTTGCTATCAGACAGTCTGGAAATGTGCTGAAGCTCTGGTTGATTCTGAAACAGGAAAATGGCCTGGATGGCTGACCCCACCGATCTTGATACTCCTCGCCTTAGCCCTGAAGCCAAGTTATTTCATTGGTGGACTAAGAGTAAAGTAGTAGGGACTAAGACTACCATGGTAGATAGCTCACAATGAATCAAATCAAACACTACCTGGAGCTCATATTAAAGCCTTTTCTGTGATGGCAACAGACCAACAATCAAGCTTCATTTTTCTGCCACAACGATATCTACTGAGAGTTGACCAGCAGAACTGCTACAAATAATAACACAGACTCTTGCATTTTACTCCAATATGGAAAATGAATGATTGCTTGGTAGCACAGGGTGACCAGTTCCCCTACGCCAGTGGTAGCCAACTTTGGGTCCCCAGACGTTACTGGATTGGAACTCCCAGAACCCATTGCCAGCACAGCTAGTGATGAAAGGAATTCCAAAGTATAGGAGCAGCAACAGAGAAGGCCCACCTCACCCCCATAAAAGGTTTTGCCAGAATATGCCATGATAAGGTACTCAAAGATAAGAAATTGGGGCTAAACAATCAACTGTCTAGCAATGCATGTTATTGTTTTGCAGTGTCCAGCTTGTCACTAGGGCTTCCCTGACAAGAACATGCTCAACACAAACATACCCCTCACCTCCTCTCCCCTTGCCCCACCCATGAAACACAACAGCTGGCTCAAAGTATACGGCACAGACTGTGGAGAGGGACTGCTGTTACCTGCCTGCAATGACGACTAAGTGATGGCAGGCGTTTCTTATTTTCTCCAAAATGGTGTGGGACTAAAGGTGGCATTCCCATGGAATCCAAAATAAAAAACAAATAGATACCAAACACATGTAAATCATCCCTCTGTAACGCATAGCCCACCTCACCCCTTAGAATGGGTTTTTGCCAGAACATGCCGTGATAAGGTACATAAGGATAAGAAACCTGGGCAAAGCAATCAGCTGTATCGTTTCTTGCCACTTCAACTTTTGGATAGAAAAAAGAATTTTTAACCCTGGTGTTGTTGAGGCATATATGATTAGATTCATTAATACACAAGTGAAACATTGCACTCCTACACACCAGTGGGAAAGGGGATATAAACACTTTATGGATTAAACTGATGTCATACCATTTATGTATATCCTTTTACATTTTAAAGGTTCTCAATAAAAAAAAATTAAAGGTATGATATACATATCAGCAAGCACTTTGTATTTACTGGGGAAGTGAAAAATACTGTACTTGTTAATCTTTCTATGGTATTTTGCAAGAAAACTTGTGTTTTATTTGAAGGAAATACAATATTTTTACTCACTATCACATTCACAACATTAAGAAAAAGGTACTGTTTCTGCTTTTAGGTGTTTGCTTTTAAAGTTTGCCATGTAGCAAAGTGCATTATTTAAAATTCATAATGAGGATTATTTTGCATTATTTAATATTCACAGTAAAAATAGAAAGAGTTGTGTTCTGAGCAAAATGATCCATGCACTCTGTAGGTCTGGATAAATTAATGACTGAACAAATACCTTGTTTAAGGCATTAATCCTAGCTAACATAGGCTGCCATTACAATACGTACAAACATATGTAGGTGTAAAATCCTAAAGTAAGCAAACCTTATGGTTTTTTACAAAGCTATATTGATATTCTGTAGCCTTTGTTATTTAGTTAGCTGATGAAATGCTTAATATATATGTAGTTAAAAAAAACAAAACCACACTAGTTTAGAAAACAAACATTTCCAAAGTACTTGACAGCACAATCCTGTTCTTGAGATCACCTATGCTGGCTATGCGCTGTGACATCAGATCTGACAAAGTGTGTTATTTTATTAGGCAGCTGAACCTAACATATGCAGAAGACAGTCATGTTACTAGAGCAGCAATGGAAGAAGTGGCTACAAACACACTGCTCTAAATGATATGGAAACTACATCTGCACAGACAAAAAAAAACCTCATTTGAAAGCATTATACTTTATGGAATATCTCTAATCTGGTATTCACCAAGATCAGGCTCCTAAAATAGTTCAGTAGTACATTAAAACTGAGCAAAGTAAACCCACTGAATAAACAGGACTTACACAACTAATGACTAAATAAGCTCCATTGATTCAGTGGTCAAATTCTGGTTGGGGCTTTGGATCTAGTCTAATAAAACCACTGTTTGCAAACAAAATCAGAAGACCAACACATTCGGAGTTTGAATAATACACACAACTTTATTCTAGAGAAGTGACACCTGCACTTTCTCAAATTTTCAAACCTGATCTAGTTTTACATATGTTGTAAATAACCATGTTCTAATGATTTTACTTAACATTGTGAAAGATTTAAAGAGCTGGTGGAAGAAGGAGGAACACTTATAAAGATAATACCTGCACAAGAGTGGCTCAGCCCAAAATCCATCTGCACAGTGTAAAACAAATAAAAAGGGAGTAGGGTGACCTATTTTACAAGATTTTAAGGTTCCTCTTCACCCCTTCATACACCTAAATGTCCCCTCAAATCTGATACTACCTTAAAACACTGACGGCCGAGTGACCCAAACCTTCAGCTATGCCTTAAACTGCAGACAGTTCCCTAGTTCTCCCATGTCAAAACCCTTCTGAAAAATCTTACATCAAAAATCCATTTTCCTAAACCCTTATATATAGTAGGATATAAATGCAACAAAAGCCACAGGCTTCTTCTGAATCATAGCATACAGTATTAGACACTTAAGTTTCTATCTCGGTTTGCAGGTAATCTCCTGCATTCCACTGGCTGTATATTTATAATGGTAGTTTGCTTATAAAACAGACTTTTAGATTTAATTATATTCAAAACATGCTACTTAGCCAAAAAGGTTTCCTTTTTTCCACTTACGTGGTTTATATAGAGACTCTTCCGTTTTTCTCTCACTGTGAAAACACAAAGAACATTGTAAAAATGTTACATAATTTCATCTCAATTAATGTTACTTACAACATTGATCAGTGAAAAGAAAAAGCTATCACTCTTTCGGAAGAATGCTAGCAAAGAGAGGCTTCTCCTAAATTTATATTTAAACTCAGTGATATGTGTAGTTAATAATGTATGGGCATCACATGTATCTAAGAGTGCTAAAATACTGTTTCTGAAATTAAAATCAGCTTACTTTATTGGTTGAGATCCTGCTGCTTATTGTAGAGTAGGTCCATTGGATCAAAACGAACTTATGGAAGAGTTGTCTCACAAAATCCTTATTGATTCAATGGGCCTACTGTAGTGCAATTTATTAAGCTAAGCAACAGGACTTACCCATGTTGATTAGAAGTTAGTGTCCAAGATCAAGAAAGTTTTTGATACACTTGAGTGGCATATAGAGCTGAAACATTTCAATTGGTTTAACACATTTATAAACACTAGTCTGAAAGACTATTCATTGATTCATGGTCAAATTTTGGATGAAACATTTATGTTATGTAGAGAAACAAAGCAACGCTTCTGGTTCTGAAAAATAAACCACAAACTACTTCTAAACCATTGCTTCACTCCACCACCCTCATTTGGTTCCAACTATGTCCTATTCACTGCAGTTTCAAAAAGCCAACAGTTGTGAACCTACTGAATAACTGGAGGAGATATATTACCAACAGCACCAATCAGGCGTTGGCAAGATCTCCAGATATTGCTGAACTGCAATTCCCATTATACTTTAACAATTATATACAGTGGTGCCTCGACTTGCGAACGTTCTCACTTGCGACCAATTTGACTTATGGCCAGCTCCGGCTGCAAAATTTTGCTTTGACTTGTGACCAGAGCTTTGAGTTACGATGGGAAAAAGGTGGGGAAATTTGAGCTGCTAACTGTTGGTTGGCAAAGACGCTGCTTCTTTGTAGTTTGTTCGCCCCAGCTGTTGTTAGGTAGTGTGAGTTTGGATGAAGCTTCAGACTGCATGGTAAAGTACTGCTTTTTGCTTTTTTAAAACTCCCTGCTCTGGGTGAGTTTTGCAGTGTGGGTTTGGGCTGGGTGGTGGGGTTATGTTTCTATGCTGTGATGGGTCTTGCAGTGTCTTTTATAGTAGGGGGTGTTCAGTTGGAATGGATTAATCGTGTTTCTGATGGCTCTTGCAGTGTGTTTTTCAGTCCCTGCTGAAATGGGTTTGTTTGATTCTGGGGAGTTTATGTTTCTGTGCTTTGATGGCTCTTGCAGTGTGTTTTAAGTGTGTTTTTTATTGGGGGGGGTTTCTGCTGGAACGGATTCATCACGTTTCAATGTATTCCTATGGGAAATGGTGCTTTGAGTTACAACCAATTTGAGTTACGACCATCTTCTGGAACGGATTAAGTTTGTAACTCAAGGCACCACTGTACTGGCTAGTAGAGCTTGTAGGAGTTGCAGTCCAGTCACATCTACAGGGCCACATATTTTCCCATTCTTGTCCCAGAAGTAGAAAAATTCCGATAGGTGCAAGAATTCTACATGTCCAAGAATTCTCAGGCAAATCACACACCACTTTGCATTGCTCCCAAGGTGCAAATGACCTCAGAAGACTGGAAAACCAAGCATAATAATTATCTGTTTCATTTAAATGACAGGAACACTTAAAAACGGACTCTTGACATAAAAGATTAAGTGAAGCTGAACAGGTGGTTTACAGTCAAGGTTGAAAAGTTCAGATGACAAGTTCCTGCTAATTTTTCTGATATTTCTGATAATCCAAGTAAGACTGCATTCTATTATTTCATGTTTTTAGTTAATGTATGGGATGGCAGCCAAGGTTTCTTAATTTGCTTTATTTTTAAAGCCCAGTGACCCATTTAAATTTTTTTCAAAGTGTAGTTAACGGTTAAGCTTTTTAATACAACAGGCAGGAATAAATTAGGCAGCCTCAAAATTTTTTTAAAAAAGGAAAAGCATTTTGTCCCATGTTATTATGCTTTTTTGCTATTCTTTTGTGTTACAAGAGCCAGTTTTAGTGAGAGACTTCAAAAGGACAAAAGGCAATACCCTTGAGTTAATAATTACACGTCAATTACAACCTCTTGCACTTTGATAGCTTTTAAATAATTTAGTGAAGAAATAAAGGCTACCGTTTCTTCTCGCTAAGGGACCTGTACGGTACTGATCTCTCAAAAGAATTGAAGGAATTCAAAAAGAAAGTCTTCTCTTTCCTCTTATTTTTAAACTCTAAAATGAGGACTGGAATGTTCTTTTGCTGTTTTGACACTGGCAGCCATGCTGGAAATCTGTATATGTGTGTGCGTGTGTGTGTGTCAAGAGGAGACTAGCAGGTTGGCAGCATATGAATGACATGTCACATTTACTTTGTTTTGTTCAGTACTGAAAACTGCCGTCAATTAAGGTCTCCAGCCCACTCACACCCGTCCTATAATCAAGTCTCTATAAAACTGATGGCCGTGCCTAACAATTCTGAAAAATGTTAAAAGAGATACAAGATCATTTGGGAGAGCAGACATGTCATTCAAATTGTCAGTTTATTAAGGGAAGAAACGGGACATCTCTAAAATGTATACCCTTCTTTCCCACACACATGCCTCACAAAATCAACAGAACTGGAAGGTAGGCGGTCCTCAAAACAGAAGGCATGCTATTGTGGCGTGAGTTGTTGCTGTTGTCTCCCAAAGACTTTGGGGAAAATACCACGGAATTTCACACAGTATTATAATCAGCTGCAAATCTCAGAAATAACACCCTAAGAGCTTTTTAAAAATGGCAATGCCATGCAGAACACCATACATACTGTGCCAATATATAACAGATACTTAGGTTTTTGGTTAAAACTTTTATCTGTTATACAAAAAACAGTCAATGTTTTTATAACTTTGATTAAATGTGCCTGCCATTTTTTATTAATAATAATATGAATATTGCTTCACACCCAATTAGGCTGCATGCATAAGCAGAAATTAAACCACTTTTAAAAAAATACTGTTTGGCATCTGAAATAAATGCATATAAACAATCAGAAAATTATAAAATATGCATTCTCAAACAAATAACAAGTTGTGAAATTCACTTTAAGAGCTTGTGAAGCAAGATATGAATTCCCCCTTTCCCTGGCTTATTTAACCAAATTAGGAGTCCCCATAGGATATAGTCTCTGCCAGCTAGCAGAAATAAAACTCTACATAAAGAGGAATAGTAGTAGTAGTAGTAGTAGTAGTAGTAGTAGTAGTAGTAGTAGTAGTAGTAGTAGTAGTAGTAATAATAATAATAATAATAATAATAATAATAATAATAATAATAATAATAATAATAATAATAATAATAATAATACAATCATCATCATCTTAGAACTGCAGACCGGGAAGAGACTCCATAGATCATGGAGCCCAGCCCCTGTGAAGGAGGCATAGTGGGGAATCGAACTCCCAACCTTCACCTCCTCAGCCAGAGACCTAAACCACTGAGCTATTCAGCAGTTCTTAACCTAACACCTTATATCACATTCCATTTCACGTTTCCCTCTGCCACTAGGGCTTGTCTTCTAACGAGTTTGTTCTGAGACTTCAGCTAAGAGCACTTTATCCCCTTTCCACATATAGCTACTGTATTTAGACTGTAGCTGAATTTGTGCCTAACATCAGAGCCCACTTGCCAACTGTTCCTCTTTGGCTTCTAGCCTGCCATCGGCTTTATGTTGGGAGTGGAATTTCACAACTTCACAAGCACAGCCTAAATTTAGAAATTCTGAACACAGATTTGGGAAAAAGCAGATGTTTAACAACAAAAACCGTTCCAGGACTTGTGAAGAAACAGGCTGGAATCCAGAGAATCAAAACAGTGGTCCATAAGACACACCACGGTCTCTTAAAGCCAAAAATAAAGGGGGGGGGGAAGGAAACAGCACATCTTGGACCAATGTCAGAAAGCATGGACTGAGCACAATATAGCTATCTAATTAACTTAATTTTGCATCTTGGCATCCTTGCTTTAGATTTCCAACTTTTTCCAAGGCTGCTTTCAATGAAAAACAACAGCAAAGAAATTTGGGCACAATATACTATTATAATTTTTTGTCAATAACTCAGCAGTATAAAATCCAAGCAAAATATCACAGTTACTATAATTCCAGCTACAACAATAAAAATCAGCACCATGAAGCCCATGCAAAGATATGGGTATGAACTTGGTGCAATTATCTTATTTGGCTTTTTGATCACTTTTCAAAGTTTGTGAGGTGGTGATGGTTCCGAGAATTTGGTGGGGAGGTAGTAACCAAGTGAGATGTGAAAAAGAGGGCCGCAATTCCATCAGTAATGAGCTTTCAAAATGACTATGGTATTATTAACACCAATTGTTCATTGTTTAAAACTCTGATCATCCCTCTCTTCCCTTTCTCTAAAACATAGCAGTTGCCCTTCCTCTTTAATAGATACCTAGAGAAAAGTGTTCCCAATCATAAGCTGAAGACTTCTCCATCACGTGCAGGACATAGGGTCCTGTAAATGTTTCAACCCCTACACCTTTAAATACCAGCAGATTCATCTGGTGTTTGATCATAGCAACAATAGCCAACATGATCTGGCTATCTAAGAACACTGTGGATCTCAACTCTGTGGCTGAAATCCGGTTGCTTGACGTAGTAAGTCACAACTAGAGTAGGCCACTGAATCAATGGAACACAGAGTTGCCTCACCAAATCTCCACTGATTCAGTGGGCCTACTCTAATTACAACTTACTACACTCAGCAACAGGTTTCAGTCTTTGCACGTGGTCCATCAACTTTGTCTGGGCAGCTCTTCTGCTTAGCTGAACATGGGGCTCAGCACCACGGCCTGTTCCTGCTGCCATCCAGCCTCTTAAGCTTAACGGGAAGGCAACCTGCAGGTGACTAGGAAGCAGTGGATACGAGAACCTAGTCAGGCCTACTCTGAGTAAGAAGGCATTTTGCTCATGGCCCCTCCAGCCTAGGGCTTGTCCTAAATATAAGGACATGACATTGTAGTAGAACAGGAAGAAAGTCAACAGAGGCGCCATCATTTCCAGCCAGTATATTTGCCATTTATTATAAATGACCGTTTCTGGGAGAGAAGGAACTTTTCACCACTCAAAGCGAAACACTACAGACAGTAAACAAATCTTCCTCTCCTGATTACATCAAGAGACACTCCACAGTAAACACTATTAATTTTCAGTCTAGGTGAAATCACAAACCAATAAATGATGATATTCAGTTCCACTGATTAATAAACAAAAGGAGGCTATCTAGGTTTTACAGTGCCGTCTGTAAGAATGACAGCATTAATACTCATTTGGGGAAACAAGCATTCATTTGATGCAAGCCTCTTCTCTCTTGTTAATTAATTACTGTATTCCTACAAGTTTTCTGATAAGAAACTCTTGCTTATTTCTAAAATAGGATACCGTGTGAAACACAAACCTGCATTTTCCATGGAAAAACTAGGCTACCTCTAGCCTCAAATCCTTGCTTATCTTTTAAAACCTAGGGTACACCTCATCAAATAACTTTCTGTCAACCAACAATAAAGTGACCCTTCACTTATTCTTCTTATAAAATAAGAATATCTTTTGCCAATGTTTGTGGTTATTGCAAATTTGTAGTGAACATGTCCAGGCAACATATTACATGTAACGTGTGTTTACATTTAAAATGCCTGAAGTTTGCTACCCCAATTATTATGAAGTAGCTGTTTTGAAAGATCGGGATTAAAATAATAGCATGCAAGGGAGTGAGTTTGTCACACTACAGTCCTGGTAAAGATCCTAACAGCACATCTCACGTTGGTACCTGATGCAGAAGTAAAAGAGCTACAGGGATTTTAAAAAAAAGGTTCTATGCCACACTAAATAGCAGTCAAGGATGCTGGGCGGGTCGGAAAGGATTCAACACTGTCCCAGTTTCCCCCACCTCAATTCCATCCCTGGTCATGAAGTGCTTAATAACCCCCCCCCCCAAAAAAAAAGCACATGTTAAAGGCGATTTTAGTCTGTTACCTGAAACTCAGTGATTCTTTCACAGAAAAACAGCACTTTCACTGGGAATCGATAGTGCATGAGAACAAACATGGTCTTGGAAAAAGCTTATGAATGTGTTCAGACACCTCATCTAATTAACTGTATTAGGACCATTAACCACGTGCTCATGCACAACTAAGATAGAGACAGACAGACAGACGGAGGAAGAAACATAATTCTACATTTTTCTGAATCCTTTGCAAACAGATAATAAATGTATGGAGATTCCCATCCTGAGCATATTTATAGAGTTTATCATAAATACTTTAGGGTAAAATTCTTTCAATGATTAATGGCTATTTTTGATGCTGATAACCATTCTATGCATCAATGTCAAAGCTCTGAGGTGGGAAAAGTCACTTTTTTTGGCTAAAGTATTCTGAGTGTTGTAATAAAGCTGTAAATATGTCATGCAATGGGCATACGTCTGTCCTAACTCTAGCCGAAACATTCTTAAAATAAGACTAGAATTATGTTATAAATACCTTCAGTAGCTCAGCACAGCCTTTCTATAGTAACGGATAAAATCAGTTACTTACCATCTGTCTGAGATTTACTGAGGAATATTGTGCTGGCCCGTGGATGATCAGAAGGATTGAACTCCATGTTCAGATCTACAAAGAGATGGAGGAAAATGACGTTAAGAGTGGTCTGTTTGGCATATTTCTCACTGCATAAGAAGCTACGCATTAAACTCTATTAACCATTTAATTGTACAGCCTTGTGAGTATAAATTACAACCTCTCTACTCCGACGATTTCTGTTTCTTTTTAAGCAAGAGTCTGTTCAGCTGCAATTTTTAAGTGGGCTTTTGGTGCAGTAATCAGTTGTGCCTCTATATATATACACAACAGCACAATGTGCAAATTCCTGACATGTGGACCTCAGCTACTGTTAGATGCAGCAACAGGGAGCAAAACCCACTATAAAACAAAGAGTGCTGTCCTTTGATGGAGGAATCCTGGATTCAGAACTGAACTCCTCCACAAAGCTCATTGGATAAGCTGGTGAGAGAGTCACTTTCCCAGCCTAATCCATAAGGCAGGGTTGTGACATTTAGAAAAGTAGAAGTGACAGCACATTCACCGCCCTTAGATTAAAGAAAGAATACACATGTACTGTTAACAGGCTTGTAAATAGCTCACTTTCTGACAAATTGTGGTGAGTAAAAGCTGCTTCTAAAGGTCTGAGAACCCTCTTACAAAAGCCACATTTTAATATTTTTAGCATAAAGGATTAAAACAGGGCCCTTTTAGACAAACTGGTTTATAGACTAGCAAATTTTAAATAGCCTTCTTTGCAAAGAACTAACAATGATATATGAATTGAGATGACCATCAAAGAAACAAGCGAAATAAGACCAAGAAATCATAAAACATATCAAACAACTGACAACAGGATCCTTCAGTCACATAGAAACAAGTACAGATTGTGACAGCTTATCATGCCATCTGCAGAGAATGGGAAAGAAGTACGTAATGGGAAGAGGAGAATTCCTTGGCTGGAAAACCCAGGGAACCAGTTTGAATGCATCACAATGGCACTGTCTACAAAAGCTACATCCAAAGTCTGAATAGCTAGGATGCTGTCTGACCTCCAACAGAAAAAGATTTCTGCTACTAACATGATAACAGAGACTGGTGAAAAAAGTCCAGAGAGCAGAAACAAAAGAGCCCATTTCTCCTGATTCTACTGTATTTCTACCCTGCCACTTCACATCTCTGCTCTACAGCCAGCTTCTGGATCCTCTTTGTTGTTGTTTTTGTTGTTGTTTAGTTGTTAAGTTATGTCCGACTCTTTGTGACCCCATGGACCAGAGCACGCCAGGCCCTCCTCCTGTCTTCCATTACCTCCTGGAGTTGGGTCAAATTCATGTTGGTTGCTTCGATGACATGGTCCAACCATCTCATCCTCTGCCATCCGCTTCTCCTCCTGCCTTCACACTTTCCTAACATCAGGGTCTTTTCCAAGGAGTCTTCTCTTCTCATGAGATGGCCAAAGTATTGGAGACTCAGCTTCAGGATCTGTCCTTCCAGTGAGCACTCAGGGTTGATTTCCTTCAAATTGGATAGGTTTGTTCTCTTTGCAGTCCAGGGGACTCTCAAGAGCGTCCTCCAGCACCACAATTCAAAAGCATCAATTCTTCGGCGGTCAGCTTTCTTTATGGTCCAGCTCTTGCTTCCATACATCACTACAGGAAAAACCATAGCTTTGACTATTCTGACCTTTGTCGGCAAGGTGATGTCTCTGCTTTTTAAGATGTTGTCTAGGTTTGTCATCGCTTTCCTCCAAAGAAGCAGGCGTCTTTTAATTTCGTGGCTGCTGTCACCATCTGCAGTGATCAGGGAGCCCAAGAAAGTAAAACATCCCCCCATCAGCCTGGAGTGCTCAGAACCACTGGGCTGATTCACTGCACCTGCTTTCCTCCAGCCATACAGCCAGCCAGAGAGGAGAAGCCACAGTAAGCTATCTTCTGAGCTGACTCCTTACAACATTTGTCTGGAAGATGGGGGTGGTTGGTTCAATAGTGGAAGAACATTCCTCAACCCTGCACTTTGTCCTTCCCTCAAGCTTCAAAAGGTTCCTGGGACAGGAGGAAAACAAATACGACACAGAGAAATTTGGCCTCAGGGGATCGCTTCTCCTGAGAGCACAGTTCTCTCCTGCTTTGGCCCCAGGCAGACGTTGCCTATGTCTAGCCTTGAGACTATCTGAAGGTCTCTCACATGAGAAACGGAGCAAGTTCTACAAAAGACCCCAAACTAATGGATTCAAATTACTGGAAGAAAGATTTCAGTTAACAGAAGGATAAATGACTCTGACAATAGAATGGATCCTCCGGAAGGTGAGGGGATATTGTTCAGTATTTGTCAGGAGTGGTCATCTGTCAGGGATATTTTGGCTGTCGGATTAATGAGCTTGTTTCCCTATGATTCTCAGGCCACATCTGAGAAGACAGGTAGCTCATCTCAAAACACAAGAACTTTTCTGCAAACCACAGCATCTAAACGGAGGATCTCACGCATGCCTCAGCTTGGGAAAGTGGGATGTCTGGGGTACGGGACTCAAGTCCCCAATTCTGGCTATGGAATATTGGGAGAACCAGTCAAAAAAAGAAAACAAAAACAAAAAACCCAACACCCCCAAACCTAACTATCTCAAGTTCCACTCCTGCTCACTGCCTCCTCACACTCACCTTTGACAAACCAAATTCACTAATGGGAAGAAATAGTATTATTTGTTTATAATATTATTTGGATGCTATTGCAAGATTTGTCTGCGTGTGTTTGGAGGCAGAAGTAAGAGAAAAATTCTCTTATTTCCATTTCTTAACTAAAAGCAATGGTCAAATCCCCCAAAGTAAGGCAGACTCTATTGAGCTAAAATAGAAGGAAAAGCTTGTTTGGTTCTGTATGCGTGAAGCTCATAATTGCACATTTTTATTAGCATCTCCTTCCTACCTCCACAATATTGCTAGGAGCAGGAACAAAGTCTGCTGTACAGCAGCATGCAAGAGTTAAAATACTGTAACTAATTATGTGGCACTGTGTGGTTATTAGCTGAGCAGTGATTATTGAATGAGATTGCTAAGACGGGTAACTCCATTTGCGTTTCAAAACAGGCCGAGACGCTTCTTAGCATCTGTGGCAAGGCACGATTTTATCTTTCAAGCCACAGGAAAGGAAACAAGCCAGTATATTTCTACTTGAAAACTGCACATGTATAAGGAGGAGAGGAGAGGATTTACTTAATAATCATTCTCTAAGGGCTTCTGTAGCTACCTTTTTATAGCCTACTACTGTGGTTCATTGCAGCTGACTGAAAGAGCCATCTACTTCTACTGAGATCAACAAAGATGACAAAACATATTGCCTGATTCTCTCTGTCGATGCTGACACAGAATCCAAGCCTCTCAGTTTTTTCAACACAGAGATGAGGACTGTCAACTACCCATGACTGCCCATCATGCTACCATTAAAAAGTACCACAGCAGAAACAAATAAAAAGTTGGCCTGCCTGCTATCATGCTGTAAACAAGAAATGGAAGTCCTTTTATGAGTTTCACATGAGTTAAGCACACAAATAAACTTGCCAGGTCTTACGTCTTGTGCTTGAATCCCAAACAGGAAGTGTTTGTCTTGTTCAGGAAAAAGTTGACATGAGCATATGCATATTTAAAATTTAAGGACATATATAGCCAGGCAAAGCTTCCAAGGAAATCCAGGTGACTAAAGCAAACAGCAGCCAATCCGCAGGACATATTTGGTACCTCCCCTCCTGCCAGCTCCCCAAATGGAGAAATTTCCTCTAGAGATGACACATTCCTATTAACTAAGTTTGTTATATACAGCTCTGAGTTTGCCAGATTATTCACTTGATCCAAGGTTGAAAAACAGAGATAAGAAAAATAATGATAGAAGGAAGGGCAAGGAAAGGAAAAGGGGGAAGGTTTGTTGGCATCGTTTTAAAGAGAAATTCCTTAGACTCATTAGTGAACAGGAAGGAGACCATCACAAAATGGATGAAGACCAGGTATCCTAGCAACCAGCTGCTTCATAGCTTTCCTGGTCTGATGCCGGAAACAGGAGCGTTTGTATTGCCTGGTTTTACTTTAAAATGTTATTTTATTTGAAAATGTCACAGAAATGAGCTTCAGAAAGGGATGAGGATACATACACTCACTTCTGAAGCAAAGTTAAGCACTTACGTATGTTCTTATACTTCTTTTCAGCCACATTCAGCTTTCTCTAGGTTCCTGCATCAAATGCAATATTTTGAAAAGGGAAATTAGGAATTCCTTTTCAAATTTCAGCGGTGGGGAGCAGGAGTTCCTGCCAGGCTCAGAAGCCTGTTCCTGGACATTGTCTCAAGCAGCCACCACCATGTACACAAAAAATATTTAAATGTATCTTATTAGCAAATATTTTAATTGTTTTTCCACCTCTAACTTATGTTTTTAATTCCACTCCTTTTAATATTGTGAACCACCTTGTGTTCCCTTACCGGGAGAAAGGCGGGATATAAAATAAACAAACAAACAAAAATACTGTGTAGTTTTCTTAAGAGTTTTCATGAGTTTCGATTTTCATGTCTTTAAAAAAGTACTCCTGAGGAATGATCACATGCAGCATGAAATGTCCACAGGGTGGGCAACTTTCCCTGCTTCCAAGTGGAAGAAGAACAGACACAATATCCTAAATTAACTTCCTGTTCTGTCTTATTATTTTATCATGCAAGTGATTTTATATCCATCATCAATCAGGTTTCATTTCAGCTCATGCAATACTTGACTAAGTATGTGTTAGGTGCTATATATACTGGGACTAGAATAAGAACATTTTGGTTCTCAGTGAAGCACACAATGAGATTTCCAAACCACAGCTTAGTACCCCTTTAGAAGGAAGTTTTATCTGTCTTTGGACTAAACCTGTCATTGTGACCTTCTAGATACGAAGACCTATAAAAACTCTGTTCCAGAGGCTGCATTTTGTTTGTAATACATAGTACTGTATTTCTAGCTGGGTGGACTCCTGGCTTATTTCTTGTCTGTTTACAGCTCTCCCCTAACTAGAGTTTGGAAAAGTTACATTTATGGATTACGCATCCAAACTGACAGGAGGTATTTGGGGAGGTTTAGTCCGGTTACTAACATTTACAAGTTCTGCTTCCAACATAATGCATGTGAGCAAACACTGGGGCGAGCAGGTTGTCCTGACTGACCATCAGGAAGGGATTCAGACTGTGGATGACTCTGAAGTCAAAAGGGAGTAACGTCACGAAAATAAGCTTGTAAAAATTACTTTTGAGAACAGTACTAAGGAATTAAATGCAGTGGTACCTCGACTTACAAACATCTCCACTTGCAAACATTTCGAGTTACAAACGGTTCTGTTCGCAAAACGTTGCTTCGACTTGCGAACAGAGCCGACTTGTGAACAGAAAAAAACCCTTTCCTGCCTTTTTTTTTTTTTTTTTGGCTTAAGTTCATCTTAGGTCAAAAAAGAAAAAAAAAATCTCCCCCTAGTGGTAAAGTATGGATTAACCAGCTTTGCATTCGTTCCTATGGGAACGAATGCCTCTACCTGCGAACAGTGCCTCGACATACGAACGAAAAACAGCCTAAACAGATTAAATGGTTTTCAATGCATCCTATGGGAAATTTTGCCTCAAATTACAAACTTTTTGATGTACAAACGCTGTTCCAATATGGATTAAGTTCGCAAGTTGAGGTACCACTATGTTTTTAAAAGATGCACATATAAGGCAAAAAGTTACATTTTGACAGCGGAATACATCATAGGTTTCTTTGTTGTTTGGGAAAACTGGGGGGGGGGCGGTGGCAAGCTTTTGGGGGCTGACCTTCAGTCTGCCAGCCAAGCTGGTGTTTGGCTCCTGACCCAGCCAAGGCTGCCTACCCCTGCTTTAAAGGCTATCCTGAAGATTTGCTTGCCATTCAGAGCACGTAGGAGACTGATTCTGCCACACACAGTCTTTGAGTCTGTGTCCACTGGCATATAGTTATAATATATGATTCCCTGGTATATTGTTTTGTGGAGGGGGGGAAGACCTCACCCCCTTGTGTTTCTACTAAGAAGGATCCATCCTTCACCTTTAAGAGCTGACCCATATCTTTCTAGCACAGGGCTGGGGCAAACAATGTTTTTGGGACGATCCACTAAAAAAGCAAAACAGCTCTTTGTTCTGCCAAGAGTTAAAACAGATTGCACTAAAGATAGGACCTTTTAAGCACACTAAATTTCACAGCGTAGACAGGCCCGTTGCCTTGTCATCAAAGCACCACATCAGCATTCTGAACAAGAAAAAAAAATCCATCCATGTTCTCTGTAAGTGATTTTTACATCCTGTTCTGTCACAATTTTTGTTGAAGCACACTTTTCTGCAAATCGACTGCCTTCATTTCTACAGCCTAAACAAATACCAGCTGGAGATAAATAATCCCCTGATTGCTCCCACCAAGAGCAATCAAAATGCTATTCCTACAACAGCCTATGCATGTCGCTCAGCAGGAATGAAAATTGTGCATAAACACTTGTGGCTGCTAAAGTCCTCATTAAGAATCTGTGTGGTGACTGTTCGAGACAACGTTCCTGGTCTCCATAGACCACTGGTCTCACTCTTTTCTCCTGCTCCTTTTCATACACCTAGAAGAGTAGCGCAGCCAGTATTCTACTGATGTGTGGACCTTGGCAGGTACCCACACACACAGAGAGAGGGGGGGCGGGAGAGGGAATGAGGGGGGGAGAGAGGATCCCATACTTAGAACTTTGTAACCTTGACATTAGAATATTATGCCTCTCCTCTACAAGAATGCTGTGTTTGAAAGCTGGTACCAAAATCTGATTATCACTGGACTCTATCCGAACTGAAATCTAATACAGTGGGGTCTTGACTTGAGAACTTAATCCGTATTGGAAGGCAGTTCTCAAGTCAAAAAGTTCTCAGGTCAAATCTGCATTTCCCATAGGAATGCATTGAAAACCATTTGATCCGTATCTGCTCTTTTCCGTCCATAGAAACTAATGGGAAGCTGCTATTCCGCCTTTGACCACTAGAGAGGGATATTTTGTTTCTTTTTTTCTTAGGTCAAGAAAGGTTCAGGGAAGGCAGGGAAAATACAGTCCAGGCAGTACCAAGCAGTCTGAAGACTGTCTCCCAATCCACTCTCTAAACGCTGGGAGGAGTGAGGAAGCAGACAGGCACCCTTTTCACTGGCCAACAGCTAACTGAAAGTTCAAATGTTGCACTTTCCCTGCCTCCCACGTGGTTTTTTTTAGTTCTTAACTCAAATCTAAGTACTTAAGTCAAGTCAATATTTTCCTATGAGAGTGGTTCTTAAGTCAAAATGTTCTTAACTCAAGCCGTTCTTAAGTCAAGACCCCACTGTAGCTGATCCGCAGCTCCCTGTTGTTATCACATAGCTCTGAACATGACACATATAACATTTTCAACCTTTGTAGACATTACAGTATATCACGTCTACTCTCCCACCCCAACACTTTGAAGGGACATTCTGGGAGAGCTACCTGCCTGACCTAGATCTTAAAGACACCCAGATTATGTTTATTTGGAGCAAAGGCCGAGCTGGAAAGCTTTATGCTTTGAATATGCCTATTCTTATACCACTGAGATGGGGGGGGGGGCGCAAAACTGGTTTATCAAACTTTTTCCACAGGTACAGATCAAAAGGTATTCATTCATCTCCTGCTTTGTATAATCTTACTATTCATATTCATCAGATAAACCTCCCTGTACAATCTCTGAGCCAACTGCAGATGCTAGCTAATCTTTGCGTTTTAGTACATACTGGCTGAAATCCTGTTCCATTACTTACTTGCATTAAACTGATAACATCATAAGCAATTATGGTTTTTCATACATTAACTATTTCTGATTTCTGTCCCAAGGCTCCCGTGTGAACCCTTTCATCATTGGAAAGCCTTCAAACCCTACAAACGGGAGGGGAAATTTTTAATTACCAAAAATTGCTGATGATGACTGTGTCCTCAGCCTTACATGGTGTTATATTGCAGCATAACAATTTCACCCCCTGACTCTTTGCCTATTTGCCACCAAAATTTCTGCTGAGAACAACTTCCTACCATCATTCTCCATGTCTGATTGGCATCCAGAGAATATCCCTAAAAGCAATATGTACTCTTTTAAAAAAAATCAGCCTGCCTGATCCTGCTTGGTTGAACTTTAATATTTTGATACATTTTCTAATATACAAGCATAAGAATGAAATCAAAGGCTTGTCTAATAAAGCATCTCACTCAATATAGCGGTTAAACAGTTATCTGTGAAAATCCCAAGACAGGACTTTAGAGCAAGACAAACTTCCTTAGACCTTGGAGGTAGTATTTAAATGTGTTACTATTAATACATTAATGAGAGTTAATTAATGAGTTAACCTTCAGCCACTAGGATAAGTTTTAAAATTACAAATATGGCCTGTGCTGTTCCAGAACTGTTATGAGCCGCAGGATGGATTGAGCAAAGAAAGCTCCTATGGGTCAGGAACCAAAAAATTCATTTGTTATCATCTTCATTTTTAGTTAACTACTTAAACATCCTGAAAATCTTGAGCAAGGCTGAGAAACAGAACCTTTTTTTTGGTTCCAGTTTCAACTCTAGCACTATGAAACTCTTTTGAAATATAAGGGCTATAAAGCAGTACGTTTTTCACTCAAGCACAAATGATTTAAAAGCTTTTTAAAAAAAGATTCCATTTGCATATGGAAGGAAAGCTCAACACAAAGTAAGTGTTTCTCTTTTCTTCTTCTGTCCTGGAAAAAGAGGAAGAACAAATACCCTGGGAACCTGAAGTCAATCACTCTAAGCCAACAGGGAAGAAGCTGTCAGTGCCACTGCATGATCGTCTCAGGAATATACTCTGATCCTCCAAACTTTCCCATGTCAAACGAATATGAAATGTTATACTGGGTAGAGATTTTGTAACCAAAAAAACAAAAACAAAAAAACCCTCCTGCATAATATGTCAGCAGAGCTGACAAGGTGGGAGGAAACAATTTTTATGGTTGTTAGAAGCATGATAGTCCAAAGATGATAAAATTAGCAGGGTGTCTAATTCCACCTTCTTACAGAATGAGGTGGAAGTCGTACCATGTTGCAAAGAACACACTTTTGATTTCATGCCCCCATTAAATTACTGCACAGTAATACTTGCTATTCAGCATTGCCCGCTACTGTATTATTAAAGGAGAGAGCTTTGCCATTCATTCATACAATTTCTTTTCCTGTGTATTATAGATGGTGAAAGTATAAGGTGAACATTATCTTCAAGCACAGGAACGCAACCCAGAAACAGGCAGGCAAAGGCATTTCTGGTTTGAAATGGTAATCAGTGTTGCATTATGGTGTTCAAAGGGTAATTAAGGGGGTGGAGAGGCAGATCCCAACCACAAGCTTTGCTAAAATAAGACACATAGTCATAGCTCTCACTATGCCATGCAGCAGCAGAATTTCGTGTCTGGGCACAGAATTCTGCATCTTCAGCTGACTTTTCCAAAGCATGTTTCAACTCTCAACTGCTAAGACCCAGATTTTGCCTCTTCTCTTCACTGCTGTTTTATGTGCCATGAAGCTGCCCCAACTTATGAAGATCCTATGAGTTAATAACCTCCAGAATGTCCTGTCAATAAGCACCCAACTCAGATCTTACAAAATCATTTTTTAAGAACAACACACCCAGAAACACCACAAAACCTACTTTCAAAATAGAAGCCAATCCTCATTCTCTGACAAGCACTGCTTCACTGCATCTATATTTTAGATTTCTTGTCGCCAACTTGACAATGGAATGTATGAATCACTCATAAAGTACAGTAAGGAAGGCTGCCAATCCTTTTTATTTCTTTGACTGCTCATTCACCAAATGAAAATTTTGTCTACCAAATGACTATCTTCCCTGCACTATATACAGTATTATTTACACTTGTCAAAAGAGAAACTCATGGACACGCTGAAGTCATCCAATGTTAAGCATTCATACAACAAAATTCAATTCTCCGAAAAACCTCTGGTTTATGAATGTGGGATATTGTGCTTCCATACCCATGATTCAAAAATTCAGTAAATGGCCCAATACTGCTGCACAATGTCAAGTCCCTGTTGCCAGTAAGAAAACAAATGCCAAGCCCTGAATGTTGGCAATACCGATGGCAGCAGTTAAGGTGGTCTACAGGTCTACACTGCCATTCACAATGTGACACCACACAAGGGAAAATCCCAGAAGCTGACTCCTTTTATTATGAATTAACCACTTCTCACCCAAATGCAAACAACTGTCACAGCTGTTTTTCAACAAGTGTGCAACTTCCAACCAGAAAGGGAAAAAAAAATCTGAAGCTTCCCGTTGTTGTTGTTTACTGTGTGCAAAATATGCAAGAATTGTTCAATAATGTTTGGCCTTAGTTACAGTTGTGTTCAAAATTATTCAACCCCCACTGAAATTGAATGTTTTGGCCCTTTTGACATTGATTTTGATCATTCAGTCATCTTGCTTACATTTACATGAAAGAGGCACTTGTAGGTCAAAGAAATATAACCTTAAGTTTATAATGAAATAACCACAAATGTCTTTTCTGTGCTCACATCATTATTAGTTTTTATTCAACCCCCAAGTGACATTCAATCTTAGTACTTAGTACAACATCCTTTTACAGTTATAACAGCTTTTAAACGTGAAGCATAGCTTGACACAAGTGTCTTGCAGCGATCTACGGGTATCTTCGCCCATTCTTCATGGGCAAAAGCCTCCAGTTCAGTCAAATTCTTAGGCTTGTGCACTGCAACTGCTTTCTTTAAGTCCCACCAGAGGTTCTCAATCGGATTTAAGTCTGGTGACTGTGATGGCCACTCCAAAATGTTCCAGCCTTTCCTCTGCAACCATGCTCTAGTGGACTTGGAGGTATGCTTGGGATCATTGTCCTGTTGAAAGGTCCAACGTCTCCCAAGCCTCAGGTGTGTGACGGACTGCACCACATTTTCATCCAATATCTCCTGGTACTGAAGAGAATTCATGGTACCTTGTACACGCTGAAGCTTCCCTGTACCTGCAGAAGCAAAACAGCCCTAAAGCATTATTGACCATCCGCCATGCTTCACAGTAGGCAAGGTGTTCTTTTCGTCATATGCCTTGTTCTTCCTCCTCCAAACATAGCGTTGATCCATGGGCCCAAACAGTTCTAATTTTGTTTCATCAGTCCACAGAACACTATCCCACAACTTTTGTGGTTTGCCCACATGACTTTTGGCATACTGCAGTCGACTCTTCTTATTCTTGAGAGACAGCAAGGGGGTGCGCCTGGGGGTTCTGGCATGGAGACCTTCATTACACAGTGTGCGCCTTATTGTCTGAGCTGAAACTTCTATACCCACATCTGACAAATCTTTTTTCAGTTCCTCAGCAGTCACACGGGGACTTTTCACCACTCCACGCTTTAGGTAGCGCACAGCAGTCGAAGTCAGCATCTTCTTTCTTCCACGACCAGGTAGCATTTCAACAGTGCCCTTTGCCTTGAATTTGCGAATGATGCTTCCTATGGTGTCTCTTGGTATGTTTAACTTCTTTGCAATCTTCTTATAGCCATTGCCCTTCCTGTGAAGACAAATCACCTCTTCTCTTGTCTTCCTGGACCATTCTCTTGACTTCACCATGTTTGTAACCACACCAGTAAATGTCTAGAAGGAGCTGAGTATCACAGTCATTTTAAAGCTGCCTAATTGGTGCTTATTATGCTTGATTGGTGCTCGGTGACATCCACAGGTGTTTTCAATACCTGATCGAAAACAACTGAATGAACCTCTCTTCTTCAGAGTGGTAGTCTTTAAGGGGTTGAATAATTGTGGCAATGAAGAAACCACAAAAGAAACATTTACTACTGTATTACATAAACAATTGATGTTATTTTAGTTGCATTTGGTTCTTTAAAACGTCCTTGTAGGATTTCATTCCGAATACAATTCCAAATGTACACTATAGTCCCTAAACCCCTTTACAGCATTGGGGGTTGAATAATTTTGAACACAACTGTATGCAGTGTCCACCTCCACTGCTCCTTATCAATACCAAAAGCTCATCCTACACATTGCTTTTTTTAGAAGTGTACCTAAAAATCTGCCATGTGAATATAAACATGGGTTTATAATCATCCACATCACACAGGTATGTTCCTAAGAAGACATCTGCAATCACCATGTAAGTGGGAGTATGGTGATTTTCAGTCCCTTCAAAATCCTTTGCATCTTATTACTGGACTCATTGCTTTCCTCGTGTTGGAAAAGTGAACCTCTGTGTTTTTGTGTAAGTAAAGGATAGTATAACAGATCAAACTTCCCTATAGTGTGGACGTAGACAAGGATTTCCCCAATTCTGTTTGCTTTGGTTACTGAATTGCTGGCAAAGGTCATTAGGGAAAATGAACCAATAAAAGGAATAGGATATAAAGGTAAAATTAGTTTATTTGCAGATGATACATGATTAACTATAGAAGACCCAGTGATGGTTGTGGAGAGTTACATCACATTTGAGAGAATTTGGAGAAATAACTTATTTATGTATAAATTGGAATGAACCAGAAAGCCCCCATGGATAGAAAAAGATCCTAGACCCTGTTGCAGAAGTTCAACTTCCCAGTATGTGTCGCGCAGAAGGGAAAGGGATGCAACATGCTCGTCCATACTCTCCCACTCAGTGTGCGTCACCCCAAAGGCTTGAAAAGTGCTTGTGTTTTCATGGGTACACATGGTACAAACGTAGGTCAGCAGGCTCTAATAGGTAAACTGGTCATAAGGACATTCAGTGTTAACTAAGTGCCACTACTGCAGCGGTGCAAAGCAAAAGAGAGTTGATTTTAAGTCAAACACTTATTCTGGCCATTGGAGTTACAGGCCTAGGAAATGTAAAACTAATAGTGGTGAAGATGAGCAAAATTCAAGAATACACACACCTAACAGAATCCTGTTGTTGTCTGCCTAAGTTTTGAATCATTTCCTATGGCTTATTGGACTTAATTGTTGCAGTGCCAGGGTGTGTCTCAAGTGCACAGCTGGTCACACAACCAACTGCGCCACTGAGAGACACCCCAACACTTTATCAAGCAGCCACAGAAACTTACACAAAACAGCAATAGGATTCTAGTCAATGTTTTACTGCCAATCTCTTTCACATCCTTTCCTTCCCTTTCTGCCATTCCAAGAACTACATTGCCACTTGCTCCTCATATTTATTTGATAAGTAGTTGAGATAAGTAGTTGATGGCACTTCCTGCCTGTCAGGTGTGAATGTATATTTTATTTATTTATTTATTTATTTGGCTTTTATACTTCCCCTCTAGATGAATCTACTCCGGACGGGTATACTGTCAATAAAGTATGAAAAAAATTACTCAGGCCTATCCAGTGGTGTTAAGATAGTGAAATGGAGAAATCAGAAATTAAAAGGATAGAAACATACTCAAAAGTGTGCTCTTCAATATAAAAATACCTATATTCAATGTTGTCACTTTGGTCTAAATTTTTTAACAGGTAGATTGCAGGCTGTCTATTTCTACTGAACTCTTTAAGGCTCCTTGACAAATCAACGCTACCTTTTCTAAAGGAGAAAGAACAAGTAATCAAATCAAATCAAAATGCAAGTGAATACATGACTAGTATATAAAATAAGTTAAACAGATCTAGGTTCTGTACTACCAAAAGGAGAGGTAAATTTGACAGGAGGTAATTTTCAGGATGTGTGTGTGTGTGTGTGTGTGTGTGTGTGTGTGTGTGTGTGTGTGTGTGTGTGTGTGTGTGAGAGAGAGAGAGAGAGAGAGAGAGAGAGAGAGAGAGAGAGAGAGAGAGAGAGAGATTTAATTCTCCTTTAAGTTGCTTTAGGGAATGCGGTCGGACTGATCACCAGAATTTATTTTAGCCAGAGATCAGTCATTTTAGCCAATAATCATTTGCTGCTGCATAGAAAACATTTTGGACCCTCCTGTTTATAGTATCTGTTTGTGTTTTACCAAACACAGAATGCTTTTCTTAAAAGGCATTGATGCTCTTCTCCTCTGATTTACAGCTCACTCATTTGCTATATTAATATTGTTGTTTCAACAATGATTTTTTAAAAAAATTACGGAGGAGGGAAATCAGATGTGTGACGCATTTCTTATATGAGATTATAATGTCATCAAAGCTCCTAAAAAGATGTCAACTCAAACCTGAATTATCCCTTCTGGAAATAAATCCATAAATTAGCTATAGCCTAGAAACAGGCAAAGGTGCTGCAGATCCAAGAATCAGCATGTATTTTTAACATTCATCATGAATTATTCATGGTTGACAGAACTGGTGAAACTAAACCCTGAGAACAGCAACTTATAAGAGCTGCCTTGCTGGTAGGAATTTGTTTATAGGTGTGTACAGAATATTGTTCCTTGAAGATTTTAAATTTCTTGAACAAATACAAATATTGGACAGGTGATACACGAAAACAATCTCTTTTCATATATCTACTTAGCCATTTCTTATTTAAAAACCTTGCACATGGAAATGGCTTGGCTGCAACCACTGTTGAGAATTACAATAACAAACCTGCTTAATTCTTGGGGTTGGATGTTTTCCTCTTCCTTCTTAGGCTCCAGCATGACTACAAGGCAGAGACTGGATGACCCACTTCTTGGTCTGAACTAGCCAGTTTATTGGGAGTTCAATTTCCCACTGTGCCTTCTTGACAGAGGCTGAACTTGATGATCTACAATGTCAATTATTTGGTTGTCTACACTGGATCAGGTTGTCTAGTTTAACTGTGATTTACTGAAACAAAACAAGATCATGCTGTAGATTACGGGTTATATCATACTGCATAGTTAGCATGTCAACTAGAAGACAAAAACACACAAATATCTATCTCAGTCGAGCAATACCTATGCTCCAAACATTATGTCTGCAAACTAACCAATGTTTAGTTCCTGACAACCAATCACAAAACAAAGCAAGTTAATTTGCAAGCTACAAGAGATGAGAAAAGCTAGTGAGATAGAAATCAGGTAGTTTTTATATTTTAAGCAAAATTGCTAACAATGTATTATTTGTAATGTCTTGCTCAGTGAACTGCTGTCACTCCAGTTCAGGTGCAAGATCGTATTATTGTTAGCTTAAATCAGAAAATGGATGATCCTAAACTCCCACATGTGACTGGAGGGCCATTTCCCCGCCCTGAATGGGGTTACACTCTAAGGGACAGGGTCCGCAGCTTGGGGGTGCTCCTGGACCCCAGTCTAACACTGGAAGCCCAGGTGGACTCGGTGGCCAGGGGCGCCTTCCTTCAGCTGCGGAAATTATACCAGCTACGGCCCTACCTGGACGAGCGGAGTCTCATGACAGTCACACATGCACTGGTAACATCCCGCATAGATTACTGCAATGCGCTTTACGTGGGGCTGCCTTTGAAGACGGTCCGGCGATTGCAACTGGTCCAGAATCGAGCTGCGCGGCTGGTGAGTGGTGCAGCTGCCACGGAACATATCAAGCCGATTCTGTATAAGTTACATTGGCTACCAGTTGCTGCCCGGGCCCAATTCAAAGTGCTTGTTTTGACATTTAAAGCCCTAAACGGCTTGGGCCCTGGATACCTGAAGGACCGCCTCCTTCCATATGAACCTACCCAGCAGTTAAGATCTAGCCAGGGGGCCCTTTTGAAAGAGCCGTCCCTCAAGGAGGTAAGAGGGACGGCTTGTAGACAAAGGGCCTTTTCGGCAGCTGCCCCCAGACTATGGAATGCCCTCCCGACTGAGATTCGTCTGGCGCCGACGCTGATGACATTTCGGCGCCAGGTCAAAACCTTCCTGTTCCAGAAGGCTTTTAATTGAAATAATATTAGCTGTGGGTCTGATGGCAATTTTAATTGTATTTTAATTGTATTTTAATTATTTTATCTTTTGCTGTATTGAATTTTAATTATTGTAAGCCGCCCAGAGACCTCTGGGTAGTTTGGGCGGCATATAAATTGAATAAATAAATAAAATAAATAAATAAGACAAAAAAATGAATGAATGAATACTTTATTATGGTCAAAGACCAGTACTGTATTGGACAAGACAAAGAGCAGAGCAACATATTGTGCAACCACAATTCCAAAGGGAATACAACATAATTTTGCTATTGTCTAACACTCAGTGTTCTTGCTAAGGTAACATTCTTTCCCTCGCTTTAGTTTGACTTAACCCAACTTTATGCACACCTTGCTCTACTGCCCTTTCTATGCCCAGTGCTGAATTAATGTCTTGCTACTAGTCTAGAGATCTGTGGCACACTAGCAGGCTGCGAGGACATGCAGCATGCAAGATTATCTTCTGGAGCTGTACTATGCATCCTGTCACAGTTGCAACACGAAACCCACAAGAAGTGATAGGGTGGTATAACTGGTTCCAGCATGGCAAATAGCTGGAACCAGTCAATGTGCTTTGACTAAATGCAGGCAAATGCTGGATTTTGGCACCTCTGCCTTCAATCCATCTCTTCCATTCCTTAGAAAACTGCAGTCCCTTCAAGGGCCGATCTCTGGCCTGCAGGCTGGTGCTTTTGATTTATTTCTTGATCTCTTACTTGCTGCACTCCCTGTGCAATTAGATTAGTGAAGTGTCACAGGACAGTGATGGCCAATCTTACAGAAGTCACTTGGCTACTTTGGCTTAGAATAAGGGGCTTCCGAGGGTTTCCACAAGTTTGAAGTAAATGGACAGCACCAAACAACAACAGGAAGCTTTTAAGGATCTGATGAGCAAGCTCTTACTCAATATAATACAGTGGTGCCTCACATAGCGAGGTTAATCCGTTCCGGATTAACCTTCGCTATAGCGAAACATCGCTAAACGGGACAAAAAAAGCCATAGAAACGCATTGAACTTCGTCCAATGCGTTCCTATGGCTTGAAAACTCACCGTTCAGCAATGTTTCTTCATAGCGCCGCCATTTTCGCGCCCTCGTTAAGCGAGGGCAGGGCGCGAAAATGTGGCACGGACCTTCCGGCGGCCATTTTGGAACCGCCGATCAGCTGTTCTCCCCGGCTTCGTTTTGCGAAGATCGCTAAGCGAATCGCTTAGCGATCATCGCAAAGCGAAAAAACCCCATAGGGGCCATCGCTGAGCGAATGCTCCAGCGATGGCCCAGAGTGCCTCGTTAAGCGATTTCATCGCTCAGCGAGGCACTCGTTAAGCGAGGCACCACTGTAATATGTTAGGAACTGCAGAGCTGGAAGGAACCATATGGATCACTGAGTCCAGTTCGTTAAAGAAGCACAGTGGGGTACTGAACTCTCAACCTCTGGTTCCACAGCCAGAGTCCTAAACCACTGAGCTATCTAGCAATATCTCGAACCCAGTCTTGTTCTTCAACTGGTGCCATGGTAGTCTCAAACTGACCTGCTTCTCTACTAACTGGGCTGTGAAAACATGGATGAAATCTCAACTGTTGGGCTGGAGAGCACTGAGAAGATCATGTTAAGTTTAGAAAACAAGGGTAGCCTCAAGACGTTTGGTATGCCGTGTAATGGACTAGGACTCTCAAGACCTCAGCCATAGAAACTGCTACTGGTAAAACCACTCCTAAAATACCTCACTTACCTGGAAAACCTTATTATGGTCACTGTGAGTTTGATTAGGTTTGATGTTACATAAAACACACAAGAAGTTTGAACAACACTGCTTAGGAAACACAATCCTGGAGTTGACTACATAGAAATCAAGGGAAGTGAAAATGGAGAAGGAGACAGAAAGCCAAAGTCTTGCTGGCAACATCATCTCCTGCTTGGTACAGACTATGGAAACTGCTATCCACTTCAATCCTGATGTTTCTCTCATTCCAACATCAGAATGCTTGACATAAAAGGAGGTGAGGCTGAGCTATTGTTCACCAGTTGTTTAGCACTGGCTGTAATTTACTGTAGTCTTGATCACTGTCTAATTCTGGGTAAGAATAGTCCAATGTCAGCAGGGTACAGAACAGCAGGACTGTTGATTGCTAACAAATATTCAGTAGGGTTTTTTTTATTTTTTCCAACTGCAAGTAAAAAAAAAACCATTATCCCATAGCCAAAGGAGGGAAAACTTGCACCATAAAATGTAATTTACAAACACAGAGGAAGATTTGTTTTCTCACAAGCAATGAGTGGTATTTTAAATTCCTTACTAAAATAAAGTATCTGAATGTGGAGCCAGAGGATGGGAGTTCAGTTCCCTGCCATGCCTCCTACAGAGAGGCTGGACTTGATGATCTATTGGGTCCCTTCCAGATCTGCAGTTCTAAGATTATGATGATAATGATGATATTTACTCAGCCATTCTAGAGTGCTGGATTACTTTCACAACTCAATTTCAACATTTGAGAATATAAATGGGTCAAATTAAGCCAGTTTCAGCTCATCAGAGGTGGGGAATATTATTATTGTTGTTGTTGTTGTTGTTGTTGTTGTTGTTTATTGTATTTATACCCCGCCTATCTAGTCATTTTGACCACTCTAGGCGGCTTACAACATAAAACATAACAAGTTCAAGAAAAATATGTGGCTTTCCAGGCCAAAGGTTTTGGATCTCAACTTCCATCAGCATTAGAAAGCATAAACAATGGTAAGGGATCATGAGAGTTGCAGTCCAGTCACATCTAGAGGGCCAGATATTCCTGAACTGCACAATTCAAGTAGAAACTATTGAACACACCTTTGTACTGTGATGCCCAAGGAGTTTAGGTTTCAATCCTATATAAATTTATGCAGAAGTAAGCCCCACAAAACTCTGCAGGGTTTATCTCTAAGTAGATATTCACATGACAAAATCATATTTCAGTTTTATACATGTGATGACTCAAGCTGGTTGAGAATAAAATAGCTGCTCTAGGTTTCAAGAAATTGTGGATATTGAAGGCAGCATTTCAAGACTTTACGGTAGGGACACGCTGTCAGATACATCTGGAAAAAGTTCACATGATTCGCCTACTCACTAGTGATTTCTCTGCAAAGCTGTCTAATGTGGGGGGGGTGGACTGTGGAGAGCATGCAGTTTTAATGTGGTTATGCAAGACACTTTCAACAGGACAGACTTACAACATGAACTTCAGGAAAATGCAGAGTAGATGAAAATACATTAGAATAGCATGGTAAAGGAAGAAAAGGAAAAGGAAGTGTTTGAAGTTTTTATCATATAGCCAAATGAAATGGCTATATAATAAATACCAAATATCTTTCTAACACAGGAAGCTAAGGGAGATAATATGTCTAATGTATCTAGGTATCCACCAAGAAAACTAAAATCATCCAACGTGTACCTCATTTAACAGCCATACCTTACTGCAGCATCCTATCCAATTGCAATTACAGTGGTGCCTCGCTTAACGAGTGCCTCGCTGAGCGATGAAATCGCTTAACGAGGCACTCTGGGCCATCGCTGGAGCATTCGCTCAGCGATGGCCCCTATGGGGTTTTTTCGCTTTGCGATGATCGCTAAGCGATTCGCTTAGCGATCTTCGCAAAACGAAGCCGGGGAGAACAGCTGATCGGCGGTTCCAAAATGGCCGCCGGAAGGTCCGTGCCACATTTTCGCGCCCTGCCCTCGCTTAACGAGGGCGCGAAAATGGCGGCGCTATGAAGAAACATTGCTGAACGGTGAGTTTTCAAGCCATAGGAACGCATTGGACGAAGTTCAATGCGTTTCTATGGCTTTTTTTGTCCCGTTTAGCGATGTTTCGCTATAGCGAAGGTTAATCCGGAACGGATTAACCTCGCTATGTGAGGCACCACTGTATTTAAATTTAAAAGTATCTTAACTTTTATACATCCGGAATCCCATTCCAAGTGCAATCTTGCCCATATTATAAATAATCATGTAGCGCAGTGGGTTCACAACATTGGGTCCCCAGATGTTCTTGGATTACAACTCTTAGATGTCCTGGCCAGCACAGCTAGTGGTGAAGGTTTCTGGGAGTTGGGAGTCCAAGATCTTCTGGGGACCCAACTCTCACTGATGCAGACAGTTATGTTCACTATTGGCTTCTAGGCTCTGCCGTTCCTCCACTGAACTCAGAGAAGTTTCCAGTGTTGACATGCTATTATTTAGGCAGGTGTTATTCTGGGGTGGAGAACTTTGGCACACCTAGCGCCTACCACAGGCCACGGCAGTCCTGGAAATGGCCCAAGAAAGCACGCCTGGAAAATGTCACTTATTGTTGTGATTTGGGATTTTCTTGGGTTTGGGGGGGCACACCCCAATCACTACAGAAGTCTTGAGAGAGTTCACACCCAAAAAACAACGGACCCATGTGTGTGTGTGTGTGTGTGTGTGTGTTTCAGTCACAAGGAAGGAGGGCTGTTGCATTGTGCATAGCCTGTATCTTACACATAAATTCTTCAAGAATACACTTCACCATTCTAGCACCGGTAGGTCAAGCACACACAGTAATAAGTTCACCGTTCTGCTTTATGTTCTATTATCATTTCCCTCTGATAATTACGTTGCTAAAGGGTATCCATACACTAGAGACACAAATCCAGATTTCTAACGAAAACCCTTGTGATGGAGCTGGCACACAAGCACTACATGACAGCCTAATCCTGGAAAGATCAAAAAAAGTCTTAAGAATTAAATGACAAGAAATGACATCCTTTCTCAGTTCACACGCAAGCGGAAAATATCCGAGTTTTCATTTGTGCCAGTCATCGACCGGGGGGGGTGTCTTTGTTTTTTGGAGGATTTTACAGCAAACTGCTACGTCAAATCCAAAGATTTATCCAGTAAAGGTACAGGAAAATAAAAGTCCCAAAGGAGAACAGTATGTCTCAAAACAGAAGCAGTCACGTAAAGAATGAAACTGGTGACACTAAAAAAAAAAGTAGCTTCCAGAACAAAACTGAACACAAACATTGTTTTTTATCAAGCTTTTATCAAGCCAGATTTCATTAATGCTGGTAGCTGTTCTAACTATAGACAGCACTATCTATCCTATAGCAAGGCCACTACAACAATTTTTTTTTCAAACGGCTAGGTTTCAAATAGGAAACATATGTGGAAGCAAACACATCCAGAATTCTCAGCCTATGATTTGAAAGTGATTGGCCAAACATGAGAATAATCATTATGCAATTTATGTCCAAACTGCCATAACTGTTCTGCAATACATGACTGGTTTATCATCAGTCATAAATCAGTTACATATATTTTCCTCGTGAAAGTCAGAGCTGCTGCAACAGAATTATTACAGTATTCTCTCTCTCTCTCTCTCACTCACACACACACACACACACACACACACACACACAGAGAGAGAGACTTAATAAAAAATAATGATAAATTATTTTGTGTTGCTCAGTCATAAGACATGAAATTCCTTATGAAAACAAAACAACTGAAATAGAAGCAACAGCCATATAGTGTTTAAGACAAACACCATATAGCACAGTGCTCCTATCTGACTTTAATAAGCCAAAACATATGTTTATTTCCAAAATGCCCTTTTAATGAAAGGGCTGGGTCATCACACAAAGTAATAACATCAGAAGCTTTCTATTATGCTCACTCAGAACTAGATGGGACTAGATGGGGCCACCTTACATCAGTGGTTCCCAACCTTGGGTAACCTAGGTATTGTTGGACTGCAACTTCCAGAAACCCCGGGCAGCACAGCTGGTGGTGAAGGCTTCTGGGAGTTGCAGTCCAAGAACACATACGTTGCCAAAGGTTGGGAACCACAGCCGTACATGGCTGTCGTGAGGATAAAGGGGGGGGGAGAAAAGCCCTATGCTCTGTTGTTAGTTCCCTGAATGGCAAAAAGCGATATCCATCCATCCATCCATCCATCTGTCCGTCCGTCTGTCCATCCATCCGTCCATCCAGCCATCCAGTCATCCATCCATCAAGTTTTTCTTGGGTCCATTCTCCAGGTCTCAGGCCTGAAATCTCTGAGAATGGGATACTGCCAACCTGTTAACGTTAGATGTTGTCCACTATTTACTCTACTGTCAGCTCTATCAAAACCCCAAAAGTTCCTGGGTAACATTTTGGCTGCTCTACAGGAGGAAAGCCCTCAGATAAAAGTGGTCAGGTTACTTTTGGACTGTGACCCTTATGTTACATACAGAACAGCGCTGTTTGCAAAAGCAGCCAGAAATATTCGAGCTAATTTCCTGAAAGCCATTACAATCAATTGTGCGGGGGACTCCCAGATATGAAGTGCCTCTTATTATTTTATATGTCTGTGATTTTATCATGAATTCATTTGATCATATTTGTATTTTAAACAATTGTGATGGCTTTTAGATAATACAATAAACTTGAACTTGGAACTTGGTAATTCCAAGTTCCAAGTTCATTAAATCTTGAGATTTATTGTCATGGCTACAAGACATGCCATTCACACAGGCTCAGAAACACCTTGGCCTTTTCCATTCTCTTACATGGTCTAGAGCTGCTGATTCTAGAATTCACATGGTAACCTTTTAAATTCACCACAGAGCCTAGGTACTGTCTAGGTATTCAACACACAGTCTGCAACTGGAGCTAAAGAACCTGCCCTGTGATGCCACAAAGGTCTGCACCCATGACATCACAACATTTGCTTATTCGCCCTCCCTATGCCTAAAGGAAAGCATGTTACAAGTAACACTGTTACTTCCAAGGGGCTTTCATGGGGCTTTTTGTGGGAATTTGGGGGCAGTTGCTATTTTGTTCCTTTAAAAAACACTACTATCACTGTGACAGATAATCTCACCTTCTTACCACAACAATACACCCACAACAAAACACACTAGTCACCCTTCTTCTGAAAAGGACAAAATCCTATCTGACAGCCATAAATACTCCACTCCCAAGCAAACTACACCAGAGCACAGAGTGCTGTCCTCTGAAGATGCCGGCCACAGAGACTGGCGAAATGTTAGGAAGAACAAGCTTCAGAACACGGCCAAAGAGTCCGAAAAACCCACAACAACCAACACTACTATTTGTTACCTCAAAATTTCCAAGCATTGCCACAGACTTAACAGGGCAAAGCAGGAGCAATGAAACATCCGTACATCATGAACGGTATATCAAGAAAAGGGCTTGCTAGTCAACAAACCCTTTTGTTGGTGCAACATCTTTGACTGTTGTAAGTCAGCTCTGCAAACTGTCCTGACGACTGCTGGATCTCTGATCTTGTTTTTGCCCACAAAAAGTGATCCCTCTCTCCAGTCCCAGAATCTTTTGTCTTGATCCTCAGACCCATGCAGACAGCCCCATGCTCACTGCTAATTAAACAAAAGTGAGAAACAAAGGTTCATGCTTCAGTCAGGAACTCTTATCCATCTGGTCCAGAATATTGCTGCGTCCGACAATCACTCCCGGAAAGACTCTTGCATGTCCTGAAGAGGACTGTGGCCTTTTCAAGAATGCAGTCTAAAGAGTGAATGCAAGCTGTTCCATTTGTCAGAGAAAGATGGAAATCGAAAATACAAAGATGGATATGTTGCCATGCTATTTTCTTTGGAAACCATCGCAGGACAACATTGCTTATGTAAGCCACAGAGTCATGTGAAAGCTCCATGGTAAATGGCTCTTTGTATGTTTGTATGGTCAATCAGCCCTGCCATGTGACTAGTCCTTTCACTTCCACAACATCAAGCGTGAAATCTATTCGGTTCACACAGAGGCAACTGAATCAATAACTGAGATGAACTAAACCACATTCAATGGTTGTGGCCCACATTGAGACATTTGCTATCATTGCCACATACACACTGCATTTACTATGCTTTGTACCTTACAGTGGTGCTGTATTCTGGAAGGTACTACACTAGCGCCAGGAAAGACCAGGTTGCTTGCCTGTAACTATGCTTCCTCTTACATCACAGGGCTCTTGAAAAAAAGATAACAGGATCTAGAATGGTGCACGCAAAGCTTTCTCAACTACAAAAAGTCTCAAACCTCTCATTATTGGAGAGAATAAATTGCTGCAAGTCCTTCAGTGATTCAATCTACAATTATCATAGCATTACTTAGGAACAAAGAATTTGAGAAATTCTGCCACGGACAGAGCATGCTTCTTTTTGAGAATATTTCTGATTGCTTATCCCCATCTCAGGCATTTGATTTTCTATGTACAGATGTCACTTTGATAGCAGACCTGACACATAAAAATTAATTTTAATTAGTTTAAAAATAAATCAAACCATATGTTGCCAACATCATGATCCAGTTATGAGCTAAAGAAAATCCTGAGATTTCACTCCACTCCAAATATAAGCATGATACTTGCCTGTAGGCACTTTTGTGCCACAAGCCACTCAGTTTTTTAAAAAAGAATAATTGTTTATTTTCCTATCAGTATGGTGAAGAAAGCACTATCACTAAGGGACAGTGGACACACTCCACATTTAAAAGATTTTCAACTGTATCTCTCCACAAGGTTCAAGTCTTGGTATCGTCAGGTGAAAATAATTCTGTGAAACCTTAGAAAGGCCTGGTAATCAACTTAAGATCATCCATATTACTGTAGTCCCGATTCCTATATATGTGTGTGTGAAAACTGGATAGTAAAAAAAAGCTGAAGGAGAAAAAAATTGAAATATGGTGCTGGATGAGAGCTCTGTATATACCCTGAGCTACCAGAAAGATGAATAAGTAGATCCTAGAACAAATCAAGCTTGAGCTCTCTCTAGAATAAAAAATGATTTGAAGCTGAGGCTGCAGTACTTTGGGCACATTATGAGAAGACAAGACTTACTTGAAAAAGACCATAATGCTAAGAAATGTTGACAGCAGTGGTGGTGGGGGGGAAGGAAGATCAAATATGAAGTGGATTGATTCCAAGAAGGAGGACATGACCTTTCAAGAGCTGAACAGGGCTGTTGAGGATAGTACACTGTCGACATCACTCATTCTCTCTCTCTCTCTTTCTCTCTCTCTGTCTTTTTTCCCCTATAAACAATATTGCTTTTGAGCAGGAGGGTGCTCCATGGAACCTACATGCCCATACTCACCCCCCCATAGTTATTTCTTAGCTAAACAATCCAATTGGCTGCTTTCTGTATTCTTCCTAGGTTCCTTTCTTTCAAAACAATTATTTATTTATTTTTTAAAAAACAACAGGTAGTAGAATGACCAGACAGTTCCCTAGGCCAAAACAAAATGTACAGATGAAATTTGAGAATGTTTTTATTTCATGAATGGAAGTGTCTCTTTTACTAGAAGAAAATCTTCACTTCTCTTCCTCTATGGGGCCAAGCTGGGCAGGCAGGCTCCCTGCCCCAACTCTTCTAAAATCTCCAGCGAACGCTGTCATGAGGCAGTGAAAGAAAAAAGAGAGAAATTAAGTTGCCTCCTGAATTTAGGTCATTTTTCACTGTCTAATTTCAATTAATATTGATGTTTCGCATCACTGTAATTTAATCCTATCTATTTCTCCTCTTCATGACTTTTCCTAATTAAGGTACCAATCATCATTTCCTCATAAGTGCCAAGCTGCAACCACGATGATGGCCTCACAGATCAATCAAAATCCTGAGTGACCCTGAAAAGTCATAATTTTATTTTTAGTTAACATCAGTCCCCAGTCATTGGCTGTACCAAATGACAGAGAAACCTCTAACGGTTTATTTGTTTATTTATTTGAAAGACAATACATCACTTAAATCAAATAACAGACATCATTATTTTCCTTAATCTCTCCCACTCAGCTGGATTTCTTGTGACAGGTACACTCACTGTTGCAAACTCTTGGTTCACCCGACATCCTCTAACTAATGAAGAAAAAACAGATTTAAGAGCTAATAATATCCCAAAAGCTAATTCCTCTCCCTCTCTGCATGCACCCACACATTTTAAAGATACAATGCAAAAAGAACAAATTGATCACAATATTTCAAACTAAAAGGCACAAGGTTAAAAAAAGATTCTGAAAATTGGGTAGAAGGGAAATATAATGCATAACAGAGATCAGAACAGACTTAGTCATCTTATGTGTTGCAGGAATTCCAAATTGTAAGTAATATAATAATTCAGGGTCTGGCCTCTTCCCTCCAAATATGTGCGTGCACGTGGGTGAATTCAAAATCTTTGAATTTTGTACATTTAGCAAAGTGTGCTGCTTATATACCACACCATAACACTTAAAGCACTTTCTAGACAGTTTACAATTTAATTATGCAGGCTACACATCTCCTCTCTCTCTCACACACACACACCACATGCTGAGTACTCAGCTTAGCAACCTTGGAAAGATGGAAGGCTGAGTGAACCTCAAGCCAGCTACCTGGGATTGAACCCAGGTTGTAAGCAGAGTTTTGGCTGCAGTACTACAGTTTAACTACTGCACTATGAGGCTCCTTTTCAGATTCATAAGTAACATAAGTAACTCGGATACTAAAGCCGATTTAGGCAAACAAAAAGTTTAAATAAATCTTAACTTCAAAAAACTCTAGGGGAAAAAACAGAATAGGGCTTAGGAATCTTGAACCTTCCAGTTTTTGCTAGACTACAGACTACATGCCTTCTTGATTGCTGTGCATACTAGCTAAAGCTGATGATTCCAATGATCTCTTGAGATCACAGTTCCTCACTGTTACCCACTGTTTAAAAAGGTTAGAATCCTAAATTCAATGGCTTACCTCACTGAGTCAACTGCTGAATGATGACCTAGCTCTTACCAAAACACCACTAACTGACAGACTCTACTCCAGTGGAGACGGCCAACTAGATTCAGGGTTTATGTTTTAAGGATTAAAACAACCAGTTGTAACCACAAGGTAATCTGGGCCATCTGGGCTGGCAGATTCTGGGAATCCAAAAAAGTAACTTTGCCGAGCTCTGCTCTGCTCTACAAAATCAACTAGAGTTTACCTAAATGTGTAAGCCCTCAATTCCTCCAATGTTCAGAGGTCAGTGGGAGGCAAGAACCTGCAAAAACTAGGAAAGCGGCAGGCTTTTATTTCTGGGTGCAATTCAAAAGGGCTTCAAACATACTTTGTAAATCCATCCTGTCTCCCATGGGACATGTTGCTCCCAGAAGACCTTGTTGTTGTTGTTTAGTCGTTAGTCGTGTCCGACTCTTCGTGATCCCATGGACCAGAGCACGCCAGGCCCTCCTGACTTCCACTGCCTCCCGGGGTTGGGTCAATTTCATGCTGGTCGCTTCGATGACACTGTCCAACCATCTCATCCTCTGTCGTCCCCTTCTCCTCTTGCCTTCACACCTTCCCAACATCAGGGTCTTTTCCAGGGAGTCTTCTCTTCTCATGAGATGGCCAAAGTATTGGAGCCTCAGTTTCAGGATCTGTCCTTCCAGTGAGCACTCAGGGCTGATTTCCTTCAGAACGGATAGTTTTGTTCTCTTTGCAGTCCAGGGAACTCTCAAGAGCCTCCTCCAGCACCACAATTCAAAAGCATCAATTTTTCAAAGTGCATGGTAGGCTGCTTTCAAGTGCAGAGAGAACTTTCAGTTTTAAAGTGCAAAAATAACAATTACATAACTCCACACACTGAAAGACAACAGAATCTACCGTTACCCACCAAAAGTTCAAGAAAGTTCATTTCCACCTTCACAGGGAGGTATGTAATGTTTAGGGAGCATGAATTTGAAAAGAGGTACAGGCCAAAAAAAGTATATTTATTGTGCACAAAAATATAGCAATAGGACACCTGTTGTCAAAACTGTAACTGAATGACTACTTCATGTGTACAACTGTACAACTTTCAGTCATGGATCAACATGTGGTTATTGTAAGATTTAGCCATTCTGATCATTTTGGGTTGAAAAATAATGATTTTTTTCAAAGTGTTATGGATGATCCATAGCTCGCTTTCCAATTCAGTCTTTTGTTCCCTATATTGCTATTTGCTCATCAAGGTACCATTAATTAAGCATCACTTTCAAAATATGGCAGCAGTGATACAAACAGTGAGATGCTACAAGAAAACATTCATACATAAAGAAAGCAAAAGCAACAGGAGCTAAGCAAAACACACACATACAAACCCAAGCTAACTAAGAATAGTTTAAAAGTTTAACTAAATTTAGGCACAAAACAACAATCATGAGATGCTCAGATGCCTCTTATACTGTGTAAAATCTGACACACTCTGCCCTGTAGAAAAAATGTTTTCTCAGCGTATCCTGTCTATTTACCACCTCTTATCAAAGTCAAATGGATTACAGAAGAAGTGGCTAATAGCATATACTATTTCAGACACAACACACCAAAAAGTATATTACACTGTGATGGATAAATTACAGCATATTTTCAATTGCTACAACCTAATATAATTCAAGATATTAGCTGAAAAGACATAATAACTACAGTATGTGTTAATTCCAGAAAACGTGTTCCAAAATAGTAGCTGTGTTAGTCTGTCCCAGTGTACCAGCAAAATTAAAGGTGAAAGGGGTGAGAGAAGACAAGATATTGTGGTATTTTAAATCTGTTAAAGACTTTAAAGGGTTTATTTTAGTGCAGAGTGGATAAAAAAAATCAATTTTTTAACCATGATTTAAATCCTTTTGATTTGAATCAAATCCACCCCATTTCGGTGTGAGCTTTCCAGGTTCAAAAATTCACTTCCTCAGGCACAAAGAGTGCTGCAAATCTTATATTTACACATCTTCACATGGTGGAAGGGCTTCATGACAAGGATACAGATAAAAGACATTGGCTGAAATCTTGTTGCTCAGAGTAGTAAATGACAAATGGAGTAGGATCATTGAATCAGTGGGGATCTGGTGAGTCAACTCCCTCGTAAGTTCCACTGATTCAACTCTGTGAATTACTAAACTCAGCAGCAGGTTTCCAGCCAATATGACAGTGGTTTGTTGACACATGAACAGGACTAGCAAGCTGCTGACTTCCTGACATGGCAGGCTCTAACCAGGTAATAAACTGTATGGCAGATAGATATAGCTGTCACAGAAATGTTAAGAGTTGTTTTTGGGACAAAGGTCAGAGTTTGTCTGATACTGCACGGAAGCAAATGTCAGTGCAGGAACACTGACATGGGAGTTTCAGGAGAATGAACAGGAAAAAGAGAATGAAGAAGGAGAATTAAATTGACTCAGTCTGGAAAAAAAGAGCACTCCGAGTTGACACGTCGGTCAGAAAAAGGTCAAGATCATGAGCCACTGTGGAAGCATCTCCAAGATCCATGAATCTTACATAAGTCAATTCACTGTGATTAAATTCTCCCTGTTTTGTTATATTTGGGTCAATATGTAATTGACAGGAAAGCAAGTACAAATGCTGCTATGATACGGTAGCCCATTATGCAATTATCTCACCCCTGAAGGCATTTATTTAATTCTTTTTTTAAAAAAAAATCACTCAGTAGGTTAGTACAGTGTTAGTTCCAACTAGAAGAAACCTGCTGAAATCAACAAGACTTAAGAAAGTGACAGTCAATAAATCTCATTCATTTTAAAGTGCCTCTCGAGAGGAGCATTGGATTGAAGCCAATATTCACTACTTGCTATATTTATAATTCTAGTCAGAATAACTGCTTATTTACTACAGAACTACTGAAAAGAGATCCTCTTGTCAAGATGTGAGATGACACGTAATCTGATCCAAAGGTAGGGAAAGCAGGTTGTCTTGACAAGGCCCCAGAATATTAAAGAACAAAGATGGGTCATTTATGTCATCTATCAGGCCATTCCTTACCCTAAATAAGCCAGATTGAAGTGCCGTTATTTTACTGTATGTCTTGACATCACACTTAGTCAAACTCTTAGTTTCTTTTTATGGGGCCACCGTGACTCTAACATGCTTTCTTACAGTAAAGTTTCCCCTTGACATTTTTTAGTCCAGTCGTGTCTGACTCTAGGGGGCGGTGCTCATCCCGTTTTCAAGCTGTAGAGCCAGCGCTTGTCCGAAGACAGTTTTCGTGGTCACGTGGCCAGCGTGACTAGGGAACGCCATTTTACCTTCCCACCGAGGAAGTACCTATTTATCTACTCACATTTTTACATGCTTTTGAACTGCTAGGTTGGCGAGGATCTGGGACAAAGTGACAGGAGCTCACTCCCTTGCGTGGATTCGATCTTACGACTGCTGGTCTTCTGACCCTGCAGCACAGAGGCTTCTGCGGTTTAGCCCACAGCGCCACCACGTCACCACTTTAACCAAAGCAGCTGTAATTCTGCCAATTATTTACTATCTCCGTAGAGTAACAGTTGACATCATGCAAAGTCTCATACCTTCTAAGACAGGTAAGACCCTATTCTTTTGCAGTTAATTCCCCTAAGAGCAAAGGCACACAATCAATCGGAACTTGAGAAATCAACACATAGCTAAATTCTACAGATTCAAAGCTCATACTTCAAAGCAATTTTCAAGACCTTTTCTTTCATCCCCTCCTTCCGAGCTTCTTAGAACATCTGGTTGACCAAGGTGAGAAACAGGTTTCTCCCGCCTCAGCCTACAACTTGAGAGCAGTCATGTCAGATACCATACAAGTACAGTACTTACAAAAAAGGTTAATATCTCACTTTGTCATACCAATGTTCAACCCAGCTTATAAACAAAACCATTTTTTAAAAAATTGAATCCAACAGTATCCTGAAATGACACATCAAAATAGCACTGATCTCAGCAAATTACACCAAAATCAGGCTTTTAGGAAAATTCTACATATGCAAAACATAACAGCCTATTTTATACATTATTTATGGAAATGCTTTTATGCCACACATGATCACTGTTTTCTAAGCCCCATCACACAGCAACCCGTTGACTATGTGGATGAACAAAAGGGGAGAATGGACAAAAGACCCAGGATCTGTGGCCACAAGAATACGAGACGCCTAAAATAAGCACTCTGCTGATGCCCTGACTCTTTCCATGTCAACTGAGTCCATTAAATAGTTCCTGAATATCAATAAACAAAACTGTATTCATACATATATTTATAGCAGCCAGTGATTTCCGCTTAAGTAGCATCTCAATCTAGACATGGCTATCTTGAGGAGAGATCCCTACAGGTTTACAGCTTCTCAGTATGTAAAGATGTGGAATGAAAAATGAGCACTGCCGAAATCAATAAATATGGTAATGAGGGGATAATCCCTTTGCTGGCAAACTCAGTAAGCCAAAACACAAAATGGGCAAATATGCTCCAGAGAACATGTATTGTTTGGAGATGGCTTCACCCTCTTTTAGCAAGGTTCCTTAAAAGAAAATGAAACTAGCAAAGTTTTCTAATTGGACAGATTGCTGCTATTAACAAGAAGGGGGGGGGGGATCATGGATATAATCACTGCCTTTCCTGTACTATTCTGAATATTTAAAAAAGCAGGAAGTAAGATAGGCAGACAGACTTAAAATATGGATAAGAATCTACTTTGCTTTCGTTTTGTTTTTTTCTGAAGTTCTTAAAATATGTGTCCACAGCACAAGGTGAGAGAGTACAAATCGCTAGCAGGGAGAAAGAGGGAAAAAGCTATAAGCTACAGTACATCCCAAAATACGCCAAACATATGCACTTTAGCGGGACGTGGTGGTGCTGCAGGTTAAACCATAGAAGCCTCTGTACTGTAATGTCTGTAGATCTTCAGCTGTAAGCTCAAATCCACGTGACGGAGTGGGCGCCCGTCGTTTGTCCCAGCTCTCGCCAACCTAGCGGTTCAAAAGCATGCAAATTTGAGTAAATAAATAGGGACCACCACGGTGGGAAGGTAACAGCATTCCGTGTCCAAGTCGCACTGGCCATGTGACCACGGAAGATTGTCTTCGGACAAATGCTGGCTCTATGGCTTGGAAACAGGGATGAGCACCGCCCCCGAGAGTCAGACATGACTGGACAAAAATTGTCAAAGGGGAACCTTTACCTTTATGCACTTTACTGAAATGGCTTGCTCAACAATTCAGTGCATTGGGCATCTAGCTGTGGAGCCAGAGATTGGGACTTCAATCCTGCCGCTGCCGTCTCCTTGCTTCCTGGGAGAAAAATCAGTCCTTGTAGTCTTGGGCAAGCTACACAGCCCCAGAGCACCCCAGGAAGGAAATGGCACACCACTTCTTAGTAGTATGTATCAAGAAAATCCTGGAAAGGGTTGCCATAACTTAGAATCAACTTGACAGCATGAAACCATTGGTAATATAGACAGACTATGATAAATTAGTGCACACAAATGCTCCCAACTACTTTAACAAGGTTAACCGTTGCAATTACTACATGAGCCTTCTTTCAAAAGGACTGGTGCTTTTTTGATAATTTCCAGAATCTCACAGCCAAACAGGATCTCTGCTCCCTCTGCTCAACTCCTTTAATAGCATCCTTTGCTTTGCTGACCTTTAACCACAATACTAGGTAGCACCAACTGTAAGATTTCAAGCTGGTTCCAAAAAACTGGTGAAGAGTGCTAATATAATACCACCATAGCTAATGCTCACAGGGGAAAAGGCAAATCTGCACTCAGAAGGGACCACCCAATTGCTCTACTGTAATTAAACATTACATGGTCCCCCGACCATTAACAGCTATAGCAGCTCTTTGATATCAAATTCCCTTCATATTGCAAACGTATAATTGTACTTTAGAGAGTTATAATTACATTTATTAACTTCCTCCTACATGTTCCCACAAAACTGTTCATAATTTTCTTCTGAAAATAAATTGAAGATTGCTTAAAAGTCAACTGTGGAGATACATGTACACATAGTCAACGGATGATGCTGATTATCTGAATCGATTCCCATCTGGCTTTTCTCTGGTTATGGGACTAAAACAGGTTTATCAATCCTAGTACAGTAGATAATTTATAGAAGTGAAGACTGCTAATTTGTGAGGTTTCCTGGCTTTTAAATACGGGAAGCGTAAAATCCTTCTGGGCCACCTTCTAGCAGGATTTGGAGATATGGTGTTTCATTGGCTGTAGTCCTTCCTGGAAGAATGGAGCCAGCTAGTGGTGTTGGGGACCAGTGTTCCATATAATGTTCCTTCTAATTCTCTGTAGCAGTGCATGGCAGCTTCGCCCCCTGTTCACAGGATTCTGCTCAAAACCGGAAGCAAATGGGCGGAAACATTGGGTGGGCTGTGTGCACCTAATGAAGCACTGTGCACCATCAAGACAAAGTAACTGGGTGAACCAGGGTGGATAAAAATCATTTTTTAAAAAATTCAAATTGATTTAAATCAAAATGTAAATTGCAAAAAATATTTTTACAAATTTTAAATCATAAAAAACTGATTTTTTAATGGATGAAGGAAGGAAGGAAGGAAGGAAGGAAGGAAGGAAGGAAGGAAGGAAGGAAGGAAGGAAGGAAGGAAGGAAGGAAGGAAGGAAGGAGGGAGGGAGGGAGGGAGGGAGGAAGGAAGGAAGGAAGGAAGGAAGGAAGGAAACTTCTATGCAATTCTATAAAAAAGCAGCGGTTCCCGACCTTGGGGCCCCCAGATGTTCTTGGACTACTACTCCCAGAAATCCTGACCAGCACAGCTAGAGGTGAAGGCTTCTGGGAGTTGTAATTCAAGAATCCTGGGGACCCACGGTTGTGAATAAACTTAATTTTAGACCAATAATCTTAAAACCGCAGAGCAGGAAGGGGCCCTATGGATCATCAAGTCCAGCCCCCGTCAAGGAGGCACATCGGGGAATCGAACTCACAACCTCTAGCTCCGCAGCGAGATACCCAAACCACTGAGCTATCCAGCAGTTAATGCTGTCAATAGCTACTGGAAGTGGCTCTCAAGGCTTCAAACAGGGTTCTTTCCTAGCTCTACCTGGAAATACTAGGAATTTTGGACCTTTTACTCAGCAAATCATGTGTGCTATCATTAAACCATCTCCTCTCCCAGTCTACAACTGTTGTATCTTACCTGCTATTCGTATTTTCACTCAGTCCTTTTCTTTCTACTCCTGTCCTCCTGCCCCCCCATTAACCCTCTGATCCTCCTTCCCAGACTCCAACAAAAGGGCACCAGGGGCTACTTCTACAAATTCTTATCATTATTCATTTTCTCTAAGTGCTCACAAGCATCACTTTGAGTGACTCCTACGCACACACTTCAGATACATAATTTTCCCAATTCCTGGAACTGCTCTAACACAGAGTTGATATCCTCATTAAATCAAGAATCAAAAACAGGGTCCATTTTTCAAACAAGGGCACTCAAGTCATTCCCTTAGATCAACATCTACCCAGCTGAATTAAAATTTCAAAGCAAGTTTATGACTAATCAGCCAAAGTTATGAAAAACAAGCCTCTCAGAACTCCATGCTCAAGTATTCAAAGATAATTATTGTCAAAAGGCCTATATTCTGAAGTTGCTAGTGTGACCCTAAAAGACATTCATAAAAACTCCGAGATAACTCACACAATAATTTACCCAGAATAATGTACGCAGATTAACTCAATGTACATATTATATTCTGTGCAAAATATATCCTGCTCCTGACAACAACCTAAAATTATTTCCCTAGTCCTAGTGGACAAGGGGAGAAGCAGTGATTAAAAGTAGATGGAAAACAGAAAAAAGAGGATTCATGAAAATATATCTGGCAACCTAAGAGACAAGAGAAGTAACTTATGGAAGAAACAGGAATGCTTAACTACAGTACTGGAAGATTTTTAGAAAAAACACACAGGGATGAATGAATCTAATTCTCTTTGAGGACTATGAAGACTCATTACCAATGTTCCCTCTAAGCTGCATGGCACTGGGGGCCACAGACAGTGCACTGGGGCTACACAGCATTGGATCAAGGGCTCTTATTTGCTTCCAGTTGCAGCCAGAACTCCATGCACAAAGGGCAGTGCCTCTGATCAGCACTCCAGAAAACTAGAAAGAACATTGCTCATTACATTTTAATATCTTGAGATCCTCAATATACCAGGTTCACAGAAAGGAGGTAATCCCTATCTAAACCAATGAGTTCACCAATGTGACAAGCAAAGTAGGGATAATGGTTGTTGTGGGTTTTGCGAGCTCTTTGGCCATGTTCTGAAGGTTGTTCTTCCTAACATTTTGCCAGTCTTTGTGGCTGGCATCTTCAGAAGACAGGAGTAGCACTCTGTGCTCCGGTGAAGTTTGTTTGGGAGCTGAGTATTTATAGCTGTTGGATCAGCTTTTGTCCTTTCCAGTAGATGGGTGATTATGGTGATCAGTGTGGTTTTGTTGTGGGTGTATTTTTGTGATAAGGAGGAGAAATTATCTGTCACTGTGATTGATGGGTGTCATTAGCTGGTCTTTCGTGTGTAGTGATAACCGGTCCTTGTGGCTGGGTAGAATTCATTGACCTTTTGCAGGCCGTATTTTTCAGTGCTGGGAGCCAAGCTTTGTTGAGTTTTAAACTTCCTTCTTTTTTGTTGAAACTCTGCTGGTGTTTGTAGATTTCAATGGCTTCCCTGTGCAGTATACAATGATATAACATTTTAGAGCGATAATGGGAACTAGCTTCTCTAGTTCACATTAGCTTGACAATAAGAAGGCTCAAAACATGATCACTTCATGTCAGAAAGACTTTCACAGTTGACATATTTCAGCTGAATATCTGCTACAGAAAGGTAAAACTAAGCTTGCAGTTTCTAAACTTATTAATCATGTTTCTAATAATAATCAGCATGTACTGTCCAGTCAACTCCTTTTCAAAGTCTTCTAGGTAGAAAATACTCAGAAGTGATTTACCATTCCCTTCTTCTGGGGTTGTCCTGGGACTGTGCAGTTTGCCCAAGGCCAAAGAGGCTGGCTTTTCTCTCAGGATGCACAGTAGGGAACTGAACTTCCAACCTCTGGTTCTGCATCCAATACCTCAACCACTGAGCTATCCAGGCTTTTTAAAGCATGTTGTTTAGTCGTTTAGTCGTGTCCGACTCTTCATGACCCCATGGATCAGAGCACGCCAGGCCCTCCTGTCTTCCACTGCCTCCCAGAGTTGGGTCAAATTCATGTTGGTTGCTTTGATGACACTGTCCAGCCATCTCATCTTCTGACGTCCCCCTTCTCCTCCTGCCTTCACACTTTCCCAACATCAGCATCTTTTCCAGGGAGTCTTCTCTTCTCATGAGATGGCCAAAGTACTGCAGCCTCAGCTTCAGGATCTGTCCTTCCAGTGAGCCCTCAGGGCTGATTTCCTTCAGAACAGATAGGTTTGTTCTCCTTGCAGTCCAAGGGACTCTCAAGAGCCTCCTCCAACAATTCAAAAGCATCAATTCTTCGGCGGTCAGCTTTTTTTCTGGTCCAGCTCTCACTTTCGTACGTCACTACACGGAAAACCATAGCTTTGACTATGCGGACTTTTGTTGGCAAGGTGATGTCTCTGCTTTTTAAGATCCTATCGAGGTTTGTCATTGCTTTCCTCTCAAGAAGCAGGTGTCTTTTAATTTCATGGATAAAAAGGATTCCTACATATGTATAAGAAAGAGAAACTGAGGTAACCCTCTACACTTTTGTGCTGCCCACCAACAAAATGAGCCCAAAAGAAAGAAGCCTCCAAGCTTAAAAAGGTTCATTACCTACAACATAAATTTCTTCGGCAACCCTTACAAATATGTCTTCTAAAACAGACATCACTTTCAACAGTTTTCCCCCTACTAAGCTCACAGCAGAGGTTGAAGTTTTAAACATGACTACCCCAATTCACCATCTGACTCTACCACTGCACCAGCTCTCTTATAAATCTCACTGAAAATCTCTTAAAACACTAACTATTAACACAGAATAGCACTTTCTCTTAGAAAAGACATTTCCAAATCCAGAATCTCCCAGCTATGTCCTATGTCGCAGTTGACTTTTAGCACCAAAGCAAGCAGCCAGCAACACTGCCAACGTATCCCGTTTTATCATTAACACCATGCCAGTTAAATTATGTACCAAAGACCAACATAAACAAGAAACAGAAGTAAAAGGGAAGCAAGTGAGGAAATAATGAAAAGAACACAGTAGAAATAATGAAAACAGGATAACTGTAGAAACTAGAATTTTCAACATGGATCCAGGGTTTCAGAATTAAACATGTTATATGCAGAATGAAGTGAATAGGTATTAATTATTAGTTATTTTGAGGGTTCTGGTTGTTTTCAAAGCTGGACTAACATCAGGGAGTATCCATGCTGGTTACAGAGGATAATGGTTCTACAAATTTCTTTCAATCACATGCATAGTTGGCTGATGCATATATTATAGCTTAACTACAAGAACTTTTTATCTGTTTCCCCCCCCCTTTGGGAAAGGCTCATGGCCATGTGCAAGAGGCCAATCAGGTATTTCCTTTCTACAGAAAAGCCAGTCCCATTCTAGCACGGTATCAACCTTATGCAAAAAAATCACACGCTACTGAACCAAGTACATGTGGTTTTTGAAACATTACAGCTGCATTACAGAAAGAATCCATGTTAAATCAATTCCTATGGCTAAGTTATAAAAGGCACCAATGCTCCAGGAAAAACCCATGATCGGTCCAATTTCTACATTCTTAAACTCTTACATATTCCACTGTACAGTAGAATGAACTCAGATTTAAGAATGGCCCCAGAAGTAAGAGCATGCAGTGCAACATATAAAAGAGATTTTTAGTCATCTTCTTGTTAGTGACAGATCACGAAATGGAATATCTTTCACATTCCTGTCCCTGAGCATGTGTGTAAAAATTGGTCTGCTGAGACTATACTCTGCCTGAGGATGGAGGCTGCAATCTACTAAAGCTCATGCCAAATAAAAAAAAATTAATCTTTCAGGTGTCACAAAATTCTTTGTTGGTTTTTTGCCACAACAAACACAACAACTCTCTTTGAAACAGATTAGAAAGGTAAAAGATGGAACTATAGTTGTGCCCCGCTGGACGATTACCCCTTTAACGATGAATCCGCTTAATGTTGACGTTTTTGCGATCGCAAAACGATGGTTTAAATGGGTTTTTTTCTCTGTGCGATGATTGGTTCCCTGCTTCGGGAACCGATTTTTGCTTTACGACAATCAGCAAACAGCTGATTGACGGGTTTCAAAATGGTCGCCGGCTGAAGAAAATGGCTCCCAGTTGTTTTTAGGACTGATTCTTCACACTACAGGCACCAAAAATGGCCGCCCCTATGGAGGATCTTCGCTGGACGAGCAGGTATTCGGCCCATTGGAACACTCTGAACGGTTTTCAATGCGTTTCAATGGGGATTTTTATTTCGTTTGACGACATTTTCGCTCTACAGCGATTTCGCTGGAACGAATTAACGTCGTCAAGCGAGGCTCCACTGTACGCCGAACAACCTGAAGACTTTTACTGTCTTCCAGTGAATGGGCAAGCAACTGATTTTTAATCATTTTCTTATCATTGACTTGGAAATGTAAGTAATTGATCCATGCAATAGTTACAACATGTCTCCTGAGAGGAAATGCATATCCATGCTATAGTCAAAGTAACTACAATAGACATGGGTTATGGGCTGATCTAGACAAACCAATACAGAGAATGTCAGATGGACTTGACATAGCCTTTGTGTTCGCACGGAGCATTTCTAGTATTTAAAAGGCCTGATCTGTGAAAGCTTCAATCATTTCTGTCCTACAACTGTTATGTGCCACTCCAGCAGGAACTTCAAAAATTCAAAATATAAACTATGGGAAAAGACCATATTAAGTAATTATGGTTTTCTTTATTTTCTGACCTGAGATTCCTTGATATAAGATTTCTCTATTTTCTAGCATCTTGTACACATGACCTCCATTAGAGCTGACAAAGACTAAATTTATTTCTGCTCAATCAACTGTTTTTTTCTCTCTCTCTCTTCTATTTGATTCTAAGAAAACAAGCAGGGCAACATCTACATTTTTGCTGCCACCACATGCACATCCCAACAGAACCTCCTCGAGTGTTGGCAACTTTCCAGCAAAAATTATAGCAGTTTGAATGCACCCTTTGGACATCCTTCCTTAAATAGAAAAAACACCCCCTCACACAAGACACACATGCTTACTCATGATCCTCTCAAGACAATGCAAAACGTTATATATCAAGACCTGCTTTCAACGTAGAGCATCCCTTTTGTACAGACCTGCTTTCAACATGCAACATCCTTCAGGATCTGCTTTCAACATGCAACACCCTTCACTATCTGTCTTCCCAACAAGGCCTAATTGGTTGCTACTGCTCACATTTTATCAGCTGGTAATAAAAGCCTGAAGCAGGCTGGATAGTTCAGTGGTTTAGATACCTGGGTGCAAAGCCAGAGACTGGAAGATCAATTCCCCACTATGATACAGCCTGCATGGCTCTGGAAATGTTACACAGTCCCAGAACACCTCCAAAAGAAGGGAATAGTAAATCAATTCTGAGTATTCTCTATCTGGAAAACCCTGAAAACACATGATTATTAATTATAAAGGGCTGAGGGAAAACAATTTGCCAAAGAATATGCTGTGAGTCTATGGCTACGGAAGCACAAATTACAACGCCCACTAAAATAAACCACATCTGCCTTAACTACAAAAGGGGAAATCTTTCTTTCTTTCTTTCTTTCTTTCTTGATTGATTGATTGATTGATTGATTGATTGATTGCATTTATATCCCGCCTATCTAGTCGAATGACCACTCTAGGTAGGATATAAATGCAATAAATAAAATGGGAAGATTGTAAAGAGTCAGGTGTAATCAATCAAGGAAATGAATTCTAGAATGCTGCATGCAGAACTTGCTAAATGTACGAACTGAAGAGGGAATAAAGGAACCATGACTGAAGTCTTACTGAACCATGCCCTAGTGAGCTACATCATGTTTAGCCAACACCTCTGCAATCTGGAAGGAAAAACCCTCTTCCCGTTATTGACGAAACAAAGCTGATTAGGAGCCAGAGAGCAAGAAATACAAGATAAACTCTTTTGAAGAGTAAAAGCTGGATGAGAGATTTTAATTTCACCAGACTGATAATGGGGGGAAGGGGAGAGAGAACCTTTTTCCACACTCATCTTGTATCGCACTGCATGGTCTAAACATACCATCCATTTTTGCTTTCTCTAATTTAACCCAAAGCTAAAAACATCCATGTTCATTGTTCTCAGTTGATCTGTTCTACCCTGTTTCCCCTAAAATAAGACCTACCCTGAAAATAAGCCCTAGTATGCTCACTGGAAGGACAGATCCTGAAGCTGAGGCTCCAATACTTTGGCCATCTCATGAGAAGAGAAGACTCCTTGGAAAAGACCCTGATGTTAGGAAAGTGTGAAGGCAAGAGGAGAAGGGGACGACAGAGGATGAGATGGTTGGACAATGTCATCGAAGCGACCAACATGAATTTGACCCAACTCCGGGAGGCAGTGGAAAACAGGAGGGCCTGGCGTGCTCTGGTCTATGGGGTCACAAAGAGTCGGACACGACTAAACGACAACAATAATTTTTCTGGATGTTCGTAATATAAGCTCTACCCCAAAAATAAGCCCCAGTTAAGTGAAACCCCCTTCCACCACTGTGCAGCAACCAGAATAAGATGACAGGGCTGTATTTGATTAAACATAAATAGTTGTAAATGAAAAAAAATCCCCTGTAAATAACCCCAAATGCAGGGGTCTCAAACATGCGGCCCGGGGGCCATTTGCGGCCCGCCGGATGATAGTTTGTGGCCCCCGCCTTGCCTCCCCCCCAAAGTGCATCCTCTGCTGTCAAAAGTCAAAAAAGCCTCATCTTGCTCGCCAGCTCTCTCCCAATACAGCGCCTCTTGCACCCTCCATCCGGAACTGCAGCCTGTCAAGCCAGCCTGTCTGTCTGCCGGCTGGCAGGCTGCAGTTCCGGATGGAGGGTGCAAGAGGCACTGTCTTGGTGGAGAGCCGAAGAGTGAGGCACACTGCCGGCCCTGTCCCCTGAGCGCCCGAGCCGCCGCGGCGGCGCGATGCCTGAGAGTGGAGCTCGCTCCCAGCCCGTCCTCAAAGAGTGCCTCCAACAGCGCCGCCAACAGCAGCTGCCGCCGCCTCTTCCAGGAAAGCGGCTCTCTGGCTCTCTTTCTCTCTCGGCACCCCTAACACCAGCCCGGACAGCGCCTGGCAGTGCTTCCTCCTCCTCCTCCTCCTCTTCGTCCTGCTTCAGCCGCCTCAGCTCTGGAGGCTGCCTGGGCTCGCCTCGCAAAGTTTGCTCCCCTGTCGTGGTGGGGGTAGCTGCTGCTGCTGAGTGCATCTTTTTTTTTCAGGGGGGGCCTTCAGAGGAAGGTTGCTGGACCTCTGTGTGTGTGTGCGTGTGCCTGTGTGTGTGTGTGTGTGTGTGTGTGCGCGTGCGCGCGCTTATGGGGGGCTCGCCCCATTCTGTTTAATTTCGCAGGTACCGATGGGGGCTTTTCTCCTTTGGCAAGGCGATTCTGTGGGTTTTTTTTTTAATTTTATGTCATGCCCTCCCCCCCCCCGGCTAGGCGGTCGTTGGAGCTCCCTCCCTTTGCCACTTCTTCATCCTGCTGCTCCTGCTGCTGGTGGTAGTGAAGAAGGAGCCAGAGGGGGTCATGGCCGGCGACAAGGGCTTGCGTGCCCCTCCTCCTCCTCCTCGCAGCCCCAGCCGGGCTAAGGAAACTCCTGAGCGGCTTCCTTGGGCTCTTGCTCCACTTGGCGGAAAATCAGATGTGGCCCAGCCTCACCTAGCGTCTGCCTCCAGCGGACCTCCAGGTAAACTGAGTTTGAGACCCCTGCCCTAATGCATTTTTGAGCAAAAATTAATATAAGACCCTGTCTTATTTTCAGGGAAACAGGGTACATATTCTGTACTTATTGATGCTCAATGGTATGGACAGCTTCTACACTGACCATAGCCAAAAAGCCGCTGAGACGAAATGAGACGAAATTTTTTATTCCAAGATTGATAATTTTGCAGCAACATGTCTGCAAACTGGATCAGCTCATACACTCAAAACTGGGAAGCAGAAAAGCTTCATTTTAAACTACATTATTTCAGATTACAGTTGAAAGTTATGTAACTTTCAAATGCTCAGCCCCAGGAGGGAGATGACACAGCATTATACATGTAGAAAACTAGGAGGTCAGTTAACGGAGCTAAGTCTGATTTTCCTCCTGGCAAGCCATGTCCCTGTTTACAGAGGGGCTTCTTTTCATTTCATTTCGTTTCTTACACTGCTGAAGCTAAACAGATTTAGCTCCATAATCTGTCTCAGATGAGAAGCTTCTTAGCATTCATATGCATTACAACCCTGTATAGTACTTGTCTATTCCAAATTAAGTTCCCGTAAGTTCAACATGAAGACTGAATAGCTCAATGGTTTAGTTATCTGGCTGCAATCCACAAGCTGGGGGTTTGATTCTTCCTTGTGTCTCCTGCAAGCACAGTCAGCTTGTACAATCTTGGACAAGCTGCACAGTTGCAGGGAGTCCCGAAAAAGGGAATGGTAAACCGCTTCTGAATAATCTCTATCTAGAAAGCCCTGAAGACGGTTGTCGTAAGTCAGAATTGATTTGACGGAATGTCATCATTTGAGTTCAACAAACTATCCTACAGCAAGAGTGGAAAGAAGATGTAATCAATAAATATGCGAGAAATTAAACAAAGGTTATTACTGATATTATTTATTTTTGAAGGCACAGACTGATGGCATGAAATTTTCAGCAGGTATGTGAAATAAGTACCCTGCTTCCCCAAAAATAAGACCTAGTATGATTTTTCAGGATGCTCATAATATAAGCCCTACCACCCAAAATAAGCCCTAGTTAAGTGAAATCCCACTCTCCACCTTTGTGCAGCATTGTGCAGCAACCAGAAGATAACATGACTGTACTTGAATAAATGTAGATTATTGTACAAATAAAACATGACCTGAAAATAAGCCCTACTGCATTTTTGGAGCAAAAATTAATATAAGACCCTGTCTTATTTTCGGGGAAACATGGTAGATGGGGAAAGTTGCTTCATTTGGACTGGACTGTAACTCCCCTTGGTCATACTCTAAAAGTGTAACTTTTCCCATCTCTAAAATAAGAACAAAGTACAAACTAGAGGGGGAGCAGGAATCTTAAGGCCCACAATGACTAAAACATACAGTATTCAAAAGCCCGTTGACTGTGGCCATCTTCCAAATCTGGAACTAAAAATGAAATATTGAGCACCGTAAATACTTTATAGGAGTGACAATTTACAGGCAAACGCTGTCTAACAGCTATTTCATTAGCAGCAAAAGCAAACAGCAACAAGACGGTTAAACATCACCCCATAACATCTAAAGCTCAGTAGCCCCCCTTCAGAAACACTGACACACCCTAATGGACATTGCATATTTCCCTCTTTGTAAAGGGCACCAAACTGGCAAGCCTCCTAAGTGCCTTTTACACACCAATGATCACACACAACATTTCTCAATGACGCAAGGAAAATGCTAACATGTTGCATAAAGAGAAAGTGAGATTATCGGCAGCTATGCTTCCAGTGATAACCTCTATTTCAGCAAACACATTCAAATACACACGGAGGTAATGTATTACATTTTTACTACGCTTCTCTTAGTATAGCTTATATAGGGCTTATTCTATTTTATCCCACACATGAAATTCATTAGGCTGAAAAGTTATGTCTAGCCCAAGGCGACCTTGCAAGGCATGATAATGCTTTTAATAAGTTAGTTAGTAAATGCTAAGTATTCAAATAGTAATGTCTTTCACACAAATATCAGCCTGGCTCTGGTACAATTTACCAACAAGTTTATATGCTGCTATATAATATAATTCCTTCTTTCACAGACCAGATTGTTTATTCTTCAGTAGTGGAAACACAGGTGGCTCATGGACTGGGGCAGGAACTGCCTCCACCTACATTTTCAGGGTGTACCCCCTACTCATGAGCCTATGGATGTGATGATTTATTCAAAATTATACGTATGGAGAGATACGTACAGGTCCTTTTCACGAGCCGTTCATCCTTGACAGACGGAAGTTTCTGAAATCAATTCCCCTTCACACAAGACTTAATCAAAAAAAATAACTGTTGTTCATGAAAATCACGCAAGTACTTTTTGCTCTACTGTGTACACAGAGAAGAAAATGGAACATATCTATCCTGTTGGAGGATTGTTATCCATACTTATCTTATACTAATCAGCTACTAATGCATGAGAATATGTGGTAAAATACAAAATGTAAGCTTGGAAATTGTTAGTTCAGTCATTAAGAAGGATGGGAGCCCACAGATAAATGAAAGTATTAGCAACAGTGGGTGGGATTTCCTAGAGATTTGGAATATTTGAAGTTCCAAAAACAGGGAATCAAATAAGCACATTATGGGAAGCAGGTGGGCTGTGCAAATTTTCATGTCAAATGAAACAAAAACAAAACAAAAAAAAACATTGAAATGAGACAATTTCTACTACCGTGTTTCCCCGAAAATAAGATAGGATCTTATATTAATTTTTGCTCCAAAAATGCATTAGGGCTTATTTTCAGGGAACATTTTATTTTTTCATGTACAAAAATCTACATATATTCAAATATAGTTATGTCATCTTCTGGTTGCTGCACAAGGGTGGAGGGTGGGGTTTAACTAGGGCTTATTTTTGGGGTAGGGCTTATATTACGAGCATCCTGAAAAACCACACTAGGGCTTATTTTCAGGTTAGGGCTTATTTTCGGGGAAACAGGGTAATGTCTATTATAAATGAAGTATACTGGTTCAGATATAATGCCATCCCATTGTATGGTGCTATATGATCAAGCTTATGCTCATATCCTCCAGTACTCTTATGTGGGCTTCAATTTCCCCTCTTGCTTCCAAACAGGCAACAAGCAATAGTTGCTTTTACATCTCAATGGCAGTCACTGACATGATGCTAGATGGGAGACAAGGAGGAGGAAGTACATGAGCACAGAGTTCATTCACATACCACCAAACCACAGTTTGACATTACACTGAAACCAATCCATTAACTACAATAATACATGTCAGCCACTTCCAATTTTTAAAGAGCAGCCTTTTAAGGGGTCAAGGGGGCAAAAATGTATTTATATGGCAAATTGTGTTCCCTATAGACTTCTGGGGAATGAAATCTGCAATTTTGGGAGCTGAACTGGGAGTGATCTAGGGAAATCTGAGGGAGTACAACAGAGGCTCTTGGGGCCAAATACAATTGACAGTCTATTCTTTGCCTATCCTTTATGAAGATAAACATAGACAGATAACAGACACACAACAATATTTCCAGAAGCAAAGAGATTGTCTTTATCTGGGTGTGATTTACTGCAACTATTCTCATATTCTGGTAAACGGGTACAAGTTTCAGAATGCTGAACAGCATTCAACAAAATAAATAACTCAATAAACAGAACTCTCCACATAGGAAAAGCTGTTTTGAAAAGAGTGGGAGGGGAAGCGTCCTAGGAGAGAGGCTTTGTGAGAGAGGTGAGTGCTGACACTTGATCGGTGTGTGTGTGTGTGCGTGCGTGCGTGTGTGCGTGTGTGTGTGTGTGTCTTCTCTCCTTATCCTCCTTCATGAGGCAGAAGACAAGAAAAAGGTGTTTTGGCTTGAAAAAATAGAATCTCCCAACAGGAGAGGGGAAAAATTTAACATCTGGAGCAAAAAGAGCTACACTGATTCAAACTGGCCTTTGCATCAGTAAAAATAGCCAGAATTCATCTGTTATATACTTGCAGAAAATTCCATAATATTTGACTGTGTAGTTTCAGTCACTGACTTCAGGCCGGCCATGGCTCTATTTCATGAGACAGTTACCAAAAAAAAGAACATACAGTATTTTGTACTTCATACAAGGATATGATGCATCTCTCTCACCCACTGCACAAAACAGCTTCATTAAACAAAAGACACATACATTGACCTTTTACTCAAACATGTACTGTAGTACCGACATTCATTTCAACAGATGAGAAACTATGATCCAATGTTCTGCAGGTTTCAGTGTAAATATCATTTACACTTTTACTTTGCCTACCACCACCTAGTAGAAGTAGAAAAACAGCTCTCTGTATTTATCTTTATCTAGCTTCCTTACTGCTCCTCAAACATTTTTATCCACAGGAAATTCCCATCTGTGAAATGGTGTTCTGGGAAAACATCTTCTATGTTAAGATGATCACAGTAGTCTAGAGGGGCGGGGTAAAAATCAAATAAATAAATAAAATAAACAGCTTATTTCTTCTAGTTAAAGTAATGGGGAACACCAAAGACAGGCCGCCAACAGACCACAGCCTCATTGCATGAGTAAATGAAATTTCCATTTTTCTAACTTCTCGTGGTTCTTAACTTGCCAGGCCCTAGAAAGATCTGCTTTGAACCAGAGGAGCATGTGCTGAAAACTTTCCTGACATATTTCATTTCTGTATTTCATTTCTAGAAAGGTAAAGGAACCCGGTTTTATGCTGGCCCCATTTAAGTTCACCAGCAGGGGCCTTTAGGTCCAGCACACAAGTGCATATACAACACCTAACTTTTCAATGGATGAATAATGCAAAACCAAAAATTAGAATTCTCAGACCCTAGAGTCCAATCTGGCCCACTCAGGTCTCCATATGTTCCCCAGAAGACCACACCCACTTCTCCATTACATCATCAATTTGTGTATTTATTTATTTTTACCATTTCTGAGTCTATCCAACCTTATAGGGTCATTTTAATGACAAAATAAGCTCCTTTGACAAAGCAGGGGGATAAAAATTGAAATAATAAACAATACAGAAATGAAATATGTCAGGAAAGTTTTCAGCACATGCTCCTCTGGTTCAAATCAGATCTGTTCCCATACCTCAGTTTTTATCCACAGATGTGCTACTTCTTGTCTAAACCCAAATGAATCCTCACGAAGTCTGCTGACATCAAGGATTTGGTAACCAAGTTATACCTGTAAGGGCAGTAGGCTTCAAAGACAACATATACTAGCAACATGGTCTTACACATGCTTATTAAAAAATAAATATACAATGCAAAATACATCCATGAAAGTCTGCAAAGGATTGCATAATCAATGTCCCCGTTTCTCCTGCTTCTCAATTCAGCAACTGCTTCAGGACAATAAAGGTGTTACAGTTTCTCTTTCTTACTCTGTTTCCACGAAAATAAGACCTAGCCTGAAAATAAGCCCTAGTATGATTTTTCAGGATGCTCATAATATAAGCCCTACCCCCAAAATAAGCCCTAGTTAAGTGAAACCCTGACCTCCACCATTCTGCAACATTATGCAGCAACAGAAGATGACGTGACTGTAAAATAAAGCATCCCCTGAAAATAAGCCCTACTGCGTTTTTTGGAGCAAAAATCAATCTAAGACCCTGCCTTATTTTCGGGGAAACACAGTAGTAGAAATTGTCTCATTTCAATAGCAGCAACAACAACAATAGTGTGAAGCTTCCTTGAGCTCCTGTCAGTTCTACTGTGTTTCCACGAAAATAAGACAGGGTCTTATACAGTATTAATTTTTGCTCCCAAAAATGCATTAGGGCTTATTTGTTTTATTTTTTTCATGTACAACAATCTACATTTATTCAAATGCAGTCATGAGGTCTTATTCTGGTTGCTGCACCATGGTGGAGGATGGGCTTTCACTTAACTAGGGCTTATTTTGGGGGTAGGGCTTATATAACGAGCATCCTGAAAATTCATAATAGAGCTTATTTTCATGTTAGGTCTTATTTTCGGGGAAACAGGGCTGCTCCTGTCAACCAAAAGCAAGTTAATCAGCTAGCTTATATTATACAGTAATATCTTTTAGCAGGTACTCCAAGCAAAAACACCAAGTTCTAACTGAGGCTGGATTAGCCCAGCATGATGTACACAAAGAGAAATGCTACTCACAATGAATGCTAGAGAGAGAATATTTTTAACAGCAGGTAGGCCCTGGAAAACAGGACAAGCAATCTGGGCAATTTTTACCGCTTTCCACACAAGGAGAAAAAAGCATGTGCCATTTTCTCTACACAGTTCAGGGTCCGTCCCTTTTGATGACATATCAACCCTCCACAGCCTACAGAGAAGCCAAAAACACTCTACTATCTGGCACCAGAGGTCCACAGTTTTAAGCTGTGTGGTAAGCAAGCACCAGGAAAAAAAGGCCTTCCCACTTTTCAACAACTGTGGCTCAAATCAAAGGAGACTCGCCTCACAAAAGTGTACAGTGGTGCCTCGCTTGACGACATTAATTTGTTCCAGTGAAATCGCTGTAGAGCGAAAACGTCGTCAAACGGTGCCAAAGCCCATTGAAATGCATTGAAAACTGTTCAACGTGTTCCAATGGACTGAATACCTGCTCGTCCAGCGAAGATCCTCCATACAGCGGCCATTTTCGGGTGCCTGTTAAGCAAAAAATGCCTCCTAAAAACAGCGGGGAGCCATTTTGAGCAGCCGGTGGCCATTTTGAAAACCCGACGATCAGCTGTTTTGATTGTCGTAATGTGAAGAATCGGTTCCCGAAGCAGGGAACCAATTGCCGCAAAGCGAAAAAAATCCATTAAAACATTGTTTTGCGATCGCAAAAACATCGCTGTGAAGCGGATTCATCGTTGGAGCGGTAACAGAGAATAAACGTGTAGGTCAAAAAGACAGAAGGGTCTTTGACAATGTGGAACAATTAAGATTTGTGCCTTGTCTCTGGAAATCTGCTGGGAGTTAGAGCCCCTTTGAATACACAACGGTAACCTACAAAGCCACGAAACAAAAACTGTCTCGGATAAATAGTTATGAAATAGAGCAATGCACTAACGTTTCCCCATTTGATACTAATCCCATCAGATTCAAAGGAGACTTCCCTGGCAGGTTCAGTCCCAGGCATTCTGACGAAGGGCATCAAACATCACTTCTTAACTGGGCTCCTAAAACGCAAAAACAAAACAACCGCAACATGGAAATGTTTAGCTAAAACCTCATCGTCACAGTCTAAAAATCAAAAGGAAAAGCACCTAGGGATTTTTTTTTCAAGCCCACTTATAGTCTTATTGACCAATGAAAGGGTGTGTATATTGTCAATTACTCTTTGATACACTTATCATCACATGGAAAACCACTGCACACGTGAACATGAAAGCCTTAACACCACGGTTCAAGTATCTCCATGGAAAATTCAGGCTAGGAAAGCAGAAATCTCCTTTCTGAACTTGTCTCACTGGCAGCAGAATTAAAAGATGTCGTTTCCAAAGGACTTGTGTTAGTGAGTCTCAGCATGCTGCTAACATTTAAGGGGGAAAAGAAGAGGGCAAAAGGAAAAATACTGTAGTACTTTAAAGACTAACAGATTTATTTCAATGTGAGATCTCACTGACCAAACTCGTTCTGTGACAGTGAAGTCAGCCAGACATAGAGCTTAGTAGCCCGGCTGGGGCCTCCCCAGTAGTCAACAGCTTGAAGTCCTCTTTCTGTGTCAACAAACCGTCCCTTTGTCTATTGCCACTATCTTAAGCTGATCAAGACCTCCACCACCATAAGGTTACACATAAATATAATAGTTATTAATCACTGTGTGCTACAAATCAAGGGTTTTCTTGGTAGAGAGCAGTCAGAAGTGGTTTACCAATCCATATACAGTGGTGCCTCACTTAACGAGGATAATCCGTTCCAAGCGAAATCGCTGTAGATTTAAATCCTCATTAAGCAAAATAAAAAAGCCCATTGAAACACACTGAAAACCCTTCAATGAGTTCCAATGGGCTGAAAACTCACCGTCTAGCGAAGATCCTCCATAGGGGCGGCCATTTTCACTGCCTGTAAAGCGAGGAATCCGTCCTAAATCACAGTGGGGAGCCATTTTGTGCACCCAGCAGCCATTTTGAAACCCGACAATCAGCTGTTTTTAGATCGTCGTAATGCAAAAATCGGTTCCTGGGGCAGGGAACCGATCATCGTGAAGCGGATTTTTCCCATTTAAACCATCGTTTTGTAATCGCTTTTGCGATCGCAAAAACCTAATCGTCAAGCGATTTCCTCGTTAAGTGAGGCAATCGTTAAGCAAGGCACCACTGTATACCTAACATAGAGAGTACTTAGGAATGATTTAGGAACTAAGGTTGGGGCTAACATTTATACCATAGTAGACAGTACTCAAAAGTCTTTTCACCCTTGTCTAGGTACAGACTATTCAGAAATGGTTTACCATTTCCCTTTTCTGGGGACATCCTGGGATTGTGCAGGTGGCCCAAGGCCACACAGACCAGCCTTTCTGAGATTCACTCTGGGGAAGTGGACTCCCAGCATAGGTTCTGCAGCTAGATTATTAACCCATGGCGCTATCCAGCCGGTTAAATATGGAGGACGTGTATTTCAGGACCTATGTCTGAAGAAACAGGTTTTGATCCAAGAAATCTCGTAGTGAAATTAACCTGTTAGTATTTACAATATTGAGAGTTGGATAGTTCAGTGAATTAGGTACCTTGCTGCAGAACCAGAATTTGGGAGTTCACTTCCCCATTGTTCGTATCAGGAGAAGAGCCAGCCCTGTGTAGCCTGGGGCGTGCTGGACAATCCCAGGACAGCCCCAGAAAAAAAGAATGGTATACCACTTCTGAGGAGTTTGTACCCAGAAAACCCGAGAATGCACACCGTTAAGTCAGAACTGACTTGACAGCACATAATTATATTATAATTATTATGTAACATGCCACAATATTTTATTTCACTCTCTCTTTTTCTGCCCTCTTTCTCCTACCCTGCCCTTTGAACTTTGCCAATCTACTAAAGGAACACAGCAAGGCATCAGCGGCAGGACCTGAAAGCTGTCTTGGCCCATTCTGATTAGAAATGCAATTCACCCAGCAAAAATATCCAGTGGACAGTGGAAATAGGGCTCTTGTTTACAATATGAAAATAAAAACCATTTTCAAAATTACCATCAAGCAGAGTGCAAACTTACTACAGTCAGCTTTCTGAATGCAAATACAGTTGATTCAAACAGAAAGGGGGTGGGGAATAATGAGAATGAAAAGCCCTGGGTAGTGTCACCCTAGAATAGAATATAAAAATATTCAATTGATATCAACTCCTGTGAAATCTAAATAAACCATTCCATTAAATGAGGCCACAGATAGAAAGCCCTTTCTCCTTAGCAGAAACAATGCTCTTTAGTACCAAGATGATAAATAGAGGCATGTCTTTTGTTTTAGCCTACCAGAGACACCAAGACACTACCATCGCCTTCCAGAGCAAGAGATTAAGAAAAGGATCCTTCACAGCAGCAGCAGCATTAGAGCAGAGGCGCGAAAGGGAACAACCCTCAGCATTCATAAACTGAGCAAATACCAGTATCCGCTGTACAAACCAATTCCCTTTAAATATAATCTGTACGGGATTTAAATCATTAAAAAAATCCAGTTTAAAAAAATAAACTGTGATTTAAATTGTGCTTCAAATCAATTTGTTATAAATGAAATCTACTTTGAAAAAAAGAAAGAAACAAGTGATAAAAACATTGTGACAGATCAAACGATTACTTCTATATTTTTATGTGAGCTTTCACGAATCGAGTCCACTGCCTCAGACATAAGAGCAAGACTATATGATTGTTGTATTTATCAATATGGCCCTGTAATGGACAAAGTGACAGTGATTCATTAGTAAAGGTGATCAGACTGTGAATAATGTCAGTGATCAGTCTACAGTACAAGGTAATATTAGCATAGCTGACACAAGAGGGTACCACTGATATGAATCAATGTAGCATTTCACACTTGGCATTTTGACTTAAGGATTTTTGATCGATATTTAGTCCTTTCAAGTGGGTCTGCAGCATCCATATAACCTTATCTCAATTGTTTCTCTTTCAAGTCTTTTTTTTACTTTTTTTCCCAAAACAACAAATTTCAAGTTATTCAAAGAATGTCCAAGTTAGACTAAAATGATCTGAAACAGTCCATCATTATCATCTTAGAAGGGACCCTGTGGATCACCAAGCCCAGCCCCTGTCAAGGAGGCCCAGTGGGGAATCAAACTCCTAACCTCTGGCGCCAAAGCCAGACACCTAAACCACTGAGCTATTATGGTGTGTTGCCATTCCTGATGTCTGGTTTATGACCATTAATTCTTTTGCGCAGAAATTGCCCTGTTTGTTCTATCTAAAGTGCAAAAGGGCGTTGTTGGCAAAGGATGCATTAGCCAGACGTCCCCAACCCCCGGTCCGTGGCCCAGTGCCAGTCCGTGGCCTGAGCCGGACCTCCCCCCCCCACCCTCACAGAGACAGACCTCCCCCAACCCCGTACGCGGTCCCCCCCACACAGCCCCTCTGTCCATGCACGCGCTCATGCGCCCACATGAGCGCTCCCCCAACCCGAGTGGCACACTGCCCTTTGCGCATGCGCACAAGCGCCCGCACGCTACTTCATGCATGTGCACAATCGCGAGGGGGTTGTGCCCCGCCTTCCCCAATCAGTCCGTGAAGTTTAAAAGGTTGGCGACCATTGCCATAGACCACAATGGCAGAGGAACACATAAATGTGCCCCTGATGTCATGAGTGACATTGTTGGGGCATGTAATTGTGTTGCCAGAATAGATGAGAGGACAGAGCCAGCATCTGGTTTCTAGCAGGATTTAGATCCCATCTGTGTATCAGTATTGGATAGTCCATTGTATGTCAATAGTCACATAAGACTTGGCGGGGGGCGGGGGCAGTCTGTAAGCAAGTATAAGCCTGTCACCTACGGCTTGGGTGAGTGAAGTATTCCTGCCAAGAACAGACTGAAGATCTTTGAGGTCTCAGTTGTGGACAGAAGGTGGCAATCAATGGTGTTTGGTTATTTTCTCTTCTGGATGTATCTTGCAATGAATAGGTTGCTTCTTGTTCCTTAGCCATATTGGATGGGTACTGTAGTCTGAAATCCCCGGGTTTGGAGTCACTATCTTGTGGGCTCGAGCTGATATGTAAGACCTTGACTGTAAACAACAGATTTTTGTGGTGTGCTCAGATGGAAGCTGAACATATGCAAGTATGCAATATCGGTCAGTAGTTTTTTGATACAGAGTAATACTAACATGTCCATCTTGCAGCTTCACATTGGTGCCCAGAAAATGCACCTGTTGTGTAAACTGGTACACGCTGAGGCTGACAATAGGATGAAAGTTATTAAAATCCCAATGGAATTTATCTAGGGCTTCTTTTTTGTGAGCCCAGATAATAAAAATATCAGCAGTATACCTACAAATAAGCATGAGGAACCTCCAGTCCCCTGGCCAGGTGTGATCTGCAGAGGGTCTCTCCATGCAGCCTGCAGGTTTCTTTCTCCATTATTTTCAATCAGAGATCAAAGATAATGGGCTGTTTAAAGATTTGGAAATTGTTACATGGAACCGTGGTCGTTCAGTGAAAGGTAAAAACATGTGGAACAAAGGGGAATAGAAGCTCATCATGGAAAATTATGAATGAAAGCTACAGAGATCAAATAGCAACACAGACCAAAGAAAAGGTGCAGCCAGACTAAGATAAGAAAATCAAGCATTTTACCTACCAATTTGATATGTTGGCCTTGGGTTCAATATTAGCCTTGAACTGATTAAAGCAGTCTGGACTAAGTGTAATTTCTACCAGCCTTACAATCAGATGCACTAAACCCTTGCCCAAATATGAAAATCACCAAAAGCTCTGATGAAATACTATTTTAAAACTATAAACTGGCACCCTACTTGTTGAAGAATGCACAGGGGTTCTAAGAACAGACTTGAAGAAAAGTAATTCTATATTTAGGGTATAAAAGTCTTTCCCAAACTGGTATCCCTACAAATGTGTTGCATTGCAGCTTCCATTATTCCCAGGCAACACAGCTAATTCCTGTGCAGCTCTAGTCTAGCCCATCCAGAGGGCATCAAGTTGGGGAAACATCAACAGGGAAGAATGGGAGAAGGCAATAAAAAGGCAGTGAGTGGATTGTAAGATGCCTCCTCCAACATGCAGTTTACCAAAGCCATAAGCAAAGAGGCTGGTCCTCCTATTCTCAAAACAAGGACCACACATGATAAAATTTACTTTTGGGGGCTATATTAAAAAGTCTCATAGCACCTTCCAAAATAAGAAGTTCACTTGGCACAAGTTTCAATGAACTGCAGCCCAATTCATAAGATGTAGCAGGCTGTCATTCACAAAAGCTTTTGCCAAAACAAGCATGCTGGTCCTTGAAGATGCTACAAGACCCTTTGGAACAAATTTTCTGTTGCGCGCACAGACACGCACGTGCATGCACATACACACACACACAATTATGTGGACTATAACTCCCAAAACATCTAGTCAATATTGCATTTATTCTGCTATTCTAGGACAAGGAAATGGCTTCTAGGGAAGAGAGGTTTTTGAAGTCATGCATCTACCATATATATCTATGGAACAGGAGCAGTTACTTACCTTTTCTAATGGGAGCAGCTTTCACAAATTAAGAACATAACATGAAATTTAGCCTGGTTTGAGTATGAAAAGAGGAAGGCAACTTGCTCGGCAATCATTATATAGTCTTTATTATGAGTTGGGGGGATCACAAATCATACATACTATCTAAAACTCATTTGTCATCATATTTTCTAGTGAAGGGGAAATGGCAATTATTCTTAGGACTGAAGGGCTCCTGTAAGAAACACAGGCACTGAAATGCTGTCCCAACTTCACTATTCAATTCCCAGTGTAACTCTCCAACATCAGTCCCTTTCTTGGAGAACTCAGGTTAGATCATCTCGTGCATGTGTGTGAAAGAGTGCATGTTTATACAGTGAAATGATTCAGAGAGACAAGTAGTCCAAGCATGCCTTTCCAGAAGATCTGGACAGAAAAAGCACAGGCAAGTCACACTTCTTAATTGGGTGACTCAAGACATTTTGCTCTCTGCAGGAGAGGAGCAGGGAACAGCATTACTCTCCCAAAGCCAAAATATAAAGTACAGTACTCCAAGTAACTATACTAAGGAACAAAGAAAGTTTTGCAAGGGCCTCTTCCCTAGCTGCAAAAATGCAATAACAATGGATTAAATGACTAGCAATTTGCTGCCTTTTCACCTCATTTAAAATCTGCTCCCTATTTAATAGCAGGGCAATCCTGTTTCTAAAGTAAAGGAAATGCAAACACAGCACTTCTTTTACTTTAGAACTGCATCATGCAAATAGTTAACATCGTTCCTCACTGCAAGCTGGGCAACAACATTTTATATTTACACACAAGAGCCATGCTTGTTTGTTTTTCGAACTGAAAGTGCATGAACATAGCATCTGGAACTGACAAGTTAAAAAACACAGTCATGGCCCTGGGAAAGCAGTCAAAAGGCTGAACCTACACTACCTATATATTTACTAAGTAAATGTTGCTTTTATGCTATCATATGAATTGGCTGCCTGCTGCTAGAGTAAAGACAAGAATGGATCTCTCCAGAAAGCACTTCATGTCTTCTCAAGAGAAAGAAGGCACCTGGTTTCTATACAGTGGTGCCTTGCTTTACGATTGCCCCGCATTACGATGAAACTGCACTACGATGATCTTTTTGCAATCGCAATTGCAATCGCAAAACAATGGTCTGAGTGGGTTTTTTTCGCTTTGCGATGATCGGTTCCCTGCTTTGGGAACCGATCTTTCGCAAAACGATGATTTTCCTCCAGCTGATTGGCCGTTTCAAAATGGCCGCCGGGTAAATAAAATGGCTCCCCGCTGTTTTCTGGGATGGATTCCTCACAAGACAGCCACAGAAAATGGCCGCCCTATGGAGGATCTTCGCTGGACGGTGAGTTTCCATCCCATTGGAACGCACTGAAGGGGTTTCAATCCAGTTCAATGGGCTTTTTATTTTCGCATTACAACGTTTTCATTCTACAGCGATTTCACTGGAACATATTAACATCGTAATGCGAAATACCACTGTATAAGCAATAATAACCCCCTGAATATTAGACAGTGGGCTGTAGCTGGATGGAGGAGGACTCAGATTCAGCCCTTAATTCTCCAGTAAAAAAATATCAGTGACAGCAGGTCTAGCAAAGACCTTAAAGACTGGCTGATAGCAAGAACAGCATATATCACAGTGCATAGCAGACTAATGGTCTCTAATTCAGTATAAAGTGATGTCATATATTGGAGAAATAGATGACAGCTTTCCATGGTAGTAAGCAATCCAGTTCTGAACAACTTTAGAGATAACAGTGATACTGATCAGTTGTGGCTGATACCAGACTGACACTCCATAGGTCTATTCAGTCCTGTCTAAAGTACAGTAGTTGCTCTACCAAAGTGCAAAATAAAAAGGAAGCATTCTTCTCATTTGATCCTTATGATTGCAATTAAACTTGCATATTGGACATTGCACCAACTTCCTTGTACAGTATATGGGAGTTGAACCTAAATAATCTTTAATTCTAGTAAATTGAACAGGCCTGCTCTGTACATAACTACTGTATTTCTAGATCCAGCCAGTGAGTTCAGGGGCAGTTTTACAGAATGCCAGAAATGTAAAGCAAGGGGGGGAAATGACAGGAGGAGTTATGTGGAAAGATCAGAAAGTCCAATTCACACCCAAAAGAGAAAGAGAAAAAAACTTGGTCAACTATAATGATCATCAATACTAGATTTCTCAGAACAATACATGCTATATCGTATTTGTCCCTACAGGAATATAAAGGCTTTCCAAAGGATCCTCAATAAATATTTCAAAATAAATTTTTAAAAAAAGAAATGTTGATCAATCTTTCCTTAGGTTTGTACTGCCAATGCCCTTCCTGGAGAAAATGTAAATACTCCAATGGGGGGGGGGAAACACCCTGAATTTTAATCCATAGGCAAGGTGAGTGATACCTTTATTAGACCATTAGGTCAAGTATTAATGGATGAGTTTCAATTGTTGAGACCCGAGGATGTGGACAGGGTGCTTGGATCTGTCCGTTCTACTACCACTCCGCTCAACCCTTGCCCATTTTGGCTAATTGGAAGATCTGCCAGGGGGGTTCACACCTTGGTCCAAGAGGCCATGAACGCCTCTTTGAGAGAGGGAGTGTTCCCTACCGCCTTGAAAGAGGCGGTAATTCGGCCGCTCCTTAAAAAGCCTAAACTGGACCCAAGGCTGGTGGTTAACTACCGACCAGTGGTGAACCTCCCTTATTTGGGCAAGGTGTTGGAGCGGGTTGTGGCTGGGCAACTCCAGGATGAAACTTTTTTTCTGCATCTATTTCAATCAGGTTTCAGGTCGGGTTTTGGCACAGAGACTGCCTTGGTCGCCCTGTACAATGACCTTTGCCGGGAGAGAGACAGGGGGAGTGTGACCTTGTCGATACTCTTGGACCTCTCAGCGGCTTTCGACACCATCGACCATGGTGTCCTTCTGGATAGGCTGGCTGGGTTGGGAGATGGGGGCACCCCTTTACAGTGGTTCCGCTCCTTCTTGGCTGTCCAGAGGGTGGTGCTATGGGACAGCTGCTCTGTCCCATGGCGTTTATGTCATGGGGTTCCTCAGGGCTCGATACTGTCCCCCATGCTATTTAACATCTACATGGAACCGTGGGGAGAGGTCATCAGGAGGTTTGGGCTGAGGAGTCAGCAATATGCTGATGATACTCAGCTCTACTTCTCATTTTTCACCAATCCAGGTGAGACAGTTTCTGTGCTGAACTCGTGTCTGGACCTGATAATGGACTGGATGAGTTAATAAACTGAAACTCAACCCAGACAAGACGGAAGTGATGTTAGTGGGTGCTTCGCCAGACAGGTTTCCCTGCCCTGAATGGGGTTGCACTCCCCCTAAGGGACAGGATCCGCAGCCTGGGAGTGCTCCTGGACCCCAGTCTAACTCTGGAAGCCCAGGTGGACTCAGTGGCCAGGGGCGCCGTCCTTCAGCTGTGGAAATTATACCAGCTACGGCCCTACCTGGATGACCGGAGTCTCATGACAATTACACCTGCATTGGTAACATATCATATAGATAATTGCAATGCGCTCTACGTGGGGCTGACCTTGAAGACGGTCCAGTGACTGCAACTAGTCCAGAATCAAGCTATGTGGCTGGTGAGTGGTGGGGCCGCTAGGGAACACATCAAGCCAATTCGGTTTAAATTGCATTGACTACCAGTTGCTGCCCGGGCCCAATTCAAAGTGCTTCTTTTGACCTATAAAGCCCTAAATGGCTTGAGCCCTGGATACGTGAAAGAGCAGCTCCTTCCATATGAGCCTACTTGGCAGTTAAGATCTAGCCAGGGGACCCTTTTGAAAGAGCAGTCCCTCAAGGAAGTAAGAGGGATGGCTTGTAGACAAAGGGCCTTTTTCAGCAGCTGCCCCCAGACTATGGAACACCATCCCAACTGATATTCGTCTAGCGCCGACGCTGATGACATTTCGGCGCCAGGTCAAAACCTTCCTGTTCCAGAAGGCTTTTAATTGAAATAATATCAACTGTGGGTCCTGATACCAACTTTTAGAGTATATATTTTAATTGTATTTTAATTGTTTAATCTTTTTTACTGTAGTTAAATTGTTGTAAGCTGCCCAGAGACCTTTGGGTAGTGAGGGCGGCACATAAGTTAAATGAAAATGAATGAATGAATGAATGAATGAATGAATGAATGAATGAATGAATGAATACAAACAGAAGCCAGCTTTCAATCAATCTACACCACCAGAGGTGAAATCTGAAACCTACACCCCTGACTTGAGTCTGCAAACCCCATTTTGGATTTCATTTTTCATGGAACCTGACAGGCACACTTGGTTACGATTCTTGGATGTTTTTCCTGCATCATTCACAGCTCTGTGGTACTAAGCCTGATGAAGACCCATACGAGGTCATAAGCTAGTCTCCGCCTGGGAATTTTAATTGTCTAATAAAAAGGCATACAAGGATTATACATTTTTTAAATTTCAATATGTTTCCTCTAAATTTGTGCACTAACAGAAATGAAGAAACAGCACATACTATTCTTTCTATGCAAAGCTCTAAACACAGCAGTCAATCAAAACTTGATGCTAGGGTCTTTAATTTAAAACTAATGCATCCACAAAGGATGTTAGTAATTTAAACCTGGCTTTTCAAACACATTTCCTTCTCTTATTTTCTTAAATTGAACACAGCTAGAGTGATAGAATGATACTATACAAGCATCTACATTTATAGAACATGTCAAAGCAAAGAATGAAAGAAAGAAACAACACACATCCTGTTACTGATTGTATGGAAATTGTGAAGAGATTTCAGAAATGCAAAAACAATGTGCTAACAGACTCCAGATTTATAAATTCCTGAATCACAAACGCACAAGGGAAACCTCACAAAGAAACTGGTCTGGAAATAATTTGCTACTCCCTTCTGCTCTTCAACAGCCCCGTTCTTTCCATACTGGAGCTCTAAGACATGGGAGATACAGCTGCATGCCATCACATGCCATTGATGAAGGCCCCATCATGATGAACATCACAGCACTACACATTAAATAATGATTTCAGTACTGCTGATTCACATATTAAAACACACATTAGTAGTAGCAACTTATATGTGTACACACACACACACACACACACACACACATGTCCTTGGCCTTTTACAAAAGCAGAGAGATAATTACAGCATGTAATTATCCCATCATCATGGGGATTCCAAGGTAACATTCCTTGTTCGGCAAAAACTATAGCAGAGTTGTCCCCTGGTCATCTTATATAATCTATTACATATAAGCCTCAGCATGCTTTAATAACACAAGATCACCAATACATTGCCAACTATTTCTGCCATTATTCTTCAAGATTCTGGATACACCAGCACATTTATTCTGTGCTTCCACATATCAGGCTCATATCTGCCATTCAAATCATGTCCAATGTATGCAATTTCTTGTTAATGTAATCGGAATTCATTCGCCAGTTCAAGTCCAAAGAAATTCACAAATGTTAGCAACAATTAAATGGTGGGAAGTTGGCCCCACAGCCACCTGTTTCCCTCCTCCCCAAATATAATGTTAATGCTGAGTATCATTGCAACAATATCTGAAAAAGTGTACAAAAAAAATCTGGATTGCACATCAATACACTTTGCCTTTCACTGGCAACACTAGAGCTTTAAACACACACTTAAATATGTCTGAAAACAAATCAAAGATTCTTTTAAATAAAACATCTTACAGCAAGGACTGCAAAACAATGTATGAGTGTATATGTGTATATGCGAAAGCATGCTATTTTTGATATATTTAATATTTTGTAGCCAGTTTGGGATGCCTAAAATCTCTTTTACAATTCTGCCTAGATCGAAAGGTTTCCTGCATATTTGATTAAGGAAAATAAACTGCCTTGTCTAACAAATAAATCACACTGAAAAGCAATCCCTTATAAAGAGTTCATCAGGCCATGCACAGAAAATTTAGCACACAATCAACATACCATAAAAAGGAGGGCTGACCGAGTTTTATTAGCAGCACGGTTATATGGGATACACTTTTCTGATTCCGAATTGACAATGAAAGATGTGACCTAACAGCATTAGAGCTTCACTGCAAGAGCGGGGAAGGGGAATACAGTATTAGAGTCTAAATCATTATGTTATGAATGGTTTCCTGCCAGTCACACAAGGAATACATCTGGAAGTGTTCTGCAGCTACAATATCCCAGAGGAGTGTGTGATGTCAAGTGAAACATTACAAATAATGACATCATGGCACTGCTGAAATCATTGCACCTAATCCTAAGGTACGGATTTGACAGCGCTGCAGCCAATAGGATCATCCTGCCAGCTTTTCGGGATCAGAGCATGCTCAGCCAGTTCTTAGCAGCATTAATCCTCTAATTAATGGAATTTCTACAACACTTGTTAGCAAAAGGCTGAGAAGATCTGTAGTTGTTTAGTACCACTTGCACTCACAGCAATCAATGAGTCTTAATTATGCGAAATGTCAGTATAATAGAAATCACAAGTGTCATTTAAATACAACAAGGAAAATGACATTTTGCCATGACTCTTGAGTAGTGAAGTAGACAAGCAGCAATTTCTGTCTCCCAACTGCCACTTATAATGAGTAATTCCAATAAAAAGGAACTGTCAATTACATTTCTACTGTGAAACATCCAGGAAGTTTTTTAAAATGACATTTCGGTTTTCTCTCAAAAAGATGCAAAAATTGAAGGATTAAACAGTCACCCTTTCATGCCATCTCCTCTTGCAATCACACTCTCTATCTATCTATCTATCTATCTATCTATCTATCTATCTATCTATCTATCTATCTATCTATCTATCTATCTATCTATCTATCTATCTATCTATTTTCTTTAGCTTCTATACCGCCCAATTAGTGTAACACACTATTCTGAGCGATTAACACTCAATAAAGTAAAATAGGAAACAGTAAATCAAACAACAGTAATAATAAAAGACAATGCTAATAAAGAAAATGAATTGTCTTGTAAGTCTGTAATCAACCTTGCATTAGACAGTGTTTTGCCTGTCTGAGAGACAAAACATTAATTTCCCCTCAGTCTATTAATAAAACAGTAAGTCGTAAGGTGCCATGCATAGAGCTAATCTTCTGGCATTATAAACAAAGAAGGAATGCATTTGATTAACCAAAAAAAGTAAATCTTGAAATCTTTAAAAGATTATTTTTTCATCACAAACTGTGTTTACGCTACAGTAGTATATCAAGTGTTGGGTGGGTGTGTACATACAAACATTTGTGTGTGTATTCCTTCCTACTCATGAGTTTTCCTCGTTACATTACTTATTTACTGAGGTCAGTAATCCTAGACAATTCATCAGCTGGGTACAGACCACGCTTTGCCACACCTGTGCTTTCATTCAATATGAACCCTGCATGCTCTTGTCACTTTTGGCAAGTTCAGCATGGATATATTTGCATGCATGCATACACACAAATTACAGTCATTTTCAGAACTGTCCCTCTACTTTGAAGAGGCAGAAAATGCATATACACATAAATACACATCTATATACACCACACAACACAGAGAGTACTGTACTTCTTTGAAAGATGAGACAGTCTTTCCATTGGAATGCATAAAGATACACTCAATTCTGATGCTGCGGCACAAGAATTATCCTTAAAGCAATCAACAATCCTTTCAACTTTCACTGATCTAACTATTAAGACATCATTTTATAACCTGTGACAAGCCTTTTCCTTACCACTACAGTACAGTATTCTGAAAAATATTCCATTTTTTGTTTGAAATAAAACAACTGAGGTTAATCTTATGTACTTATCAGAAAGTAAACCCTACTGAACACAACATGGGCAGACATGTATATGGTAGCACTCTTCAATGCATAACGTTTTATTCAATAACCACAGACAATTCAGAAAAAAAATTCAATACTCTGTGTTTCTAATTAACCACAGCCATATAAATAGAGAAACAATTCAAACACATTCTGGCATATAACAAGGTTGCAGCAACCACTTTCTGCATAAATACATATGCAAACATTTTTAACAGGACTGACTATATATCATATAACCAATGCAAAAGATATATAAACTTGACAGACAGGTTAGATTTCTTTCAGTTTTCAAGTAACACATTATTATGGGATAAAAACTCTCCAACATCCATGACTACCATTTGTTAATTAAATTTTATTGCAAACTATATTTTGCTGTGATGCATCACAAGAATAACCCTACCTTAGCAGCAATTAACTTCTCCAGATAGAAAATGCCTCAAAATGAATGGGTAGACTCTCAAGACTATGGACTTCAAGAGTGCACTACAGGACTAAGAGGGAAACTATATACAGTATTTCAAGGAGGCACGTGATCCTACAAGATAACATGATGTGAGCTGCGGGTCAAAGCAGTCCAAAAGGGTAACACACTCCTTTGCTAGAGGCATAGATATACAGACTATAAAAGAAAAGGAGGAAAAACCAGATTTTGTTGTTGCAGTATTCCCCATCAACCCTAACATGAGAGCCTGTGAACAGCTATTGCCTGGGGACACAGTACTTTAATGATAAACAGCATTTTTAATTATTATTTTTAAGTGACACAAGGAAGCAATTACAGATGCCTTCAGGACCACAAGAAGAAATCTTCCATCCCAAACCACCACTTTCAAAAAACAAATTCCATACATGGTGTTCCATTTAGAAACAATAATATCTGAAAATATCAAACAAAGTACATCTGTCCAAAAATGTGAGCATGACATACATAGCAGCAGCTCCCACAACAGAATGGGTGTGGGGCTACAATGTGGGTGGATGTACAGAACAGGCAAGAGCTATCTCAGAGTTCTCACTCAGAAGAAAGTAAACTTCAGTTTCATCCCAAAACATAAGAACAGGGATAACTCCCCTCCTAACATTTATCCTCTCCAGTGGTCCTCAACCTTGGACCTCCAGATGGTCTTGGACTTCAACTCCCAGAAATCCTGGCCAGCAGAGGTGGTGGTGAAGGCTTCTGGGAGTTGTAGTCCAAGAACATCTGGAGGCCCAAGGTTGGGGACCACTGCTCTATGCCACAGCCCTGCAACAGTGGTCTTCCAGATGTTTTGGGCCTCTGGCTTGCATAATCCCTCACTCTGATTTATTTATTTTATTTAAAATACACACTATATAAGTTTGATGGCAGCTGTAGATAGAAACCACTTGGAGGTCCACAGACCTCTGAAAACCAAGCTTAGAAATGTTTCCTCTTCAAATAATTCACTTGATTACAGCAGAAATTACAGTACTGCTAAGAGGTATGCTTGCATATGTGGGTATTTTAGCACAAAAGTATGTTGGAAAAAGTATTCTTAAAGGCGCTTCTCACTTTCCATTTAGCAGACAGGGAATCAGGAGAGGGTGTGCAATGTACTCTTCATCTTCATCTCATTCAATAATGTGTTTCTCCCCCCCCCCCCGTCACTTTCAGCAGCACCATGTCATCTCACCCCTGTGTGAACTGCAGGATATAGAGATTCCTTTCCCCTCATACACAACCACTTTTTAAAAGGAAGGAATTATTTAAACTGGGTGTGATCTGAACACGGGAGGCTTAGCACTCCTCCTGCTTGGTCCACTAACCACCCCTGGGAAACAGGAAGGATATGATTCCCTCTTCCTGAGCTATTTAACGGCCTCCAAACCCATTCACTCATTCATAGACTGACAGGATCGTTCTCCACCCACCCATCCACCCGCCTTCCCTTTAACGGTTTTATGGTGACGAGCTGCATCTGACTTATTGCAACACTAATTGGGTTTTCAGGGTATATAAGATATTTAAGGGGTGATTTTAACACTGACACCCCTCAGTGGGGATTTGAACCCCAGGCGTCCTGAATCCTCCGAGTCCATTATTCTATTCACTATATCACCTTGGTTCTCCCTTTATTTTCCTCGTTATATTGATGTTCCATGTTTCCCTGCATGGCTCTGCTCTTCATTCCTTTAGTCTCACAACAGCCCTGTAAAGTAGTCCAGGCGGAGAGAAAAGGCGGGAAGCATGTGGTCCTTTTGTATGTGGAGAAAGGAGTCCTTCTCCTGCTCCCTTTTTATCGGGTGTGAAAGAGAAGAAAGAAAAGGGTTCCCTACACAGATTTCTGTTACGTATTAGGCCTAGAATAACCCATTCATTTATGACAGAGCTGACCCCCCCCCCCAAAAAAAACACCGTAGGCCTGCCTCAAAAAGTCTGTGGGTACAGACCTCTTTCTGTGCTAGGTCATGTTTAAAATCCAGTTCCCAGCTCTCGAGGAAAAATAACCTCCTCTCAGATTAAGGAGGGAAGGGACGGCCTTGATTCTAATATCATGATTTATTTTTAGGATGGGAAGATGCTGGAACTCAGGGGGACTGAAACGTGTTTCCAAGCCAGAATCCCACCCAAACCCTGAGGAAAGGCAGGTCGTTTGATGTCAGAGGCACCAAAACACACACACACACACAAACACACACACATGCACACAGAGCTCTGCACATCAAAATACAATCCTTTGCTATAACTGACAACATCCTGCTTTTCCACAAGACCTAATAACACCTGCCCCAGGCAGGCCTTCTCCTGGTGCCTAAAAGGGCGGGGAAGGCCCCCCCCGCACCGAGGCGCGCACACTGCACATGCCCAGAGGCCCTCTTCCTTCCGAAGCTCTTTCCTCCCCCCCCCCCCGAATTCCAAAGCTGGGTCTCGACAGCTTTCCTAAGGCGGGAAGGAGGGGTGGGACGAACCCAGCTCCAGGGCTTGGCCTTCTTCCCTCGCCGCTTTCTGCCTGACGGGAAGGCTTTCCTCGTCTACCTCCAGGAAGCAGGGCAGAACCTCTGCCTGCTTTCCCTCCATGCTACCTCCTCCTCCTCCTCCCAAATATATATATACAGTATATATATTTGTGCAATCTATTTATTTATTTATTTATGTGCAATATATATATTGCACATAAATAAATAAATAATATACTGCACAATAAATAAATAAATAAATAGATTGCACAAAAATAAAAAGTGCAATCCGTTTCCCCTCTCTCTCTCTCCGGCTCACCGTCGATGTTCTCCCGGTCGCTGATGTGCTGCAGGTTGCACCCGGTGTCCTCCCGGCTGAGCTCGGCGTCCGGGCGGTAGGACTCCAGCCGGGAGTGGGCATTCCTCCGCAGCTTGGGGCTGGACGAGACGCAGCAGGAGGTGGTGTTGCCCATCTTCTTGGCCGGGGCCGGCGAGTCGGCCGCCGAGAGGCTCTCGCCAGGCCGGGGGGGGGATGGGGTGGGGTGTTGGGGGGGGAGAGGAGAGGCGAGGCGAGGGAAGAAGGCAAAACCCAAAAGGGGAGAGAAGGGAAGGGAAGGGAAGGGAGGAGGAGGAGGAAAGCAGGCAGGAGTCACCCCCGGGGGCGGGAAGCCATCAGCAGCGGCAGCGGCAGCGAGGAGGACGGCGAGCCCCGCTGGGGAAAGCAGAAGATCACCGGGGAGGCGGCGGCGGCGGTGGTGGTGGGGGCGCCGGCCGCCTCCTTCTCCGCCCAGCGGCTCATGCAAGCCGCCTCACCCCGCCGCGCGGCTCAATCATCCTGCCCGGGCCGGACGCACGGACGGAGGGAGGGATGGCAACGGACGGCGGGCAAGGCTCCCCTCTTGCTGCAAAACCGGGCTGTTACGCCGCCGCCGGCGCCGGCTGCTCGTGCAACCGCAGCCCCATGGCTCTTCGGGGGGGGGGCCCTCCCGCCCGCCGCCGCCGTGGCTGCCGCCGCCGCCCTCCCCTTGCTGGCTGCCCGGGGTCGCCTTCGCCTCCCTCCGCGCGGCTTCCTCTTTCTCTGCAGCTGGAGGTGGAGGAGGCGACGGCAGCCGCCCCGCAGCCTCGTCCACGGCAGCCCCGAAGGCTGCCTTTTTGCAAAAAATGGTTCCGGTTCAAGTGGGTGGGAACGCCGGTGCGTGCGCTTGTGTGTGTGTGTTTGTGTGCCTTTCCAAGCTAACAAGACGAGCAGCACCTTCTTTTCTCTCTCTCTCTCTGACAGGGGAGGGGAAACCCGGCCGGAGGAGAGCCGCGCTCCTCTCTTGCTGCGCAGAGGGGGAAGGCCAGAGCGAAGGAGGCGGGGAGGAAGCCGGGGGACACCCCCCCAAGACCCCCATCCACCCCTCCTTGAAAGGGTTCCCTGGGGAACAGGAGAAGTCAAAGCGCAGCGACACCTCCTTCCTTGTGGAGCCTGGAAGGAAACGAAGCTTCGCCGGCCGACCAGCAGCAACGACAGGAAAAGAATTGCTGCCCAGCCGGCAACTAAGCTCCAGTGGGCATGGATACTAGCCAATCTGCAGCTGCTTTGGACCTCCACCAGGGTGGCCCTTTAGCCTTGTCCTAGAGAGTCTGTTCACACTGGCATGTAGTTACCATACAGGGTTCCCTAATAGCACTGTTATTGGATGAGATGGTTGGACAGTGTCATCGAAGCAACCAACATGAATTTGACCCAACTCCAGGAGGCAGTGGAAGACAGGAGGGCCTGGCGTGCTCTGGTCCATGGGGTCACGAAGAGTCGGACACGACTTAATGACTAAACAACAAATAGCACTGTTTGGCACAGAATAAAATATGTTAACCACTTGTGTTACTACTTAAAACAATCCATTCTTTCCCTTTAAGAGCTGGCCCACACCAAACTGGCACCGGGCTAGGGCATGCAATCTTTTTGGGATGATTCATTGAGATCCAAAACAGCTCTTTGTTCTGAGTATGGATACCAGGAGTTGAAATAGATTGCACTGAAGATTAGGAGCTTTCAAGCCTAGGGACCGGGTTGCATCAAATGTCAGTGTTGGACAGCCCTCAGTCTCCTCTGTGATTAAAAAGGTGAATTGCAGCACGCACACCTCGCCCATGCCTCCCCAGTCTTTCCTGAGGAGGGCTTCGCCTCTTCCCCCTCTAGGCCATGAGGGAAGCCGGACAGCTGACAGGAGCCACAGAAAGAGGCCGGCCCACAGTGCCAGGATGAGGGCAGCGGTCTCAGCCCCCAGGTGAGCAACGGTGCTGCTCTGGTGCCTGCTGGGCCGCTTGTGTGGCCTAATTCTCTCACCCACCAGTGCCTCCTCCAGTCACAGAGCCCTAGGAGGGAAGCGCTGGAGTGGCCAACGCCGGAAGCAGCTACACCTTGTAGGGCATTTCAACAACCCCCCCCCCCAACTTCTCAAATACCCTCCCTCCTTTACCATTTGCAGGTGTCCATTAAAAGAATAAGGATCTGGAAACGTACGTTGGAAAAAAAATGGGTCTGAGTCAAGGTTCCCACTAAGCTGGGCAGCCGGACGAGCGCATGCGTGACTCTGCTTCCCTCCGCACAACGGTCTTCCTCCTCTACGTTAGGTTCCAGTTGCGACGGAATTCATCATGTGTGGGGGGCAGAGTTGCACGCACATGCAGGGGCGAAGCCACAAGAGAGACAGAGGCCGAGCCCCACCCAGTGGGGCTGAAAATTAGAGGGTATGTTGGTCCGAGTAAAAAAACAAACTCAAGTCTGAATCAAGTCACTAGTGTGACTTAAGTCAGACTCGACAGAAAGTCCCAAGTCCCCATCCCTGTTACACACTCAGTCAGGCCTTGGGATCTCACACAGTCAGAAGATGCTTGACAGTCGCAACAGGCTAAGTAGACTGAAAGCTTGAGTTCAAACACAAGTGGACATACACTCAATGGCCAAACTAGCCCTACGGTTAGGAAGCGCGAATCCCTCATCTTGGGCAGTGTCACGAACAGGCAGCAAATGGTTGTATTTTTACTGCTGGGGATGGCAGCTGCAAAATGCCCACACAGCTTGGATGGTTTTGGACGCTGTGCACCTTTTGGTAGATGGGTGTGAAAAGGGTATTTTGCAGTTTTTCTCCCTCAGGTAGCAGAAAGTCTTACAATTGCCCTGCTGATCATCCAACCGTACAGGAACATAGGAACTGACTTTCGAATAAGTTGTGGCAGATAATTGGTCCATCTAGGGCAGTGGTTCCCAACCTTGGGTCCCTAGATGTTGTTGGACTACAACTCCCTAAAATCCTAGCCAACACAGCTAATGGTGAAGGCTTCTGGGAGATTTGATCCAATAACGTCTGGGGACCTAAGGTTGGGAACCACTGGGCTCATCCACAATTATCAACTCCACCTGGTTATAGTGGCTATCCCAGGTTTCAAGCAGGATTATATTCTCATATGAGGTCCTAGATGGTCTAGAATCAAGCATTAACCAGGCTTACGTCTCCCTAGAACACGATAGTGTGTGCAAAGGACAGATATACTAAGACAAACAGACTCTGCCCAAGAATCAGGGTGGGGAGCCTGCTGTGACTATATAGAGCAGCCACATATTCCCATCATTCCTAGCCAATCGTGTCATAGCTGAAAATACTAGTTCCTTCACTTCCAAAAGGCTGCGTATCCCTTCCCACTCCCTTGCTCGTGAGTAAAAGACTGCTTCTATCGCTGTACTCATGATACAGGAAACACATTCTGCTGAAACCAGAATCCCTGCTTCCCAGACAGGGAGGCTGCACATGGATGGCTTCTCATGACACATCGCATCGTTTGTTATGGCCACAGAGTTAGGAGATTGTGAATTACAGGTAGGCTGACAGCTCCTTTCATACCTTGGCGATGTTGCTTTCTGGACTACAGTTCCCAGTAGCCCTGCTTGCTGGGGGATTCCGGGAAATGTAATCCCAAAGGAATTTTTCCAAATCCTAGTGTTGTGTTTTTTTAAAGGACCTCTCTTTTTTTGGTTAATCGTGAAATTCTGTCCATATTTGAGAAAGTCAGAATCAAGGAAGATGGGTTGTGGGGAAAGCAAAGGAACTTTATAATGTGTGGCCAGCAAAACAAGTAGTTCTTGAGTATTAGCAAGAATAAAGGGGAAAAGACAAAGACAACATATTGTGGTACTTGAAAGACTGGTAAATTTGTACTCTATTTATACTGGCTACTAGTTATAATTTCCAAGCGCAATTCAGGTGGCTGCTATTGACCATTAAAGCACAATGGGGCAACGTACCATCTATAGGCCCAAAGCAGCTGTCAGCAGTGCTCTGGTGCCCCACACATTCTCATTTTTAAAGGTTTCATTCAAAGAGTCACTGTGTCCTTTAGAGATGTGGGGTTAGTTGTCATGTTTTGAGGGAGACCCTGGTCCCCTAAATCAATTTTTTAAAATTAACTCACTAGAAAAGAGAACTTTTTTCTTAAATTATAAAAATTATACCCTCCCCCCTTGCCCTAAAAAACGCTTAGTGGCTGAGAGCAGCAGGCGCCGGTGAAGCCCTCTGAGGTCCAAAATGGCCATACGTGGTGTCTGGACCGTCTGTGATCACCCCAGACTTCTTCAAAGCCAGTCCCAAGCTGGTTCTAATGTACCTTGAGGACTCAACATGCACCATCTGATGTCACGTCAGCAGCCACTGCTTGCTACCCCATCTATATGGCAAGTAAAGATGGCAGAGATTTAAGGACAGTAGCAGGTGGATCAAGGCCTGTGGCATACATTGCTCTCCCATGCCCCACGTTATTGTCACAGTAGGTCTGAAACAGTATGTCTGGTTCAGGGTCAATTCAGTATAGAGTTGAACCCAGGTCTCATGATTCCTGGCCCGTCTCTGGCAGGAGACTAAAACAGATCCATATCCTAACTAAGATCCTGGAGTCACACAGTTTCTCATTGTGATCAATCATATGGTTGGTTTTACTTCTGAGGCTAGTGGAATTATTTTTGGTTTGGTTTAGTTTTTAACAGCAGATTTTTAACTTTGTATGCCTTGTTCCCAATGTAGTACAGTAGAAAGAGTTATGGACTCAGGAGACCCGAGTTCGAATCCCCACTTGGCCATGGAAAGGAGGGAGTGGAACTAGTAAAACAGCTCCTTAAATACCTTACTTACTGTGAATGCCAGTATTATGTTCTCTGTAAGTCAGTTCTGATTTGAAGGCACATAACAAGGGACGTGGTGGCGCTGTGGACTAAACCGCAGAAGCTTGTGCTGCAGGATCAGAAGACCAGCAGTCGTAAGATCGAATCCACACGATGGAGTGAGCTCCCATCACTTTGTCCCAGCTCCTCGCCAACCTAGCAGTTTGAAAGCATGCAAATGAGAGTAGATAAACAGGTACCTCCTCGGCTCTACAGCTTGAAAAACGGGATGAGCACCGCCCCCTAGAGTTGGACACGACTGGACTGAAAATGTCAAGGGGAACCTTTACCTTTACCTAACATGCCTTATCCATTTGCTTGACATTTTGAGAAGTGTTCTAAATGTCTACAATAAATTTGTTAATAAATGAATTTCCACCAAACACGTTAATTGTAAAGGATGATTAATAAAACAGGGATTAGGTTTCACGCTGCGTACTTTTAAAAGCAAACGACAGAAATTTCTGCAGATTAAGAACTGTCCCAAGTAAAGGTGGAGAGGGTACGTCAAAAAGATATACCACACTGTCACAGTGCAACTAGTTCAGAATGTGAGATGCTACTATGATAATTGTCAGTACATGAGTCATTGTAAAACAAGGCTTCCACGCTGCACCATTGTCTTGCATGAAATGTTGCTGAATGGAGGCATTGTTCGGGTATTTTGCTAGGTCAGAGACCTCTAACTGTGGAGACTGCTGCTTACATGCATGAGCTTCCCTATTCTATGGGCAGCTCTCTGCAGAAAATCAGCAGCTATCATAGGACTCCAGAAGTTACAGTGTGAGTTGCAGCCTGAATGCACATGAATGCAACTGAGAGCCAGGATGAAACCCAACAGAGAATTGTGAATGTTTGTATCTTGAAGGCAACGGTTGAAACGAATTCTGAAGATCAACAGTTTTGTGACAGGCAATCCGCAGGCTTGCACACGTGAGCAGAAAGCCCAGGGCTCAAAGAAGTTATTTTTTAAAGATTCCTTCAAATTCTGGGAATGACAATCCAAAAAAATTTCAAGATACTCAGAAGTGGTCTACCATTCCCTTCTTCTGGGAGTGCCCTGGGCTGGCTCTTCTGAGATGCACAGTGAGGAATTGAACTCCCAACCTTTGGCTCCGCAGGCAGAGACCTAAACCAATTAAGATGGGACCTGTATGAGGTTGATAGATGCATATACAGTATATACTTAGATATTCTCAAATTTCTAGCTAAAAGAATCAGTGTTACTAAGTCAAAATATTTGTCCAGCTAACCTGGTATTGCTTATGGCAATGTTTTTTTTTATTTTATGGGGCTATTTGTTTATTTAAATATCTGTTGATGAACCTTGCAAACACAATTTTACAAAATTTGTCTCTTTTTATTCACAGTTATTTATTATTATTTTTATTTATTTATTGGACTTATATACCGCCCCATAGCGCTACAAGCACTCTCCGGGCGGTTTACAATTTTTAATTATACAGGCTACACATTGCCTCACCAGCAAGTTGGGTACTCATTTTACCGACCTCGGAAGGATGAAAGGCTGAGTCAACCTTGAGCCGGCTACCTGGGATTTGAATCCCAGGTCGTGAGCACAGTTGTAGCTGCAGTACAGCGTTTTAACCACTGCGCCAGAGCAATCATAACAGCAAAAGGCTACATTTTGTGCACCCAAGCCCTTGACAACAGCACGACTACAGAAGCTGCCTGTAGACCTGCAAAGTTCAAGTGTCCTTTTGAATTTCGGATTCAAATAAAAATCCAGGATCTCTTCCTCAGCTGGTTTGGGTATCCCTAACACGGATGAATCAACACCACACGCAGAGTCTTCAAACCCTAGAACAAAATATAAATTCAATTGCATATACTGTACATTAACTCACTATGTGGATTCACCCCTCCAACAGAAACGTATAGGAATTAGACCTAGACCAGATTGGCAAGGGCTTGGCAGTCAAAATGGCAACAGCAGCTCCAACCTCTCCACCTTCCCTGCTCTTTTTGATTAAAATTTCTTACTCAAAAGTCCTGATTAGAGATGGGAGTATTCATATTTGTATATGAATATCGCCACAAAGCTGGACTTAATATCCGTCCATTCATGCATCCGGCAGCGGTGGCGGCCTCACTCATCCTTCCAATCGCTCCCCGAACGCTGCTCTCTTCCCGCTCGGCTGGCCACTCAGCAGCCGTGCAGGGAGACTCATCCTCTGCCTGGAGTGGCTAGTCGAGCAGGAAGAGAGTGGCGCTCCAGGAGCGACGAGAAGGATGAGTGAGGCCGCCGGCAGATGCATGAGTGGACAGTCCAGTCTCAGGGGCTGGACCCTCGTTAAATCCAGCTGCATGGGGATATTCACATTCGTGTACAAATACTCCCCATCTCTAGTCCTAATCATTCTTTGTCCCATCCTTTGGGGCTGAACCAATATTTCATAGCAGCTACACTTATTCTGAGCCTCAACAACTCTAAGATTTGAGACAAAGAAACTACATTGGTGTTACCCAATACTTTTTAGAATTTTTAAGAGAGTGAACTTGGGAGCTACAAAAGTATAGTGGTGAGAATACTGGACTAGGACCCTTGAAACTACTCTTCTGTGAAGCTTCCAAAGGCCTGCCGCTATCTTTTAGACAATCCTACCCTTCAGGGCTGTTGTGACTATAATAAATAGGGAGGAAGACTATATAGGTAGGAAAGCTAGGAGGTCAATATAGCAGATAAATAATAAACGGAGGGTGTTCTACATGCAAAGCAGGTACTTAGCACTGAGCCTTGGCCCTTCTCCAGTAATCTAATCAATGTTAAAAATTGGAGTCGGGGGCCATTGCTGTTTTTAAAGCTCTCATAATAAAAAGGTTCTTTCTGGAGGATATGTAGGAGGCAGATACAAGTGAAAATGTAATTACATGACAATTAGAATTGTAATCCCATCCTTCTGCTTGTCTGCTTTATAAATCTAGCTCATTTATCTGGGACCTGGAGTGCTTCATTTGTACTTAATCATGTCCCACTACAAGGGGTTGCATAATTGATAGGGAAGAGCATCTTGGGATCTTTAAAATAAGGTGAACACCACTGAGGTTTGGCAGATTATTTATCAGAGAAATCTGTGCAGGTCCTTTTAGTTAACAGTACTTCAGAGATCAGTACCGACGGGAGAGGAAAAACAAGCCTACAGTTCTGGTTTGGATGTTGTTGTTGTTTTTAATATACAGTACTAAGAAAAATTAAGAAGGGATGTGTAAAACGTATGTTAAACTTCAGTAACAACCAGTTCTTAGAAAAGTTGCTCTGCTCTTATATACACCCCAGAATCCCAGTATGGCCGACTCTGAAAAAGTACAGTAACTTTTCCAAGCTGTAATATTTTGAAAAACTTAAAATATTTTGGGCAGAATCCAACTGGTGATTTATACTTACATATAGCTCAGTGTTTTAGGTATCAAGCTAGAGGTTGAGAGTTCAATTCTCCACGGTGCCTCCTTAACAGGGGCTAGACTTGATGATCATAGAGTCCCTTCCAGCTCTGCAGTTCTAAGATTATTATTAGTAGTAGTATAGCCCTTAGACGCAGTGATCCCCAACCTTGGGCCTCCAGATGTTCTTGGACTTGAACTCGCAGAAATTCTGGTGGTGGTGAAGGCTTCTAGGAGTTATAGTCCAAGGTTGGGGATCACTGCCTTAGAGCCTAGGTTCCCAACCTTTGTTACTCGAATGTTTTTGAACTGCAACTCCCAGAAACCCCAGCCAGCACAGTTGGTGGTGAAGGCTTCTGGGAGTTGCAGTCCACAACTCCTGAGTAAGCCAAGGTTGAGAACCAGTGCCTTAGAGCACATTTTAATTTCACTCACCTGAACAAGGCCCAGGCCACCAGTGCTGCATAGTATTTGAGACCTCATATCCTGCTGCAATGCTTCTTGGGTATGGTAGTTTTTGGGGAAGCATCTTCTGTTCAGCCTAGAGAGAGCAGCAGGGCTACAACATCCAGGAGGCACTGCAAAAGGAAATCTTTCCTAGAGTACCATTCAGCCTCAGAGGATCTGGGCCTTGAGCAGGTGAGTGAAATGAACCTGCCTGCAAGTATTGACCTGTGTGGGATGGAACTCTCAGATTTCTGCCTGGGAAACGCTTGGAGAATTCTGGGAGTCAGGGTCCAGAAAAAAACCCATAATACACCCATAATAAAATGGCACAACTTTTTCCAAGATACCACAAGGATGTATACAGTATCTCTTTGGTTAAGTGTGAAGGTGGTCAACTTCAGCACATGCAACAGCAATCCCCAAAGATTCTGCTCTTTTCTGTTGGAAGGGTCTAACACTCCCCGAAGGAGTTGAGCACAGCACAGAGGAATAACAGTCTTTTGCCTTTAGACTTCAAGTGCTACACATTCATTTAATCTAACTGGTGGGCTACATTTGACAGTCAGAGACATCAGGAGGGGCAGGGTTTTGCCCAAGACATGTTATGGCCTGAGGCAAAAAAATAAAATAAAAAAAAATTGATGTTTCCCATGATTTGATGGACAAGTCAACAGGACTGTCAACAAGATTTTCCTTTAATCGGGCTAAAGGGGAAAAACCCTCTATGGTGCCCGAATATGACAGTTGTCTAGGTCAATGGTTCTTAACCTTGGGTTACTCAGGAGTTTTGGATTGCAACTCCCAGAAGCTTTCACCACCGTGGTGACTGGGGTTTCTGGGAGTTGCAGTTCAAAAACATCCGAGTAACAAAGGTTAAGAACCACTGGTTTAGCCCACAGTGCTACCACGTCCCTATACTACTGGATATAATACAGTATATGGTTTCTAGAATAGCTGCAGAAACAAAAAAACATGGTCTAGGTCAATGGTTCCCAAATGTTCTTGGGTTCTCAGGATGTTCTTGGACAAACTCCCAGAAGCCTTCACCACTAGCTGTGCTGACCAGGATTTCTGGTTGGAGTCCAAGAAGATATGGGGACCCAATGTTGAGAAGCACTGGTCTAGGTTAGGGGACACAAATACACCTCAAACAGCAGATGGTGTCACCTCTCAGCATCTGCTGTCTGAGGCAAGGATTTAACTCTGCCTAAGCTGAGGCTCCAATACTTTGGTCATCTCATGAGAAGAGAAGACTCTTTGGAAAAGACCCTGATGTTAGGAAAGTGTGAAGGCAGGAGGAGAAGGGGACGGCAGAGGACGAGATGGTTGGACAGTGTCACCGAAGCTACCAACATGAATTTGACCCAACTCCGGGAGGCAGTGGAAGACAGGAGGGCCTGGCGTGCTCTGGTCCATGGGGTCACGAAGAGTCGGACATGACTAAACGACGACGAACAGTAGGGCCAGCTCTTTGAAGGGGGAATAAAGAGAACACACAAACACAGATGATCTAATGTAATGCGATATAACCGCTTCCTCCTCATCTCTAGCCCCTCTCTCACAGGGTAGCAACCTTTTGACAGTGTTTGTAGAGTGCGGGTAGGAAGCTGCCTTCTCCCATATTGGCAACCTGAGGTTTTAATCACTGTAATTATTCAGTCATAGTAGGCTTGTGTTTCTGTGTTCATTTATGCACAGACATATTTTACTCTTCACTTTTTTAAATGGTGGGAGCTACTGTATCCCAGAGCTTGGAAATATTACTTTTTTAGACTCTTAAGTCCCAGAATCTGCCATGCTGAAAGGCAAAAAGGACGATTCTGTATCCCCACCCCCACCCCACCCAGATAATAAAAGCCCTTTCAGAAAGGAAGGATGAAAAACTAAATCAAGCCCTAAAAGCAAGCTGTGCTGCTACCATTAAACAGTTTCCCATCTGGAGTGCTTGTGTGACATACAAGTGTCAGGCTGTTCTGTTCCAACGCTCCCCTGTTTCATCTGTCATAAATAATAAGTCTGATTCATTTGCAGAAGGTTTCTTAAGCCTTGTGGATGATCCAGATTTAGATGCATTATCCCTAGTTTCGCCACCACCACCGCTGCTGTTTTTGTACTTCAGTGAGACTATGTCCTGCAGGATTTCCAGTGTGGTGTAGTAGTGGATAGAATGACAGATTAGGACTCTGGGGAACAGGGTTTGAATCCCCACTTGGCCGTGGAAACTCACTGGGGGACTAGAGTTGGTAAAACCAATCCTTAAATATCTCACTTACCTTAAAGGCCCTATTAAGGTCGCTATAAGTCAGTTCCAAACTGACAGCACAGAATACACAGGCATCCTGCAGAAAAGCGCCTCCAATTTATTAGCCTTTTTAAAAGAAGAGCAAAACTGGTATGTGACAAGAAAACCCCAATTCTGTGCCAAAGAAATTGCAATAATTAAACAGAAGTTATTTAAATACAGAGCTGGCTGAATAGGTCAGTGGCTTGGGTATCCGGTTGCAGAGCCAGAGGTTGGGAGTTTGATTCTTCACTGTACACCCCAGAAGAGCCAGCCTATGTGGCCTTGGGCAAACTGCGCAGTCCCAGGGCACCCCCAGAGGAAGGGAACCATAAACCACTTCTGACTTTTCTTTACCTGGAAAATCTGAAGAGTGTCACTATTAATCAGAATTGATTTGATAGCACATCATCATCATCATCATCATTAAAATGTAGATAACTTATCATAGTCTGTTCTAATCCTGTAGTGCCTGTACATGGAACAAAGGATGTTACAGGTTAGTCCTCTAGATATAACACCAGCCCATCCCACCTACCCTAAAAGACTCATCTACTTTTTTTGTTTCTGCAGCTATTCTAGAAACCATATACTGTATTGTATCCAGTAGTATAGTTGGGTCAGAGCTTCCAGGTTAAAGGTCCAGGATGTTCTGGGCAGCAGGGACTATGACATCATCCTCTATGCCTCTGAGGCTTCCCTGTTTCCTCTGAAGCTAATCTAAAATAATCACAATAAACAGGAGAGATGTATAGCATTTGGGTTGATTTTCCCAGGAAGAGGATATTGTTGTATATTATGCTTGTTTTAGTGCAAAGCATTTTGTGGTAGTTTGGACCTGAATAGGTAATGAAGAGCTATTAACATTACAAAAGGCTGGCTCATTATTTGCAGGCTAATCCAACTGCCCAAATTTTTGAAGTTTCCTGCAGGGGATGCTGGCTATGGGAACTGTTATGATTAGCATCTACACTTCCTACACTACTACTGCATCATGGGCTTAAGTCCTGGGAAGGTGGAGAAGTATCTATTCCCCTACCTACCTACCCAGTCTCTAAGACACAAATGAGCAACTTCGGTAAGGGTGGGGAGAAATTTTGCCAACCCATCACAGGCTGTACTGCTCCAAAAAGAGCCTTTTCCTCACTTTTGTTTACAAAATCCATTTTATATGTGTAGCCTATATAATTAAAAAAATTGTAAACCGCCCGGAGAGTGCTTGTAGCGCTATGGGGCGGTATATAAGTCCAATAAATAAATAAATAAATAAATAAATTATATGTTGGTTGCTGTCAAATCACTTTTGAAGAATTAGAGATCTATTTTCCGTATGATAAATCATATGTGCAGTCAAAATCTAAGTCACTGTTAAGATGCATGAGGTAGGAAAAACAAATAATTTCTTTGTGTACTGGAGCGTTGGTCTCTTGTGCCTGTACTGCATGTTTTTTTTTCAGGGAACGCAAAAGCCAGCTTAGCTTATACCATATCAACATTTGTGTTTTCAAGTTGTGTTGCTTATCATCCATTAAAATTCCAGCAGAACAAGCTGGGAGCAAAGAAAAACCTATCAATCTGTGGGAAATGCCACTAAGTCTTCTAGCCAAAGGCCAAGCTGAGGCCTTGAGACTGTGTAGGGGAAAAAAACCAAGTTTGTAACTCACTCAGGTTGAAGTTTCAGGGTTGTTCGGTTGCACTGGGATATTTCCAAGTTACCTCTGGCTACACTTCAGAATTAGAGCATGGAAATGTTGCTTTTTTGGGATGATGATGCCCAGAATCTGGGATTCTTGGAGTTACGCTCCCAAAGGTTTCCCCGTCTCTGTTCAGAAGAAGCCTAGAAAGACCACGTCTGCAGCATCCCATTCTCTGAGATTTCAAGTCCCAAACCTGAGACCAAGTGGGCTGGCCTCTGTAATATCCTAGGGGTGGGAGCTGGTGCTGTCACAGAGGCAAGACAAGCGAGAAGACTAGACCGGCTTGTGGTCCAATCAACAATGGAACCAGACATAGAGAGGATCCTGGTAAATAGGTGCAGAACAGTGGTGAAACCACCAATTAAATAACGTGGCCACCTAGAATAGGGGTTTTGGGGAATCCAGTGACCATTTAGGTCACACTATGTACCCAGAAGGTACACCAGTTGCTGTCATTCCCATGTTTTTGTACCACCTACTACAGGTTACCTACAGTTTTTCAAGCCCCATGCTGCTACCAGGGTCTTTTGGAAGTTATATTCTTTTCCCTCTACACCCTTGCTGCCAGGAGCTGTACCACTAGACAACTCACGAGTCATGAAGCCAACGGTTCCCAAACTGTGTGCTGTAGTGATCTGGGACACCTGCAAATCCAGCTGGGGTGCCACGGAATCCATGGAAGTACTCCCATAGAATCTGTGGAAGTACTACTCAGATCAGGCTTCCCTCCTCGCCTCCTTCACCCAAAGTATCACATTAGGGGAGCTGCAGCCAGTGGCCAGTAAGTCAAGGGCAGCCGATAGTTGAAAAAGTTTGGAAATCACTGCAGAAAGCCATCACTCCAGTTATTTGGCTTTTCTCCAAATAACAATGATAGACACATGCACTGACTGGTTCTTCCCAACATCCACCCACACACCATCGTCATTCTTCACATCTGCCTTTCAATTGCATGGATACCGCACAGTGCAATAGAAGTAAAATTACCTTGGGTGCTGAGCCTCTGAACCCTGGTGCCAGTTGTGAGATGGTCAGCTGGGTTTCAAATCTGTTCACACACAAAAAACAACTTTTCTCCTTCACCAGGGCTACTTGCTCTCTGATTTGTCTTCCTATCTGCAGACTCAAGGAAACCTAGCAATTCTCTGGAACTCCAGCCGGTACCCAAGTTCTAGCAATGTCGTTGTTCTTTAGTCGTGTCCGACTCTTTGTGACCCCATGGACCAGAGCACGCCAAGCCCTCCTGTCTTCCACTGTCTCCCGGAGTTTGGCCAAATTCATGTTGGTTGCTTCGATGACACTGTCCAACCATTTCATCCTCTGTCGTCCCCTTCTCCTCTAGCCCCTACACTTTCCCAACGTTATTTAATCATAGAATAGTGAAGTTGGAAGGGGCCTATAAGGCTATCAAGTCCAACCTCCTGCTCAATGCAGGAATACAAGTCAAAGGATATCTGCCAGGTGGTTGTCTATGTTTCTCTTGAATGCCTCAGTGTTGGAGCACTCATCACCTTTCGGGATAACTGGCTCCCCTGTCTTACTGCTCTGTTAGGAAGCTTTTCCTGAAATTCAATTGAAATCTGGCTTCCTGTAACTTGAGCCCAGTGTTGCGTGTACTGCACTCAGGAATGATCAAGAAAAGATCCTGCCTTTCCTCTGTACAACAGTGTTTCAAATATTTGAAAAGTGCTATCATACTGTATCTCCCTTCAGTCTTGTATCCTTGAGGTTAAACATGCCCGGTTAATTCACTCTTTCCTTTTGTAGCCCCATCACTCTGTTGGCTCATCGTCAACTTGTGATCTACAACAATTCCAAGATCCTTCCCACTTGTAGTATTGCTGAACCCCATCTTGTAACTGTGTGTTTAGTTTCTTTTTTCCAAAGTGCAGTACTTTGCACTTATCCCTGCTTAATTTCATTCTGTTGTTTTCAGCCCAACGCTCAGGCCTATCAAGATCATTTTGAATTTTGTTTCTGTCTTCAAGGGTATTAGCTATTCCAACCAATTTTGTGTCATCCGCAAACCTGACAAGTATTCTTTACACTCCCTCATCCAAGTCATTAACAAAATGTTGAAGAGCACCGGACCCAGGACTGTACCTTGGGGTACCCCACTTGTTACTTCCTCCTAGTTGGAGAAGGACCCATTAATCATCACCCTCTGAGTACGATTCTGTAACCAATTGTGTATCCACCTGACACTTGATCTATCCAGCCCACGCTTAGTTAGCTTGCTAATCAGAGTATCATGGAGCACTTTGTCAAACATTTTGCTGACATCAAGATATATTTACAGCATTCCCTCTGTCTATCGGGGAGGTTAGCCGATCAAAAAATAAGGTAAGATTAGTCTGGCAGGATTTGTTCTTGACAAATCCATGTTGGCTTCTAGTTATTGCTGCATTGTTTTCTAGATGCTTGCATAGTGACCATTTACAACTTGTCCCAGAATTTTCCCTGGGATTGAAGTCAGGCTGACTAGTGTGTAGTTCCCACATTCCTCTTTTTTGCCGTTTGTGAAGATAGGGACAACCTTAGCCCTCCTCCAGTCCTCTGGCACCTCACCCGTTTCCCATGATTTCCAGAAAAGAATGAACTGTGGTTCTGAGCGTTCTTCAGCCAATTCCTTCAGTACTCTTGGATGCAGTTCATCTGGCCCTGGAGATCTGAACTCATGACCTGGCGTGGTATGATGTGTCAGTATGACTCAAGGTGGTATGTTGTGTCAGTCTTGTCTTGCTTAGATCAGAGAGAGAGAGAGAGAGAGAACGAAAGAAAGAAAATCCCCAAAAGCTACAGAAGATAAACTTCTTCAAAGAAGTAAAATTATTGTTTATTTTTAAAATAATTCCTCGAAATGTCCTAAGGAGAAGCAGTTCTTTTAAAATAAGACTTTTTGAGGATAGGTTTGGACACCAGTTCTAGTAAAATCTGTGCTCCCTTACAATCAACCAAGAGAAATGGGTGCATCAGGCAGAACTTTTTTACCATGTTAAAGACTCCTTTATCACCTTTAACTCTTTAAATGCTACATTTCTTTATATACTACCATCTGAACATGCAACCAGTATTCTACAGTGATACATGCCTATGAGAGTTTGGGTGCATATTTCTAATGAAGACATGGACCAGCTGTTGTTTGTTTCCCTGGGGTTCGGAAGGTCTGAACGTCCAATTTAATGCTGTGTATGGGGACACAGAAAATGCCTTGAGTCGGGAACCTAGGCATCACTTCATCAACTAAGCAGGTAGAAAGAATCAATCAATAGGAAACAGAAAGCTCAGTGAGCACCAGAATGACATGATTTAGAGTTATGAGATTCACCCTTGCTTCACTATAAATAGAGCAAGGATAACTCACCCAAGCTTATAATGTGGGCCCGGGAAAAATTAGTCATTGACCTAAAAATGCTTTTTGCTGGAACTTAGTAACTACATTCTGCAGAGCATAAAAAATAATCAGAGAAAAGAACAAAAGTAGACCAAGGAATACCATATGGTGAAGTGAAGAACAGTCAGTGCCAGTTGAGGCAGAAGTCAAAACAGCAGAAGACATAACACAATGTTATTTTTATATATGTTTTTCGGGGAAGCCATGTTAGGAAAAGTTAACCATCACTGGGTCTGGTGGCTATGGTCTCTTAAGCAAGCAGCTGTTTCCCTACAGAAGGAGTGTGGTTCATCAGATGACCTAACTCAATCCTTAGTTTCTCTTAGCATGTAAGATTGGAGAAAAGTTGCCAAGTAGAAGGTTTTAGATTTTCTTGCTTATTGTCTTTCCTTTCCCTCCTCATCGAGGCTTAAGACAATGGGGTCTCAAATGTGAGGCCTCATGTATTTCTTGGACTTCAACTCCCAGAATCTCTGAGGATTGGCTGCAGTAGCTGAGACTTCTGGGAGTTGAAGTCCATCAAAGATCCAAGGGCAGAAACCATGGAGAAAAACATTCCTTTTACCTTAGGCTCTATGGATTCCATCAGACTGGGATTTTATTGTTAAGTTCCATGGAGAATTGTGGCATTCACCCAGGTCATGAATATTCATATGCTATTTGCATAGACCAATGGGAGTGCTGGAGGGGCAGAGTCATGAGGTATAAGAGACTCAGTACAGTGGGGTCTTGACTTGAGAACTTAATCCGTATTGGAAGGCGGTTCTCAAGTCAAAAAGTTCTCAGGTCAAATCTGCATTTCCCATAGGAATGCATTGAAAACCATTTGATCCGTATCTGCTCTTTTCCGTCCATAGAAACTAATGGGAAGCTGCTATTCTGCCTTCGACCACTAGAGGGGGATATTTTGTTTCTTTTTTTCTTAGGTCAAGAAAGGTTCAGGGAAGGCAGGGAAAATACAGTCCAGGCAGTACCAGGCAGTCCGAAGACTGTCTCCCAATCCACTCTCTAAACGCTGGGAGGAGTGAGGAAGCAGACAGGCACCCTTTTCACTGGCCAACAGTTAACTGAAAGTTCACATTTTGCACTTTCCCTGCCTCCCACGTGGTTTTTTTTCAGTTCTTAACTCAAATCTAAGTATGTAAGTCAAGTCAATATTTTCCTATGAGAGTGGTTCTTAAGTCAAAATGTTCTTAACTCGAGCCGTTCTTAAGTCAAGACCCCACTGTAGTAGTAGTAGTAGTAGTTTAGATAGGGTTTTGAGGTGGAGGGTTAAGAGTGTTAGGGGGTTGAAGAGACTGAGAGAGAGATTTGGAGTTTGGGCGGGAAAGTAGTGGCTGAAAGGGGATAAAGGAGAATGTTTGTTTAAGAGATAACAACATTGCTTGTTCTGTCAACACCTGTATCAATAAACAATTTCTATTTGGTTCTTTTAAAATGACATATGGCCTGGACCTCGATTATTAATAATAGGAATTGTTGAAGAAATCAACTGGTGGCAGCTGAGGGGCATGTCGCGTGAGCTCTTTCTTTGGTGAAACAATCAGGGGCCATGAGGAACTGTGACAGAGACATTGCCATAGGTCTCTACAGATGACAGTGTCTTGTATTTTTCACTCCTGTGTTTTTTCATTCCCTTCCCTATTTCCCAGAAATATCCACTAAAAAGAAGAACCGAAAGAAACCAAATAATCAGCTTACAAGAAAACCATATTAGAAAACAGGATGTAAAATATCTAAAGAGTGGGAAAACAGGGAAATGCTGTACTTCAGCCTTCTCAAATAATAATAAAAAGGGGGGGTAGCTATCTATGTGCCGGAACACTTGTCTATCAAAAGAAATGTTAAATGATGAAGGAAGATATTTAGGAGTAGGAATTCAAATACAAGGAAAAACAATAAATGTAATTTCAGTATATGCACTAATAGAAGAAATTAACACAAAAATTACTAGAATTAGAAAGAGATGAATTGATTATAGCAGGGGATATGAATGGAGTAATAAATCCTAAAGCTGATCGGAAATCAGAAAATAAAATAAAAGAGAATCAGGGGAAACTACCCAAAAGTTTTTTTTGACATGTTGGATGTTTTCACATTAGAGGATATTTGGAGAATAAAACATGGAGATACCAGAGAATCGTAAAAAGCAGAGACATCACCTTGCCAACAAAAGTCCAAATAGTCAAAGCTATGGTTTTTCCTGTAGTGATGTATGGAAGTGAGAGCTGGACCATAAGGAAAGCTGAACGCCAAAGAATTGATGCCTTTGAATTATGGTGCTGGAGGAGGCTCTTGAGAGTCCCCTGGACTGCAAGGAGAACAAACCTATCAATTATAAAGGAAATCAAACCTGAGTGCTCACTGGAAGGACAGATCCTGAAGCTGAGGCTCCAGTACTTTGGCCATCTCTTGAGAAGAGAAGACTCCCTGAAAAAGACCTTGATGTTGGGAAAGTGTGAAAGCAAGAGGAGAAGGGGACGACAGAGGATGAGATGGTTGGACAGTGTCATCGAAGCGACCAACATGAATTTGACCCAACTCCGAGAGGCAGTGGAAGATAGGAGGGCCTGGCGTGCTCTGGTCCATGGGGTCACAAAGAGTTAGACACGACTAAACGACGACGACGACCAGAGAATACACTTTTTATTCAGGTAGACATAAATCATTATCAAGAATTGATCTGATTCTAACAAATAAAACATTCCTGAATTGGATCCAAGAAGTAAGAATCCTACCAAAACTATGTACAGATCATAATACTGTAAGATTGGTTATGAAAAAGGGAAGAGTACTCATGGAGATTGAATGAAAACTTACTAAAAGAGGAAGAAATTTTAGAATGGTTGAGGACCGAACTGAAGGAATACTTTAAACAAAATATGAACAAGGAGACAAAAATAAAAACAGTTTGGGAGGCAGGAAAATCAGTTGTATGTGGACTAATGATATAACATAATATAACAATAGTTTTCAAAATATCATTATATTTAAAATGATATCCATTTGCAAATGAGATGTGTCTGCCTCTTATCTTTTCTCTAGCACACAACCAATTCTTTTCAATGCTTCTGGCTCTGGGAATCTTAACTTTTGGTCTTGTTTATATGTTATTTATATTCCTCTCTCTGCTGTATCTTTTCCCATTTACAGCTATTCACAGCTGTACATGCTTTCTGGCATTTTATTGGGAGTCCTCCGAGTTAGCTGCCTCACTCTGTCTAATGTTGAGTTTCAACACATTTTCTCATCATATTCATGAGGGCTAAGAAAAATGCCAACCCATGATCAGAAAGATCAATGGGATGTGGGAAGCAGAGGGAGAAAACTGTCGAACGAAGTACAGTATCTGTCCTAATCTTAGAATTTTATGTGACTCATTATTACTTTTAGGAAACTTTTGTGTCAACTGGGAGCTTCTACTAGGATGGATATATCAGAAAGATTTCATCTGCAGTCTTGTGTGTCAGATAGTTTGGAATGAATTTGGAGCCAGTAATTGCAAGATGAACAGAAGCCCTCTTTCATCTTGTCTTGAAGAACACCTGACTCTCTTATTTTTGATGGCTAAATTGCATAGGAGTGCAGTGTTGTCCAGCTAATGCTATAGTGCATCCAGTAATCTGTTAAGTATAAAGGCAAAATGATGTCAAGACCAAAGATGCTGGTGTTCAAGCAAAGCATGCTGAAAGCTTCTGTAAAGATTTCCAGTCAGACCTGCCTTTGGCACAGCCAAGAAGGTGGGATGTTGTGCCAAGATTGCTAATGACACTAATTTAGACCATTAAAAATGGAAATGTTTGGGGGTATATTTTCAGAATAGCATCGATTATGGTGTTTCAGGCTTTATTGGGGGATTTGCACAAGTAATCCCTTCAAATTTATGCAGAATGTACACGTTCTTGAAAACCTGGAAAGGCTTGCCACAAGTCAAAAGCAACTTGATGGCATGCAATTATTATTAGAAGAGGTGGAAGGGGCAGAGAGTTATTTTTCCAGTTATAGGCCTTGCCTTTTGACTCCTACTTTCTTTAAAAATGCTTACTATACAAATGTAAAGTGGTTCTCATTGTATTTAGAAGGTATAGTTCGTCTTTTGTTTTCAAAGAACATGTTTAGGAAGTAATGCATCAGCATTAGCTGTGGGTTTTTTTTAAATGTTGTGTTTTTAAATGTTGTCTTATGCATGACACATTATGAAAACATTGCTTTTTAAAAATTTGCTTGCAAAAAAAGTATTTTAACATAGAAAAAAGGCCAAAAATAGCCAAAAATCTGAACTCACTGCCCCCTGAACACAGAGCATGGCCTAAAAAATAAGAAACAAATGTTATCTTCCTTCATACAGATACTGTTCTTAAACTTTCTCTGCCCCTAACATTTTGTGTTATGGACAAGTGTTGTGATTTGCAATATGTACTTCCAATGTCTGAGGAAACAACTTGACACAAAGTTATTTCACACAGATAATCTAGTACATAAAAAGTGTAAGAGTCAATGTGGTCTTCAAGTAAGAATAAGACTCAGGAGATCTGCGTTCAAACCCTTGCTTGGTCATGGAAACTCATTGATGTGTGGCAGTGTTGAGACCACCCCTTAAATATGTCATATACAACAGAAGCCCTACTAGGGTTATCCTAATTCTGATGCAACTTGATGGCATTTAAGAACAGCAACAACAAACTGAATAATAAGGAAGTCCACCTTCATTGTGGGGTGGATGGGTTTAAACATCTGAAAACCTAGATATCACTTTAGATTGTTTCAGGGTATGGTAAATCATTTGCAAAGTTTCAGAATAAATTTGGCTCCCTCTGGTGGTTTTATCCTGAATTAAATGTTGCTGATTTTTAACCTAATAAGATTTAAACAATTACCATAGAATCATAGGAGCCTATAAGGTCATCAAGTCCAACCCTCTGCTCATTACGGGAATCCAAATCAAAGCAGATCTGACAGATAGTTACCTGATTTTATCTTGGATGCCTCCAGTGCACCACCCGAGGCAACTGGATCCATTGTTGTACTGCTCTAACAGTTACGTTTTTCCTGATATTCAACCGAAATCTGGCTTCCTGTAACTTAAGCCTATTATCATGTGTCCTTCATTATAAGATGATCAAGAACAAATCCTGCCTCTCCTCTGTATGACAGTCTTTCAAATATTTGAAAGTGCTATCATATTGTATCTCCCCTCAGTCTTCTTTTCTTGAGGCTAAACATCTCCAGTTCATTCAGTCTTCCCTCATAGACGTTGGTCTATAGTCCACTGATAATCTTTGTTGTAGCAACTGGATTCAGGCCAAGCTCAGCTAGGGAAACAGAATGCTTACAATAAATATGTTTGATTATTCAAGTATTGTTTGCAGGTTGTATATTTTAACTATACTATTCTGCTTACAACATCATGAAGTTTATTGGCCAGCAATGTTCCACCTTTGAACCAAGCTAAACATATATCACAGTAACATAAAATCTTATCTCGCCATGCCTTGATAAATCAATTTATGAAGAAGAATATGCTTTTAAGACATTATAAAGTGTTTCTTGGTTTTCTATTAATAGCCATGCTTATTTAGTCCACACAGCATAGTTATTTCCTCAAGTAATGATTTATTATTACCAATATTTCCATCTTGACCTTCAATTATATTGCAAGGGTAATTTACAAAGGTGGCAAAATTATATTATGAAATACAAAAGATACAATAGCCTAATGTCAATAACATATGGCATTAATTGCTGTCTTAGTATTATGCTTAGACTTGTCTAATTTAGATCAGCAGAACAAGAAGGTATTTTCTGAAATTGTCAGATAAGGAAACATAGATGACAGAAACATTTTCAGGTTTTCGCTGGTTTATAAGACCAGGCATAGAAATGCTGTAGTGTCTCTGCTTCCTTAGTATGAAAACTAGTATGGTTCCTCTCTTGCTCTGTTTTCAGCCTTCCAAGAAACCTGTATGTTTTGCCCAATGGCAGGGATAGCCTTCATCCAACTAATGGATTTCATATTTTCAGAATGGAGGATCAGCCACTGGCAAGTTGCAACTAGGCAATTTTGGCTCCTATTTCTCAAAACTTGTGACACAGTAAAGGCTATATCAAAATTTTAATCTCAGAACAGACCCACTGAATGAAGTGGATCTGTTAATTCAACACTTATGTAAACCACATTGATTCGGTGGCTCTTCCTCTCATTACGACTAACTGCATTTATCTCTAAGATATTTATTGGCTGAATTCCTGTTACTTTCTCAGCAGGTGGTACAGTCGAATTCACTTGCTTCTAGCTGGCAATTAAAGAGTCGCTATTGTGAGTTTCTGTACTAATGGCTTAGTGTATGCTCAAGAATCCTCATGAGGACTCTTCAATTGCAAGCTGGACCTGAATGAATGTTAGGCCATTTGCCTTCCATCTGTGTAACAAAGCAACAGAATTTTAGCCAATCTCTCTCTCTCACACACACACAGAGACATATTATATACAGTACATATGCAAACACATACAGTACATATGACTGGGGTGGGACTGTAGACTTGACTCTGCAAGCTCCTTGTTCTTAGTGTAGTCGCTCTTAAACCTTAAGCCTGTTACCATGATTTTTTCCCCTTTTTATTGTTTTGAGTCAATCCATAGCGTTCCTTCCCAAATACTGTATGCACATACAATTTCACCATGGATACTTGGCTAGAGAAGGGTTTGTGCTCCTAATTTCCTTCACTTTTACTGAGAATGAGTGAAGTTGTGGCCCACATCAATGTGCATTTCTGAAAGTGGAGAAATAAGATTAAGGTGTTCTTTCAAACCCAGTGGCAAGGCTGAAACAGAGGGCAGAACGGTGTGCTATATCATGAGCCTGTCATTAGCAACTGAAATGTGTTAGTGTTTCAGAGATGTTATTCAGGCCAGTCATATTTATAAACTTGTCCTTAACTCCCAGGGAACAGTCACAAAACAAAGAGAGCAGGCTCATTTCCAAACTACAGGGGGCATGAAAAGCTCTTGCTGTGACAATCAGATATATCTTCAGTGTTTAAGGAATTACTTTTTTCCCTGGTTACACATTCTCTGTTACATGTAGTTTGTCTGCAGGGGATATGGCAAAAATCTCTCTTCGGCTGCTTGTGCGCCTACTTTCCCACCTCTTCCACCAGCACCCGTGAAGACAGTGTCAGTGTAAACAATATGGAAATCACATAGCATAAGAGTAGCAGAAACATACAGAAAAGGTGTGCTTACCTAATATATTTATATTTTAATTCTGTTATGTTTCAAGACATAGCGGGCCAAAATAAATTTGGATTTGTGATAAAATGAAGCAGTTCCCAAAGGGAGAAAACATTCTTTTTCAGTTAAATTTAAGGTCATCCCACATCCCACGTGTGATATGTACTCTCAAAACACAAAACTATTTTACCTTTGAATATGGTCTGCAAAGACTCTACACACGACTACAGTGGTGCCTCACTTAACAATTGCCCCGCATTACGACGAATCCGCTTTATGACGATCTTTTTGCGATCGCAAAACGATGGTCTAAATGGGGGGATTTCGCTTTGTGATGATCAGTTCCCTGCTTCGGGAACCAATTCTTCGCAAAACGATGTTTTTAACAGCTGATCAGCGGTTTCAAAATGGCCACTGGCTTTCAAAATGGGCCCAGCTGTTTTCTAGGGACGGATTCCTCGCTATACAGACAGCAAAAATGGCCGCCGTATGGAGGATCTTCGCTGGACGGTGAGTTTTTACCCCATTGGAACGCATTGAACGGGTTTCAATGCGTTTCAGTGGGGTTTTTATTTTCGTTTTACGATGTTTTCGCTTACTGGTGATTTTCCTGGAACGGATTATCGTCATTAAGCGAGGCACCACTGTATTGTAGAGAGGCTAACAGTGCAATCCTATGCATGTCTACTCAATTCTCTGTCCAAATGGGGATTAGTCCAAAGCAATCCTGCGCATAGGATTACCTGGGAGTAAACCCTGCTGATTCCAAGCCAAGACATACCTATAAACAGACATGGATAGGGTTAAGTGAAAGCATCACTGACCTAGCAACTGAGCCTGCTGACTTGGCATCTTTCTCAGATTACCTGGGAGTAAACCCTGCTGATTCCAAGCCAAGACATACCTATAAACAGACATGGATAGGGTTAAGTGAAAGCATCACTGACCTAGCAACTGAGCCTGCTGACTTGGCATCTTTCTCAGCTTGTCCTTCCCCTCCCCCCCCCCCCCAGCTCATGGCATCTGGAAAGCAGCATTTCATCTCTGTTTCTGCCAAAGCAAAGGCCTTATGTTATGCCCATATAAACACAGCTAAAAACAAATAACTATTTCCTTAAAGGAACACTTTCCATATGGAAAGGGATTTCTTTATTCCATTAGATGGTATCATCTTTATTGGATATAAGTGATCAGTGACACTTCTATGTTAGTTATTATTGAACATGTTCCATTCAGTTCAATGGATTGGCTGTCGTTGGGGACAACACCTTGTTTCCAGGAAATGCAGATCTGGCACATAGCTTTAAATAACACAAGAGTATCTTCAGTTTAGGCAGCCTACCTTGACTCCATAATTTCTTAGGCTAATTCTTGCTAAGTAAGCAATAGCTCTGCGCTTACACTCTGACAGAAGTGTGCAGATCTGTACAGCTCTGAAATTCCTCAGGGAGCATGGCCACAAAAACACACAGCTACATGCTTCTGCTGACTTGTGGAAACATATGTCCACAATTGCTAATTTGGCAAATGGAGTTCAGATGTCTGTACTTTACAAATCTTATTTCCTCATTTCAGAGTGTGTCTCCACACACACACACACACACACACACAGGTATATTTTAAAACTTTCTAAGCACTGTCTGACAACACAGTACATAGATCAAAAGGTCTTCTGTATCTTAAGAGTTTTCAGAGATTCTAAAATCTGTAAGCAAGTGATTGTGGACTCTAGATGTTTTTTTCCTAATGTTTTACTGTCATTTTCAGAGAATCAGATAAAAACACTCTGAAATTTAAATCTGAATCCATTTGACAGTCCCAAGTACAATAGGCCTATTAATGCAATGTGATTTACAGAAGTGTTGACTTACCATTGATTCAATGGGTCTGTTTTGACTGGGGCTAGCAACTGAAGTTAGGCCAATTGATTCCAACTCTATACCAACTACTACCTGATTTTATCAGTAATTTGAGCTTCTGTATGTCCACAAGATGGCAATAGACAACTGCAACAGAAATCATTTCACAAATAGTTATCAGAGAACTGTGAGGGACCCACAGTGTAACTTTCTATGAGGTAGTTTATTTTTTGAGGGCAACCAAAGTATAAATGTCTTGAAGCCCCATCTCTATACAGAAGCAATATAAAAGCCTGTTGTCAGGATCAGATAATGGAATATATTTTTTTCCATGCTGTTTATGGATTTCACAGGGCAGCCAGTTGGTGGCTGTGAAAACAGACCCAGGACTTGATGGATCTTTGGCCTAATCTACCCTATCCTTGACTGTATTTTTGTGCAAACTCGTAGCAGTAAATAGCAATAATGTGAATCAGTTCTTATACAGTCGCCTAAAGCACACCCAATTTCAGTTTAATGGGATCCTTTAAAATCTCCCACACCTTACAGAATCCTCCACAGTGTAAAAAGGCTCTCCAGTCTGAAGCCTCAATTGTACTCTGATGACTCTTTTATATTTTATCGTTACATTGCAGTATCGCTCCGCATAGCTTCATACAGAGTATTCTGAAGAAGGACATCATTATAATTCATTCACTGCACAGCTAAGTTAGTAGACTCTTCCCTTGTGGTAAGATTTGTAGGTTTCTTTTTATGTCTTAGATGATTTAAAAGAAAAGGGGGGGGGAAGAGAAGAAAAACAGCTGTCATGAACACATCTGGCAAAGTGTTTTGATCTGGTATGAACCAGACCATATTAAAGAAGGCAGCCCTCATAAAATGCCACAACAAAGCTTCAGACTTTTGATCACAGGAAAAGGGCAGTCCCTCCAAGGGCAGTAAACTACAAAGGAAAACAATAACTTGGCTGAAAAACAAGACGCACGAGTGACATAAGTACACCCACTGTCATTGTACTGGGATAACCACATCAGCCTCCGCTACAACAGTCATTCAAAGGGCAGGAAAAGCCTCAGCAGGTGACAGCATTTCCCTTCCATCCTTGCTGCCACTTGACTCTAAAAAGATCTCAAGGTCCTCTTAACATGATGTAGCTTCTCACCACTGCTGCCACTGTAAATCTGCATGATTCGTATTTCCTGATGCCAGCAGCTATGACCGTCATTTCTGACCTGAGAAGCAAGAGGAGCAATGGTGAGCAGGTGCATGTTAGGACTAGACAGGAGACACACAGGGTTCAAATCCTATAGAGTGGGAGCAGCAATCCTAGTACTGTACATTGGAATGCCAATAAGGACCAAGACTAGGTAGCTACAGAAATAGAATCTAACAGTATCTTGTACAACAGTGGTTCACAACCTTGGGTAACTCAGCTCTTCTTGGACTGCAACTCCCAGAAATTCCAGCGAGCACAGTTGGTGGTAAAGGCTTCTGGGAATTGCAGTCTAGGAACACCCCAAGTTGGGAACCACTGCTGTACAGTAAAGTCGATGGTGGCAGAATACAACAGTGTCCTGTACAGTAAAGACTATGATGCATGCTTTCACTGAAAGAATCATATTAAAGGTAGCCTTTCAAATATCAGTCCGAGACCAGATGATTTTCAGCAGGTCAGAGAGAACCATCTTGATAAAACAAAATAAAAAATAAGTGGCAGTGACTTTGACCACAGGATCAGTACAAAATAAGAGAAGATATTTTTAAAAGTAACAAGGTACAAACATTTCTAAACATCTGAAATCATACTGATTCATATTTTTACTGAAATGAAGGATGACACTATCCTCTTTTAACTACTATGATGTATTTTTACTAAATACACAAGATGATGCTGGCACCGAGGTTATGGAACCAGATCCCAGAGAAGCTTATGCCTCGCCCCCTCCCTGTGCTGATTAAGGAGGCAGCTAAAAACACTAGTTTTCAGGGAAGCCTTTCACATCAACCCTGACTGAATGCTTCGCCTCCTGTTCTGTTTCAGTTTCAAAATTGGTTCAGTGGCATGGGTTATTTAAGTTTTTTGCAATTTAGTGTTTTGTGGTGCTGGTTTTAACTGTTTGTAAACCACCCAGAATAGTGCTTTGGCACTAATGGGGTGGTCTATAAATGAAAGTAATAAACAAAATAAATAGAACACGCAATTCCTGCCACCTTTGACCTTTGAAGGGCAACTTTGTGAAATCATGTGGCAAGCCTCTGCCAAGGCTGTTGATGGGTAAGCACATGGACTCCATGACTGAACTCTCTTGGTAAAGGTTCCCATTGACAATGAAGTCCAGTCATGTCTGACTCTGGGGGCTGGAGCTCATCTGTTTGCAAGCTGAAGAGCCAGTGTCGTCTGTCTGTAGACACTTTCCATGGTCATGTGGCTGGCATGACTAGACATGGAATGCCACTACCTTCCCACCAAGGTGGTACCTATTCATCTACTCACACCTGCATGCTTTCGAACTGCTAGGTTGGCAGTTGCTGGGACAAGCGACAGGAGGTCACCCCATCCCACATATTCAAACTACCGACCTTTTGACTGACAGTCCAGTGGCTCAGCGGTTTAACCTGCCACCCACATCCCCAAATACTGTTGGAGTACTTGTTTGTAAAAGCACAGGTAAATCAAGTGATGGTGTGGAAACAAGACAGAATGTTTATTATTAACTGCAAATGTCTGTCAATCATATTCAGAAGCTGATAAAAGCTATGGACCAAATATGTAAGCTTTTGTAAGAAAAGCAGTGCATAACTGTTTGTCAGTTGTTTAGTAGGTATCCTATTTCTAGGCAACCATTTTTCTTGCAATAGGTTTTTACTTTATTGTAGCCTAATTACCACACCTCTGCTCATTATTCCGCCTGCCTAGATGACAAACCAGAAACAGCAAGATATCCCTTCTAAGAAACTATTATACAGTAGTTTTAATTCACTAAGAATTCATATTGGTTCATTTATAGTAGTTGGTGTAATAATGTTCTTTAGAGTGAAAGCCTTCGCACTGATACCACAAAGCAAATTAACTCCACTGTGCGTGAACACTTTTCCAAGTCCTTAGATCTGAAGAGACAGGTAATCAACTAAAATACACAATTTTAGAGGGACTTAGGATCCCATTCCTTCTTGTACATTCCCCACAGTAGGGTCTGGACTCCCTGTCAGTTCACCATTTTTAGAACAAAATAAAGAAGGACCTATTTTGCTGCAACCTAAATACAGTACTTCATAGAAACATTAAAAGAAAAACAGTGCTGGTCCTTTTCTCAGAGAAAGTATCCTGAAATCATCCAAATACATTTAATTTTCGCTTCTAATGGAAAGCAAATTGTAGCCAACTAGAGCTCTCTAGAGAATTTGTTACGGTGGATCCACCATTTGATATATAATTTGTAGCATTAGCATTTACTGTATTATTATATTACTTTTAAAAAACACCCAGATATTAACTAACTTTAATTATAGCACATATCATGACTGAGAACATGGTCTGTTTTCTTCCTTAGTATTCTTTATTTTTCAATAAAGATGGTCCACTTCGTAAATTATTCATCTGCAGAGCATTTTGTAATTTTATTACACCCAGTTTTAACTGCAAAAATTAACCAAAGCCTAAGGATATTGTTTTAGTGCAAGGAAACATTACTAACCGTCACTCAGCAGGAAATCCTCCCATCGCTAGTTTGTGATAACTATGAACACTTGCTTGGCTTCAACATCTGCGCTGTATGATTGTATCCGTCTTTTCAAAGCTGAGTTCCAGATTGGAAGCACTCGCTGGGGAGTGAATCTACATGTTACATTAAATGTATAAGGTGCCACTAAATCTGTTTTCCTTCGGACTGTAAAGTTCAGGAAGAAACAATTTAATCCTTTCCTTCCTTGTTGAGATCTTGTAGGAGATGTATTCCAACCAGTGCATTACAATTAGCGTTTAAAAAGAAAGGTGCCCACTAGGTGCAGAAATCAGATCTATATTAAAGAAATGTGGGCTATGAGTTGATTAAAGAAAGAATACATTGTCACACAAATGCAAAATATTATAGTGAAGAACACACACCCCTCTCACTTGTGCCCAGTATGATAAAATAAACTAGTCTCCAGAAATGTAATTTATATCCCAGTACATCATATTTCAACTAATAAACCCCTCCCCACTCCAAAGGACCCAAGGAATTTAATAATGTTTCTACAGGTGCACTTCTACCAGTATGCAGAACTGACAGTGCTTGAAGTTGTATGAAATAACTTTAAAAATATAGGCCAGGGTGGCAGATCAATGTGCTACCTGCATGATGTAAATATTTTTTTAAAAATCCATATTATTTACAATAAGCAACAGAACAGAAAAGGGAAATCTATGTGAGCTGACTCAGGAGTTTTGCATCACAATTTTGGAAGCTAATCACAGAATATAAAAAGCAAAAAATATGTTTGCAAGAATTACTTCCCAACATGGTTCATTACTTTTAAAACTTTTGACTTGGGCTAGATATTCAAATAAACACGAAACACTGCAAAGTTTAACCAACATGGTTCTATTTAAAATCTAGTTTCAACCATGGCACTCAGTGACAGCAATACAATATTCTCTTCACAAAGCGATGAATATAAAAATATGCCATAAATTTATTTGTAAACTAGTATTCTAATACACGTATGTCTTGACAACATACTTTTTTATTTATATATAACTCTTTCCTGAGATACTTTGGGTGGTTTTTATTTTTATTGTTAGATGCATTATCTTTGATCACTTTAAAATACTGGTGCAAGTAGGATACTACCAAATTACACATTCAAAATAATTAATGCAAATATTGGGCAGAGGAGCAACTCTTACGCATGTTGCATTTTGAAAACATGGCGCACACACTGCCTTAAGCATCTGACTCTTTCTGGATAAGAAAAAGACACCTGAAGTTTCAACTAAGAATCTACAAAAATGCAGCAGAGTGTTTCAGGAATGTTAGAGGCTGGAGTAGAAGACAAATGATACAAAGGAAAAGTCATAATTCTTGTTGACTAGACATTGCCTGCAGAAGCTTCTGTACATGCTGTAGCCAGTTCACAGTTTCAAAATTGACACTAGTCTGTCTTGGAAGAGCAAATGTCTTTTAAGGTTTCTAGCTCTTCTATAAGTTTCTTGTTTTGTACTTCTAACATCGCGACACGACTCTCCAGACATTTCACATATTCTTTCTTCCGTCGTCGACATTCTTTTGCAGCTTCCCTGAAAAAGCAGAAGTAAAAAGGGCAACAACAACAAAAAAACACTTTTTGGCATGCTATGGGGGTGCAGTGATGAAGATCAGTATAATATGGAGACTGCAATGTTCTCTGAAGTTTGAAACAATTTTCACATCTTTCAGAAAACAACTAAGAAAAGCCAGGATCAACAAGGGCAACACACTGTCCCTTCCTCGAAGGTCACAGGGCAATCTGTAGAATTGCTTCATCTCATGCCTTGATTAGCGTTCATAGAAAAAAAAATTACTGTCCACGGCCAAGAGCCAGTTACTCTGCTTTGTGGCAGTAAAGATCTTTGAGGGCCTTGAGTTCCTCAATCAGAGTCTTGTTTTGGTTTTCAAGCACAGCCACACGATTTTCAAGACATTTGACATACTCCTTCTTCTTCCTGCGGCACTCACGGGCAGCTTCCCTGGAACCAACACAAGGCAAATGACTACAAGAGCCGTCACAATGCAAAGAAAACCTGGGTAAGTAAGATAAAAATTTCCAACACCAGGAATGCCAAACAGAACATGGTGAATTATAAGCCACACCACAATCACACCACAAAGCCAGGCAAAAATGATCCATAGACAGCACAGAAAAACAGAAGAAGCAACATAGGCTGGTTGTATAGATGCAAAGACTTTATTCCAATACAGATTACAAAACAGATATTTAAGTCAGATGTTAACTAGCACCTCTGGCTATCTCAGAAATGTGCATTTAAGTAACAGCACAATGCTTACAAACCCAGTATCTTCTGTTCCCTTAACATTATTTACATGCTCAAACAAATAACTGAAACATTATAGCCCATCCTTGCAAAAGTCAAATGGAACTATGTTGAAGGGGGAAAGTATGTTCTCTCTTCAGATTGAACCTAGATACCAGTATGAAATTTTTATTTATTTATTTATTTATTTATTTATTTATTTATTTATTTATTTATTTATTTATTTATTTATTTATTTATTTATTTATTTATTTATTTATTTAATTTATATGCCGCCCACACTACCCAAAGGTCTCATTTTACTGTAAATTCCTGGAGTACTGTATCATAAAAAATGTCACAAGTCCTTTGAAACAGGGAGGTATTTTTGCTTTTACTTTGGATCTCAGCTTTTGTAAAAAGAGTAAGTTAAACAGGAACACAAAGGCAGTGAGGTACACTCCCATCTTTGCCTCTTCCATTTGAAACTGTACCTAGCTGAGACTGGATTAAGGAGGAGGAGTGAAAGAAGATGTGAACCAGAATCACTGGCAACTTTAAATAGTTCCTGCTTCAATACATATTATTGTTCTTACTGACCTCAGGCATACTGTTCTGGGAGCCCTTTTGGTCAAGGACCAGCATGAAAATGCTAAAAAAGAAATACTGTAATTTATAGAAAGTTACAATGTTTAATAACTTAACATCCTGTCATAGGACGGAATCAAGTTGATGGCACAAATTGTTGTTTTTATTACCTTTTCCTGTACGGCAGATTGGTACTAGCCCCGTCCTGAACAATGTGGTGCTTTCTGGGAGTTGTAGTCTCAGTGTCCTTTAGGCTCTACAGAGAGTGCCTTCTGAAGAACTATAATGCCTATAAAGCACTGTGGCAGCTTTGATTTAAACAGATTTTAAAAAATCAAAAATTTTAAAATTTTAAATTGTGATTTAAATCAATTTGAGTAAAAAAAAGGATCGTTGATTTTTATTCACCCTAAGTAGTTTTCATTTTTGTACATTAACTACAGGCAGTGAAGGTCCAATACAGGTATGGAGGCTCCAAAACACGCCCTACTACGTGATCAAAATATAGGTGTCCGTAGAATCTGCAGGTGTGGGTCTGTGAGCGGGAACTGTCTGACCTCTTCCTGGGGAAATACTGGAAAATTCCAGGAACTGGAGTCCAAAAATTCTGATAGTCCCACCCCTATAGGATAGTGCTTTTGTATCACTTCCAATATATGTTTCATAATCTAAATTTTTCTTCCTCTACTAAGACAGTAAACAACTTCATGGCTTATAACACATTTGTAAACCACGTTATACCATATATTCTGCTTTGGGAACTTTTTGTTGAGAAATGGTATATAAATATTCTAAACAAGTGAACGAACAGATCTCCAGATAGATAATGAAGCAGGCATACAGGAGCGACAAGCACTTTGCCATGCCATCATTTCCTCATATTGTCTTAGCTCTCTCTAAATCATTTTACAGGATGGGATCCACCCTCACATGCAATGCATAAGCAGAAATCAGTTCTGTTTGCATGTGGGGGTGCATGAGATTTCTTTCCAGCAACAGCCCCTCAAGGAGTACTGCTCCAGGGTACTGATGCTCCTGATAATGGACACTAGACTGAATCTGAAGAGAGAAGCATGGGACAGAGAAAATCAGAATTCTGAGGCATGAATTTGCTTGGACGAACAAAAAGGCATGAGAAAAAGCAATATCATGAATGCAGCAAGCGATAGCAAGATGAGTTACAAGGGATTCAACTTTTCCCAGAAAAGCACATGCTATCATTAACTATTAGTCCCGTTAACAGACATCCATTGACATCAAAAAGAAGGCACACAGGAAATAAAAACAAAAAAGTGACAGGTAGGAGATTCAACACAACAACAACAACAAAATCCACTAAGCAAAGCAAAACAAAACAAAACAAAAACACCCAAGGGTTACACACCAACACCAAGATCAAGCAGAAAAAAACCACACATTCCACAGCAAATTCATTTTCCTGTAATAGATACAAAATGGGCAGCTGGAATAGAAAAACACCCTTAAGATTAAAATAAATCATATTTATCCTTGCTCTACAGAAACAGATGCCTTTTTTTCAACTGCCTTTCTCAAAGCGGCATTTCTCTTTAAAACCCTGGCAATAATTTTGATATATGCAGTTTTACATCCATTTTGCATATGCTAATTTAGAACAAACATAATATTTCATAATTTGCATATATTTCAGTGTAATCCATCAAAACATCTGTTTCAGGGGGCAGGGACTGCTACAGAACAATGATAATCGTTTTTGCCAACTAAGTAACATGCCTCAGAGATTTATTCCACAGTATTCAGAGCAGGTCCTTTTTTGGAGGTTTCAGGGCACAGAAATTAATCAGCAATGTCTGTAATGGGGGGATTCTTGGGGCGACTGTCCATAAAATAACACCACTGTCTCCCTGGCAACTGAGGAAATTACATGTCTGTTATGTGGGCACAGTTGCCATGATGGCAAACTTGCACTAGCAAACCACATGGGCTATGTACGCTAGCTATCCCAAAATTGGCATCGCTAGTATACAGCAAAAGGAAACTATGACCAGTTTCAAATGAGCTATGACTCTAAATGGTTTATGTTTGGCTGGTTATTCAGCTGCCCAAATACAGGGCTCCACCAAGCAGGGCTCATGCGCTATATGTGTCTCACAGGTCCAAATGTGGATCCCCACTAACTTTGCTCCTCAGCACCATACAAACAATTGGAAAATTAAAGCCTCGTTTTCCCCTCAAGAGTTCTCTTTGTGCTCCCTGGAGGAGTTTTTAAAATTTCTCTATCTATAGGCATGGGGGACCTTTTCAGTAAAACAAATATTAAAAGAATACATTAAATAAGATAAATATTTGGAGGGTATTGGGGAGTGAAGGTGGCCCTCCAAAGTCTGCGGACAGGCAGGGGCAGCCCATAGGCCTTTGTAGTCTTTTCTAAAGACTACAAAGACTCGGGAATGTAAATATATGCTAGCTAGCTGTAAGGCTGAGCTTATCATGACCCACTGATCATCAGAGGTGGAGAGAAAAGTATTGTGCTTTCCCCCCAACAATTGAGAAGCAATGTAGTGTTATATATGAGAACAAATGAACAACTTGACCCTTGGAAAGGTCTTTTTAGCAAACATAAGCCCCCTCACCCCCAATCTACTTTTTATTTGCTTCTAGGAGTCAATATCAATTACTGCTTTAAAAAAAAAAGAATGGTACCTATTTTTCATAAGCCTTAGTTCTCTTTTACGTGTTGCTTCTTCTGCTAGCTGCTGTGGGCTATGCAATGTTCCTGGGGAAGCTGCCATGACTACCCCTTGAGGTAAGGCTGTGGTTGGAGTTCGGATCTGGTAAGTTGGCATGTCACCAGTAGCAGCTGTAATTAAACACACACATAACACAAATGAAATATAATATACAAACATGTGACAATGCTAATAATGAACAAAAGAACTGACCGCTTTATGTTTCCAGTTGTCATTGCTCAACTACTGGTCAACACAGTATTTCCAGAAACCAAGAATAGCATAATTCCCACTCTGTGACATGAGATCCAGATGAAAACATTTCACATTTATACAAGGCATGAAAAAGAGTCCCACAATTATTCCTTTTGGGGGAAACTCTAAACAAGAAGCATATACACTAATTTATTTTAAAGTATAGAAATATTGTATCTAAACAGGACAATGACAGGAAGCTACCCAAAAAATGACTGTACATTTATTCTTAGTCAATGTTTTAAATCTATGAAATGATAAAAAACTACACAGATTTGTTATTAAAATCAAAAATAGTTTATGTTTAAAAGAGCAATCCACTTGTTTTTAAATGGACATTAACATGTTCATGAAATCTCATACAGATCATCCTTGTTCCATCAGAAACAATCTAAATTCATTTTTTTCTCAATCAAGAAGGAACATCTGTTCTAAAATGGCGCCTACTGCCAAGCAGTTGATAAAATGTGCTATGAACGAAAATATGCTGCCCATTTAAACAAGGTGATTCAATAAACTTGATTCATTAAGGCATGCTTTTGAAGGTGTGAGAAAGACAAAACAGAGAGAAAACACCCTATCAGTCTGTGCCCTCTTGTCCTGGAAACAGAGAGATACGAAACATCTAGTTCTCCATAGAGGTAAACATATGAAATAACAGGGTATGAGTTGCTGCCTAGACTTGACAGTCCAGGATCCACAGAAAGCCCAGGAAAAGTACAAGACCCAGAAGAGAAGGGGCTTGAGGTAGAGATAGAAGTGGGAGAGGAAAAAGCAGGAAGGCAGGCAGAAGGAGAGGTGATCAAGGAGATGGAGAAAGAGACTGAGGAGAAAGGAAAGGTTGGTGAAGGGAATTTAGATCCCTTCCCACAAAGAAAGAGACTTGAATGGCCACCAAAGGAAGGAGGACTATTAGAAGGAGAAGTTAGCTCTTCACCAGAGTTACGGGAATAGATTGTGAAGGGAAATCCTCAGACAAGAGAAACGGTGCAGTTGAAATTGCCTTGGGAAGAGGAAGAAAGACAGCAGTGACCCCAACCACTCCACAAACCTTCCTTCTAGGAAGAGTGAGAAAGAAGGGAGCAGAGGAGATTGGGGGGTGGGAGACTTGGCCCCTAAGAAACCAGAGGGAGGGGAGCAAGAAGAACCAGTATCTTGGATGGAGGCACACAGAGAGGGCAGAAAGAGAGCGAGAGAGCCTGGAGGCAGTTGGGTGAGACATCTCTGCTGTGGTAGTCTCCGATTCAACAACCACCCTGGTGACAAACACTTGAGAATGAGAACACGGAGGGGGGGACCCAAGTAGAGACTAAATTTTGGGCAATATGGAAGGATGTTCTGACACATCGTCAAGGTTTTGAGACTGCTGAACCTTTTGCAGTTATTCTTGACAAGTTACCAGATACAGTGGTGCCTCGCTAGACGATGATAATCCATTCCACTGAAATCGCTGTTTAGCAAAATCATCGTCTAGCGAAAAACATTTCCCCATTGGAATGCATTGAAACCTGTTTAATGGGTTCCAATGGGGAAGAATTGTCATTGTCTAGCGAAGATTGGCCATAGGAAAGCCGCTTTGCGAACCACCGATCAGCTGTCTTGCGAAGCTTAGGTCCCCAAAACACCCGTTTTGCGAGCACGGAGGGAACTGTCAAAATCGTTGTCTAGCAAAAATTGGTTTGCGAAGCAGGGACCAAACATTGTCCAGCTAAATTCCCCCATAGGAATCACTGTTTTGCGAATCGCTATAGTGATTGCAAAAAGTCAATGTCTAGCAAAAAAACCTGTCATGCGGGGTAACTGTCTAGCGAGGCACCACTGTACATTAAATATAACCACTGAACTGGAAGTAGAGACATTACCTATTATATGTTTAGAATTATGGAACACTTTCATGGAGAGACCTGGACCCACTCACACAAGGGCATAGTTTTAATGGTTTAAAATATTTTTATTTGATTAAGGAAACCAATTAAAGCCACTAAATCACATTTTGCGGGAGAAGGGATACAAAAAGAATATATAAATAAAAAGGAAAACAAAACTTTGCAGCCCTACTAAAAATCTAATGGGGAAAAATGTCAGCCGTTTGCATACTGTAAATGTTTTAATGCTTCTCAGAACTTCTAGCAAGTAAAAAGCCTCAGCAAAAATAATGACGCCATTTTTTTCACTCACTGACTTCATTTTATCTTCAAAAGAGCCTGGTTTTCCTACCAAGATGAGGACAGGGAGAGACAGCTATACATTCACTGTTGCAAAAGCCTGGCAACTAACTCCTTGGCATCATCCAGAGGAAACAATGAGTGATGTACGACAGATGCCAAGTTAGATTTCAGAACTATAGAGTGGCTGGGGTTTTGTAGTTCTATTACTGAATTTTTTTTTTACTATTAGAAACTTTTTCACAATAGTCTGCTGAAGTCTATTCCCCAATATAAACTCATCCAGTCTAGCCTTGCTGTTTAGGGCAACAGAGAAGTCTTTAATCCACTCACCAGGGCAGTCTCTTAGATATCCAAAGAGTTCTCATTTCCCTCTTCGGTCTTCTTTTCCCTAGGCTAAAATATACACCTAGTTCCTTCAACACTTTTCTTATTGGACTTGCTTTCCAGATGGCTGGCCACCTTCATTACATTCTTGAAGGCTCTCATGGCCGGGATCAGATGGTTGTTGTAGGTTTTTCAGGCTGTTTGGCCATGTGTCCTGTCCTCTGAAGATGCTGGCCACAGAGACGGCGAAACGTTAGGAAGAAAAACCTTCAGAACACGACCAAACAGCCCAAAAAACCTACAATAACCATCTTCATTAACTTTCTCTAAACCATTTAAATCTGATGTGGATCTTCTGAAATGTGACATACATATGCTGTCACTTTCCTCCATTCTGCAGGGGCAGCAAAACTCCCCAAGAAATCAATAGCCCGAAGTTATCCATTTCCTAACCAAGAGTGCAGCAGCCCAAACAGTAGAGCGTGGACTGACATACATGTGGGTGGGTGTTTTATGTCCTATGCCACCAATATCCATACATCTTTACCCATGTGTCTGTACTTCACTTTATACTAAATGCCTGTGTAATATCCTGTCTTTGCTGTCCTGAATCTGAATCTTTTTTTTTCTAGTTGATAAAATGTTTACAGACTGCAAAAAGCTCTGATGGATCAGACGAAGCAACCATCTCCTACAAGCATTGTTTTTGTATGAGTGATTATCCAGATGCTTCTAGGAAGCCCAAAAACAGCACAAAGGTCACAGCCCTCCCTCTGTATTTGCTCACCAGCGTCAGAATGCAAGGTCCAGTGTCTGTTTAACAGAACTCTGCTTCAAATTGTAGACACAGTTTTGAGAGAAAGAGACAGAGATTACTTTATGCTGGCAAAAGTAAAAAAGAAGCTCAGCTCGTATCGACAATTTCAATTCAGAAACAAGAAGCTGACTTATGGACTACAAATCAGGATATAGGCTAGAGGAGAAAATAAAATTACTGTCTTCTTTGTCAACAGTGAATTGCTTCGATCAAAGCCAAATTTTAATTCAACCACAAAACATTTGTTTGTACAGTTGTCTGTGTGACCTACAGGATGATAGCTCTGGCCAAGCTACTTGAGGTCCCCTGACTGTGAAAAGTGCTACACTTTCCTGGTCATATAACTATGGGCAAGAAGTAGGGAAACTAGCATGTCATGTCACCTGGGGACTAATCCTGCAGCAGCTTTTTCTATTCTGGTACACCTCTCTACCAGAACACTCCAGCTGGAGATAAGGAATCAACTGGTGCTGCCTGAAACACTGCGCTTTAGCAGTGACAAGGAAAGCCCCCTTTAATGCGTTTCTAGTATTCATCCTGTAGAGGAAATGCCATTTTGTGAAAGAAACGTCTCTCCATGTCAGTGATGGGTGGTTGGGACAGTACCAGATGCAAGCTCTGTAAAATACATCACACACTGGTGTTTACATGATAAGCATTAGCGACAGTGAAAACAGCAAGCCCACAACAATTTATATACTTTATGCAAGAAACAGCAGTACAACAATTTCATGGAATAACAGGCCTCCACAATGTACCAATACAGTATATACAGTTTATTAGCAAAAGTGACCTGGCAGATGTTGAACAACTCCTCATTTTATAGCCTTCAAAAGTTATCAAAATCAAGCTTCTGAAGTCCTAGAAGGTCATCTCATTGCCTTCCGCAGTGCAACACCCCATCATCCACTAACACCTGCCTTGGCACCCAAAAGAGCTCTTGTTACTACAGCTGTTGTTGTTTTTACTCTAAAACCATTATTATAAGAATATATCTTTACTATGGATTTTTATATTTGTAGTTTAATAGTACAATACCACCGAGTTGTGTTAAGAAATATAGACTAAATTCAATAGTTACTCTCAACTACAGTAGACTCATGAATATATGAGACTTTGAGTCAGTGGAACTTACGTACATAGCAGTTAACTTATCAAAGCCTCAAATATGCAGTGAGTCTACTGCAACTAGAATTAGCAACTGGATTTAGGTTTATTACAAATACTGTATATATGCTTCCTACACAAAGATACACACTCCAAGGGATAAATGTAGTCTCTAAAACTGTGTTTATCCTATGGTGTGAGTGTGCAAAGACAGACATGCATAATATTTATAACTGACCTGCATCCAATCTGAATTTCACCTAAAGTCAACTTGATGAATCAATGGGACTTGTACAAAAACTGACTTGTGAAGGAGCGGGTGTAGCTCAGCAAGTTGCCTGGCTAGTAAGGTTCAGAGGTTTTTGAATCCCCATTATGCTTCCGTCAAAATCACCTGGATGTGTGTAGCTGATGTGCTCTTACCACCTGTGGAGCCTTGGGCAAGCTCCATAGTCCCACAACACCACCAGAAGGAGAGCCCTGTAAACCACTGGTTCTTAACCTTGGGTTACTCAGGAGTTTTGGACTGCAACTCCCAGAAGACTTCACCACCAACTGTGCTGGCTGGGGTTTCTGGGAGTTGCAGTTCAAAAACATCTGAGTAACAAAGGTTAAGAACCACTGCTGTAAACAATTTCTCAGTACTTGATTCCTAGAAAACCTTTCAAGGCTTGCTGTAAGTCAGAATCAACAGAACATTTTTTTTATTTTTATGAGACTCATTAAATTAATGGAACTTGTCCAAGCACTGAGTAACCATTTAATTAATTATTGATTCAATGGTCCAGTCTATATATAACTTGCAATTTAATTGAGGCTACTGAATGAAAGGGATTTGCTAATTCCATAATTAAGTAATGCCCATTGATTCAATGGGTCTACTATCGCTGGAATTAACCATTGGATTTAGCCCCATATATACACATAGCTTCAACAGATGTGCATCTCTCTAGGTGCCTCTATCTCTCTACATTATTTTCAGGATGGCTGGGCACATCAGAAAATGTAACACCAGCTTCCCTCCACCTGTGATCTTTATTCATTCATAAGGCTAGGCAAGTGCTATTTCTTAAAAATAAAGGTGGCAAGTGGCTAGAATTAGGACTTGAAACATTCCTCCTTTTAGCCCTGTTGTCTGCAAAACATGCATTACGGAACAATACTGCCTTGTATGTATAGTGGTTGGGGAGAGCAGCAAAGAGAGACAGGGGTTAGAATGAAAGGACAGTGGCACCAGGGAGTCTACTCATGAGCAGGAACTCCTCTGCAGACATTTCAAAGAAAGCAGAGAAAGTGACAAAGAGTTGCATGTTGTTGAGAAACTACAATCAATCAATCAATCAATCCTAACTTCTGAATAGGTCTTAAGAGCTAATTGAACTGAAACAGTAATAAATTAGGAGAAACTGATTTGGGATTATCTTTCTGTCAATTTGGAAGAAGAGACTGGTTTAGAGGAATTTATTTACATTGTTTTCCCTGGAGATCAATTGGCTTGCATTCAGTGAAATGGGTGTTCTATTACTGGTGAGATGCTTTTATCTGGTGGGTCATATGATATTCATGCCATGCCTGGGTACTAGCAGTCAGTACCTCCAGAGAATGCTTGCATTTTTACAGATTAAAGACAGACCATGCAAGTTCATTTATACTTAAAGTAGAAGAGACCTAGGATTGCAAAACCACAAGTAAACCTGGAATAGTTTGTCCAAATAGAATGAACATTGTACACTCTCTTGGTCTCTCATGTCCGAAGATCACAGAAAGCATGCTGGCTGTGAAATTTCTTACGCTAAACCTCACTGCTGCTGAATATAGTTAAGATCTACATGCATGTACCTATCAAAAGGAAATTTTCTTTCTTTTAACTCCACAAAACCCCAGCACAGCAGCCAGGTATATCATGCAGTTTGTGGCCAACGCTACTGATCTTATCCTTGTCCCTGATCTTATCCTTGATAAAATATACCCAAATTTAATTGGATCAGGTTCTTGACCAATAACTATGTGAATGATTGCTCTTAGATTTAAAGAACAACTCGAGATAGGTTGGGATTTCAACGAAAGCAGAGAAAGTGACAAAGAGTTGCATGTTGTTGAGAAACTACTATGAATAGATCGATAGATCGATAGATACTAGGTCTGAATAGGTCTTAAGAGCTAATTGAACTGAAACAGTAGTAAATTAGGAGAAACTGATTTGGGATTATCTTTCTGTCAATTTGGAAGAAGATACTGGTTTAGAGGAATTTACCGTATTTTTCGCTCCATAAGACACACCTTTCCATAAGACGCACCAATTTTTTTTAGGAGAAGAAAACAGGAAAATATAATCTGTTTTCTTCACTCCATAAGACGCAAAGACTTTCCACCCCCCTGTTTTGTGGGGAAAAAGTGCGTCTTATGGTGCGAAAAATACGGTATTTATATTGTTTTCCCTGGAGATCAATTGGCTTGCATTCAGTGAAATGCGTGATTCATTCAGCTTGTTAGTTTTTAACTAAATATTCAGATTCATTCTCCTTGTCTCTGGATGAAGATGTGCTCTTAGACATCTGCCAGTTTAAACACCACCAAAGAAGTGCATGCTGTAGGGGCAGACAGACTAAGAGTAAGCCTTAATTTCAAAGGAAGTATTTGTATGTTAGGGGTGGCAGATAAGACTCATGCAAAGTTCATTAAAATTGTGGATTTTTCATTCTCTTCAGAAGACTTTAAAAAGTACTATAGAAAACAGTTTGGTATCTTTTCACATGTTCAGAGAATAGCACCCTATTCCCACTCTGCAGCCCAACATATTGCAATGTTCCTATACATTGTTTAATATATTAAAATACAGAATATATTAAAATATAGTACTAATCACTGTAGCTCTGAAAATACTGTAGGCTGAAACCTGTTTTCAAACAGCAAAGAAAAGACAGGAGGGTAAAATTAAATGAACGGAATTCTCAAAGTATTTACACTGTGCAACCCCCAGTGGAGATTCATTTTTAGATAACACAAACAAGTGTGCCAATAACCATTATTGTTCCAGTAATATTTAGAGCAAACCAATTTAACACCAAGCTTGGACTGATTTAAGTAAGCTGCTAAAATATTCATATGTTCCATCTCAAGATCCTTACAACCTGAAGACCTTTGGGCTTTTACATCATGCCTCAATTCCACTTCCTGCCACGTAACTGCCACATGCTTTTATGTTGTTTTGCCAAAAAAAATCTAATCTTGAAATGGATTCTCACTAACTCAAAAGGCCACTCTTTGATATTTTGTGACATTTTACTCAGCCCTTGCAACAGGCGCCCCTAGTAAAAGTATGACCCATTTGCAGGAGCTGAATATGGCCATCGATCTACAGCATTTACGACTGTTTTTTAAATGTCCGTTTATTTTGCTAGAGATACCAAGTTAAGGGGGGGGAGTGGAAAAATCATGTACAGTAATATCTAAGTAAGAACTAGAGCTTGGGACAAGGTGCATTTTCAGATTGCAGCTCCCAGAGCCTTCTACAAGCATGGTCTCTAATTTCTAGGCATCATGGTCCAAAAAACTTAACTTTTTCCAAACCCTGATAATAATTTCCAAAATGCTCACAGTAATATCAATCAAACCCCTGCATTGCAAAATGTGGCATTCCTATAAAAATGTTAAATCCTAATTCCCAACACAGATTGAGGATTAAAATATTGTTTACCAGTCAGGACTGGAAAGGAATGTTAATTCCTTAATGTTACATTAAGAAGAGCTCTACCCGTCCCCACCCCTCTTCCCACTGACTCAGGCCTGACCAGAAGGATTATAAACTTTACTCTGGTCTGCCACATGTCTCCTAGTTTTCTGCTCCTCTGAACCAGAGATTTTTAAGTAAGACTAAGCAAACCATGTAAAATAGATTTACTGAGCTTGAAAGACAGAATGCAGGCTCCTGAATAATGCTATAAAATGTGCCAGCAGCAGTACTAGATGAAGCAGAAAGGAACTGACTCAATCACAGCATGACTTGCAGCTGACGTCAATCTGTATGTTGTTTGTGGAGTTTTAGGTTTTCCAGCCCCGCTACTGAAAAACGATTCCAGGAAATCTAATGACGTCAGCCTTTTGAAGTCTATTAGCTGTGCAGCAGACCATTTGTCAAGGATAGGAGGCATGAAACAAGACAGAAATAAGAAGCCAAAGTATAGTCTGAATATTCACTGGTCCCTTGCTTTAGTGTCTGCTCTTTGTATCAGACTGACACAATTGCTTCTAGGACTGATTTTGTAACCGAACAGAGCACACACCACAACTATACTTTGCTCAAAACTAAGCAAGCATTCTTTCACATGCTTCTGAACTAATTACACACACACACACACACACACACACACACAGAGAGAGAGAGAGAGAGAGAGAGACAGAGACAGAGACAGAGACAGAGACAGAGAGAGACTGAAGGCGACTGGTTGCTTGTTTTCACTGCTAAACAAAAGGATTGTTGCTTCGATGATCGAGCAAGGGAAGAGAAAGCAGAAACATCCAAGTATTAAAAGTATTAACCAGTCTAGCATAAAATGCTGCAACAACTGAAGAAAATTAAAAACACTTTACAATATTTAAAAAAAAACAAAACACCAACACTTAGCCATTCAGTGCTGTAGATCAGCAATGATGTTCCTGGAAGTTTTGGGAAAACACTGAGATTGTGATCTTGCCTGCAATTAGGCTGCTTAAATTTCACTGAGACAAGTAGGATTTAAGCAGCCTAGCTGCAAACAGCCTGCATTTTGTTTTTTAAAAAAGAAGTTTACAAAATCGCCTACCGGTTTCGTCTCTTGTTACAGCCATGGCCAGCGTCTGCTCTCTGCTCAGAGACTACTCCTCTGTCACCACCAGCTGAACATAAAATGTTCCAAACAAGCAAGCATGTGCAGGATTACAAGCTTCAGCACTGACATCATAATGACCTCACTAGCCTAACCCGTCATTAATGTGCTTTCTCACTGGAACAGCTCAGTGAAACAGGAACCCAGGGAAAACCTTTGCTAACAAACAATCACTTCAGCTTTTTATATCCCCCCAGCTCTGTTCTCTGTTCCAATACAAAACACACACAGAGAGAGAGAAGAGCTATAAATCAAGCTCCACAGACGCATTTCTAGAGAGAGCAGAAACTTCTTTGGTGCCAATGCTTTTCAAAACAAATAGTATGAAAATTGAACTTTAAACAGTAATTGAATCCAACATCAATAGGAATTCAGGGTTGGTGAGCCAAGGTGGAATAGTTTGAACTATGCTTAATTGGTGGCATATTAGACTGTTAGAAGGATAAAGGAAGAGCTCTACTGGATTGCATCACTTGCCTATCCAAGCTAGCATCCTGTTTCTCAAAGCAAGGAAACAGCTATGTAGGGGAAGTCCATAAGGAGAACATTAAGACAATAGCCTTCTTCCAGGTGTCCCCTAGAGAGGCATGTTCTTTATGTAACTTAAAAGTATACACAGCCACTATGACTAAATAGCCACTGGTAGGCTTCTTTTCAATGAGTTTGCCTGATCCCAAATTCCTGATTACAAAGAATAGAGAGAGAGGCCATCTTTCACATACTTGCCTGAAAATAACTATCCCAAACTCAATGGGACTTCCTTCCAAGCAGAAATGCACTATGTTAAACTGTTATGTGTTCCTTATGTTCCCATTAGGAGAATTTTTCCATCAGTTATCATCTGACATATTCTTGCTGAATGGGCAATGCTACTGCACAAAGAAAACTACATGGCTCCATGCAACTATTTATTTAGCACCAGCACCTTAGAAAGAAAGTTCACTTTGCCCCAATCCATCCATTCAAGTCAACTTCTCACCAACACTTTCCTGCTTTTTTTTTTCATGGCTAAGTTTGTAAACCCAAAGATACATGTTTTCATTTGTGTAGAGAAAAATTACTGAGGTTGCTTTATGGAAGCCTTTGTTCTGAACAATCCTTACAGGGAGGCCATAGCAGAATGTTAGGGGCACAGAAACATTCATTTATGTATTTGCATAACACCACTCATACAACTCTGTTTTTATAACCACAATTCCCTTCAAGCTCCAATGCACTCACAATGAGATTTAACCACAGTGTGGCTAGAACTACTGGTAGGTGTTTTCTGTTTTTCCCTACATTTTTAGAAATATAATGCCATGGGAAGTTTGTAAACTGAGCAGGAGGCACTTCTAAATCTGGGGAAAACTCCTTGCTTAACTACACTCACCTATAAATACCATGTTTCCCCAAAAATAAGACAGGGTCTTATATTAATTTTTGCTCCAAAACCACATTAGGGCTTATTTTCAGGGGATTTTTTTTAATGTACAACAATCTACATTGATTCAAATACAGTCATGTCATCTTCTAGTTGCTGCACAATGGTGGAGGGCGGGGTTTCACTTAAGTGGGGCTTATTTTTGGTGTAGGCCTTCTATTACAAGCATCATGAAAAATCATACTAGGTCTTATTTTCAGGGAAACAGGGTATTACAAAAGCCATTAAGTAGTATATAACTATTTTCTCTCTACAACAAACTTAAACCACTTGTTTAAAAGCAATCACACTCATGTTCCTTAGGGTCAGCCACCATTTTCTTCTCAGAGCTAAATTAGAAATGACATACTATTATCCCCAAAAATGTTTAACTCCCCATCAACTTCCTGCTTCTGGTACCCAACAAGTTTAATTGGGAAAACACAACACTGTTGAGTCATAACATTGGGAAAGTTCACATCGATGGTGTGGAGCAGGTGAGACATGCTTTTTTTCCTGTAACAACCCCATATTTACCATCTCCCCATGTTTGCCTAACCTGAGAACACAAAGCAGCAAGAAAATTAAGTAGTTTAGTTCACAGTGAAGAGATTGCTTGAATTGTATAAAACCAATGTCATTTCTAATGCTGATGCTTATGTGGCTGATAGTCCAGCTTTGTTGCAGAGGTTTCCTTAGAGGTGTAAGTTTAGATACCAATCATATCCTCCCTCTTTCTGTCAAACTCCTTCCTTTCAGTTGCCAGTCCTTTTGATCAATACAGTACAGCTATTTTCCTCTAATTTGATTCTAGAATCTCTAGCATCCCCAGTGGCTGAAATCCCATTGAAGAGCTAACTGGAAAATTATGACTGAGACTGACTAAAGGCTTCCTTTGGTGATTTTGAGTGCACATGTATATAATGCAACAAAGTTGTGTACACCCCAAAGTCACCAAAGGAAGACTTTAATCAGAGATGATTTGGCACTGCTTTGTGCCACTGTGCACAAAGAACTATGCAATGAAGTTTCAGCCAGTGCATGTGACACTGAGTAACTAAAGTTACTTTAAACCTGCATTGTGTACAAGTCATGTGCACCCAAAATCAACTTGCAGATCTTATCTATGGTCTCTGTCTCTGGTGTTATTGAATTGGTACTGGTACACTTACTGTATTTTTAAGGATATTATTTTGTAATGGGCAAAATCTTGCTCATAAAGTTACACTGGCATAAATGTGTCAGGCTTTACATCCAGCAACAAGGAATTATATGATTCAATTGCACAGCTGGCCATATCTCCCCAGTACAGCCAATAGCACAATGCGCCAGTGGAAGTGCTTTGCAGATAGCACTTCTACCTTAGCACTAGCGTAACTAGCACAGGCACACTGTCAAACTGAGCACGCACAGTTGTGCAACAGGATTTTGGCCATTATATTATTGCTTTGTGAGATGATCCAAGTGATGCATTTTTTCAAAGAAGCACCTAATTTGTTTCACCATGTATAACAAAAGCAAAACTAAAGTATTGTGATGCTTTAAAGACATATTTATTTCACGGTGTGCTTTCATGCCTTACTATCCACTTCCTCAGACAAATGGAATGAAGCATTTAGCCATGGGGTATACAACATACAGTACACTGAAGACAGGGGCTGTATCCATGATGATGAATACAGACACAGAAAACGAAATTTAACAGCAACAATAGCATTATTAGCACAAGTAAAGTGTGAAGCTATTAATTACATAAACATCCTGACCACAACTAGAGTAATTAATCACATATCAGATAAAGGAAGATTTAATTATGAAATGCAAACATATTGATTCAGGAACTGCCTTATTTTCTTCTATTTCTGATTCTGAGGCTACCGTCACTATTTTTTTCCATCTACAAAACTATATCTGGTGCATGGGTAGTATCAGGATGAGATATACATTTCATATAAACAAATAAAATAAACTGTTCCAGAGGAAAAGAAGCCTGTAATTTAACATAAACTCACTTCACCTATTTTTAAAACTGTACAACTAAAGCACAGAAAGCATATACCTCTGCAGCTATATATTAAGCACGATGCATAACTGGCGTGCATACTTAAAGTCCTTTATCATTAGGATTAATGCATTCCAAACCTCAGCTCTAATGTTGCAGGCTCAGGATCCCAGGTTATCAAATATTCATATATTTACTATGTACGGCTTAGGCACTACCTGCACTTTAGGCAATGAATGTGTGGCTTCTGAGGCGATGCACAAGATCCTACTGCCCCACAGTGGAAGTTCTCCAAAAGTACATACCTGCTAAAATCTCTAACAGATATACTCCCAAAAGCTACATCATCTCATTTCGATATCCAAAAAGACCACCTGTCTCTCAAAACATCTATAAGCTGTTTCACAGGGTTTCATATATTTTAGGTCTATACCCAATATTTTAAATGTAAACATTAGGAAATGTGAATACTGATTAGAGAATCAGAACTGGTAATATTTCCCTATGGTGCCCTCACACATAAAGGTTAAACCAGCATCCCATTATATGTTAACATTACTATAACTGCAGAGCTACAAGGGACCCTATGGATCATTTGAGTCCAGCCCCTGTCAAGGAGGCACAGTGGGAAATAAAACTCTCAACCTCTGGCTCCACAGCCAAAGACCTAAACCACTAAGCTATCCAACATTTATTGTCATAAGAATCTGTCTTGACTTCTATGATGTGCTTCAAAGATGCTTCCCTGGATAACAGTACATGGAAAAAAATTAAATGAGGTAGTAAGTGGTGAGAAGGGCTTTTTGTGGTAGTATCCTTCAGGCAACAGAAGAACAACTTTTTATTCTCCAAGGCTTTTATCTGAGTGATTTTATTTGATTTTTAAAAATATGTTGATTATACTCATTAGACTGTTATTTGTACCCCACTTAAAACATATGTACATAAAGAAGCATGCTATAAAACAGACATTCTGGGAGAACCATGCAACAGGAAGGCAAATCTAAACAAATATCATACCTTGGACAACAACTTGACTCCCGGGTACAAAGAACTGTTGTGTGCCATCAGGTGACTGAGCTGCATATTGTACAATTGTTGCACCAGGTTGAGGAGCCCCTGAATTTGTCATTGTTAATGTCTGCAACCCTTGAACACCATCAGATGCTGGATTCGAGATCTGGATTGCTCCACCCTGGGCTATAGCAACTTAACGAAAACAAGAGATACATTAGACGACAGAAACAAAGGTCTTTGAAAACAGCTCTAACGAATTCTTACCAAACTGCGGTTTGAAAGTATATCTGGTATTACAAGTACATGCAACCTGACTCTCGCATTCAATCTGTAAGGATCTCTCTCATATAAATACCACTATTTTAAAGCCTATAAGAAGTTCTGTTCTGTTCTGTTCTTGGGAAAGGAGAGAGACAGTGATTCCTTTCAGGTTGTTGTATAAGCCACATACATCTCAAAAGCTGTACAGTTGGCTTTCAGGACAGCAGGGGCCTTTCTGACAAGCCACCTCTCTCCCAGGCTCATTTCTGACCCTGTTAATACTTGCAAATTACAAACCTTGCCTAAGAAACACAGCCACAGAAAAGGTTCAACAAGAAATAACTTACTATGATTTTAGCCTTCCTATTAATTAATGAAATTAACTTTCATGGGTTAGCCATGTTCAGTCTGTGGCAGCAAAAATAACGAAGAGCCTTGTGACACCTTAGAGGGCACTGAATCTTATTTGGTTTAAGCTTTGGTGGAATGTAATGCGCTTCTTCAGATCCACAGGGTGGAGCCTCAGTAGACGTAAGTCTATATGCAAGTCTATACAACTGTATAAGATATTCCTTAATGAGGCAAATAAAACCTGCAAGTTTTCAGGGTGGCACAAAACCCATTATACTAGTTTTCAAGTTAACCTTGCTTAATTTTTAAAATTCTTATTGCAGCTTTTTATAACACAGCAAATCCCAGCATGATGTTAGAAATTAAGTAGCCTGAGAAAGGCAACTTTTCCCTCATTGTGAAACACAAAAGTTCAATCCTGTCAAATCTTACTTGTCTGCCTTTCTGCCATCTGGCATCACCTCTCCTGAAAATCAGAGGACTCTTGTATAGAGCTCTGCCTGTTAGGAGTTGTGCAACCAGCACAAAGTATGCATTTCTCCCACTTCTCCCTCATCTTTTCTCACACTCCAGAGAGAAGAGGACTCTGTATCCAACCCTGACTATCATGTTGACTTCTAAATAAAAAGAACAGTTGTGTGCCAATCCACTTGACAATCTTCAGCCATTAAATATGATTTGTTTAATTTCAATTACTAATCTTAAAAAGAGAAACAAAAGCAGCCCCTTGTTCTCTGATTTCAGGGCTCTTTCAGTTGAAAAAGGACTCTCCTGAACTGCTCAGGAGAGCAACAAGGTGAAATTACAGGACCTCCTGCTTTAAGGCAGAAGAGCAAAAACTAGATCCTTGGGATGCCTACACAGAAAACCCAAGTAACACAAACTCTGTACAAAATACTTAACAGTAGAGTTGCATCCTTCTTCAAATCCCATTCATTTCAATGGCACTTAGTGTAAAATAAGATTCCAGCAGATTACATGAGATAATGATATGACCCAAACAAAAAATAAAATAAAATAAAATAGGATTCTTCCTAATCCTTTGAGTTGAACTTACTGGAAACAATTGAATACACTTTCTTGTATCCTACATCTCCAATTATATAATAGTTTACAGTTTATGCCATTGAATTCTTTAAATAAAGGACTATCATTATGTTGTAAAGAAAAGGAAAGGAACAAAGGAAGCAAAATTTCATCTTTTCATACTAAATTTACATGATAAATCAGGATGGATGGTTTTTGGTAGGAGGCACTAACCCTTCCTCCCCCGTCCCCAATTAATCAGGGAATACACTATGCCATATGGTTGTACACTGGTGCCTCACACAACGATGTTAATTGGTTCCAAAAAAATCAACGTTGTGTGAAACATCGTTCTGTGAAACACCATTTCCCATAGGAATGAATTGAAAACTGGTTAATCCGTTCCAATTGGAACAGATTGCCATCGTTCAGTGAAAATCCCCATAGGAAACATCGTTGAGTGAAACAATGTTTCCTATATTGGAATGTATTGACCAGTGCTTTTGAAGTCTTTTCCGATGTCCCTTTTCGCTCATTTTTAAGTGTCTTACAATGTTTGGAACAGGTTTTAAATGCTTGCAATTGTTAGCCCACCTCCTGAACCCCATGCAAACTTAATTTGGTGTTGTTCTGAGTCGTCCTTAATTTTTGGTGATTTTTTGTTTTCCCTATTTAAATGAATTGAACTGTCCATTCAATTGATTTAAATGGGGAAAATAAAAAAATCATCAAAAATTAATGAAGACTCAGAACAAAGCCAAATTAAGTTTGCACATGTTTCACAAGGTGCACTATGGAATCCAAGCATTTAAAACAGGTTTCAAACATTTTAAGACACTTTTAAATGAGCAAAAAGGGACATCGTTAAGTGAAATTCCCCCATTGAGAACATCGTTAAACGATGGGGGGAATTCCTCAAAAAAACCCATCGCTGTGTGAATTCATCGTTGTATGAAGCAATCGTTGTGCGAGGCACCACTGTATATGAGCAGCACAGCAGCAACAGACACACCGATCAATTTTTTTAAGGTGCTAAATTTCTTGAAACCTAAATTGCATCTGTGTCCTGACTCTATAAAAATAAACACAGTTGTTACTGTTAACAAAGATATTCTCTTTCTCCTATCCTCAGTACCTCTCTTTTATGGTGTCTGAGAGTTCTATTTTGCTTCCATAAACAAGAGAAGTAAATTATTAGTATAGAATACATACTGTACTGCCCAGTACTCGTCTGATAAAGGCTGGTTGGCACTGCCATGGCAGGGATGCCAGAAGGTGCTCCTTCTTCCTCCGACTTTCCTTCTTCAATCTTAGTGACACCAGGTGCATCAGAAGAGAGTTCATTCAGAATTTTTCTGACACAAATAAATATACATATACGTGCATTTTAAAAAGCTCATAAAATGGAACACTTATTTTAAACATAAAACAAAAAATTAATACTACTACAGCTCACCGATATGAAGGCCTCCTCGAAAGTATTTCCCTTCGCTTCTGAGAATCAATTACAACCTCGGATTCTGTGGACTCATCAGCACTAGCAGTTGATGCCACCTAAAACAAGAATTTATTTCAGAAACATATAGTTTGGGTTTCAGCTTTGGTAAGAAAATTAATAGCCTTTTGTAGATAAAGTTTCTAAATGTCTAAAATAATGCACAACTGTCATCATAAATAAATAAATAAATAAATAAATAAATAAATAAATAAATAAATAAATAAATAAATAAATAAATAAATAAATAAATAAATAAAATCATAGAGTCAGGAGGTGAGGCTGAGGAGCCTTACGCCGAGGGAGGCCCGGAGGGAAAAGACTCGAAGCCGGGCCTTCTCGGCGGTGGCTCCTTGCCTTTGGAACAACCTTCCTCCGGAGATTCGCGAGGCCCCTACGCTGGGTACTTTCAAATGCCAGCTGAAAACATGGATGTACTGTACATCCAGGCCTTCCCTCCTGTCAACTACTGATTTCTTTTGTTTTGCTATTTATTATTTATTTATTCCTGCACTATTTGTTATTGTTGTATGCTAATGTTTTTATGTTTTTAATTGTTTGGATATTCTGTAAGCCGCCCAGAGTGGTAGAATATACCAGATGGGCGGGATATAAATCGAACAAATAAATAAATAAAATAAATCATATCTCCAATGCAGGATATAAGTTTCTACTATAGAACTTTATGCTAATGTACCTCCTTCCTTTTTTGAATCACACCTTTTGCATGTCAAACCTTCAGGGAAGTAATTAATTACTAATCTCAAGTAAACTGAGTTGTAGTGTGCATGGAGGCAAGAAGGCTTTCAGTATATAATAAATAAACCTTAATATGTTTAGCACAGAAGTATATTAACACTGTGCTTCCTAATTACCCTTCAGATTTCAAATATTTTTCCACAATCACTAGGAGCAGAAACATTAATTTAATAAATGGGGGGGGAAATATACACAGAAGTCTGTGGACGTTCATCACTAGCCAAAATCCTATTGGTTAGTTACACTAGCAAAAGTACAGTAGTATTAACTGCAGCTGCAAATTGCTGCTAATTAATGTCTTCCTGTTTTTACTTCTTATTACAAATAACTCACATGACTGATACACAACAAGGGATACGAGTAGTAACTTCTTAACTAGCAGCAATCTGCTGCTGCAGTTTATGCCTCTGCACTCACACCAGTGTAACCAGCTAACAGGATTTTGGCCACTGTGTCTTTACTGTAGCACCTGCAAACTTCTCACCTACCAACACAAACAAGACTGCATTGGTCCTAGGAGAATATCTGAATAGGATTAAGAAAGGAAAAATAGAGCACAAAGGAAGCAGTTATAAAAACTGGACCAGTCTTGTAAGTACTGTATGTGTTTGAAACAATCACTCTTTTAACAATCAGCCAGAAGAATGATGTGAATATACTTGTGTAACAAGCAAAATATTAGTCAGCTGTCAAGCCTTGATGCTGAATACAAGGTTCTTCCATCCATTATTTGTTCAAATATGAGATTCCAACAAGCCACATGAAGGATAAGCAAAGTCTGGAGCAAAATACAGAAAACATAACTAACCTGGACAGACTGCAACTGTGGTGACTGAATAACTGAAGGCTGGGTGGCTTGAATCACTCCCTGAACGTGGACGGTTTGACCAGAAGGCAATTGCACTACAGTTACAGAGGGAGATCCTCTTCCAGTTGTTGATCCCGCTACAGAAACCTATTATATTAGTGAAGCATATGAAGACATCAGCCAATGGAAGTATCCAGCTAGAAATTCCTGTTCAACATCTGGCAAAGAAATCTCCATTTTGGTATTAAGTCTTTAAAACACAATGTGCTTTCCCCCCTGATATTATCTGTAAATAGCTACTACAACTAACAATTACACTGAGAAATGAGATTTCAAGTAACATCTACACTTCTGCTTTCCCATTTAGAGCATTGTAATTTAAGTACTAGCACACAAGCTCACTTCGATCAAATGGGAAAAGGATGGACAGTTTAAAAAAAAGCAAGCAAATATAATGCATAACGTTAGCTGAGGATCCAACTTAAAAATGTAACATACTAATGAAGACCTTATGAAAATTTGACAGAAGAATAAAAGATTGGGAACTATTAACTAGCCAAAAGCCAGACTGTGATTCCTCCACTTATTTTCAATTGAACTTTGGTCCTTCTTATCCTAATCCAGCACTCTACCCACTGAAACATCAAGTGCAATCATCCATGAGTTCTCCAAGCAATTCTTTATGCTGGAGCTGCATAAAAAGAAAACAAAGGCAACAACATCTACAGTACTTGATTCCACCATGGTAATGAATGAGATGGAGCAAATTCATGTCAGTGTGTCTGATATAAAAATCACAGCACTTTTTAATTTAATGAAACACATCCTAATACTATGTTATAGGTTGATAACATCTATTTGGAAACAGTCCCCAAGGCACCCATCATATCTTTCATCACTTTCATCTTATTTCGGCTAGGAAAAAAAATACAAGGAATACACCAGTTCTTCCCTCCTAATAAATCACAGTATTGCACAGCTGCACCTTTTCGTATGCCCACATTACTGTACCATTCTTACATTCATGAATGTTTGCCAGGTCACTCATGTGGAGATTGCAGCAGAGCTGGAAAGAGTGACGTAAATACAAAGGGGAACCAGCTACAGCATTGGCATTTAAATGCTTACACCAGTTGCCTGTTACTAGAAACAGACAGCTTGCAGGTCAATTTTAGCAAAGTGGGAAGCAAAGTTTTACAGCATCACAAAGAGTAATGCCAGAAATGGTCAGACAAATGCAGAACAAGCTTCTTTCATGGATAGTTTATTTCAGACAAACAGATATTGTGATTAAAAGGTATGCTGCGACTACAACTATGCTCAAGATTCTAGGCTTGGTGGGTCTTAACATCTAAAACTGCATTAACGTCAACAGACACAAAATGCATTAAGAGCAAAGTTGGTCCATTATGCATGTTTTGAGACTGAGGTAGGACATGAGATATTAGAAGCTTTAAAGCAGGAGCTCTGGCACGTCTGAAGACCATCTGCTGCCCCGACACAGCATGCATCCCCACCCCATTTAGAATCATGCAAGCAAATAAAAAGCCTTTAAAAACAAATATGCCCTGTTTTTATGGGATTTTCTAAATTTGCCGCTAAAATTGGGCATTTCAGTTTGGGACAAAAGAGCTTGGAACAACAAGAAAAGCGTAAGGGGGAATCCCAGGCACAGAGGTGCCTCCAGACCCCACTCCGGATCTGCCTCCAGTCATGCCCAATCCCACCACTACCTATAGCTCAGCCAGCCCACCACCGCCACCACCAGCTGCTTGTGTGCCCACAAAAAGGCTCTGCGTGCCAGCTGGTTTGCCATCGTTGCCCTAGAGGGTAACAGTCACCAAATTTCCATGCTTCAGTGGGTCTATTCTAGTTGTCACTTCAACCTGTAAGTATGGAAAGCAGCAACCGCACTTTGATAAAATTTCCCATTTGATCCATAATGTGGTCAACACCATGATGGCTAGTGCAGTATAGGCTTTCAAGTAGAACTTGCATTGTCCATATGCAAGTATGATCTAGCTAGGCAGGGTTTTTATGATGAATACAACATTTCAAATTACCTGAGTTATGGTGGAGATCTGATTTTGGCTCGGTGGAGACTGCATATTAGCAGAATCACTTTCTGCAACAGAGTCTGCTGTATTTCCATCTTGTTGTGATTCACCTGTTTCCATGGTCATTTGTCTAAAAATGAGGGAAAATATTGATAAAGAAACACAAAATACATTGCATATAAATCAGTTCATATCACTATAAACTATGAAACCCAGTCTTACAGATCTGTAAGATGATCCCAGCATATTTACCATCAGCTGAAAACACAGCTTTTAACACATCAATATCCTCCCTAATTATTCATTAAGTTCTATAGAAATGCCTTCACTGAGATAGCCTTTGACCATGAATCAACATTTTCTGAGCAAGATTTTCCATTGTTGCAAAAAAATATGGGATACTGTCCTGGAGCTACTTGGTCTAGCATCTAATTCATGGCACCAAGGGGTATCGGTATGCAAATTTAAGTAATATATGTATAAATACATTTTTCCTGCTGTTCACTCGAATCTTTTCTCTTTCACATTTTGTTTGTGTGCTGCACTGTCACTTATTCTCTTTGTTGCCACTTTTTCAACTTATTATTAAAACTTTGCTGTGATTTGGTTTTGTTTTGTTTTTCCTTTGGCCTTTAGGCACACAGAGCAGCATAAAGATACAGTTAAGAAATTTTGAGAGGTGAGGTGGGACTGAACAGTTGCATCTCAATATTAGATTAAGTAGCAGTATTTATGAGATCCTGCTATCTTTCTAAATGGATTTGTTTAAAGATTATTGCTTCTTTACTAAAACTGAGATATTCACCCTTTCGTAATATTACTGGATCCTTACATAAAAGGGAAGTTAGACCTTTTGTACAAACTTGTTTACTTTGGCTAGAATAATTACTGTATAGCCAAGTACTGGACTCGGGAGCAAATATCAACAATAGTGATTTGTCTTTTAAAAAAATGTATATTGACTTACTATAATAAACTAAGATAGTAAAGGAAATCCACAATACGTACTTATAAGTCTGCAAGAGCAATTCTTTCTTCAATATGACAATATAAAATCTGGATGATAATATACACCAGGAAGTTTTAGCCTTTAAATATGTTGCATCCATTTCCTAATAAATTTTGATTTATACCTTAATATTGTATCTTACTAAGTTTTAATGTGCTTTATTTTATTTTTTAAACTTTATTATAATTTTCTTCTTCTTATGTCTAAAATGCTTCAAAAGAAATTACATTAAAATACGACACTCAAAGCATTCACAGGTTGTTCCGGCAGACCTACAGGACGAGGACATCCTATCCAAATAGAATGGGGAAGACACCAAAGATCTCTTCCAGAATAAAGAATTCATAGTCAACAAATTTATGCCCATGGGGCCAAGCTCACTAGGTAAGCAACACAACAGATCCTTTGGAGTCGTAAGTGTTCCTGACAGCCACAACAAAGTGGGTTTCACTCTGTAAAAATGGTGGCCCCTGATCCTTTACAATAGAGGTCATCAACCCCCTGGTCCATGGCCCAGTGCCAGTCTGTGGCCTGAGCAAGACTGGGCCATGGAGACAGACTTCCCTCCCCGCACACACTCCCCTCCCCACAGCTGCTTTGCGCCCGTGCGCACATGCCAGCACCAGCATGAGCGCTCCCCCACCACTTCATGCATGCGCCTGGACTCACGCATGGGCATGCAGGTGCTCATGCCGGTGCTGGTGGGCGTACACGCACTCCCCCGCTTCGTGCATGTGCCCGAGAGTGTGCACATATGTGCCCAAGAGCACGCAAACCCTCCTCAGAGGCTCAGCCGGTCCACGGTCCCAAAAAGGTTGGGGACCGCTGCTTTACATCATACAGGATAACAGGACATTGGAATGTAGCGTTGAAGTAAATGCCTATCTTAACCTATTTAAAAGGGGTAATGAGTTATTTGTATAGCATCTGCCCACAAGAACTCCCATGTCTTCAGGATTAGCAGTGAGGACTGTGTCTGATTTCTAGTCAGGGTTTTATGGGTTCAAATCACCTCATATGAGCCTTCTCGGCTTCTAAGCTCTTCTATGGAGACCCTTCTCTCATTTCTACCACCTTCTCAAGAGAGGGCCTCCACAGTGGCTGCTCCCAAGCTGTGGAATGTGATGCCCGGCGAAGCCAGGTTTCCCCCCTCTTGTCCTCCTGCTGTCAAGCAAACACCTTCCTCTTCACGCAGACCTTTAAGCAGCAAGTTATCTCAGAAATGCTGGTTTTTCTCTTAGAGGTTTTTAAATGTTTTTGAATTGTTTTTATTCTTCATTTTTAAAGTGTCATGTATGGTGTTTTTTTTAAATGTGATATTTATATAATGTTTTTAAATGTCTTATTTCATCTAGTCTGAACCACTTTGGGTCCCCTATGGGGAGAATGGCAGTATGCAAATAATTTAAATAAAGTAATTTCAAAAATCCAGCATTTAGGAAGGAGAAACTGATTCAATGTAGTCAATCTCTATCCATAGTCCTATGAGACAGTGATTATTGTTGTTATATGGTAGTTCGTGAGTAAATCTTCCATTACCAGCCTTTAAAAAAACTCAAGGATCATCCTGTTGCATCACCGGTTTCCAATCTATAAAATGTCTGCTTGTACAACTGGATTGCTGCAAGATAAGAAGTTCAGTGTCGTATCCAGAGGGAAAACAAGTTTATAATGTAAAGAACATGCTTTATTAGCCTCCTTTCTCAATAAAAAAACTTTGCCAGTAGTTAAAACCATGTGCACTTTTCTGCATGAAGAGCTGATATATGAAAACACAAACCCCATTCAAGAGATACTTTGCTGTTTTGAGCACCTACATCTTTTACATCAAAAAGATTCTCTACTATATTTGCACCTGATTACTCTTCGATTCCCAGAGAAACAGATCCCCTCTCCCAAACCTTGAATATAAACAGCTATTTAATTTGATTCATAATCTCAACCACTTTGCTGAACTGAGCCAAACTCGGAGCAATAACCTTATTTACCTACATGTGTAATATATAAATATACACAGCCTAGACATACTAAGATCTATACATGTGCTTAGGTTTATGAGCCATTATTTTTGTCACAGGACAAATGCATGTAATGCAGAAATAGTTTTCAATATACAATGGCTACCTTATGTTAATTCTTGTATGCTGTTTTTTGCCACACTTGCTCATTATGATTGATTTTTTAAAAGGGACTTCTTTCTTCTCCAGACCACGCTCTTCTACTGAACCTTGCAGTGGAGTTATGTTCTATTTGTGATGTCAGAATTACTACCATGGCAACGAACATTCGGTATTACAAACATAGTACAGAAGGTTTACTAAAGAAAATAATCAAGCAGCAGCATAGCGACACAAGAGAAAAGCCTTTTGTTCAACCACACACGAGAGATTTGATAACTGTTATGGAACACACACTCTTCAGGTCAGAAAAGAAAAACAGAACATTTAGAGCATCAAACATATATTTTAGAAAATAATATTTGACAGTGAATATGTTGCACAAGGAAGATTGTGTGATGCAAGGAAATTACAATACTGTGGTTTTCCTACTTTAGCAGCAGCTTTCCAACTTTCTCTGGCAAATTCTATACATTTGTCTGCTGATAAAGGTCTGTTCAATTGCCACAGAATTCCTACATATGATAAATCATTCTGAAGCATATGGTAAGGGGTAGATGCTCAACTGACCTACAGCATGTCAGGCCTACTTGGCCTCACTACATTTGGAATGAATGTCTCTTCAGAAAGAAACACTCCCCACCACAAACATGCAATAATTTTAACACAGAGAAAAGCAGTCGCAAAGCTGGAGAATGAATCTTTATTTTAACAAGACATTAAATATACATATTTTTATTTATAGAATGTTCTTCAGAAAAACACATACATCATATGCTGATAACCAGAATAGGATCTAAATATGTAATAATGAATGCAACAACATAATTAATGAATGAAAAATAGCAGCGAGTAACATACAGAACAAGCGTATTTTTTTAAATTTCATTTTCTTCCAAAGTACAGGATTTTTGCAAACTTAAGTGTTATGGCTCATCACAGTTTCCATCTATGGATGCAGTAAACAGCAGGAGTTTTTTATTTCAAGTGTCTTTGGCTGAGCATGAAAAATATACTTCTTTCCATTTTTTGCTGTAGCTAGAAAGCTTTTGTAATCAAAGTCCAAAACTACTGCTCATTATAAATCCTGTATTTTACACACATATAATCAAATCAATAGTGCAGCCATCTATGTACTACTCCTCTGCAAGAGTAGAGTTGTATCTGGGCCAGAAAATGTTCATGTGCAAAGATAAACATGCCAAATTTAGCTTCTTGTACTGCATGGCACAGGATTTTCCTTATAACATCTGAGTTTGGCTGGAGAAGCCTTAACGTCAAGGTACAGAACAACTCAAACAGGCAGTTTACATAATTAACCCAGCATTATTAGATGCTATTAAGCACACTGGAACATAGTGACATAAAGTTGTTTCATCTCACATTCTGATTTTTAAAAAGTCAAAGACCCAGCTAAACAAACTAACAAAACATACCAAAAATTCAGATATAATGAGAATACATAACAATTGCTTACACATTTTCTATACAGCAAAGGTGACAGAGGAATAGGTCCAAATTCTGTAATATATGGTCAGGGTCTATCATTAAAATACAGTACCAGAAGCCCTTCTTTAATACACTTCTCTGTAATTTTTGTTATCCTACATGGGACCAAGGGTTGCTGTCCAATTTGACCAATGTCACCCCAGGAACTGCACTGTTAAAGGAAAGCTTGTTCCAATTCTGACCTTCTAAAAGCACACTCCTATTATGCCTCTTAAACATACTAAGTCTTACTGGCAAAAACCTGTGTGTTCTCAAGTGCCACAGTTTCATACCATCCTGAGACCTTATGTGATGGGAGAAGTTTAACAAAGTCACATCTAGTTAGTACTTGCATAGGAAACCACCAGGAAATTCCAGAGATCTCCAAGGTAGGAAAGAATTCTGCCTGAAACCCCGGCCTGCTACCAGTCAGAACCTACAATAGTGAACTAGACAGACCATGGATCTAACTCGGTAGAAAGCAAGCTCATTTGTTCCTATAACTGTTATTTTTGCTGCAAGAAAGTAACAACGCCTCTATGAAACTGATGTCTTTCCCCTCCAGGCTCTATCCATTGTATTTAGATCTCTGGGCATGGCTTCTGCTGTTATTTCAATGCACTGGTTACATTTTCCGTACATAACAGTAATTAAATGTATGTTTGAAGATGACTTTTGTGTAATTTAAAAACATACATTAGGATCTGTGCTTTTAAGACCTTCAGTATATCAGGTCTGGATTTGTTCACCTTCCCTCCCCCAGGAACATCATCAAGAGACTACTAAACATTTCTTTTCTAAAACAATGCTGCAAGGAGTGGGAAGAATAACAATTCTTTTTTTATATGGCACTTGTCACCTTATATAAGTCATTGTTTCAAAGAATCCAAGGTAAATACCCTATATTATTATTATTTATTTACCTTTAGTTACATACATACCAAAACACTTTCAGTGAAACATGCTTCCATAAATCTGATTTAAACTCAACAGTACTACCAAAAAGGGATCCGCCATGAACAAAAACCATCCTTACGCAGACTACAGCAAGATTATAGTTCAATGACTACATTCTGCTTCTACCCACCTTTGCACAGGTGCATACTGAGAAAACCACGAAGCTAATTCATATATAAACTTAATCCCCATTTTTGGTCTTTGCTGCTGCATCACACAGCCCCATCCTACTCTTTATATTTCCAGATGAACTAATAAGTTCCTTGTGCAATTTCCTTCCCTCATTTGTACACAAAGAGCCCTCATCTCCTGCACTTTCTTTTGTAGACTGTAATGTGTTTCATGGAAGGTACTATATCGAGCATACATTTAGAAAATAATCTCAACTATGTCTACTCATAAATAAGTTGCACCCTGTTCAGTGGAACAGGGTGCAAGCAACTGTGCATTAGATTCCAACCAAACAGTGGTATTTCATAACAGCAGCCAAGAAGCTAAGTAGAAGTAGCAGTATACTACTTGTATTATGCAATATTTAACAATAAGGATTTCAATAGCTACATCACACTGAAGAGCTAAAAATATCTTACAAAAGGAAACAACCTACCCTTCCTGTTACTAGGGAGGTATATTACCTTACCTGGGCACACATTTTTACAGGAGTTTAAACTGTATAGCACTTTACACTCTCCATGTTTATACTTATAAACTACAGAGTTTACCATGCAGCAAAGCAACAGCAGTAGCATAGCCCGAAAAATATTCTGTGCCACTGGACCACACTGGTGTGCCTTGCAACTTTTCCTTGCCCAACCTCACTCATGCTCCCAAAATGCCACTAATAAATAGCCAACCCCCAAAACCACTCTCTTGTACCAGTGTATCACTTTCCTTGTTGTTGCCTCTATCTGACCTAGCATAAGCAAATGCTTAGATTACTACTATTTTTCTTTCCTCAGCCTTTCCATCCCACACAGCACCAAAGATGATACTGCTGGATAAAAGAAGACCATGATAGCATCAATTTTAGAACTAGCCATTCCCAACTTCCAGCTCCCACAAACCTCGGCCAACTTCAGGGAATTGGGAAACTGAAATCTAAAAACATCTGGAGGGCTGAAGGCTGAGAACCATTAATTAAAGCATGGTATACATACTGTTACTAACTTAAATACTCTTTTGATTGTTATAAGCCTCCTTGGGTTGTTTTTAAGGAGAAAGGCGAGTTAAAAATATTTTAAATAAATAATAAACAGAACAACTCAGAAGGAACTCTCATCTGTTAAGCACCCTTAACAGAATCGGGAATATGTGTCCTTCCAATTCTGTTAGGTTGCAATTTGCATCAGTCTCAGGCAGCACAGTCAATTGTAAGGGATAACAGGATTTACATTCTGACAATATCTGGCAAGTCCCATATTCTCCATCCCTGCAATCTGGAGCAAGTCCCATTTAACACTCTGGGAGTTACTCCAAAATAAAGACGTTTCTTCCATTAAGCCACAATCCTACAGTAAACTGAGCCATCCTACTGAGCCCAGTAAGGGTTGCTCCTCGATAAAGACCTAACCGGACTGACCTGCAAAAACCTATTTATTTCCTGCCTGCCTTCCCTGTAAGACCAGTGGGGCTTATTCCGGGGGGAAACCTATACAACAAACAGTGCGCCGTCTTTTAATTGCTGCCTTTCATCCACCCAGCCTACTGTCTCCTGTCTTTTATGATTTGAGGAGGACCACGGGGGGGTGGCGGATTTCTGGCAATGGGACGAAGCAAAGTCTCCGTGAAAAGTCAGTCGAGAGAGAGAGAAAAAAGTCACTCTGCACATGCGCAGAAGCACTCTCGCCTTTATCAGCTTCGCCCAGGTCAGAGCCCGGCGAGGCTCCTCCGGGGCTCGGATTCGGCCTTATCAACACCCAGTCGCCGTCCGTCCGTCCTCCCTTCCCCCCCCCCGCGCTTTGTGTTTACACCACAACGGCGGACGGGAGTAACGGCCACGCTCTCCTCAGGCTCCCATCCCGAGTTCCCGCGGGCTCGCCGTTACCCCCGTCCCGCTCCTCCTCCTCCTCCCCGCCAGAGGTGCCCCCACCGACCGACCCACCCACCCACCGACCCACTCGGCTCCCGGACTCGTAAGCCCCGCCGCGGTGGCGACAAGGGCCGCGGCCGCCTTCGCGCTCCTCCGGAGGGTCAGGCCGGCGGCGGCTTGCGCACTCTCGCCTTGTCCCCGCCCCCTCCTGCGACTCACCCGAGGACGTGGCGCCCCCGTCACAGGGGAAAGTAGGTGAGGGAGGAGGGATTGGGCCGGGCGAGGCCGCGCGTCGCCCCCACGTCAGCGCTGATGCCGCGGCGCCGTCACCGCGGGGGGCGCTGAGGAAATGGCGGCCGGGGCCGCGCCTGCCTCGCTCACCTGAGGGAGGGGGGGAGAGAGAGAGAGAAAAGGGGAAGCGAAGGGGCGGGGCCATGGCGCTCTTCGTTCGAGAGAGCGCAGCCTCGCTTGTCTACACCTCCCCCCCCGCACCCCACCCAGCCCACTCCAGGCCGACGCCCATTGGTCGCTCGCGGAGCCCAACGGCCGCCGCTCGCGCCAACCGCCGGGGCCTCCCGATTGGCTGAGGAGGCAGAGCCAATGGAGACGCCGTTCTCTCGGCCGGTTGGCGGCCGACCCACCCGCCGTTGGGTCCAGAGGGTGGGGAAGGTGGGCTTTCGTTCCGTGTACTGTAACGGTCGAGCGGTGTCACCTCGGGGGTTAAGTGCCCCTTAACTCGCGAGGGGACGCGCTTCGAGGATTAAAGGACCGCGGGCCCCTCTCGCTGAGGTCAGGAGCTGGCTTTGAAGGAGCATCTCCTGCGCGCGCTTTCCCGAGACCTCAGGCGAAACCCAAAGAAACAACTGAGAGGAAATATCAGTTTCACATTCTACGTAAATGTTCGTTGGTTACATGCAATAATTAGGCCTATGGTTTTATGTTTTTTTTTTGGGGGGGGGTCCTGTTGTAAACATTCAAGAAGACAGAAAACAAGCGGAAATGAAGGGGGCTGAAACAGAGAAGGGAGTTGGGTTGAAGATGCAATTAAACCTCATGAAGGGGAAGAGACTGAAAGACGTTAGAGGAGTCACCTGTGTTAATCAGTTTTTACCTTAGAGCCTTGTGATGAGGGATGGCTTTGGTAGTTGTGAATTTGCTGAGAATGGGATGGATTTCAGAAAGGACGCAGGATTGTGCTGTGGATCGTATCCTACCGAATCCAATGGGATTTCCTTCCAAAAATACAGCAAGGAATACATACAAGCACAGGAAGCTGTTATACTGAGTCAGGCCATTGATAATTTTTCACTGGTAATAGCTCCAGGGATTCAGGTACAATTCTTACCTCATTCCCTACTGTGCTTCCCTGACAGGCTGCACTCAATAATCCATAGGGTTCCTTCTAGTTTTGCAGTTCTAAAATGATGAGGATTATCTAAGCTCTGAACTGCTCTGACTCCACTTTCCTTTTGGGATCTGACAAGGTCAGGTATTAAATGTAACATTTTGGCAGGGATTTTTAAATAACCATACTGCTTTGAATGTGTTTTGGTATTGCTTTTCCTTACCATTTCTTAGAGTGCCATTTGTTTGATCCTTTTTAGCATTTGTGTACTTACAGTTCTTAGCTTTAAATATTGCCTTTTATTGATGTAAACCGCCTCTGTGTACTCATTTTTTTTCATTTTAAATATTATCTTTCAATTATGCAAACTGCTTATGGGGCCTTATGGGGCCATTTTAAGGAGAAAGAAGGGGTAAAATAAATATATAAATAATAATTCTGAAGACAAATTGGGAAACTTTATGCTGGATCTGAGTTACTAACATAAGCCTTCATTCTAATCCAGTCACTCAAGATAACATGTTGAATAAACAGTCTACTGAAGTCACTGAAAACCTCTGGCATATAATTGCTATATATGAATATGAAAATATGAATATAATTGCTGTATATGAATATTCATAAATGAATATGTTTTCTAATTATAATAACAAATGTCAGTCTCAGAAGATCTGGTGAAGTTTTTTTTAACATACAAGAAACAGATAAATATGTAGGAAGGGCAGAGCTTGTAACATTTATGTTTAACTAGTTCTTTATCTATTACAAGCTCCAAAACTAGATTAAGATCAGTAGATGGACCTATAATTTGTTGCAATGCTATTTGTTACATAAGAAATTCACAATTAACATATACTATGTTTGGTTGAAACTATTGCCCCAGTAGCATAATTTGTTACCTCCTTTAAAGTGTTTTCTGTAGTTTGTTTTCCTTCCCCATTTGTACTTTCTAGATATGTTGGCCTTTTCTAATAACAATGGTGATGAATTTCTTGTGGACTTTGACTGAGCACTGGCAAGAACACTGTTTTGTGTAAAACTGTCAGTTACTGCTTTAGTCAAGAATCTGAACTAGCAGACAAATTGTTGGTTTATTTCTTAATTAAGTTGCTTGCTTGCTCAGTCCATGCGTGGTTTCCTTGATATACTTTACACAGAGTTTGGGAGCAGGGGTGGGGGGAAAGAACTTGGGTGGACACACACATTCATTTTGTTATGTTTCATATCTAGATGATAGATGGCAATTAACAATGCAATAATATATATTCACAAGGTGCACAGATCAAAACTTTCTATATTTACCCAGAGTCAATCTCCTCACCATACAAAAATACCCAAGGAAAAAACCCAGCAGTTTGAACAATGTTCTGTTCCATAACCTTCCTCAAGCTTAAGAACAGTTAAAAAACCTTGGCCAAAATCCTATTGTTTATCACAATAAATTGCACTAGAGTAGACCTAGAGTAGAGTAGACTGAATCACTGGGGACATCTTGAATTAACTCAAGTTTTAAGTTGCAATTAGAGTAGGCTCATATGAATCAATGGAACTAACAGAGGAATTGACTCACAGTCAATACCAAACAGATATTTACTGTGCACCTTGAATTTCAAAACATTCCACAGCTTGTACTTCAAAAACTTCAGGATACATAGACTGTTACAGCATGCTGAACAATGACACTATCCTTTTGAGAGTTCCCAAGTATTCTGGGTTTTCCTCACTGACGTCCTCTCTCCAGTGAATATAGCCTGGGGAAAAATATCATTTAGCATCTGCAGCTTTTCTGAAGACCAGGCACTTATGAACTTATGTTAATTCAGCCTTGAGCAAGACGCCTGTCATAAACCTATCATGGAAAGGATATACTGTAGTAAGTTAGGAAATAGAAGAGTACTGTATCTTCACACAGTAGGTATTCGCTCCTGGAATGCATTATGCTCTGCTTGTACTGATGACAGCTACTGTTGGAAAAAAAACCTGAATGCTGGATTACATTTAGCCGCACCTACCTTAGGCTGATTATGCACCTCAAAAGTTCCTTGGTTTTTAATGCTTCCTGTTTGTGTAGGCTATTTTAATCAATTCTGATGAGTTCACTTTGTAGCCAGGGAGTAGGTCAGGCTGCCAAAAAGCTTCTTATTCTCCCAAATAAGTCAACAGCATATCCTTAAGGCTTTGCACATACTGACTTTCCTTTCTCCATAATTTATTTAGCCTTACAGCAACCCTGTGAGGTAGGTTAAGCTGAGTGTGACTGGCCCAGAGTAATCCAGTGAATACTATGGCCTAGCGCAGTGATGGCAAACCTTTGTGAGCCCGAGTGCCCAAACTGCCAAAAAAAAAAAAAAAAGTGGGTGGCAGGTGGCGGTAGCAATGGAAGTGGCAGTAGCAGAAGTGGTGGCGGAAGCGGGAATCCCCGACATGGAGGTGCCTCCAGTCATGCCCAACCCTGCCACTATCTATAGCTCAGCCAGCCGGCCACTGTCACCTGTTCCGGATCCTGGCCCGCTGCCTGTCAGGGCACTAGCTGCAGCCGCCTCCTCAGGTTTGGCTGTTGGGGGTAGCAACTTATGGCTCACATGCCCACAGAGAGGGCTCTCCGTGCCAGCTGTGGAAAACTGAAGCTGGTCTCCCAAGTTGTCCAATATTTTAACATATGGCGTGGATTTTCTTTTCTAAGACTTCCTCCAAGTCAGTGATTTTCAACTAGTGACATGTATACTCCAGTAGGATGTAAGACTTCTGAAATAGTTGTAATTTGCTCTCCATCAATGCCCATGTTTTCCTGAAAACTGTGCTGTTATTGTGCTGTTATTTACACAGTTAATCATGTATAGCCAACAGTATCATTACAATTTTCAACTAAAATTATTTTTGTATTATTTGTGTATCTACTCCAAAAAGTATTACTGCAGTCTTCATGTCCCACTAACAGTAAGCAATATATATAATAGAATACCTGTAATACATATATAAATCTTCAAAGAACTGGGCTTTTTGTTTCTGCCGTCGTCTTGGTTGAAATTCCTGATGGGACATACGATATAAAAAGTTGAGAATCACTGCTGTAAACCCAAGGTGGTCAGTATCTTTCAGCCCAACAGCTGAAATAAGTTTCAAGAGCTTTTCTGAAAGGCCACATCATGGTGGTAAACTAAGGGGAAGACAAAACAGACCAAAACCATGTATTTCTGTTATTTATTGCATATTATAAAGTGTTACAGAGTAGAATAAGGAAAAATAAGTGGAATAAGGAAAAATAAATAAATGTTATTTAAAAATGAATTTTGAAGGAAACTTGTAAAAAAGAGCATTATTTGAGAGCAAATCTGTTTTACAGATTCCAAAAGTAAACTTTAAAGCCAGTTTAAAGATCAGAGACCACATGGAAGAATACACCTTTGGCTATCCATTGGAAGTTTAACAAAGATGTAACTAACCTGACTTCCCTTTAGAGCAGTTTCACACTCCAAGTGTCAAGCCTTATTCAGGTCTCACACCATTTAGTTTCTTGGTCAAAACTTGTACCTTAAAATGAACTGAGGAAAAAAAATCACTACAATTGGTGCAAGATGCCATTGTACGGGGTCTCTAACGTGCATGGTGGACAACAATTAAGCTGCTGTATTTTGCACTAACCAGCAACTACTTTTCAGGGATAACCCCACATAAATGGAATTACAGTGGGGTCTTGACTTAAGAACGACTTGAGTTAAGAACATTTTGACTTAAGAACCGCTCTCACAGGAAAATATTGACTTGACTTAAGTACTTAGATTTGAGTTAAGAACTGAAAAAACCCACGTGGGAGGCAGGGAAAGTGCAAAAAGTGAACTTTCAGTTAACTGTTGGCCAGTGAAAAGGGTGCCTGTCTGCTTCCTCACTCCTCCCAGCATTTAGAGAGTGGATTGGGAGTCTTCAGACTGCCTGGTACTGCCTGGACTGTATTTTCTCTGCGTTCCCTGAACCTTTCTTAACCTAAGAAAAAAAGAAACAAAATATCCCCCTCTAGTGGTCGAAGGCGGAATAGCAGCTTCCCATTAGTTTCTATGGACGGAAAAGAGCAGATATGGATCAAATGGTTTTCAATGCATTCCTATGGGAAATGCAGATTTGACTTGAGAACATTTTGACTTGAGAACCGCCTTCCAATACGGATTAAGTTCTCAAGTCAAGACCCCACTGTACTGACTCCAAGTGTAAGGTAATTAAGGCTTTACATATTGTACAACAAATCCACTTTCATAGCAAGAGTCACAACCATTGCACCAGCCAAAGCTGGTAGAACATCAGTATATTTTAATTTAAACCTATTACCGCTAGGAATGAAATCTTGCAAAATTCATTTCAAGCATACCAAAGGCAGGAAAACCATTCAATAATGCTGCAGTTACAGGAACGGAGAGTTGCTACTGTATGCCGTCAAGTCGCCTCCAACGTCTAACAATCCCATGGATGAGCAATCTCCAAATGTCCTCTCCTCAACAGCTTTGCTCAGTTCTTGCAAACTCCTGCCTGTGACTTCTTTTAGGGAGTCAATTCATCTTGTAATTATCCTTCCTCTTTCCCTTCTGCCTTCCACCTTTCCCAGCATTGTCTTTTCCAGAGAATTCTGTCTTCTCATGATGTACCCAAAGTATGACAAACTCAGTTTCAACGTTTTTGTTGAATAATCCTTTACGTATCCTTATATCCACCTTTCTATTAAAAGGTGGTACTGAAGGCAGCCATCTCTAGTGAAGGCAGATGGCTATCCTGGGACCTCAGAGGGTGGGCCCGAAATGCTCCACACCATTTGTGAGCTTCCACACTCCTCTCAGAAACGAGGTCATGAGTTTCTGTTACAGAAATCATTGTTCATGTAGGGTTAATCTTCTGGCTTATCTTCCAAACTCACAAGCTTTCTGTGTGATTGTTTCCACTGGGAAAAAACAGGACGGCCCCCATTTCTTCCGAGATCTGCTGTATTAGCTATCACCCTGCCACAAACCCCTAGCCTTCAACCCTACAGAACCACCCAGTAGATCCTCACTTTGGGGAACCTAGAAAACACAAGCAACACAGCACCGCTCCTCGCATAGCCTGGAAGATAAACCACGAGACAGGTTCTCTCCTCGACACCATCCATTGTTACCCTATGATGTTCGAGTCCGCGAATAAGTCAATGCGAAACCCCCTTCTGAGATTTTTAGCCCGGTTCCTGGGAAGCAGAAAAGAAAAGGACGCGCGAGCCGTAAGTGCCGTAAGGACAGCTCCCTCGCTCTGATCTACCGCGCATGCGCCCTCTTCCCCTCCTTTAACTGCGCTAGAAGCTCCCTTATTTATTTCGTTCGCCGAAGCAGGCGAGCTATTTTGGCCCTCCGCGGCGCCCGTACTTCGGGCGATACTAACTCTCCTCGTCGGGGGGGGGCGAGGGGAGAGGCGAAGGATGTCTCTCTGAACGTCCCCCTCTTTATTCCTCGTTGGGGACTCGAAGCCTGGATGGCGAGCCCAGCGGGCGGGCCACCCGAGGGCAGCGGCTGCCTTTAATCCCCGGAGAGCGTGAGGAAAAACGTCGGGAAAGAGGGGCACCCATCCGGCCTCTTCCCCCGCCCCCTCCTTTCCACCCTCGCCGGGCTGCTTCGGAAGCCGAGGGGCGGGACTCGACGGGCAGCCGTGGCGGCTGGGTAATGGCAGCCCTGTGAGGAGGCTCCGGGAACGGCGGTGGGGCAGGAGCTGCGGCCGGCGCGAGACCCACGGGGCGGGGGCGGGGAGACGACGCTGACCCAGGCCGCTCCTGTTGCCAGGTGACCCCCCCCCCGGAGGGCGGTGGGGTGGGGATGGGGGTGGCTGGGAGCCGGGCGGGAGAGGAGGAGGAGGAGGAGGAGGGGCGGCGGTGGCGGCGGCGGCGGGACTCACGCTTTCCCCTCGGCTCTGCCCAGTTTCCCTGCGCGTTCCCTCGTTCGCGGCGATATTGCTTTCTCACGGGTTCCGGCGGGAGCGGGGCGGGAAGCCCGGCGTCCCTCCTTCTCTCCCTCGCCTCCTTTCGCTTCTCTCCTCGGGCTTCCCTGAGGGCCACTGGCACCCTCCCCGCTTGCCACCCGCTTCTTCGAGCCCCTCTGGCTTCCTTGGCGCTCTCTCTCTCTCTCTCTCCTTTTTCTGTATTTTTATGCTTCTGTGTGTATGCGTGTGTATACATATACATATATAGTATATTTATGTGTATAGACACTAGTCGCGTTTGTGGATGTGTGGCAAAGAGGACGCCCTGGCCCTGTGCGAAGTTGGTCACACCTTGGCCCCCTTGAGATCCAGGAGACTTAAAGCACGACTCACTGGGGCCCGGCTGGTTTTATGTGGCTGGGACGCGGGCAAGGTAGTGGAACTGTATTACAATCAAATAATCTCAATTTCTTTTCTTTTCTTGCAACTCTAGAACTTTATTTTCCAATTCAGCAGCCCTTCAGTCCTCTGCTACATATTGCCAGCAAAGGTTTAGTTCAGGAGGTCTGCTTCTGTTTACATCAGCTGACATTTAAGTGATGGTAGTGAAGTGGATTGTTGCAGAAATCCCAACATCGTTTCATTTTCTGCCTGACTTCGTTTGGTTATTTTAGCAAAAACAATACGGTCTCCTGATAAAGTGTAACTGATAAAGTTAGATTGGAATTTTTACTACCTTCAGTGTCAATGGCAAGTTGTCCTTTTTTCTCAGCTGATTAAAATTTGCCTCCAAAGAAGCTGTGAACTTTGAAGGTATCTTTTCCAGAGACGCTATCCTTTTGTATTGAGTTACATCGTCCATCAGATTCTTAACATATTCAGAGAATTTCTCTGCTTTTTGAAGTCTCTTTATCGACTAAATATCCTTTTCTGAGAAATCTCTGCCCCTTCTGGTTTTCTTTGGTTCTTAGTTCCTGGTGTGAAGCCTCATAGCTGAAGGACGAAGCTGCAGCATTTAACTGTAGTGTATAAATGTGCTTCTGTTTTGTCAGTGGCATATATTTCTAAATGAGTTAAAGAGTTACATATGTATCTATATGAGGCTACCCGCCCACCCATCTTCACCAGACATGCATAAATTATTTTTTCATGTACTTTTATCTGAATGTCAAATACACATGCCCAGAAACATAGTAGTATGTAATATTTTGAGATAAAAGTGGGAAAATTAAGGAGTGGTATCCAAGTCGTTATTTAAATGCAGTAAGTAATTGTATTGGGCAGAAGAAATAAAACTACCAAAATGCTACTAAATAAAACAGTAATCTTAATGAATATATAAATCTTTCACCTTCCCAGGGTAGTACATGCAGCTCTTATTTCTATATGTTTGTTCACACACAGCCATCTTCTCTCTTCACTTCAGTATACTTTTCATAAAGTAGTTGGTCCCCTATTGTCTCACAAGTAGAAAACTTCCAAGGCTTGGACTGGGGGAAATGAGTACAGTACCCAGCTCACTGGGGAGGCAACGTGTAGCCTGCATAATTCACTTGTAAACCACCCAAGAGTGCTTGAAGCATTATGGGGTGAGGGTCCAGTTTTCCCAGGCACCTGTGGTGCCAGTGTTTATATTTGTATCCCCAGGGATACAAATACAACTATCCCATGTCTAGCCCTGACTGTTGGCTGTACTAATAAGGGCTTCTGGGATTTGTTGTCCAAGAATAGATGGTTCCCCAAATTTAAGGAGCACTGGCTTAGATGAACCTTTGGACTGCTACACCAGCGCTCTTTTTATTTTCTTAAGTTGATCGCCTTCTAAATTTGAGCACTTAGAAACCTGCTTCTTTAAGAATATTTTTTAGAAAGATATAGAACCTATGGCTTCAAGATTTTCCATATCCCCAGGTAACAGTCAGATAATGGAAGATGTCGTCCAATAGCATTTGGACAACCACAAGTCCACCAGAGCCATTTTGGATTCTTAAAGCATGGGCTTTCACATTTTTATGCATAAAGTGGACCTAAGTAATTAAGGTGTACACCTGTGAGATGGTGGTAATGCATAGCTGCCTAATGGAGATGGGCGCAAACCACCAGTTTGGCAGTTCATACCAATTCGGTGGACAGTCAAACAGGTGTTCTGCAGTTTGGTGCCTTGCCACCTCATCATGTGCCTGCTTTGAAGCAGCACCCTGACTTCCCTGTCCCGCCTCTTCCAGGTGATGCCTCTGAGTGGGCACCTGCTGGAAGGAGCAGGCCCTTAACTGCAGAACACCTGTTTGAACATCCACTGAACTGGCAGTTTGTGCCCATCTGTATTGCCTAACTATGGATAGAGGATTGTAATTGATTCTCTAAAGATGCATATCCTGTAACTTAGAGATCACTAGTAACTTGCATCTTAGTGAACCTCATCATTTTATATAGCAATGTAAGCTGGCCAATTTAATAACTTATTTTCACTTTTTCTTATAATGCAGTCAATTTTATGATGACAACAGCTTCTGTAGTTTTATCCTGCTTCTGTGACAACACACTAGATTTCATGTACTCTACATTTCCTCTTCATTTTCCTTTATTTCTTATACAGTATTCTGGAAACAGTTTATTTATTCAGCTTGCATGCCACCCGCACTCTGCAAGAGTCTCTGTACAACAGATATATATCTGCTGTAAGACGTTCGATAGGTCACTGGGTCAAATCCAGGCTCAGTTGTAATTACAATAGGTTTTTAAAATATATAGAACTAAATTTATAAAGTACAGGCTGTTTCAAAATGTCTGTTTTGAGTTTGACAAGACATGGATCCAACTCATGGGCCAGTATCCTGTTACGTGATATAATTTTGGGACATTAGAAGCCCATCCCCATCCCAAGGCCCCCAAAACCTTCCGCAGATTGAAAAGGTTTCTTTGGAAGCCTTAGAAGCTGGGAATTCGTGGGTATTGAAGTTTTAATTAGTGATAAAAGTCCATGACTAATGACATCATCAGCATCATGTTGCAAGAAATTGCAGCACAGCATCCCATCCATTCTATTTGTGGTAAAGGTGATATAAATAATAAAAGTTTCTGTTATCCAGGATTTGAATTAACAGTTGTGGCAGGAACAGAGAATACATTTCTAAGAAAAGGAGGAGCAAGCATATGCTCCTCTGGATAGCTCTGATTTCCCAGCTACAGGTGGTGGTTATATCTGCATTGTTCCCCAGCATTCAATAATGTAGGTACTGATTGTGTGGGGAAAAAACAGTTGTATGCAACGCGTGTAAGTCTAGCTCATACATTCTGTTTGGTCATTGCTTATATTATACACAGCTTTATTGGCCTTACAATTACCGTATTTTTCGCACCATAAGACGCACTTTTTCCCACAAAACAGGGGGGTGGAAAGTCTGTGCGTCTTATGGAGCGAAGAAAACAGATTATATTTTCCTGTTTTCTTCTCCTAAAAAATTGGTGTGTCTTATGGAAAGGTGCGTCTTATGGAGCGAAAAATACGGTAGCTTCTGTTAGGCTTTTGAAAGTGCAGAAGGGTTTATGGAACTTTAGCTCCTAACGAAAGAGATAGATGGAAACAATTCATCTGTTTTCCCCAGGCTCTAGGCATTTTCTGTACATCCCCTACGTACGTTAGGTCTGACTGGTTTTGATTAATTTGATCTCTTCTCATGAAGTTTACTTGAATGAATTGGGATGCTTATCTTCACTGTCTGAGATTGTTTTGGCTCTTGCCAATTTATGAGCGAGCATCAAACAAAATATTGCTGCTTTATTATGCAGGTACTACAGAACAGACTTTCAGTATAAAAGATTACTAAGAGTGGCAGCAGTGTTTGTATCAGTGCCAGTTGTCTGGAGGTCATGTACTAACAAATAGTTTTAATTTTCCTCTTTTTGTAGATTAATACCAACACCCCACAATGTCCTTGAAACCACGAGTAGTTGATTTTGATGAAACATGGAGCAAGCTTCTTACAACGATTAAAGCTGTTGTTATGTTGGATTATGTCGAAAGAGCAACATGGAACGACCGCTTCTCGTATCCTTTCTGTAGGAGCTTAATTATGTCTTCTAAGAATATTGAGTTGCTATAAACATATTCAAATATGAGTCTTGCATAAAACCAACTGAAATAAAATGTTTATCTGAATATCTGCTCTTCCTTGTATAAAAAGAAACACCTCAAGTCAGAAATGTTGTGTGCAATAAAATGAGCATAGGCTGCATTGGTCACATGTTAAAAAGTATAAGCTATCAGCGAGTTATAAAGATTTTCTTAGTACGTTGAGTCCTGTATATGATTTGCTCTGGAAGAAGGGATAGCCTTTGACTTATTTTCCTATGATATTTTTGGAGAGTGTGGCAATGGTTCCATGTAGAATTGTTTAACCAAATGTCTGTTCTGAGTAATAAGCTGTAAGTAATGCATTTGGACACATTCATACAGTATATGAAAATTGTGAACTTTTATTTTTGAAAGTTGAAGAACACCCTGACAAGGAGAATTGCCCTGGCTGAATGAAGTAGCATAATCCTGCATCTCGGTAATGGAGATGCATAAGGAGTTTTTTATGCATCAGCAACAGAGTGACTTACCAGTTTTTTCTGAGTCAGATCACTAGTCAGTCAACCTTTGCTGCTTTCGACAGGAACCGTTTTCTAGGTCCATCAGGAGTCAGAAATTGAGCTTCTGACGTGATGAATAGAAAGCATGTTCTGTAATACTGAATAGCAGTCTTTCATTTAGGTCACCATATACCTTATTCAGCAATGTCAAAATCAATTAACAACATTTTAAAAATAACAGCAATGGTGAAAAGCTTTTAGTGGACCACGATATTTGTTTTAGAGTATAGGTGTGTAAAGCTTTTAGGCCTGGCATATTATAGTCATTCCGGGGGGTGGGGGTGGGGAACATATTTTGTATTTTAGATATGACTTAAAAGTTGACCTGTCTAGGCAATTGCTGTTTCTTTATTAAAACGAATCCTGAATATGTCAGTTTTTAATTTAGATTTTTTTCCATTAATGCACCTATCTTTCTAGAGACTGAAAGCAAGATAAATGTTCTCAGGACACTGTGTCCCAATATAGTTTCAAGTCATTTTAGAAACAAGTAGTGGAAGATCATGTGATACTTTTATTTAAAGCATTGACTCGCTTTCAGTTACCTTTTGACCTTCAGATCTTCCCTGCCTGAACCCATGCAGAAAGGAGATGTCAACTGTGTGACATGCTTTATGTCTGTTCCTAGAAATAATTGAATAGTGTGTGACTGTTATAAAGTTTTGCTATTATTTTTTGTGCTGATGAGAATATGCATCATTCCAAACCTTTCACTTTTTGTTCAGGTTGGTAGGAAACAATCTGGTGCAAGAAATTGTTAACATTTTTCTGTCACTCTGCTTTTAGGCCATTAGCCTAGTAACCAACTCATGTTTCTTTCTGCCCTTCTGAGTTCTGGTGTGGATTTGACAGATTATAGGCTCCCTTTTCTCAATACTGTATAATACTCTAGAGCCCCCAACCCCTGGTCCGCAACCCGGCAGTGGTCTGCAGCCTATCCAGGACCGGGCTGTGGACACAGATCTCCTACCCGCCCCGTGAGTGCCGTCATGTGCATGTGTGTGAGTGTTCCGCTCCTGTGAGCACACCATGCGCATGTGCACGAGCAGCCCTGTGCGAGTGCGACATGTGCATGAGCACGTTCTGCTCCCTGTGAGCACACTGTGTGCATGTGCAGAAGTGCAGTGTGCACATGTGTGCGAATGCAATGTATACATGTGCGTGAGCAAGCTCCGCCCCTGTGGGCGTGCCCCGCACACACCTCACCAGTCCACAGTTGGGAAAAGGTTGGGGACTGGACACCAGTAATCTGTAAACTGCAGAATCAGTCTAATTGTGCCTTTGAACAAGAGCCGCACAGATCCCAGAGGCCCATGCAGTGAGCTCCCCAGTTTTCTCGGTGCTCTGCCACTGCTGAAAGAGGGGGGTGACTGCTGTGTTCCCACAACTGTGGTATTTCTCTGTGATGCAGAAAGGGTACCATAGAGCCCAATAAACTAGCAGAACAGAGTGCCTGCTGCAACTTGAGAAGAAGGGGTGGTTTTTAGTAGTAGATCAGTGCAAAATCTCAGCAACATGGTTCTGCTGAAATGAGAAGTACAAAAAAGGATAGGTGCATGCAGCCTTTGAATTGTTTGTTTTCCACCCATGCTTTACATATAGAACAAGAACAATCTGGAATCTTCTGCTTTCATACGTTTGTGGAGGCTTTCAGTTTTTGCTTATGACAAGCATATGTAGCCATTCTGTGAATACTCCGTTTCCCTGAAAATAAGACCTAACCTGAAAATAAGTCCTTGTATGATTTTTCAGGATGCTCGTAATATAAGCCCTTCCCCCAAAATAAGCCCTAGTTAAGTGAAACCCCACCCTCCACCCTTGTGCAGCATTGTGCAGCAATCAGAAGATGACCTGACTGTAAAATAAAACATTCCCTGAAAATAAGGCCTAATGTGTTTTTTTTGAGCAAAAATTAATATAAGACCCTGTCTTATTTTCGGGGAAACATGGTATGCAGACTGTTAAAGCAAGACCTAGAAGAAACCAGACACTTACAGAATTTGGTAATAAATTACTGTACCACTTGGTAATATTAAGGAAGGCAGATAATCTCCTGGGACCAACATTCCACTTAGTCCTTATATTTCCAGTTTGGTCCTGATGGCTTATAGAACCTTACATTTTTTTGTGGGGACACTTAAAGGAATTTGTGTGGATTACTCTTTGTTTAAAAGATCTGTGCTGCCAATTTACGGTCTGAAATAAAGTACAGTAACCTCTTATTTTTCCTTCCCTTTCCTTTGGAAGCTTGACTTTATATAAAACAGTGTCTTGGATCTATGAGGCTTCCTGCATAGATGCTCCTTAGCTTTTCATCATTAATGGAGTTACTAATAGAGAAAGCTGGGTCATTCACAAAATACGTGCAGGCCTTGTGAACCTTAAATTGTTAATGCAGAAGAATTTCAGGAATTGAGTCAAAGATTTTTTATTTCCATGAACTGAATTCAAGGTTTATGAAAATATACTGTTTTCCAGTTTCTCTGTTTATAAAAGACCACCTTTATTATTGGTTGCCTTTGCTTTTTCAGAATCATTTGACTAGGACATTATTTAGTTTCTAGCAGCTAGTCATCTTAAAAACTCTTAGAAATATGAATCAAATTATAGCCCCTTAAGAGTTTTTCATAAATGCAACAATTGCGGCAACATATACTGTATTTTTTGCACCATAAGACTCACTTTTTTCCCACAAAACAGGGGGGTGGAAAGTCTGTGCATCTTATGGAGTGAAGAAAACAGATTATATTTTCCTCTTTTCTTCTCCTAAAAAATCGGTGCGTCTTATGGAAAGGTGCGTCTTATGGAGCGAAAAATACGGTATATATATTACTATTTTAAGGGAAAAACATGGCTTTACATATGTCTTCTATAAGCAAAGCCTTTTGGAAGCAGAAGGGTTTTAATACAGTTCAAAGCTTAAAAGTGTATTCAAAGAACTGGTTTTCCCCCACATTAGCCAAGGAAGAAAGCTGTTCAGAAAATCCTTGCTTGTTTCACTGTTTTGTTTTTTGAATTACTTATCAGAGTGGGGAATAAATGGATTACATCTTACGTATAATGAGCAATTATAGCAACTGTAAGAGTCACAGACACCCTCCCTGCCCCCAAAGAAAACCAGCTTTCTTGTTTCTTCCAAGAATGCTTTAAAAAGAGGGTGGTGCACAGTCTAGAGATGTGGTTCCTGCTATTGTAGATTGTTTATACTGCAGATGTCTTCCCCCTGGAAACTGTTGTTTCACATATTGCAAACCATCAGTTTGAATACTGATATGTATTCAAAGGAAGGTAGCGTAGTGAATATCCTCCTTGAAAACATGATTTACCAGAATACTATAGCTGTGTTCTCTCATACTGTATTTAAAATCTGCATGAAGGACTTTTGTGTTTGAAGCTTTTATTTGTGTAATGAGTTGGTACTTTTTGGGATATTAAAAATGAGGGCTAAAAACATCTGCCTATTGATGACTCCTGCTTGTAAAAGTATTAAAGAAAAAACATTATTCTTAGAAAATGATTTAAAATGTATAGTTAACCAACACAAGCCCCATACGCTATAGGTAGATAATGATGGACTGTGTATGGCATCATAGGAAAGCATTAGTGTTTTGGGGCACAGATTTCTGCCATATCCAGAAGGGAAAAATTTTCTAACAGAGCTATTAGTGAATGAAAAGGATTCTTTATAAGCCGTCCAACTATCTTTTCTTAATTTTTAATTGCATTGGATTTTGAATAAGAATTGGATTAGATTTTGAATAAGAATAAATGTGTTTTCAGCCTTAACTTTAAACAAAGCGACATTTATGCTTTGTGTGTGGCCTATCCAGAACCTCTGGGAGAAAGACTTTATATGGAAACTAAAATTTTTTTGGAAAATCATGTACGCCATTTGCACAAGGTAACTATCAAGTGGACAAGGCACTTTGTATCCTTATTTTATAATAGTATTAACTGCTAGTGATGTTTGTTCAAGAATCCAGTAATTTATTTTTCATATATAGTGCAAGTTACAGCATGGAAGTACAAATGAAATATCTATAGTAACTCCTAAATGTATTTGAACTAATATAGAGAGCATAATTTACTGAAATGCATTATTTTTCTGAATCTATAGTATTAACAATAAGAATATAAATCGTGAAATGAATCTTTTCTCCTTGTTTTTTCATAGAGAGTTCTGGACTCAGAAGAACAAATACTGGTAATGTATCACAGATATTGGGATGAATACAGTAAAGGGGCTGACTATATGGACTGTTTATACAGGTAAATTAAAGAGAAATGACATTCAAATGCAACAAATGCCAAACAAATATTGTGAAAGTATCTTAAAGTTATTGGGAGTTTGAAACAAGTTAGAATTTAATTTCAGATGTTATAGGATGAGATGTGTGGATGTGAGAAGTTTACAGCTGCCGCATTTTATTTTTTGCCCTTCACCCTGTGAGTTTTGTAAATTCAAAGACAATATACTGTATATTGTCTTTGAATTTACTATGGGTGTGGGTGTGTATGTATGTATGTCTTGGGTTCAACCCGGCCTCAGTCATGATGACTCATTAGTCTCATTGATTTCAGTAGGCCCACTGAAGTGTGACAGAGTCTGAGGCAGCATGCCTGCTGTAACATGCCTGGTGTGTGTTTGCTGCCATTCGCTTTATGTGGGTTTGTAAATGCTACAACATGTATGTACAGGACATATTTATTTGTTACATCCTCTGAGGTGTTCTGGGATATACCATATGGAAAACTAATAAAATCTCATTTTTGCGGGGGGGCATTTAGTCATAGTTGGGACTAATCATGATTTTGTGTGTAAAAATATTTCTGCTTGGATGAAAATAGATGTTTTTGAAGATCGCATGATTGTATGCCTCTCATGAGGCAGTGTTGAAGGTAATTCATAAAACTGAGGCTTGTTCATAAAAATGGTAATTGCTTTTCATCTGTTGTCTACATTCTACGCCTCTAGATATTTATTTATTTTTTTGGACTTATATACCGCCCCATAGCGCTACAAGCACTCTCCGGGCGGTTTACAATTTTAATTATAGAGGCTACACATTGCCCCCCAGCAAGTGACCTCGGAAGGATGGAAGGCTGAGTCAACCTTGAGCCGGCTACCTGGGATTTCAACCCCAGGTCGTGAGCACAGTTTTAGCTGCAATACAACATTTTAACCACTGCGCCACAAGGCTCTTGGAATATTGCATTCCTTTCTCTTTCTCAGAAATGGGTTGTGCTTTTATTTAAGAAAAAAATTATAATAAAGTTGTGTGGTCCTCAAAACAATACAAATGCAAAAGCAGGTGATACCTTCATTACTTAATATAGGACTAAGGTATAATTTTTCTGAACTATTCACAAGATCTAGGTGTACAGCCTGAGCATGATGAATTAGGATCAAAAGCTAGCTGTTTGCTTGATTTATTAAAGTTAATGAAGGTATTGCCTATACTTGCATTTGTATTTTTCTTGACATAGATTTGCTTCAGAAAACACATGAATAAACCTGTTTCTTGTTTTCATAGATACCTCAATACACAGTTTATTAAAAAGAACAAATTGACTGAAGCTGATCTTCAGTATGGTTATGGAGGTGTAGATATGAGTGAGCCACTGATGGAGATCGGAGAGGTAGGTATTCTGCAGAAAGGCTTATATAAGAGATAAATATGAAAGGCATGTTTTTAAATAAAGCCTGTAAAACTGTTACATGTATGATCAAAAACTGTTAACATAATTTTAATTTCTTTAAAAATGGTACATACCACTTTTTTAAAAAAACTGAATTCAGAAGTTTTCACAGTAAGCCACTCAGTTTTGGCTCAGTTTTGTTGCTTACTATTAATGTATTCAAAATAATTGCAATTGTGCAGTAGCTTGCGTGATTTAGAACAAGCAGGATTATATTTCCTGATGACAGAACTTCCAGTTTTAATGAAGTGCTGAAGTATACAATGCCCAATTGTATACACTAACACTTTTAATTTGAATCTGATAAAAACAAGGATTTGTCAAGACTCTTTTCTGAAACTGAAGTAACAATATTTGAGCAAACACACTTAAGCCCCAGCCTGCACTTTTTTGTTTGCTCAAGTCTTAAGTTCTCAGACTAGCATTCTCATTTGTAATGGGGAAATCTCTGCCCTGTCTACCTACCCCTAAAATCACCAAGTTTTGGCATTGTTGATGGAATAAAAGAAGCAAACATTAGGACTTTTTCACACATAAAATATTGGATCCAGTTAGTTGCAGTTAATTTCCATAGAAATCAAGGGCACTTAAGTCATATCTAAGGTATCCCTTTGATTTCATTGGGACTCGAGTTAAGTAGTGCTATTAAATTCAGTAATTCATTGAGTGAGGTATGTGTGTCAGAAAGCCCAGGTCATTTGTTAGTATTCATGATGTATGAGAGATAATTGTGTTGTAAAGAATAACATTCTTGTGTATGGCTAAACCGAAAGCATGAATAAGACCAGGACATGTATGAAAGCATAGGTGTCAGATAGGAACATTCAGCAAGGAGGGTGTGGTTTTGTCCCCTCATTTGAGTGTTCCCAAATATGTTTTTCTGTTATTGCACACATGTACAAAACACAATCCTGGGATACTAATTTCTCCTTACGTACCCATTGGTGTTTTAAGGATTTTTTTAAAAGACAGATTTAAGCTGTTTTGGAGAGCCATGACTAATCCACTGAGGTGCTAGAATTCAGTGTTCACTATGTTATATTTATGTAATTAATTCAGCTAGATATTTGGGCACTTTCTATATTTTAGTATATTCTTACTCTGTTTGAAACTATTATGATTGAGTCATTATGATTGAGCAGCTTTCTAAAAAAAGTCTAAATGAATGAATGAACATTAGCTGACATGTTTCTCTTGTTTATTTTTCTTGACAGCTTGCACTTGATATGTGGAGGAGGTTAATGATTGAGCCCTTACAGGCAATCCTCATTCGCATGCTCCTCCGTGAAATCAAAAAGTAAGTGTATACTTTGATAAATATTTTTACAAGCGGTGCTGTTTGTTTAAACCCATTGAGCAGAAATTGTAGTGTAAGGTTGTTTGTTCATTTTAATTGAAACAATTATAACTTTTAGAAGTGCAGTATATTTATAACACACTCAGGAAAGACAAACTTATTTGAAATGTGAGTTCATCTAGAAAAGCTACCATGTGTGTCCTAGCAAATGGATGGTTTTGGAGTGGAGTGGTTGTGGAACCTTCATCTTGATCCTCTATTGCACCATTCCCCAAATTGATGCTTTGCATAGCTGCTGGACTACAGCTCCTATCATCCTCTACCATTGTGCCCATGCTGAATAGGAATTAGTCGAGCCAATTTGGAGTGCACCAGGTTAAGGAGTTGTAATACCTTTGTACTCTGGCATAAAATGTTTCCATTATTCCTTTACTAGATGGAGCTCAGGCTTTTAGCATTATGGAATACTAAAGAAATGTTTTAAAAACGGAGTTAGATCGTTTTAATGAAATCCTGAATGTAATACATAGGTCATCAGCAATACAAGATTCACCAACTTTTCTCAGTCAGCCTCATTCAAGGATGAGGTTCTTATTGCAAGCAGTGTTAACCCTTACATATTTTACACCTTCTTAGCAAACCTATAGAAAATCAAGCCAGATCTAGGCAACCTGAAATTCTTTACTATAACTGATACTTCTTTGAGACCTAACATAGATTTTATCCTATCCTAAGCTGCCAGCAGGTGGCATAGAAATTGCTTTCCAGATCTCTGTCACAATTGCAAAGAGGAGCAAACAGTCCAACTTTTAATTAAGTGCAGTCGCCCTGTTGATTTTGATGGGTTTGGTTGCTTGAATGTTACTTGTTCACTTACAAATTACTGTAAATGTAAAGCAACAGAATTTTTTTAATTTATTTTATTTTTATTTTAGCTATAACGTAAACATAAAATACAGAAACCAAAATACAAATTAACTGTGTTTCCCACCACCACAGACGGGACCTCTTGCAATAATCTTCTTCTTCCTCCATCTATATTCTTCTTTTATTGTCCTCTTCTCCAGAACTGCATTGATTCTTGATTTGGAGCTTTCCCTTTTCCTCTTGTTAACACATATTCCAAAAATCTGCCCCATATATCATAAAAATTATTCTGTTCCATTTCTCCTTTCTTAACCTTTTAAGTTACAAGTTAACTTATCATTTATAGCTATATCCCATATTTCATTATACCATTCTCAACAAAATTTCTTTTATTTCTTTTGTAACAACAGATTTAAGGTAGATAAAGTGAGCCTAAGGTATAACCTTTGAAGTGCCTATTCTAAAGAGATTCTCTGCTTATATGAACTGCACCCATGCAGTGGATACAAACCTTGTAGAAATGAATTCTTCTTCAGAATTTGAAAAGCATTTGAGGTCAGACACTTAGGTGATGGCCTTTGTAGGTATAAACGAGTTAGCCTTGTAGCTAGGAACCAGACTACCTCATAAATAGTTGCTTTTGGACAAGGAGTCTTAAGGCTGGCATTTCTTAAATTGCCACCCAGTTAATCACCTTTAAAATAAGTTACTACAGGAATCTAGGGTGCAAGTGCATAAATACCGTACCGAGCATACCAAAATCATTCCCTGTGTTTTTACTTAGTGCTGATAATTAATTATTGTCCACTAGTACACAGGGATGTGGTGGTGCCGTGGGTTAAATCACAGAAACCTCTGTGCTGCAAGGTTGAAAGACCAGCAGTTATCAGATCAAATCCATGTGACGGAGTGAGCTCCCGTTGCTTGCCCCAGCTCTTGCCAACCTAGCAGTTTGAAAGCATGCAAATGCGAGTAGATAAATAGATACTACCACAGTGGGAAGGTAACAGTGTTCCTTGTCTAGTCATGCTGGCCATGTGACCATGGAAATTGTCTTCGGACAAACGCTGTCTCTACGGCTTGGAAACAGGGATGAGCACCTTCTTTTCTCCTTTCTGTAAAGTTGTTCTTTGGCTTCCCTAACTTGGTTTGTAGTACTTATTACAAAGGGGTCTTCAAGGTGACTACTTCAGCATGTCTTATTCTATCTGAGTTCTTGTAATAATGGATGTCTTATGTGTTTCTCTTACTCATTAAGACTGGGGCCTTATTTGGTCACCAAGTGATTTTTGTTTGTGTTGGTACCCATCTATCGCAAATGGAAATATAAGACATGATGGCTTGTTTAAAATATTCTAGTAAAATATTTTCATGCTGGACAATTAGTGCTGATAGTATCATACTCTCTGATTAGGGTATTCTAAGAGATGTAGTCCAGAATAGTAAAATTTTCCAATTCTGACATGAATACACAAAAGCTCAACTGTAATAAAGTTGTTAGTCTTTACAGTAGAAAAGGATTAGTCATTGTTTTTTGTGCAACAGACTACCATAATTATTTCTTGGAAGAGTTCAAAAGTTCAGAACTGGACAATGTGAATAATTTGTCTGAATTCAGCACTGACAACATGATTCTGTTTGGATTAGTATTTCTTGTGTAATTGTTATTTGTGCAACACTGGTTTGGGGTATAGGATATGCTACAGCGAATCGCTGTGCTAGAACTCTATTTGGCATTAACTGGATATAGCAGCATCAGTTTTTTTTTCTGTGACATGTTAGGGAGCCAGTTATGAGATGCTCAGGTAAATGGTTAGGAAACAGAGTTCTTGGTTTAATTCAACAGAAATTGGTACTTCCATGTGAACAGTTTACTGCTTTACATACTAAGCTGGTGCACTTATCCAGGAAGAGAGGTAATTGTGAGTAATCCCCACAGTCTGCTTTTCAGACCTCATCCAGCCAATTGTTCCTTATTATTTCTGTAATATTTTCAGAGTCCACAGGAGGGCAATCCCTATTTAAAAACAGAACTATATATATATATATATATATATATATATATATATATATATATATATATATATATATATATATATATATATATATATATATATATATATATATATATATATATATATACACATATATATATATATACACACACACACACACACACACACACGAGTTCTAAAAGTTTGTACATTACTATATATATTGGGGTTGATGATGGTGGAGAAGAACCAAGAGAGTCCAAACATTTGCACACAAGGTCAATTTGTGTACTTAACCTTCCATCCTTCTAAGGTTGGTAAATTGAGTACCCAGCTTGCGGGGGGGGGGGGAGAGCAATGTATAGCCTCCATAACTGATTTGTAAAACACCCCAAGAGTGCATTAAGTGCTGTGGGGGGGGGCGTATAAATAGCACACTTTATACTACCCTCAGGAATAGGATAGGAGCAAAGGAGAGACAATGAAGAAATGAAGCACAGCAAGAGCCAATGGAATAAATTGCCTAGTGGAGTATCTTCTTTCCCATGATAAGATTCAGTTGGACTCTGTGTCAAAGTACAGATGGAATAGCTTTGAGGCAGGTACATCTAATTATTTTTGCTTCCCAAACATATGGGGAAGCCCAGAGCAAGTTTTTCTTAATTTTTTTAAAAACCCTTTCTAAATTTGTTTTGCCTGGGTTCCTTTTCTATCCTTCAAAAGCTGGCCTTCCGCTTTTTTCATTACTTGTTTGAGAAGAACAGAAGGAAATTACGTTTTTCTACTCTTGGTCTTTTATTGTCATTCAGTTCAGTCTAGAATCTCTTGTGTGGTAGCAACGTTAGGCCCAGACTTTAATCTGTCTGGCACAAATAATGCAAGATTTGTATTAGTTGCCAGTTATTAAGCATCAAAGTCATCCTTTCCCCTCTGTTCATAACACGGGAACATGCTGATGCAATGAAATTGCCGTTCTCTTGGCTCTGTTCTTGCTGACATGCTTTCATTTTTGGTCTCGCGTAATAATCATAGGACTGCTTAACCTTAACTTACAACATAGCATCCAGTCACAGTGTTTGAATGTAGATTGGTTTTTATTTCCTTTGTCTCCCCCCACCCCCGTCCATCTTTTAAAAATCTTTAGAAACAGGAAAGTGTTGAGATGTCTAGATTAACGGTCAGGACCAAACTCATTTGTGGGATCACTTAGAACGTCATGTATTTATTTGCCGGGAATGAATTTCTCCCATGTCTTGGGAGAAAGAAACAAGAGGCATTTTCCTTGTTTTCCTTATCCAAGAACTATTGATCATACATTCCAGAGACGTCAGAGAGTTAGTAGTGATGAAAAACAATGCTTTTGCTAGTACATTGAGATGATATTTGGGGACTTCTCTTGTTGGTCTGCTTGTTGAATTCCAGTGTTCTATCCAGTTGCCCAGTCATTCAGCTGTTCCCTTCCTGGATTCTGGCTGAGGGTCCCAGAGGTGACAAAATAGGAGGTTACACATTAGTTAAAAGTTTTAATTTTTAACTGTAGTTTTTGATGATGATGATGATGATGATGATGATGATTGATGATGTCCATTCAATATGCCACGATAGTATGATATAATCAGTATTAATTTTTTTGGACAACTCAGTTAATTTAACAGAAAAACAATAAGAAATATAACTTGTACTTCAATTGTTGCTTTATTTGCTATTTTGTATTAACTGTTACAAAATAAACAAAGAGGACTGCCAGCTGAATAGGGAATAAGTTACACATGACTTCATTGTTGGGTTGTGTAAGTCCAAGCCTGTTTCTCTTCCACCATCCCTCAAAATAAATGCATTTGAAAATCATACAGATCAAGCTGTGCATCTGAAAATTGTACAAAACAAGGAGCAGACTATGTAGCAGTTTTGGGGAAAGGCAAATGATTTTAATTTAAACTCTTTGTATGTAAATAGGTGGAGACCACACATTTTAGAAGCTTTCTTTTTTCACCTTTTAGTGATCGTTGTGGAGAAGATCCAAATCAGAAAGTAATCCATGGGGTTATTAACTCCTTTGTTCATGTTGAACAGTATAAGAAAAAATTCCCTTTGAAGGTAAACAAAAATGCCTTGTCTATGTCTTACTTGATTGTAATAATTAATTATCTCATGCATTACCTTATTTTTACTTGATCAGATTCTCTCAATTTAGTTTTATCAGGAAACTTTTGAGTGTCCTTTTCTGAATGAAACAGGGGAGTATTATAAACAAGAAGCTTCAAATTTAATGCAAGAATCAAACTGCTCACAGTATATGGAAAAGGTAAGAAGTTCCTTTTTACTCATAGGACAGATTTCGATTATTCAGTGTACCACGAGGGAGAAATATATCTGTCTGTCTTTCCCTCTGTACCTGGTAGGATCATGAGAGTAAAGTTCCTTCCATTCTTTAAATGTTATGGTCAGGGAGGTCGATAGTCGTGGCAATGCCAGCCTTAGAGCAACAGAGACAATAGTAGCTTCTCTGGTAGTGGGACTAGACCGGATAGTAGGCTGTTTTCAGAGATAGGAATGGAATGATTCTTCATTTCTTGCATTTTCCTGACAGTTTGGCTTTCCAGGAAAATGCATTGCTGGCCCAGGGCAACATGAGCAATATCTAGCTTTGCAACTACAGTACTTCTGTAAAGTCACCGGAGGTCTTACAGTCTATGAGTTTTCATTTGCTTTGTAGCAGTCAAAAACAATCTTGATTGTTCATGGTCATTTTGGAAGTTCACAATCCACTTGGCTAGCAGGTGTTTTCTTTATGCCGTTCGAGAGAGCAGTGTTCTGTATTCTTTCCTAGATATTAAAAGATGCATTTGTTCTTCTTTTCAAAGTTTTGTGTTCGTCTTCAGTTGTCTGTGATGTAGTTGGCAGGGATGGAATGTTGGCAAGTCTTTGGGTTCACATCCGAAGTCTGAGTCTTTGGTACCAAGGCCAATTCTGAGTCTTTGTTACCAAGTCTCGAGTCCTAAGCCCTAAGTCAGAGTCCCTATTAAAAACAAGCTTTTGTTCCCAGAAAAAGAGTAGTGGATGGGTTCCAAGTCGCAAATCTGAGAATAGGAATGAGTATTTTCTCATTTTTAATCATTCTCTACTTCTGCTCCATTCTGTGGTTCCTGAAGGATTCTTAGGACAAAGGAGTCCCCTAACAGTCCCCAAAGTTTGACAGGGAGGGAAATGGGAAGCTTGTAATTTGTTGAAATGGCTCTGGTTGATGACATCACTAGAGATCCACAATGAAAACAAATAGGATTCCAGCCATTGTCCTTATTGGACTATGTCTTTTTGGGCAAGCTTCTGTTCCTAGTCATGTAGTGTTTAATTCTGTTCTCTGTCTTGGAAATCTCTTTGTAGGTTTTATGTAGATTAAAAGATGAAGAAATGAGGTGTCGAAAATACCTGCATCCCAGCTCTTATATTAAAGTAATTAATGAATGCCAACAACGAATGGTAGCAGATCACTTACAGTTCCTTCACGCAGAATGCCATAACATCATCCGACAAGAAAAGAGAAATGGTAAAGGCATGTTGAAAACACTTGAATGTGCATGAATTTGAACTAGAAGCATTTTGTCTCCTGAAGACTATTTTAGCCATAAAAGTGAATATGCATCACACTGATCATCTGGTGCCCTCAAATCTTGTGCCTCTAAATCACTATATACAAAAATCAAAACTTAATGTTACCAAAGATCACTATACAAAGGTGTATCAACAGGCATTAGCTATTGGCAGAATCACTCAGGGAGTCACACTCCAAGGCCTGGCAATGCCATTGGATTTGTTGCTGGTGGGAATGGAAAGAAGGTCAGTACTGAAGGTGAAGAAAAGGATAAAATTGTTGGTATGGCTAGACTAGCCATGTCCTTTCAAGAAGGGTTTGGTAAAACATTCCCTTTCTCACTAAGAACGAGATGATTGCTTTCAGACCTTTCCTTGCAGCATGAACAATCAAGCAAGAGGGCTTCCTCTGATTATAGTTTCCTGTTTCAGCCTGGTTAACAACTCTAGTGCAAGCTAGAATAGTAAATCAACCTTAACCCATGTTTATTTTTCTGGAGTGCCCAAAAGTGTCTAAGGTAGTTTGGATGAAACAAAAATCATAGTTGAAGCTTATGGGTGTATTTTTTTCTTTTGCACAGCAAAAGGACTGTGTAGGTAGCCAAAAGGCCTGATCATATCTTAGTTTATTAAGACTGATATTGCCTTATAAGTTTCTGTGGCTGGATAAATCTGATCCATGAGAACTTTAGAGGATTTTTTTGTCTGACCTAGGATTTGGCATGGGGACAAAGAATAGGCCTACAACTTACTTGAGAGCGCATTTTTCCCCTTTTTAAAAAAGGATATCCTGAAAACCCTATAGTTTCTTTTGCAGATATGGCAAATATGTACACATTGCTTCATGCTGTGCCAAGTGGCTTACCTCATATGATTCAGGAACTACAAAATCATATCCATGATGAGGGCCTTAGAGCAACCAGCAATCTTTCTCAGGAAAATGTAAGTTTAATTTGTAATGAGAGGGGGAAAAGATATTGATAGCTCAGTGTGTGAAAACATTTCTCTGTGTTCCGTGTCTTCATGGAAAATTCTTCTGTGTCTCCCTTGCATAGGTTGCCACAATTCACTAACTTTATAGAAATGATTTATATGTTTTTGTTACTGCTGCTTTGGCTTTATTAACACCTGTGACTTATTAGTCATCTAGTAGTGGTTGAATGGCTTATGGCATTTGATTGTACCCACAGCATCTCCCAAACTGCTACTCTCTAGATGTATTGAATTATTGTGCTTCTGATCATCTTCAGCAAGAATGTCCATTATACGGCAACGCATACAGGCAGCATCAGATTAGGGAAGATTGTTTTAAAAATATGAACATCTTGTCAGTATAAGGAAACACACTAAGAGTGTACAGTACCTAAGGTCTTGTCTAAAAATGGGTACATCGTGGTGCTGCCTCTTACTGCTTCCAGCTGAATATAAATTATGGGAGTAATTAGTATTGGAAATAATAGCAAAATGCGCTGCTTATATACCACCCCATAGCGCTTAAAGCACTCTGGGTGGTTTACTCCTTTTTTTAATTATTCAGGCTACACATTGCCCTCCCCCCCCAAGCAAGCTGGATACTCAGTTTACTGACCTTGCAAGAATGGAAGGCTGAGTCAATCTTGAGTCAGCTCTCTGAATCTATTGGGATCGAATGCAGGTCGTGAACAGAGGTTTTGACTGCAGTATTGCAGTTTAACCACTGTGCCACAAGGATCCTAATAATTTAAAGAAGTGGTCTTTAACATTCACATAGTCGAAGAGACACTTCTTGCTGTGTTGACCAGGCGAATTGTTGTATGGCACTGTTTAGAGGACCACAGATCTTTGCTTTATAGATGAACATTACACCTCTGTTTTTGAAACAGCCTAATGATCACCATATTGTTTCACATGGTCCAAGAAAGTTGATTTCATATCGTTGGGGTGAATTTTTTAAAGAGTGATTTTTTTTCATACAGTTACATAAAGGAAATAATAGCAAATATTCCCTGCAATTTGTGCTGTTCTTTTCTGCATGTTTTCTGTTTAGCAAAGTTACTTAGATAAAAACCATCTGGGAAAGTGCATGGTTTTTACCACTGTTCTCTGTTGCATTTGTGAAATCTGTGATTCTGTCCTCAGATGCCCACTCAGTTTGTGGAGTCAGTGTTGGAAGTACACAGTAAATTTGTCCAGCTCATCAATAGTGTTTTGAATGGTGACCAGCGATTTATGAGTGCTCTTGACAAGGTAATCCTAGCAAATTGGATACATTTACTGAACAAGAAGGTTAGCCATGCTTAGGTGGATCCACTGACATTAGTGGAACTGAAAATAGACTGCTTATGTAATTTTAGTGGGTCTACTACTATGTCAAAATCTGATTTTCAACCCTGAATAGTTGCAGAAGGCAGATGTGAAACAGCAGGTTGATTATTCTGAGTTTTGTTTAAGATTACAGCCACCATTTTCCTGTGTAAGTTATGCCTATGGAAGGGTCAGGTATTTACCTTTCTTTTGGCATAACTTACACAAGATAGTTTCAGTCTGTACAACATATAGGCCTTTCTTGGAAAACTCTTTGGTATTAACTGGGTGATATAGATATGAATATACATGTCTTGTAAATAATTGTTTTTCTTGTATTTCTGAATAGGCTTTGACATCAGTAGTGAACTATAGAGAACCAAAGTCTATGTGCAAAGCTCCTGAGCTGGTAAGTACCAAATCATTTCTAAACCACTCTAATCTGAGCATGAAGTAAGTACGTCATATGGTTTTCCAAAAAAAAAAAAAAAATCAGAATGAGTGTTTATACAAAATTATTTTAATTGGAGAAATATGATCTCTGGTTTGGTTTCATTTGGAAGGAGCTTGTAAGGAATTCTGAAAGTGGATGTGAAATACTCTGAATGCTCCATATGTGGTATGACTAAATCGAACAGTAGCCGTTAAAAGACAGCCATTAAAAGAATCAGACTAAGTTACTTGTGAATACCAAGTACAATTTTTTTCAGTAGGCTTACTGTAAAACAGAATAGCATTGAATTCAAGACGTTGTTTCCTAAAAAAAAATGTTCATGTTGCAGCTCTTTGTCAAAACAAAGCCCATGTTTTAACTGCCTTCCTAATCATGGCAGCAGTCACACATTTTCGCTACCTGTGTATTGTTTGTTTTATTTATAGACCACCCTTCTCCCTATAAAGGAGAAACAGCCAAATGACAGCGGTCAACCCCCCCAATATACTAAATTTGGGGTTACTGTTTAAACTTGTGAACAAGGACTCCTCTTGGATTATCCCTGTCCCAAACAAAGCCAAGCAGCCAGTGTTCCCTTTTACATTGCTGTTATAAGTCTCTTCCTAAAGCCAAGGGCTTACTGCACACTCCCCTGTTAAAAGTAAGAATGCTTTTGGTGAGACATATATTTGCTTACTTTGGTGTAAACTCTGTGACAAAATATTGTATATGTGGGCATAATATCTTATGGCTGCTATCTGTAAAATAATGAACAAGTTTTATAAATCAAAAAGGGTTTTACTAAGAAAAAAGACCATAAGACCTGTGTGAACAGGTAAAAACAAAATACAAGAACATTGTTTCCAGTTATGTTCTTCAGAATTTAATCATAAGCCTTTTCTTCTTTGTAATTGAAACAGTTTCTGTTCTGCAGGTAAATACTTGTTTCAATAACAAGTTTTCAAATAACATTTGTAACCTCTTTCTAAAAACAGATGACACTGTTTCCACTCCTACTTTCTCCATTCTGACAAAGTGCAACTGTAACTGGCTAATTCTTTCATACAGACACTTGTATAAAAAGCAGAACTTCTCCAGCCAAGAACCAGTTGGCTCAGAGTTTTATTAATAAACATTGTTTTATACTTTTCTGCTATCATAAAAATCATTCCTGGCCCATATGCCATATATGACTGTCAACCAACCATAGTCACTTAACACCTACAGGCAAAATTAGTACTGTTGTGATTATCATTTTTTATTTAGCTTAACAAATATCTATCTTCTTTTTCTTCTTCTTTTCTTTTAACTTGAGCTGGCCAAGTATTGTGACAACTTGCTTAAAAAATCTGCTAAAGGCATGACAGAAAATGAAGTAGAAGATAAACTTACAAGTTTCATTACTGTTTTCAAGTACATTGACGATAAAGATGTTTTCCAAAAGGTAAATTTTCATTTTAAAAACAATTTGTGTTTCTGTGCATTTCTTTTTCTCTGTTCCTGGGTAATGCATTTGAAGTGCACAAAAACCTGAACTGTTACTTTTTCTTTTTAATATAGTTTTATGCCAGAATGTTGGCAAAGCGGCTTATACATGGGTTGTCCATGTCCATGGACTCAGAGGAAGCTATGATTAACAAACTGAAGGTAATTGTGCGTTTAGACATTTGGTAAAATCCACTTTACAAAAGCAGCCATTGATGCTGCTTTAACTGAACAGATTCTGGGGGAACTGCTGTAAATAAGTTTTAAATCTTGCTTAATTTAGGCAAGCTACTATTAATTGTGTTAGTTACCTGGTTATAGGCCTCTGAAACATTATATTGTCACATCTAGAATTTTTCCCTAACAAGGTAGCTATGTCCCAAAAGAACCAGCAGATGGTGCCAAGATGACATATATTGAGAAATTCCAGGCTTTGTCTTTCTAAGACTGTCAGGCACAGTTCTTCAGAAGATGGGGTGTGGTGACTGTAGACACTAAAACACAGGGCTTTCATTGTTTGGAAGATTCCTGTCTGTCTTCTGTTCTACCATAGCTTCTGTTGAAATGGTTCTGCAGGTTTCAGAATGCATCACAAAGTTATTTAGAGAAATCCCAAATTATAGCCCCAGCTAGTATTGCTGCCATCAGTGTTTTGTCTGACTTGTCGTAGATATTTGCTAAATAGTGCCTATGCTGTCAACATATGGTTTTTTTGCCCCACTTGGAGCAGTTTCCAAGGTTCTTACAGCACTAAGTGTGGTGTGGGTATATCCACTATTACAAGGCAGCATATTTTAAATAACTTAAATAACAGCCCTGATGTCTTTGGTCCTTAGACCATACTGGTGTAAACTTTAAGGTTACTCTTAAAATAATGTTTAAAAGGTGTATTTATACAGTATTTAACATGCAATCCAGGTTTGTGAAGTGTGTGATCCGTCAGATGTGGTTAGACTGCAATTTCTATTAGACTTAGCCAGTCTAACCAATAGTGGGGAAGTTGTAGTCCATAGTTTATAGAGAGCCATATTTTCTCCACTCATATCCCTGCGTTGTTGTTGTTTTTAAAAAATCTGGGATTCCACTTGCCTCATGTTCATGGTCAACACGTTTGCTTTGACTTTTAACGTATAATTTTGTTTTTCAGCAAGCCTGTGGCTATGAGTTCACTAGCAAGCTGCATCGAATGTATACAGACATGAGCGTTAGTGCAGATCTTAACAACAAATTCAACAACTTCATAAAAAATCAGGATACCATTGTAGATTTGGGGATTAGTTTTCAGATATACGTTCTTCAGGTAATAAGGCATGTGTTTGTGTATATATTTGTTTTTGTTTCACTTAAGGAGCATTCAGTAATTTCCTTACTTGTTCACCATAATTAAAAGGGAGTGGCTAGTTTTCCCCCTCTGTAATTGTTTTCTACATGCAGAGGGTGATAAGTCTGCAGATGATATATTTCTGCTTGTACATAGGCCCTCCATGCAAACAAAAACCCTTGATTTTCATGTAGACCGTACTTACAAGGAACGACATCTTCTCTGCATCTGTCACTTTCCATATGTAGAAGGTGAGAAGGAGGGGTTGCTAGTTAGACCCCTCTATATATTTTGAGTGCATCCAACTAGGGAACAGTTGTATGCTTTACTCTATATATACAGCTGTGACAGTAATATTTGGGACCTGCAGTAGAATGGGAATGCTGAAGTTTTTCTCCCTTCAATTCCACCTGCCCAGATTCATAAACTTCTGTAGACATAAAAGTTCCTTGTATGCACATAGCTCTAAAACTGAACATCTGAGTTAACTATTGGTGTACATGCTGATGAATGAATATAGCACCGATCTAAGCTCAGTGTAAATCCCATATGTTTACACTGATTCCAATTCTGAAGCAGGCGTGCTCACTGTAACTGCATATTGGACAAAATGGCTTTTCATTCCAAGTTCCTGATAACATATTTCTGCAAAAACGATGCATAATACCAAAGTATGATCCAGTATATGGGTAAATTGTTTTCAGTTCCTAACTGTTTACCAGTGTCCCATACTGTTGCTTAATCTGTAATTCTTCAGAAAATATCAGGATAGTGCAGAAGATGTTTTAAATTATACCCACAGAGACAAAATATGTGCCATCCTGTCAAGGCTTGAAGCAGTCCTGGCTGACCTTCAAGCTCTTTGTTTGCCAGAAGTGACATGGCAAGATCAGAAATATGTTTAGGTTTGCATCCAGCTGCGGAACCTGGGAAGGAAAACAAAATGGAACAGAGGAGGGGAGGGATGCTGTGCAATATGGCATTGTCACAATGCCTAACCTTCACCCTATCCAGCAGAGCAGCCTTCCCCCACCCTAAGAGAACGTGTGAGCACTTTACTCAACTAAAGATTCAGAGTACTTCAGTCAACTCCAAGAAAATTAAGACAACTTAATTCAGAGATTGACTCTGATGGAGGGAGATGGCAGGGCAGATCAAGGAAGGGTCAGTGTCTTAACCCACACCATCCCTGCTATTAGGTGGCATAGGGTGGCTCCATTAGGTGGCAGATACTGAGCAGTAGGGAGAAAAGCAGCAAGGTGTCATAGGGTGAAGTACTATAAAAGATTCTACACCAAATTAAAATTCAACTGCCAGCTTGGGCTGTTTTCTGTACAAAAGAGTGGGGGGCCGCCCCTTTATCCTTTCTTTCAGGCGGCAACATGACTTGGGTAAGCTGCTGCTTTGTTTATTGTTCTCTGGTCTCTCCAGTCTCCCTTGTTTACATGCTGATAGAGGAAAACATGTAGGACAGGCAGACTGTTATGGTAACTGACTTGGGAAGAAGAACAGTAAAGGCTGAGCTTCCTTCTTCCACCCCAGATCTAAATGTTGCTCCAGTGGGAGGACAATGTTGTCTTATTTTGTTTTTTCTTAAGTTTCAGTTGTACTTCATGATTTCAAATAAGCTTACTATGTGATATGGAAGGGTATATTTTATGTGCTCAACCCAGGTGCTGAATTCAGCTTGCTTCTGATTTTTTAAAACTTTTTTTTGAAGGAATGGTAGTTGCTTCATACATTTTGTTAGAACTAATTCCAATGTAAAATAATAATATGTAATGTGGTTCTTTTTCAGGCTGGTGCATGGCCTTTGACTCAGGCACCTTCCTCTACATTTGCAATTCCTCAGGAACTGGAAAAAAGTGTACAGATGGTAGGTTAGTAGGAGATTTCTTGCAGATTTGATAATGTTCTTAAATTTGGTTTTTGAAAAACCAGAAACTGGTTAGTGTTGTGGTAGAAGTCATTTAATGTTATGTATAAATTGTGGCAGTTTAAATTAAATTTAAAAATTATCTTTGCATTTTCTAATTATGGACGTCTTGAATATACTTATTTTCTTTTGGGGTACAGTGGGATAGAAAAAATGCTTTTCCTTCTAAAATGAGGTCTTGCTTATTATCTGTCCTTTCTTTGTGACATGAAGTACTCAATTTGACCTAAAATTGACATCCTGCTCTCTTGACGACCCCTTGTATTCCTTCAGGTCACTCTTTGCCAGCTTTTAACTCGAGCTAGTATCTTGATTTGCCTTGGTGGCACACATCTCAGATCTGTGCAAGCACAAGAGGAAAAATCACTCCGTTTCCAAGTGACAAGTCAGATGAAAAGAATCCAAGCAATTCTGTGCTTTCTCAGATCTGAAATGGATTCTGTGCGTCTTGTCCTAGGGCTTTCTTTCAGTTCTCTGAAGAAATGTGCCAATCCATCTGTGTCCTTAATGTTCCTTCCACTGTGTCAGTTTCACTTTGAATTCATCAGATGAAATATACTTGAAACTTTTCTTCTTGGTCATCTCTCCTGTCTTCTAAGGCAGTGGTTCTTAACCTTTTTGAAAGAAACGCCCCCTTGAGCCATTGAAGAAGTTATCATCACCCCCATCCCCACGCTTATTTATTTATTTATTTATTTATTTATTTATTTATTTATTTATTTATTTATTTATTTATTTATTTATTTATTTATTTATTTATTTATTTATTTATTTATTTATTTATTTATTTATTTATTACACTTAAATCCAATGATCCCTGAAAACAAAATTCAATTCCAAGAAAATGAAATGCCCCCAAAAAGTAACATTTAATGATTTAGTTGCAAGTGAATTTTAAGACACAAAAAGAAATATAAAGAGGGCATAAAAACAAACTGCAATGCAGGAATTAAAAATTTCAAGACGAAAACTCTGAAACTAAATTAAGATTGGAGGAAAATATATATTCATGCACACTGTAAAAAGGCTGCAGCCATCTTCACAGGTTTGGCTTGCTCCAGCGCCCCCCTACCGCCCCCCTTCTGCTCCAGCGCCCCCTTTTCGTTTTACCGCCCCACTGAAAAATGAAATCGCCCCCTGCGGGGCATTATCGCCCACATTAAGAACCACTGTTCTAAGGAACTGTCATAGTTTGGCTTTCTCCTTGGGTTCTCTCATAATTTTCTCTTTTTTAACTGCTTGTTTATTGTTAACACTATCAGGATCAGTGGATTAGGGATTGCAGAACAGCAGAAAGTGTCCATCCCTTAACTGTTAATGAATTGAGCTCCTAGCCACTGGCTCTGCAGCTATATACCTAAACCATTGAGCTATCCAGCCACCAAAAGCCATATTAGGATCACCATAAGTCAGAATTGACTTCACAACACATAGCAATAAATTATACTCCTTACTCACTCAGCAATCAGTCGTTTTTGATTGGAGCAAACCTTGTGATGAAGAAGATTTCAACCTTTTCTGGCAGCAAAGACTTAGATCACAGTATTGTTTTGGCATCTGTTTTGAGCTTCCTTACCTAAAGTTTTAACATACAGCATCCTGAACCCCCAGATTTGCATTGCTGTAGACATGGCTGAATCCAGCAAAAATATAGAGGAACCGGTGCTCTTTCTCTGTCAGCACATTTGCAGTAAAATTATGAATACATATCTTTGTATGGGAGATCAGGGTTCATGAGTTCCCTCAGTTCCTACATTTTGTTGTTGTCTTCCAGGAACCAGTGTCTTGCTGTTCTGTTGGCTTTAGAATAGTTAGATCCCCTCTGCTCCAGTTGATTGTCAAAATATGGTCCTTTCAGTTGATTTCTGGATCATCTGCTGATGTCTCATATACTGGAATAGGGATAGCAAAGATGAGAACTTAAAGTGACCCGGTGACTTGGTGATGAGGGACTAACCTAGACAGTAGCTTGGGGCAAGGAATATAGGCTGTAAAGCAAGTGTGCCATTGCAGATTCCATGAATGCTTGTGCCTGCCTTGGAGCTTTTAACCAGATCTTGAAAAAGTATGTTTCAGAATGTGTTCAGCACTCTTGTGGAGGGAAAGGGAAGAGTTTAAAGTAATAGTAGAAAATAATAGCTTTATAAGATTGCCTGAAGTACGTCACAAGTTTTTTTTCAGGGTTAGTCACCTGGGTAGGTATCTTATATGGATATATTGAAAAACTAAGTTGTACAGACATCATATAAACTTAGACATAAATCTTCCTGGGTTATGTTCATGTTGCACTATTGAAAAATGACAAGAGTTGGCATTGTTCCATTGACTGTCACCAACTACAGTGAAAAGAAGTAGCAGAAGCAACATGTAGCTTACGGATGTTTTATTCATTAGTTCTTCAATACCTTGCACAAGCAGAATTAAAATACTGGGTTTGGCACATGTACCAGGGGTGAACTGGGGTCTCTAGAAACAGTTAAAAGCTTTGTGCTACCAAACACATGCAATGGGATATAACCCATTGAGTTCAATATGGCTTTCTCCCTAGTGAGTATAGAATTGCAGCATAAATATGCAAATAACTGTCTAAATTTTAAACAGTTGAACAGATTGCAAGCTTTTTAGAGTCAGGAAGAGTCTGGGCCAAATGTTTCTCCTTGTTAAATCCTCTGATGAAGGAAACATGTGGCCAACATAATACCACTGGTTGCTCTGGGGCAAACTTTGATGGTCATAGAAGGATGCATCTTACTTTTGGGGGGTGTTAGATGAAACTACTTAATGAAAGTTAATGAGGTACTGATGAGCAAATTGTTAGTTGACATCAAACTTTCTTGCAGATTTTGCAGAATTAAAATGTTAACAAAGCCTTAACAAGGGTTTAACTTCATGCTATTAAATATGTCATTTTAATCAGTGATTTGCTTCCTAAATCCTGCTTTCTAATTTATTTGATCAGAGGAAATTAACTAATGTACTTAGAATTTAGATAGAATTTGCCTTTTTTCTGAGCTCATTTCAGACAGGCTTGAAAGGGGGAAAAAGACTCTTTGAAATTGAAAGTCTACTAAGCTTTTCTCTTTTAAACCTCATGGTAGCAGTAGGAGATGGCCCCAATAAATTCTAACCCCTGAGGACTGAGAATTAAATTAGACCCAAGTTATTTGATGTTGTTTTAGTAATCTCCACTGTAGATATCAATTCTGTTTAATGAACCATTAATGGAAGTAATGAGTGATAAATGTATCATAATGCAAAAGATGTGAAACACACTTTTGAGCTCTATGACTAAAATAGTCAATTAACATCTAAGTGCTTGACTTACTGGAATTAAACACTAGACATTTTTGTGTAGTACATGCTTTTTAAATATTGTATAATTAGCTAATCAGTAATATTGAGATAGGATGCAGAGCCGCTGGGCTGTCAGTCAAAAGGTTGGCAGTTCAATTCTGTGGGATGGGGTGAGCTCCCGTTGCTTATCCCAGCTCCTGCCAGCCTAGCAATTCAAAAGCATGCACCTGCAAGTAGATGAAATAGGTACCACCTCAGTGGGAAGGTAACCGCGTTTCATGTATAGCCATGCCAGTCACATGACCACAGAAAATGTCTATGGCTTTTTGGTTTGCAAATGGAGATGAGTCAGACACAACTGGAATTAATTGTCATGGAGAACCTTTACTTTTAACATTGAGATATTTCTCTTTTTTTGGCATTCAGCAAAGTCTGGAATATGTAATATTCTTTGAGTTTGCTTGAAGAATTGCAGGATTTCTGTACACCTGCAACCCCCCCCCCCCATTCTCTTTATTTCAACAGAAGGCTGAAATGCTCCAAATTTTGTCCTATTAGTAAAGGTTCCATATAGGCATAAATTTTTGGACTGCTTGTTTCAGTAATATGGTTTTAACTCTTAGAAATTCTGAGTTAGTAAACTGATGTTTGGCTAATATATTACAGGGAAAAAATAGTGTTCCCTGATAAAGCTAAAAGAAAATGGTCTAGGTTTGTTTGTATTTTAATACTCTCTTCCTAATAGTAAAATATTCCACTGACCATTTAGCTCTTACCTCTTCTGGCTTCTGAGGTAGCTAGCAGCTTTTAAAACTATTTCTTAGTTCCTTCCAGGGGGTGGGGAAGAAAGTAGTTCCTCTAGTAATCTTTTTACTCTCTTTAAAGAGGTGCTCTAAAAGTCTCCTAGTTTGTTGCCACACCTGTCATTAAAATCACTGCCGGTCACCAGTCCAGTCACTTTGCTGTTTTAAAAACAACTGGAACTTGTTACCTGACATGCAGATTTTGAAAGCAACTCATTACAAAAAGTAATTACTTATAATTAGTTCCTTCTCAGGCATTGAAGCTGTAGTGCCTAGTGAAGTCTGTGTAGGGATTCGGGGTGGGGGTGGGGGTAGCCAAGATCCTTCTGTCCTAGGGAGAATTGCACTCTCACAGGGAACTGGAGATCTCAAAAAAAATCCTCTGATCCCTTGGGACACACCCAAAATAAAATTTGCATTTGTAATAAAGTCTTCTGCTTCAAGGGGGCAATAAATTGCCAAACACAGGCTGGTATCCTGTCGCATAGCTACACCTGTGCAACAGGAATCATGTAAGCAGCTGTAGCAGATTGCCACTAATGAACAGTTCCTTTTTTACTTTTCAGTTTCAAGGTGCATGTAGTATTGTACCACTGTGCATGAGTTATGCATATCCTAAAATCATAAAGGCAACTCTTTAATTGGCAGCTATCTGCCATAGCCAGTGATGTCACTCATGTTGCACAGGCAGAGCTATATATCATAGACCATAACTTACAATGGGTACTTACCCTGCTTCACGGTAAGGACCGTGAGATTGGGCTCATGGGTGTTGGGTGGGCAGTCCAGATTCTGTGCCCTGCCTCCTCCTGCAGGTTCCCACTCAGAGGAGAAGGGACAAGGAAGCCCATGGTGCTGCTTCTGATGGGGCACCTGTAGAGAGGAGACAGGGCGCGGAATCTGGATAACTGGTACAACACCTGCAGGCCTGATCCAGCACACCATGGTAAATACCAATTTTTCATCATAGGCTCCAAGTTGTATTTCTAATACTTGGAAACTTAGTGTTTACTGTATTTTTGTATATAATTCTAAGCTAAGCAACATTCTTAATTTGGCTACAGAATTAATCTCTTGCAGTATTTGACCCCCCCAAAAATTATTTTATTTTGCAGTTTGAATTATTTTATGGTCAGCATTTCAGTGGGAGGAAGCTCACCTGGTTACATTATCTCTGCACAGGTAAAATAAGAATGCATGCTTTTTTGCTATGTGAAAAACTTTTTGTAATGCATGCAAAAATCAGTTTTGTTAATTGGAAATTCTGGGCTAATTTCAGTTTAGTCTCAACTAGAGTAGACCCATTGAATTAGTGGGTCTTAAATATTTATTAGTTTAACAGATCCTACCTATTCTGTGGTTGAACTCTTGTTGCTTAGTATGGTAATTTGAAATAAAGTCCATTGAGTCAATAAAGATTTGGTGAATTAAGTCCTTAATTTCCATTGATTCAGGTGGCAATGTTGTAATTTATTAAACTACAACAAGTTAGAAGAGTAGGCCAGTTTGAAACAATGGAACCTACAGGGGACTTGACTCACCAAATCCCCACTCACTCAGTGAGCCTACTCCAATGCAACTTGTTATACTAAGCAACAGGATTTCAGCCAGTCAGTCTCACTGTAGTTGGTACTAATAGTTGGATTTAGCCCTGTTCTCTCAGTTTAGATATCTCAACTTCCTCTACTTGGATTTTCTTCCTTGAAGTTTTGCTGTTTTACATATTGTGTCATTATTTGATTAAGAGAAAGTCAATTATTGGTACAGAGTAAAGTGCTTAATCTGTTGTAATAACATGCATGTTGAGCGTATGTGTATTTCAGCCTGGTTTTATCCTGAGCAATAATTTGAATGTGGACACTGGCTTTGTGGACAAATTTAGGAAGGCTCAACTAGAAGCCAGCGTGAAACTCAGTAGGGTAGTAAATTGATGCAGGCATACAGTAAAATGAAGTTTCAGTTACTTAGAAGTAAAGAAGTAAATACTACTCTACTGAAGGAATACAGCAATATCTTCCATAGTATGTGCAATAAAAGTTATTGCTCACACTATTTCTTTCCCTGAGATGGCCTTTTAATAAAGCCATGTGAAGCATTGTAGCTATTCTGTGATTCTGTGGCACTTGCCAGTTCTCAGAGAGCTTTGCTTCCCTTTATTCCTTTTAACAATCTTGTAAGATAGGTTACTGACTCTTAAACTCCAGACGGGGACCCCCCCCCCCGATACCAGGCTTCAAGATGCTTCATGCCTGCTGCCCCCCCCCCCCACAATAGGTTGCTTGTGAAACTAGTGTGTAAAATGGGCATTTAATTTACAGGCGAGGTCAAAATGAATTATTTGTGCAAACCGTATGTAGCCATGGTTACAACCTACCAAATGGCCGTGCTGCTTGCCTTCAACAACAGTGAAACGGTCAGTTACAAAGATCTCCAGGACAGTACTCAGATGAATGAGAAGGAGTTGACAAAAACAATCAAGTCGTTACTCGATGTCAAAATGATCAACCATGACTCAGACAAGGTATGTCACAAAAAAGGACATAGAGTGTCTTCCCATCCAAGTGGCTTTGCTTTTGACCTCTGGCTTGTCTTCATAAGGGGTGCGTGGATAAGTTGGTTGGTGGAGTTGAACTTTTCCTGCCAGCATTACTGTTCACAGCCTATAAAGAAAAAGAAATGTTGCCCTCATCTTGGCTGAGATTCTATTGCACTTCTATCCCACCTTTCCTTCAGGGGGTGGATGTGGCTCTCTCTCTCTCTACTTTATCCGCACTACAAGCTTGCAGAGGCAGGTCAGTCTGAGAGAGTGACTAGCCAACTGTCAGAGCTGAATGGGAATTTGAATTCATGTCTTCCAGGAATTAGCCCAACTCTTCAGCTGTTACACCTGTGATAGAGATAACATCCATGAGAACTGCAGTTAGTTAATTGCAAATACCTAAAAATTCAGAGTGGGGGTATGCTTCTTAAACATCGGGGACACACATACCCCAAGCTGCTGAACAAATTGTTTTTGGAACTTGGCTAATGCACAGTTCATGTTAGAAACCAAGCCTTCTCAGCGGTGGCTCCTCGTCTCTGGAACAATCTGCCTCCGGAGATTTGCGCGGCTCCCTCGCTGGGTATTTTAAAAAACCATCTGAAAACATGGATGTTTCGGCAGGCCTTCCCTCCCAGTTAATTCTTGATTTTTTTTCCTTCTTTTCCTATTATGATTTATGCCGCTTCTTTCCATCTTGTAGAATTTTTCTAATTATATAAAAATTTTCATTTTATATACATACATACATACATACATACATACATACATACATACATACATACATACATACATACATACATACATACATACATACATACATACATACATACATACATACATACATACATACATACATACATACATACATACATACATACATACATACATACATACATATGTATGTTCATGTATTTTTGTTGTAAGCCACCTAGAGTGGTCGCAGTGACCAGATAGGCGGGGTATAAATGGAATAAATAAATAAATGTTAGTTCATGTCCGACTAGTTTACTATTGAACAGAGAACGGCAGCTGCCTTAGGCGGCTGATGCTGGGATAGAGAGAAGCCTTTAGAAGACAGAGAGGCATGTGCTTCATGCCCTGCCTTGCATTTCCTCAACAACTCTTTTGACATCAGATGTGGAGTGTGATGTGTCATATTGCCAACATTAATGTAACATTCAGCTTCAGCCTCGAACACCTTTTTTGTAAATGCAGTGGTAGGAAGGAGGAGACACTGTTTTGTCCTTTGCCTCAGGCAGCAACATTTCTTGGGCCAGCCCTGGAGGAAGTTTCAGGAAGAAGTCTCAAATATAGCATGGAAACCCCATGTTTGAAACACCACAAGGAAGTCAGGACTGTACTGAGCACATTTCAAATAGCGCTTTGGATATCTGCCACTGTCTGCTGCTCCGTGGACACACTCCTATATGCTTGTGCTTCTCTTGTAATGATTTGATGCATGAGGAAGTGGGCAGTCCCAAGCTTCTGCAAGGAGGTATCCAGTAACACCTGCTCATGTAAGCTTGGAAACTGGCCACTCATTGACACAGTGGACCACTGCATGAGCAGTAGAAACAAAAAGGATTCTGCCCAGTGTGTGTGCTTTTCTCTGTGCGTTAACTGAATGAAATCTCCCTTTGGCATCCATAATTCCCACACGGAGCTTCCAAAGCCATACGTTGACCAGGGCGTTACCCATCTCTACAAGACAATAGAGATGGTTCATGACTACTCAAGGATTTATTCACTGCAGTGCGGCTTTTCTTATGACAATATAAGTCAGTTCTTAAAAGTATGTGTACTTCACAGGCAATACAAGGAGGTTATAAAGGAAAGGTGCATTTCTTCTCATGCGTCTTAACTCAGCTTCAGTGGAGCAAAAGTACACTTTTCTTCAGGAACTACTCGTTTCATGCTAAACTTGAATGCCACGGGATTGATACATGGGCTGACTCAAGGAATGTTATAATAGTTTTCTGGTTATGAAATATTTACTGTGTCTTGTTCCTGTTAACAGCATTCCACATTTCTGTTTCTAACATAATAAAACAAATATACTGCTGGGCAGATTTGGAACTAATCATAGAAGTAAAATGTGTTATCTTCATTGTCTTGAGGAGTCAATTTCTTCCACAGAGCAGTTAAATATTTTAAACATATTAAAATGAACATGTAGCAATGCACTGGCATTCCAGTAGGAGAGATGGAGCCATTTGTAGTAGCAGATTATTTCAAATCAGGCAGTTCTCGGGAAAAGAGCAAGTTTTTTGATGAGTGTGCTGCCATTTGTGTGTGTGTGTGTGTATATAACAACATGCACCTTTCTTCGTTGTAGGAAGATATAGAGGCAGAGTCTACTTTTTCATTAAATATGAATTTCAGCAGTAAACGAACAAAATTCAAAATCACAACATCAATGCAGAAAGATACACCACAGGCAAGTATTGCTAATATCTTTGCTGTACTCTAGCTTGTAATGCTGTGAAAGGTATAAAATGAAAACAGATTTTTAAAATGGGTGAAATTGTTGGGATGTGGACAAGAAAAGAAACAACAGGGGAAAAGCAAGAGTACACAGAGTTAAGTAAGTTAGTATATGCAGTAAGTAAGTAGGATGACTTTTTTGGTGTTGCCTTGTCTAGAACTAGCAGATTGTAACTTAGTCACACTCAGAGTAAACTAATGCAAGTCCCATTGATATCTCCAGATCTGCTGCAAATACATTGAAGTCTGGACCCAGCCTAATATACCGTATTTTTCACTCCATAAAATACGGTCCATAAGACGCACCAATTTTTTAGGAGAAGAAAACAGGAAAATATATTCTGTTTTCTTCGCTCCACAAGACGCACAGACTTTCCACCCCCCTGTTTTGTGGGGCAAAAGTTCGTCTTATGGTGCAAAAAATACGGTAAACAATTCACAAATAAGTTGTTGTATGCTTCACCTAGCTCTTTCCACCTGTGCTGCTTCTGGCAAAGCTGTTTTTTTTAATTCACCAAAAAGGTTTTTTTTAAAAGGGGTTGGGACAGTTTAGGAAATCAGCCATCTTTTTTCAGTGACAAGGCAAATAAATGATGACCAGTGAATTGAGAAGACTGAATTAGTTTCTAGGAGATAAAACAAGAAATATTTGAGTCGAGAAAAGGGAAAAAAAAACTATGCCTTTCCAACAAACCATGCTTTTTTCTGGCTTTTGGTGTGTCCTTGAATCTTTTTCAGTTGTTTAGGACTCTTCAGATTATGTACAATCACTTAATTCTCTTGACAGAGCTTGAAATCTTTTCCCCCCCCGATGAATCTACTGTAAAGATGCTTATTTGTTTAGAATTAAGCCCCACTGTGTTCACTTAGGCTTATCTCCAGATAAGTGTGTCCAGGATTGCAAACCTTTATCCTGTATCTTAATTTATTTTCTCAGATTCCTTGTTCATTGGTTTGCTTAGAAGATGCAATATTCTATTTAACATTTTTTCCTTATAAATAAACCTGTGTTACATTTTTTTCTGGACAGACTTGGATTTATACTCCCAAGTATTTCCTGGCCCTTGTTTTACTCACGTTTTGGACATACACTAAATCAGTAACACTCCTCAAGATCTAAATAGTTTCTCCATAAAGATGGGCATGAATTGAACCAAAAGCAAAAAAACAAACAAACCACAAATCAGTCTGTTTCAGGGTTCGTTATGGGGTGGCTTGAGGAATCTTGCCTGCCCAGAACCAAGCAAAACGCCAAACTATTATCAACATTTTGACTTGTATGTGGCTGTAACTCAAATATTCACCAAACATGGACTAGCTCTTGGGCTGATTTTCCTCCCTACCCCTTCCAAGTTTGGTGAAGATTGGATTTTGGACATCTGAGTTATAGCTCCCCCCAAAGCAGGACACTACAGGAAAGTGCTGTTTAGCAAATTGCTAAAGAACACTTTCCCGGGATGGGGGACCTGCTTTGTGGGGCTATAACTCAAATTCAAAACTTTGCCATACCTGGAGGGGATGGAGAGAAGAATCAGCTGAAGAATCTTTGTGTTTACCATATCCAACTTATATGGAGGTTTGTTCTACTTCTGGAACTCCCAAATCATACAAACCGCAAAACTGTTCCTTTTGTCTGAACATATGGGAAGGTTCATGATTTGCAAATAGCAACAAATCAGGAACCATCACAAACCACCATTTTCTCAGTTCGTGCCCATCTCTAATTCTGAATATTTCTCTAATTACAGATATCACACACAGACTTACTGCAGTATCCAGAAAAATATTGTGCTATGAATTATTTATAATATAACAGCTCTTTGGAGTTATTACACCATCTAATACCTTTTTGCTACTAAAAATAATTTCATTTCCCAGTAAACTCCATTGTAAAGTATTGGGTTCTTCTTCAAGCAATTAACTTTCCAATTTGAAATAAGAAATGTCAAGTTTCAAGTTGAGTATTCAATTATAGCATTCCTCACTATAGAATAATTGAACTGCCTGGTATATAATATGATACTCCCATAATCAATTACATTACCCCTTTCTGGGAAATCGTGATGAACAGGGGGGAAAATCGTATTTTGCAGAATGAGTCAAAGTCTCATTAGTCTAGTATAGCTAGCAATGTAAGCTGTTTCAACAAATTAATAATGATTATAACTTTCAAAAAATAGGATTTGAGCATAGAATGTCATTCCTTTCAACCATATGTCATTTCAGATATCTAGCAGATAAGCTAAAAATTAATGTCTTCTAAATCTGTTTCATAATGAGCTAAAGTTTACCCCTTTGTACTTACTACTCTACTGATTCTCCAAAGAGTGTTTGGCAGTTCTCTGCTAAGTGCTCTTACTCTGCTAACAAGTAAACTCTGGAGGTTTCTGTTCATTTCCTTTCCAATACCATCCCAAGCTTATTTACTTAACTGAGAAATAACTCAACTCGTTGTTGCCTATTAGAAGACATGGAACTCATTTTTAAATAATTCCTCCTAATGCTAGTCATGTGAAAGCTCTTCTTTCTGGCACTTGTAGTTTAAAGAATTTGATATAAATCAAGCAGCTGCTTTGGGTTTGGTTCAGGTTCTCAGAGCTGTCAGCTGTGTTCATCTTGAATATATCACCTTGGAATTCCAGGTGGCCATTTGCCTGATATATGACCTTACTTTTTTTAGCAGGGTTTTTTTTAAGATCTGTGCTGTAAATAAGTTGTTCTGATGAACAATATGTCCTGCTTGGATGCATAGGGGCCCTAGGTATCCATTTAATGTAGCATCCTGTCCTTCCCCAAAGCCCACTGAGATATCTCCAGAAATATGGAAAGCAGGATATGAAGACAATAAACCTCTTCTGCAGTTGCTCCCAACAGCTGGTATTCAGTGACATTTTAACTTCAACCTGAGGTTCCATGTAGCTATCACGGTTGGACCCTGTTGAAGCCTTTTCAGATTTTTGCTTTGCTTCCCAGAGATAGAACTGAAGAACTGATATTCCAGTTCTTCAAAATAGCACATTTCTGCTTGTTGACATGACAGCATTGAGCGAATCTTTGCTGCATATTTATAAGAATTGCTATGCAGGATTAAACTTAGGTCAGTCTACTCTAACATTTGGTCTTCAGCAGCCAAATGAATGATCTGCAGAACAGCCTTCTCCAACATGATGCTTTTCAAATCTTTTGGACCAGAGCCTGCATGGCCAAGGATAAGGAATTATGACACTTGGTAGTACAAAACTAGTTAAGAAATCCAGGTTGTGGAACACTGCAGAAGCAGCTAGAAAGCACACCACGACAGCAGTGGTCATCTCTGTTGGTTGTTTCCATCAGTTTGTCTAAGCCTTTTTTCTCTCACAGTTGCACCCAGCTTACCTAAACTAATGATTATTGCCACATCTTCTTGTGGTGAATTCCACCATTTCCTTCTGTGTTGTACGAAATTCTCTCTCCCCCCTTTTTTCCTTTTTCTTTTTTCCTTTACTCTCCGAAACCTATGGCATATCACCTATATTTTCCTTCCAGTGTTGTACCAGTAACTTGTTTTTCTTTATGCTGTTTGTAATTTTTACAAATCTTTATGAACATCTTTTTAAGCTTTTTCTTCCAACTCTAATTTGTTTATTGCAAAGCTGTTTTTAAAACTATGCTTGCACACTCTCTCTTTATTTAGAATGCCAATTATGGCTTGGGAGGAGAGTCTGAATGATCTCACGTTTAGGCACTGCTCAGAACCACATCCCCTTCTGCTTCCAAGAGGACTAGAGTATTAGCTGCCCCCCAGATTTGTCACTGGCAGACACATCACTCTCATTGGGCCTGAACATGTGGAATGTGCTCCTTGAATGTGCAACTCTGTGGTTGCTCACCAGGTTATGAACAGTACAACTAACCCATTTAATAACACTTTTCTTGATTATTGCTGTTTGTTCTTACATTGCAGGAGATGGAGCAAACCAGAAGTGCTGTAGATGAAGATAGGAAAATGTACCTTCAAGCTGCTATAGTCCGTATCATGAAAGCACGAAAGCTGCTTCGGCACAATGCTCTTATTCAAGAGGTAAGAGTATGAGTGCCCTGATGTGACAAGATTTGTAGGTCCAAATATTCAGAATGTTAGGAGAGCTTATCAAGGGAAAGAGGATTCAGCTACAACTATTTTGACTAGTCTAGTATCTCTTGATGCATATTCAAATTTGATAATTAGCAGGGATGGAGATTCAAGTCATGGGATCTTGCTGTCAAGTCAGACTTAAGTTGCACCAGTGATCCAACTCAGACTTGATTCAGGTTTTTTTTTAATATATTGGATTTACCTCATAACTGAGAACCCATCCACCCCTCCCCCTTCTCTGGGGCAAAAAACTTCTTTTTAATAGGGACTTGGGACTTGGAACTGGGTACCAAAGACCTGGACTTGGGAGTTGTACCCAAAGACTTGCCAACATCCCTGGTATTTAGAGTTGTAGATTTGAAACTTCTTATGATGCAAATCAGTCTGCAACACACATATTAGCAACTGCAAACCTAACATAAAGATGTACATCTAAAACATGCTTGGGCTGTAGTGTCACTGTATTAGTGTCCACCTTGTCATTTCATCTCGGTTCACAAGCAATTCCACATCTCCCATTCCATATCTCACATGTGAAGTGGACAGTTCACCAAAACAGAGAGTAAAAATTTCCTTTTATCACACAAAAAAAATACTTCTCAGCCAAAACTCCTAATCATGCATGTTACAGATTTATATGCGAATTCCTTCACCTAAGGGTTGGTGCTCTCCAGACTGTTGATGTGTAGGAGAAAAATATTTTGTGAAATAAGCCCATGTTCAAAGAAAATAATGCATGACTTAAAAATGCCGATATATGCTTTGTGGGGCTTGACATAGTTTTGAAGTTCCTGTCATTCGATCGTGTTTATCTAACATCTATATCTCTTCGGTTTTGCTCTCTCTTGCACAGGTAATTAGCCAGTCAAGAACTAGGTTTAATCCAAGTATCAGCATGATTAAGAAGTGTATTGAAGTTCTGATTGATAAACAATACATTGAGCGGAGCCAGGCCTCAGCGGATGAGTACAGCTACGTAGCATGAGGATGATGTCCTGCGGATATGGTTGTATGGAGATCATTGCTGTCACTGCTTGGGTGTGTCCTGTGGGGAGAAAAAAGCAGGCCTGTTGTGCCTCCATAACTGGCCACTTGGCAGCCCCTGTTTTTTCTGCTGTTTACAACATCACCAGTGCCACGTCATGAGCGTCAATGAAAACAAAAAAGCCTATAGATATTCCAAGCCCATGTCATGACATTTCTTACAACTTTACTAAAAGAGAATGAATGAAATCTTGCTGACATGTGGAGATTTTGGTTGGATACCATGCTTTCCCCCTCACCCCCTTCATCCTCCCCCCCCCACGTTTGCAGTTGATGTTTTTTAATGTATCTTAAAAGACAGATGTTAAAACAGACTAAATATTGTAATATGGCAGATAACATAATAATTGTATCTACATTAAAATGTAAAAAAAAATAAATGATCCTGCTGCTTGACAAATAAAGAAAGAAATGGAATTATCTTGTGTGACTTGATTTCAGTTCATAAATAGGATAGCCTTGAAGGATTACATCTACATTATTTTTTATCTTTCAAGCCAAATCTTGTGTGTTTTTACTCAGAAGCAAGGCTATGGGTATAGACTGGTGTTCTGTTAAAACAATTGCTCTTAATTCTGAATTGCTTCATTTGGCTAGAAGCACAAATCTTTGACCTGGAGAGAAATCAGATTTGCCTTGGAAATGACAAGGGTTCCTTTATTATAACCTTAGCTGTTAGTAAAAGAACTGATCACCTGAGTAGTCCTCATTGTACTTGAATTTTATCTAAGGCAGGAGTATGAACTTAACAAGTTGTAAGTCCCTCAGGAGCTCTCTGACACTGCTGTTGGTCTCTCTGGTCATCTTCCTTTGTCCCTAAAATAAGTGTAAATTAAATAGGTTCCTCGTTGGTACCCTAAAATGGAGAAAGCCTAGTGTAAAATACCACTTTACCCTAAAACTCCTTTAAAAATCCATTTCTTCCCCCAAATCACTGCTGAAATGCTTTCAGCTCATGGTTTTTAGAAAGATTTAAGCAGCAACATAGCTATACCCTCCTTCACTACAAAATATTCCAATCATTTCTATAATTTCAGGGGTCAAGAGTTCCCTTTAGTAGGGGGTTTTATTTGGGAGGGGCTGTAGGTCAGTACTAAAGCATGCAGTGTCAGTGTTAATGGCGTTGGGCAAGATGACTCAACTCGGTACAAGGCAGTTTCTTAGCAGTTGAATCATTGAAGTAAGTAGAAAATTATGTTCCAACAGGCATTCATACTACTATTTTCATTCTTCTCAGAGGGCCAGAGTATTCCACTGTGCAGCTGCTTTTCAAAAATAATTAATTAAATGACAGCATTCCTCTGGCCATATCTGAGAACCTGTAAACATTTATGTCTTTTGAACTGAAGCTGTATGGAGTCAAAGCACCAAGCTAGATATCTTGTCTTTTCCACCATACAAAGTAAAATAGCCAATTCATTTAATTCAGTGGTATTTACAAGCCTTTTTTTTAGTTCAAAACTTCAGTGACACTGCTGTAACCCAAGTACTCTGGTGCTTTCTTTTGCTAAAATGCCTGCCTCCTCCTTTTTTAAAATCAGGTTGGTTAGAAAACTAGCATAGCGCTAATTGCTTTTCTTCAAGTTACAAAAAGCCAGGTTTAGGAATAACCTCTTAACTGTTAGAGAAGTATGACAATGGAACCAATTACCTTGGGAGGTGGTGAATGCTTCAGCGCTGGAGGCATTCATGAGAAATTTGGACAACCATCTGTCAGATTTGCTTTCATTTGGATTCCTGCACTGAGCAGGGGGTTGCACTTGATGGCTTTATAGGCCCCTTCCAACTCAATGATTCTGTGATTTATTGCCTTTTATTTACTGCTGCACTTCTGTGTCTATGTTTGCAGCAGTGCTTTTTCCCCAAAAGCACTGAAACTATATAAGAACTGGCTTCTTAAAAGTGGCAGGAGCTTAAATGCATTCTGTTTAAGCTAAATAGATGTCAGATTTTGTTTCATAAAATTGTGTCATTATTTTGTTAGCACTCAAAGCATTTAGTTAGCGTAGCATGCAACTCTTTTCCCTTTCTAATAAAGAGGTTTTATGGTAAACAAGTAGTTGAAAGTGCAGAGTAAAAGTATGTATGTATGCGTCAGCCAAAGACAGTAGAAGATAAGGTGCAGAATGCCTACCAAGCTCTGACATTTGCATGTAGAAATGGGTGCCAGCTTGGATGGCTTTAAAAGGGGATTAAATAAATATACAAAAGATTTATCTAATCGGTGATGAACTAGTAGACTGTCTGCCTCCTCCAGTATCAGGGGCAGTAGCAGCTGCTGGAAAATGCAAGAAGAAAGGGTGCCGTTGCCCTCTTGTACTGCTGATGGGCTTCTCACAGGCAACTGAATGGCCACTGTGTGAACAGAACGCTGGACTAGATATGTTCTTGTTCCAATCTGGCCCCGCTCTCACCTGCTTAAATCTTTTAGATTCTTTTGATGTTTCACTTGAAATGAATGACACTTCTCCTCCTTAGGAGCAATACTGCATTAGGATAAGGAAGGTTGAATTGGTGCCCCATCTACATTTCAAAGCCTAGTCCAGGATTCCTCTGTCTCCCAATAACTTTACTGGAACCATCATGTATGGGGTAGTCCTCGGATTAGGCCAGAGTTGGGCAAAGTCTGGATACAGCTCCGTGCATATTTCCTCATTGACTAAGGTGGCTAGAGTTCTCGGGAGTTGTAACCTAACAACAGTTGAAAGATTCCACTCCTGTGGCTTCATAGAGATGCTGCCTTCATTGAGTAGTCCACTGTCTTGTTTTGAGCCACAACAGGTGGATCATGTTGTTCAGAAGCTTTCCTCCACTGGACAAAAGGTCCATTAAGTTAAGTGTGATGTTTCACACAGAGACTGACCAGGTGCCTCTAGGAAGCCCACAAGCAGGATGTAGAAGAGACAATATCTCTCCTTTGCATTAGCTGGCATTCAGTGCTTACTGTCTCTGAACAAAGAAGGAAACACCAAGGCTAAACAGTTCCTCCTTGTCTTCCCAAAAGGAACTTCACAGCCACCACTGAGTACCAGGAAAGCTTCCTTTTTTAGCAGAAGGTCAGGCCATGAAGCCTTCCAGCTAGGCCTTTGTCCGGGGGGGGGGCACATTTAGGTGCCTGTGGGTGTGGGTCTGCCAGGTGGAACTCCCCAAATGGAGAATTCCGGAAGTTGCAGTCCAAAGCCCCTGAATGACACATCTCTTGTCATGGAAGTCAGGGCTGTAAGTAGAGTGAGGTAACTCCGCGTTTGGTCCCCACGTGCTTAAAACTTAGGGGGCACCAAAATGCGGAGATGAATCTATTGGGGAATATTAGGAAAATAAATAGCAACACTTCATGGCCCTATTCACTTTCCTCCCTCAGCTACAAATTTTTTCCCCTTTATTATTGGGGTGGGGGATACCATATTTTTTTTTCCATTTTCATAGGAGGGCTCTCACCCCATGTGTCTTGGTTGAGTGGGGTGGAGGGGAGAGGGTCTGGTTGCCTTGGGTGCCAAAATGGCTAATTGCTGCTCTCATGGAAGTTATTGTCTGAAACACATGGAGAGTTGCAGGATTGCTTTCCCTCCTTTAAAAAATAATAATAAGCAAGGATTTAAGCAGAGAGGATAATGGGCATAAGACATGTCTTATGGACTTAGTCTAGTCTTCCTGAGGGGGTCCCATGGAAGAACATGATGCTTTCTCTGTATAAACTTAAAAACAAATGTGTCTTCTCCCAATTCCTCACTCTGTCTCTCTTGCCATACTCTTCTTTACAACAATGCTTGATTTCCATTCGTGGAAGACCAGGTGGGGAAGGGAGAAATTACCTCTTGGACAATTGCTCCTCAGGAGAGAGACAAATATATAAAAACACAAGGTTAAGAGGACAGCAGCTGAGATTAGCCTGTTTTCAGACTATTCTGTAAGTGGTAATTATTGCCTCTTGACTGCTTGCTATTTTCTTCAATATGCATAAAGCTACAGTCTGCTGCAGCTGTGAAGCAGACCCCAAGCTTGCCTGTAATTAGCTTTCACAGTAGCCACCCTGCCTTATTCTCAGGCCCACGTAGCTCAATGTGATCCTAAATGAGCATTGTTTGATAATACATTATTTATCTAACAACACTTCAGGGCTCTAGTGGCCACCAATAGCTTATTAGATAAGCAGCATTAAATAGCTTTCATTTTGAATTCATATAAACGTATTTAAAGTACAATAACCTTTCTTCTCATCCCCGTTCAGGGCCTTAGCAGGTTCCCCCTGAGTTGGATGAATGGAAGAAAGTAAGTGCCTAGTGGAAATTTTATTTATTTATTTATTTATTTATTTATTTATTTATTTATTTATTTATTTATTTATTTATTTATTTATTCATTCATTCATTCATTCATTCATTCATTCATTCATTCAATTTATATCCCGCCTATCTGGGCGATATGACCACTCTAGGCGGCTTACAAAGTCATAATACAATAATATAACAGTAATAGCAATAATAAAAAGGAATTATTATAATCAATATTAATATTATGTGTGTGCAATACATTTCAATCCCCATTCAAAGGATCCTACGTTAATAGGATCATTGTTGTTATTTGCCATCAAGGCACTTCAGATTTATAGTGACCCTGAAAATTAATGACATACAGATGGCCTTATCATTGCAAATCAAGGCCATGACTTGCTTTCTTCAGTCAATCCATCTCATATTCCATCTTCCTCTTTTCCTCCTGCCTTCCACTTTTCATGGCATTATTGTCTTTTCCAGTCTTGTCTTCTCATGATTTGCCAAAGGACAATCACCTCAGTTTGCTTCTGGAGAAAGTTCAGGCTTGATTTGATCCACTTAATTGCTAGTCCATGATATCCATGAAACTCTCTTTGAACAATGAATTGATTCTTTTCTACCTATCCTCCGTCCTACGGCTGAGTTATTTTAGCAACAAAAAAAATAACAACATAGGCTACTTAAAAGAAATCAGTAACAGAGGTTAATTGTTTTTTTAAAGACTGGAATGAGTAATGGGTGAATTACTTTTTTAAAGTAACTTTCCAAACTCTTATTCATGAATTAGTTCCCAAACATACAAACTGTCTTTAGGATTGAACCTACTCTTTCGGCTAGTTGTGCATTTCTAGCTTCTCTGTTTGGATGTTAAAGGCCTAAATCCAGTAGGAGAGGCTCTCTAGCTACACATAGTTCATCTAGCCAATTGGTTAATGAAGACTAGTTAACTGGTTAATCAGTATTATAATGGAGACAGAGCTTGTAGGGTTGAAAGGCTGGGTCATTTTGATTAGCAAGAATTGGGGTACATTAGAAGCTTCTCTTCAGGCTTCTGTGTTCCCCACTACATTATTCCTCACTACATCTAGAGACAATCCTCCAGTTAGCTGTGAGAGGGTTAGGGTAGATGAAGGTAGGATAGATTTTCCTCTCTAACAATATACTGTTGTAACCTGTCCCCTGAACTGGCAATAAATGCTCATTGACTTTACAAAAGGTGCATATAAAAAGCAAAGAATTTTGGTTGAACACAGCTGCCTATTGTTGGGATTTTTCCTGGAAACAAGGCTGTGGAGAGTGGGCCTCAAACATTCATACCTTACACCGTACCAGTAAGTCTGTCCAAGAACCTGATTCCCACCATAAAAGCAGAACGCTCACCTTTTCTTAAAGGAAGATGTATATTTACAGACTTTCTGTTGTTATAAGAATAAGGAAAGACACAGAGTGCCCAAAAGTTGCTACTTGCACAACCAAAGATTACGAATTGCAAGTCACACCAGCTATAATCAACAATGGTAACAGAGCTTAGAAGTGACATAACTGTTTGCATGCCTTAATATAAAAATAGTTACTTTTACATTAATAGGAGCACATTACAAGCTCTGTGTAGTAAACTAGACGTCTTACTTGCAGGAAGACTAGACGTCTTACTTGCAGGAAGACATGGGGACTAAAGGAGACTGAATTTTGACTGTTTGTCATGAAAATCCTGCATTGCACCTTGACTACTACTGTGTCCCACTGGTGGTACGTACATTTGGAGACTTTCATGATGGATTCGTGCACTTGGAGATTGTCTGCTCTTTCAACATTTAACTGCCTTGCACCTCTAGGCACAGCTAGTCAAAGGACAAATTTGTTTGGAAAAGGGAGGAAATGTATACCATCTTAAGAAGAGAGGAACTGGGTCAATTCTGGGAAATCTTTAATGTGTGTTATATGTGAGCACTAATAGTTGCTTTTTATTCACTCTCTCACATCCAGAAGGAGCCCTGCCTTATTCAAACTAGTAAGTCCACTCTTTTCTGCACTGTTCTTGTGAGTGTGGGGAGGGGCTAATGTGTCCCAACATGTCTTGTTTTGACAGGTCTGAGAAGAGAATTCATGTGGGAACATCATTTAATGTACTATAAGGTTCAGTATCTTGCAACACAGTGGATGTTTTTTTTTTCATTTCAGGTACTTAAAAGAAACAGTTGGCAAGGCTAGGAATGTCTGTGAAATAAAATAAGCCCAGGCAGAAAATGAAATGTTTTGTGATGTCCCACAGGGCAGATCCATTGTCAAAGGGATAATATTTTCTCAGTCAGACCTATGCAGGGTCTGTTTCCATTTTAATGTATTGGGAGGAGAGATTTAACTACTTTAAATGTGCTGGGGACTGGAACAATATACAAACGTGTTTAAAATCTAGAATGGAAATCTGAGTGATCAGAAGAGCAAAAAAGAATACTGAACATGAATAAATATAGAGGTATGGGGAATCTCTAATTTAGATCCATGCATTTTAGAATCCCTGGAGGCCCATGTGGTATAATGGACAGAGTGTCAGACTAGGACTCAGGAGGCCTGGGTTCAAATCTCCGCTGGGCCATAGAGACTCACTGGGGGAGGTGGTGGAACTGGAAAAGCCACAAATATTACGCCTCGAGAGCCCCACGAGGGTCACCATAAGTCAGTTCTGATTTGATGTCACAGAACAACAGAGAATTCCTGCGGTGTTGTCCCAATGTATTCAATTAATTCTAGCATCCTTGTGAAAAACTGGAAGCTTTTGAGCCAGTGTCTTCCCATGCATGTTGTAGTCTAAAGCAAAGAACATAACATTTCTATTCTGCCTACAGAAGTGGACCAAATTGTCAGCTGAAATCATTACAGCTGTGGAGGTGGGACCCTGAGGTGTACAAACTAGCTTTGGGAACACAGACAGACTATGTGGCACCCACTGCTCTGTCCTCTGGCACCTGTTCTTTCGCTATTGCGGCTGCCCCTTCCACATACGACAGCATCAACAGCCTAATGTGGTTGCCTCATTGTGCGTAATGACAGAGCTGGCTCTGGCCTGACCAAGCACTGTGACAAAGCAGAATGTTTTAAATACATGCAATTGTATGTGGACTTAGTCTTCTGTTTACCCACATCTAAACTGACACACCTGTGAAGCACAAAACTTCTGCTATCGTACTATGTCTTTCACAGTATTTGCCTTCTGTTTCACGCAATTTTAAAAATAATGGATCTCAGCTCTGCCAAAAGCGGACTGCTCTGTCAGCCCTGCCCCTAAGTAGATGCACTGACAGCTATAGAACTTGTTACTTGGGACTCAAAAGTATATCTAGTCTATATTTGTGAAGATTCTCAGTCATCCAGGTGAGGTTATCTGGAAGTTGCCATGACTCAAATATCTAGTCTAGTATCGCTTGGGCTAGATTTATCATTATAGATGATTTAACAATCTTTGGACTCAATGACTTAAACAACTTTTTCTATAAGGTAGGACCTTTCATGGAAGGTCCATGAAAGCTTGGGCCAAATGAAAGTGGATAGTCCTCAAGGTGCCTCAAGAGTCCTCTTGGTGGCCTTCATGGAAAAGCATCCCAAAGAGTCCTGTGACATTGGCAGAGCTACGTATAACTAGCCGTTTTGGCACCTTGGACAAGTGGCACGTTCTAACACACACATCGCTCTTCTGAGGCATGGGCATGAGACCCCCCTCCCATGAAAAAGGACAACAGAGGTGTAGAGTCCCCTGAGAAGAAAACTAAATGTGATGCTTAACCAAAAAATAATAATAGTCATTTTAATAACTTAGGGCCAAGAGGTGTTGTTTTATAATATTCATCTGTAGAGTCACCACTAGATTTTGTTGCCATCTCAATTTTGGTGCCCTGAGGTAAAGTCACAGTTGTTAGTTACAGCCCTCGTCATTAGCAAATAGAGATGGGCATGAACCAGTTTGTCCCAGTTTGTAAAGGGAACAGCACAGGTGGTGGTGCTCCCCTCTCCCGCCTCAACCAGCCCCTCGCCAGGCCCAGCGTGCTTGGCTTCCTGCACCTCCTCAACTGATCTTCCAGTCCCAGCAACAGCTCAAGCTTCTCTGCCTGGTTCTCTTGGCTGATTTCCCACTCAGGTAAAAGGGCCAGGCAGGGAAATCTGGGCTCTTGCTTGTGACTCGGAGGTTAGCCGAAGAGGTGGAAAAAACAAACAAGCCGGGCCCGGTGAGCAGCTGAATCATCTGAGGAGGTGGGGGAGGGGAGCAGCAGCAGTGGTGCTGCCACCTTTCTGAACCAGCACAAACCGGAACAAACCGGTCATGCCCATCTTTATGAGCAAGACTGGAAAATATAGCAGAAGCTTTTGTGGGGACTCATACAAGCAGCTCTCTCCTCCCCAACCACAATCAAACAAGGCACTTTTCCATAACTTGAGGAGGAGGAGGGATTAATTATATTCCGGTCTCCTGGAAATTTCCAGAATCTCCTCCCTGTTCTGCACAGAGGACATAAGGTTTGTGAGGTGTTAAAAATCAATGCAAATGAATTTCTTGTCAGCTGTCACCCTTGTGGCTGCTTTTGTCTCCTGGGCTTATCCAGCTGTCAGTGCTTGCCAGCTAATAATTGCAATGCTGTTAGGCTCAGCCCTCATGCTGACCTGCTCAGCTGATACTACTATCTTCTCTAAATAGCCTTTGGAAAGATAACTCTCCTCTTCAGCAATTCTGTTTCAATTAAGAAATCACAGGGCTGGGTTTCCTTCTTTCATCTCCCCACAACCCCCCCCCCCTTTAGGAATAGAGGAAACCCGGTAAGACTTTGGACCCTTGATTCATCTGGGCCAATGAGTTCAGATCTGCCTCGTCAAAGTCTTCAGGCATGATTCTCTCCAAGCTGGGCTTCCCCGTGGAAGTACTGCACTAACCAGCCACAAGCCTTGTTTAGATCTGGGAATCCATCCAGATTAGTGTGTACTCACTGTTTGGAGCAGTTCATTCTAAAAACTCAAGTTAATTTCGTAACAAAATGGCTCATTTTGTACCACATAGATCATGCTGGCTAAGCAGCAACATGGAAGTCTCTATAAAGGGCAGGACTCACGACCAATGAAACTGCAGCTTTTTAAAAATTAAGGTATTTTTGCTGTGCTTTTTGGTCCAAGATATTTTTTATTAAGGTGATTTCAATGGTATAGTGAAGCTATGGCTTCCAGGGGCATGATCGCATTTTTCAAAGACTTGAACGGCTGTCATACAGAGGAGGGGCAGGATCTGTTCTCAATCATGCCAGAGGGCAGGACACATAATAATGGGCTCAAGCTCTAGGAAGCCAGATGTAGACTAAATATCAGGGAAAACTTCTTAACTGTTAGAACAGTATGACAGTGGAACCAATTACTCAGGAGTTGTTGAGCGCTCCAGTGCTGGAGTCATTCAAGAGAAAACTAGGCAAACATCTCTCAGATCTACTTTGACTTGGATTCTTCCATTGAGCAGGGGGTTGGATTCAATGGCCTTGTAGACCCCTTTGAACTCCATTATTCTAGAATTCTATAATTTTTGAAATGGCTAAAGTAGGGATTAACAGAAATGACAATACCAATTATCGTCGCCCTCAGCATGGTAGCCACTTGAAAAATAAGGCAGGGTTCTTTAACAGTTGAACAGAAGCAGTCATTTCAGCAGGTGTTGTGTGTCATGCAATTAACACCTACCGAAATGTCCTCTTCCATACAACTCATAAAGGTATAGGAGCCTCTCATCATTATAAAACAGTCACTCTAACCTTTATTAGGCTTCCCTGTCCTGCCTTCATGTAGCCACAATCCCCACAGTAGCCAAGGAAGTAAAATATGAGCAGGCAAAATGGCAATACTGCCTTCTGCTCTAAGGAACAGCTGGATAGCTCACTGGTTTAGATAATGTTGAGAATTCAAATCTCCACTGTGCCTTCTTGACAGGGACTGTGTTTGATGATCCATAGAGTTCCTTCCAGCTGTGCAATTCTGATGACGATGAAACTGAAGTGCAAAATTCCTGTCCAGGGTTTGCTTATCCCTTCCCTGGGTCACCCACATATAATTAAAAGTTCTAGTGCTGAACCATCCAAGGTTCCACCTCAAACTGAACACTGCAACACTTAGAATGGAAACAGAGCCACATAAAACTCATCTTAGCTAAATGTCAAAGCTGCAGGTCACATAATTAAACTGAAGTTCCAAGATGGAGACTAGAAAGATGAAGAATCAGCTTCAGCCATGGCAATATTAAGTTTCACCTGTACCAAGTTCCTTCCTCACATGAATTTATTTTTCTCTTAGTTGGGCTGGGTTTTTATTTTTGGAACCATGCCAGAAGCCATGTACATAAGACAAATTAGATTGGAATGTGAAACTTGGGATGGTGTGAAAGGAGAGCATTGGAAAAGAGAGAGGGGGAATTGCATTGGTATTTAGAATTTTCTCTCAGGAAGAATGGTCTCTACATCTCCAGATCAAGAATGAGCAACGTGGTGGAAGTTGTAGTCCAACAACATCTGGAGGGCCAGTGGTTGCCCACTCTTGCTCTAGAAATGTCTTGCTATGGTTTACGAGCTTGTTCATGGTTACTCTTTCAGCACCAGATCCGTGAAGAGTATAGAAAAGTTACATTCTGAACTATAACTTCCAGAATTTCTAAAGGTTAATGGTTAGAGAATTTTAAAGCACAGTGGAGATGGAAAAGTTAGAAACCTGAAACCTTGACTCCATCTATATTTTCCCTCCATTTCCCCCCTCCCCGTTTTTATTTCCATACCCTGGGCTATTAAACAGCTACCTAGGGTCGGCTGAAGAGATATTTCTGCCTGCAGCCAAAGATAAAGATTCCCTGCTCCATTCCATGGACAGATGCCAATTGGTCCATCAGTCAAACCTTACTGCAGTATTGCAATACAGTCTTGTGCTGCAGTGGCTAAATTACAACATTGCAGCCCAAACTCTGCTCACAGTCAGCGGTCAATACCAACAGATCAGACAACTGGCTCAAGGTTTGCTCAGTCTTCCATCCTTCCAAGGTTGGTAAAATGAGTACCCAGCTTGTTGTAAGGGAGGTTGGATGTGTAGCCCGTATAATTAAAAAATAATAATTGTAAACCTCCCAAAGAGTGCTTTAAGCACTATGGGGCATTATATATTGTAAGCAGTATGCTTTGCTTTTTCCCCATGCACACCTGGGAGAGCAGCCTAGTTCAAGATGTGTCGGGCAAGGTTTAGATTGACTTAAAGGAATGGAAAACAGGACTTCTATACCTTCAACAGGAAAATTCAAGAGAGAGAAAACTCACTGCAAGGTACACCTGCTGAAGTCTCCTTTTTCACATAATTCTTAGAGGTTAAGGGGCGCTATTCTGCATTTTGGCCATCCTCACAGGCAGTGTGGTCTGTGAGTCTGTCCTCCAGGAAGTCAGGATGGTCCCGAAGGAATGGCAGAACCAGCCGTAGTGGCTTTATTCTGCTTAAGAGTAAGACCCACCTTGCCTCTATGCTTCCCTAAATGAAAGAGAATTGTGAAGATTATTTCTCCAGTTGACCGGGATTATTTTTGCTTATTCTCTGACTTGTATATAATCACCAAATAGTGGAAGCTGGTGGCTCCAGTATCACCGGAATGGTGGTTTAATATAATCATCAGGAATAATCATGATGACTCAAGGACTAGAATATGTAGAAGGTTCAGCAGCTCTTTCATTCTTACTATCTGAATATTCTAGTTTCCAGTCCTATCATCATGCCACCACTTTCAAGTCATGAAAGAACTGTGAACCTTTGCAGGAGGCGCTCCTGTTTATTACATGAAGAGCACCTTAGGAGCATCATTTAAATTATTAAAAGAGAAGCTGTTGTTTGTATAGCTCATTATGGAAACGAGGAGATGAAATCTGGGCTTTTCAGTACCAGCAATTTATATTCCCAAACTCTTAGGAATTCCAGTGTATGCTTTAGAAGCTCTTGGACAGAATGAGAACAAGTCACTGTTGTATGCTACAGGTGAAAAATAATTTAATTTGAAGGGAGGAAAAGGAGGAAAAGCAGATAAAGTGATCAACATTCTCTGGGCACAGAAACATGATCCTATGCTGCAGTTGCTGTATGTAATTGTGGCTGCCTTATGAAATGCTTTCTTGGCGCTTTTCATTTTCTTGCAATACCATCACACTTTAAAATATAATTTACCCTGAAGCTGAGGATGGTTAAATAAGACTTCCAATGAGAGGAGACAGAGCTTCTGCACTCCACATGGCTCATGTTTCAGTTCTGTTGTTACAAAAGGCAAGAGTCTGTAGGGGAAATGGCCGAAATTGACTTTATTGAGTAGGGCATTTTTTTAAACCAGTTGGTTAATAGAAGAGTGGTGGCTATTTGACCATTCCAAGATGACACGATGTCACAATTGTAGGTCCACTTTTCATTAGCATGGTGTCTTAATTTAACGGCAGCACCCAACAGTGCAGTCCAATTAGCCAAGAATCCCTATGATGCCTGTGAAAAGCTAATTATAATGTAGCACTGTTGATGCCTAATCACACTCCTGCCACCACTGCTTGCAGTTTGGGGGCTTTTGTTTTGTTTTTACCATCACGAGACTGCCTTGCCTTCTGGCGAGCTTGCAAGCGTCTTGATGTGAAATGGCCATATGTTGCTGAGATACGTTGCTGACCAAATGAACTCTTGTCTTTTTAATTGGGTGGCTTTCTCGCCTTTCTTTTGCTTTCCCCTCGTCAGCGCTCCGGTCTTTATGCACTGTTGCTTGCACATGAATTCAAGGTGCTGAAATTTAGCAGTTTGGTCCATACAAAGATTCTTCCCCCTGCCCCATCATAGAAATAGAATTCACTTAAAATTAGATGAAAATATTTGCTATAGATGGTGCAAAAAGTGATGGCCAGAATCTAATTGCTTACACATGCTGGTATAAGTTGGATACCACACTTTACAATATCATTTTTCTGGAAGTGAATGGATGGCTGAAAGTTAAAAAAAAACTGAGGCCTGTATTCTTCTTTACCTACATGTTGCATGACTTGACCTGCAAGGAAAAATACAACCATCGACTTCCTAACTAGTGATGATTCTCTCTTGTAATTCATGCAGTCTTTCAAGGTATCTTATGTTTGTGGTCCAATAAAGATATTGAGTTGGCTGGATACCTCAGGGGTTTAGGTATCTGGTTGTGGAGCCAGAGGCTGGGAGTTTGATTCCCCACTGGGACCTCCTGTGAATAGATCCTTGGGCTAGCTACACAGCCCCAGGGTGCCCCCCAGAAGAAGGGAATGGTAAACCACTTCTGCATATTCCCCACTGGGAAAACCATAAAGAGGGCCTCCATAAGTTAGAGTTAACTTGACTGCACATCATCATCATCATCATCATCATCATCATCATCATCATCATCATCATCATCATCATCATCATCATCGTTGTTGTTGTTGTTGTTGTTGTTACTACTAGTAGTACTACTACTACTACTACTATTATTATTATTATTATTATTATTATTATTATTATTATTATTATTATTATTATTATTATTATTATTATTGATATCATGCACCCTTCTCTTTTGATTGTCTACAAGGGCAACACAACTTCCTTGCTTTCTCAGATATCTTTCATTCCATGCAAACTGGTGAAAAGGAACATAGCTTTTCAGATAGCTTGGTCTCAAATCACATCAAGCTTCATAGGCCATCCTTGACACTTTGAATGATGCCTGAAATAAGAAACAAGGAAGCTCTCGTGACAAGAGAGTTACGTGTTTCCTTAACTAGGCCCAGTCTGTAATCTAGTGTTAACCTTCTGGAACAACTGAGGTTTCCAAACACTTGCCAAGAGTAGCCCCATGTAGTGCATGTTACAGTAGTCCAAGGGGGGTTGTAATTAAATGTTTTTCTATACCACACAGTTATATCCATTTGATGGCACTTGTAACTGTGATGATTCCATCGTACAGAATTCTGGGATTTTTAATTTGGTAAACTGCTTCAGAGCATTTCACTCTATCCTACAGCAGATAATGCAAAATACCTCACTAAACTGCATATCCCAGAATTCCATAGGGTGGACTCATGACTAAAGTGGAATCAGACTGACATAATTGTATATACTAGGTATGTTCTAAGACAGGTGGGGCAATGTCAGCAGGATGAGGACCTTCAGATCTGCGAGTACTTGAAGGTCATAATTCCCCAGAAAGACGGCTAAAGGAGTCAATTTCCATATTTTATTACATTTGTATTATTTAAAAATAGTGCAATGGTTAAACATGAGTATTCAAATTTTTAGTTAAAAAGGCCTCCTTGTACCCTCTAGGGCTCCTAATTTTAAGTGACAACCTTTTCTCTTCAGGCAGGCTTTTCCTTAAGGACTGACAATCTGAGAGGATTTTGTAGAAATGGATTGTTGTGTTCTGTTGCTTTTAAATATATTTTAGTATTGATTTTATTTACCTTTTTTGATAGAATACTTATTTAATTCTTTTTAAATATTTGCATACTTACTGTTTTTAATGTTTAAATATCGTCTTTTTAATGATGTAAGCCCCCTCAAGTCTTTTTAAAGAGAAACGTGGGAAAAAATATTTTTAATTATAAGTCAAAAACTGGGGGCACAGATGCTAGAGCCCCCTCAAAACATAGCAAAATTGTCCCTTTGCTTCCTAGAAGGCACTGAGGAACCTTTTCAGCTGCCCCCCCCAAAAAAAAACATTTGGGATGTTGGAAGGAGGGCCTGAGGGATGTTTGAGGTTTACAAAAATGTTTGTGGAGGCCTCGTGCAACCTTGAGCCTGCACGTTGTCACCCCTCCCCACTCCAAGGCATATGACACCATGGTGACCTGCCATTATAACTTTACTGGTCTTCTTTAAAAACAGAATTATAAGATGTGTTGCCATTGATCCTGCCTGTTGACCAACAATACCTGACAGGATGTCCCTGCCATTTCATGCAACCATCGATGTATAACCCCATACTTATAACAGTGGCTTCTAATAATTGACTGCTTATGGGAAATCAACCCTGAGTGCTCACTGGAAGGACAGATCCTGAAGCCGAGGCTCCAATACTTTGGCCATCTCATGAGAAGAGAAGACCCCCTCGAAAAGACCCTGATGTTGGGAAAGTGTGAAGGCAAGAGAAGAAGGGGATGGCAGAGGACGAGATGGTTGGACAGTGTCATTGAAGCAACCAACTTGAATTTGACCGAACTCCGGGAGGCAATGGAAGACAGGAGGGCCTGGCGTGCTCTGGTCCATGGGGTCACGAAGAGACTTAACGACTAAGCAACAACAAAAATAAATGAATAATTGAATGTGATGCTGGTTGCTACTATTCTAATTCAAATACTGTACAGTCGTGCCCCGCTTAACGATTACACCATATAATGACAAATCCACTTCACGACGATGTTTTTGTGATCACAATTGCGATCGCAAAACAATGTTTTAATGTGGGTTTTTCGTTTGATGATGATCGGTTCCCTGCTTCAGGAACCGATTCTTCGCATTACAACGATCAAAACAGCTGATCGTCGGGTTTTCAAAATGGCCACCGGCTGCTCAAAAAGGCTCCCCGCTGTGTTTTTGGATGGATTCCTCGCTCTACAGGCACCGAAAATGGCCGCTCCTATGGAAGATCTTCGCTGGATGGTGAGTTATTCATCCCATTGGAATGCATTGAAAGGTTTTCAATGCATTTCAATGGGCTTTTTTATTTTGCTTTACGATGTTTTTGCTCTACAGCGATTTCGCTGGAACGAATTAATGTCATCAAGCGAGGCACCACTGTATTATTGTTCTTTAATAAATTGGCATTAATATAAATCATAATAATATTTGAACAATTGCTGGAAGGAAACCGATGGATCATTGAGTCCGGCCCCTATCAAGGAGGCATAGAGAGGAATCGAACTCCCAAACTTTGGCTCCGCAACCAGATACCTAAACCACTGAGCTCTCCAGCAGTTCTGACAGATAGCCAGGGCACTCCATTTGCCCTCAGAAATTGCTGTTGCTCATAATGTGTGGATTTCCTCCCTGCCGTTTCTTCTTTCATATCAGAACATTTCTATCTTGTCAGGAGTGGGTACCAAAAATAACGGAAAAATGAGCAGGGATGAACTGTGTCAGACACAGCGATTAATCTTCAAAGCATGGAAAGACTGTGGGAAGCAGAGGTGCAAATTCCAAATAATCTCTATGAGCCAGTGTTGGAATGTGTTGCTGGGCTAGCAGAATGTATCGACAGGGCCCTTGTGCTAGGAATGAATGATAGTTTCCCGACACAGTGCTGCAACATAAGTGTCAAGGGTTAAGAAAGCTTGCTGAGGAATTTTGTCCACTTCACCATGTTCTCCTCCTTCTTTTCATTAGAAGGGACTTGGGCCATGCATTGGAGTGGAGCGGGTGGGACACGGTGAAGATTGTCCTAAGTGTCAAAGCTGTATTTCGACCTTCCAATTGTGTCAGCCCACAACTCCCATCACTGCTGCTCCCATCCATGACTAGCACTACAATACCCTTCAAGATGTAGTACATTTTCTGAAGCAGGTCTCCTGTTCTGGATAGTCTTGGGCTGCATTAAGGATAAGTTAAAGGTAAAGGTTCCCCTTGACATTTTACTCAGTCGTGTCTGACTCTAGGGAGCGGTCCTCATCCCTGTTTCCAAGCCGTAGAGCCAGCGTTTGTCCGAAGACAATTTCCGTTGTCACGTGGCCAGCGCGGCTATACACGGAATGCTGTTTACTTTCCCACCGAGGTGGTACCTATTTATCTACTCACATTTACATGCTTTTGAACTGCTAGGTTGGCGAGGAGCTGGGACAAAGCAACGGGAGCTCACTCCATCGTGTGGATTCGATCTTATGACTGCTGGTCTTCTGACCCTGCAGCACAGGCTTCTGCGGTTTAGCCCGCAGCGCCACCACAACCCGCAGTAAGGATAAAGGACACAAAATAATGCTATATGGCTTATACTTTAAAGCATATGTACTGTAATCATACATATTGATTAGTTTGACAGTATGTTTTCCAAGTTGTGAGCAAAAAACTGAATGCTAAAAGTCATTGGGTCCTGGTATATATAACATAACATTTTCCTCTTATCCTCACCTTTCTCCCACCCTCGGTGTAGGGGAGTACTGTATTTATTTACGATTGGTGTGCAATATACACACATTACACACAGCATAAACGCAATTCATTTAGTTTGCTTTGCTTGGTTGGAGTTGCTTATAATTTATATCTTTCGTTCTTTTTCCTGCAAGTGCCCTAGTACTAACGTGATATAACAATATGACAGGTATGACAAAAACAAACATCAACATGATTTTCTGTGCTTGAAATCATATGCAAGGCGTTTATGGGTGCATACTGGAATTGTGAAGTGAAAGAAGGTAAACATGGCGGAAGACAAATTGTGCTCTGGAAATAACCAGTATGCCAGTGTGGGAGATAATCCTGGGATGCACGTAGCGGATGAACACAAGTGTCCCCTGCACTGTAGCAACCAAGTTATATGGCACATGGGTAGGTAATTCTAACAAAATTATAAATTTAATAATTTTAGGGCGAAAAGGAGAAAGCCCACAAGGTTGGGTATTTCCACATGCCCCACATAAGACATAGCCTTCAATGTTACCTCTGCACATAGACGTTGCTTTTCTACATTACACAAGTGATCACACACATCGGAACTGATGCAATTACATTTGCCTTCAAAACAACAAAAAACTTTATAGGCAGAGGGGAAAAGTATAAACCATGATTTGCACTAAGCTGTACATCGTGTAGTCAGTGGGAAATACACTTCTCCCTTGATTTGCACTGGTTTTGAGCAGCACAGTTTTGGCTATACATGGATTTTGGTGCAAATAAATAAATAAATAAATAAATAAATAAATAAATAAATAAATAAATAAATAAATAAATAAATAAATAAATAAATAAATAAATAAATAAAATTTGACTCAATCCATCGATAATCCAATAAATACCCTGCTGCTATTCTTCTCCAGAAAGTAGCCTAAGAAAGGTGGGTCTTGACTTATTTGGTAGTGGTGGCCTGGAATGGAAGCCAGGTGGGCACATGTGCATGCACAGAATCCGGGGGCCGACTTCCCTTCCCAGAGCCAGCTCCTGCTTCTGTGCATGCACGGGCCTATCAACTGCTTGTGTGGGTGGAGGCAGCAGGTGACTTCTAGAAGCGAAGCCAGATCGGCCACCTTTGAAGATAATGGCAGTGGCAGCAGGTAGGGAGGCCCATCCCAAATAGGGACTCAACAATGTGACTCAGACGAATGGGTCTGAATCGCGAATCAAGTCCAGGTCTTTTTAAAAAAGAAAAACTCAAGTCAAGTCCAAGTTTAGTCACCAATGCAACTCGACCGTGAACTGCGACTCGTGAGTCGCCATCCCTGCTTGCCTGACCGCAGTCTTGTGGAAGGGAGCAGCATAGTACAAATCTTACTATGCCAATCCCAGGGCAATTCTCATACTATGTGGAGATGCTTCAGCGTAACCCTGTACAAAGCTGAGTAGCTGATTCTAGTACTCTTCCTTGAGGAGCTGATGCAATACCTCACCAAAAAGCAGACAGGTTTTTTTTTGGGCGGGGGGGAGAGGGTTAAATAGGCAATGTAAATTTATTTCTAATTCTGTAGTCAGTGCAACCACTTTGTCTGAGCATCTGGCACTTGTCCCTGAGGGAATCCTGCTCAATGCTGGCAACAAGTGTAGCTCTGGTATCTTGGATGAAAGAGGAAATAAAAATTAAGCTTTCCTCTCTGTCAAATGATTAAAGGCTGTAGTAAACAAGACGGTGAAGGCTTTCTTTAGATAGGAGCTGCACACTAATCTTCACCAAGGCACACAGGGCTACGTCTTTCTGATTTGTACAAACAAGCAGCCTCTATTACAGTCTTAGTGGCTCAGTTCTCATCCTTCTAGAATGGCTGTTCTTTGAATTATCTTAGTCCATATCATGTTGAAATTGTTTTCATTCTGTCGCCTTGCCAAGCCTTTGAAAGCAGCCGTGATTCAGCACACGGCATCTATTGACTCAACACAACTGTGACCCACAGTCACATCAAGCATGTGAAGGTACGCTCAAAAGCAAGCCCAGGATTATTACAATGTTATGTGTTAAGCAGTCCTAGGTATCTTCACATTGTAAACAACTGGTATTCTCAGCAATCAGTTTACATTAGCCAGATTGAAATATATTTATGCATCTGTTATTTACATTCATACCAAACACCACCACCACCCCTTGATGCAAGGTGGTATTCATTGCTCTTTTCTTCCATCCTTTATTTATTTCAAGATTTGTAACCTGCCCTGTATCACGGGCTCTCAGGGTGGGTGGGTTGCTGTTAATGCTGTCAAGTTGCCCCCAACCTATGGTGACCTCATGAATGAGCAATCTCCAAAAGGTCCTCTTGTCCTCAACAGCCCTGATCATCTCTTGCAAGCCCAAGCCTGTGGCTTCCTTTAGGGAGTCGATCCATCCTGTATTTGGCCTTCCTCTTTTCCTGCTGCCTTCTACCTTTCTCAACATCTTTTCCAGAGAATCCTGCCTTCTCAATGATGCGCCCAAAGTAGGTCAGCCTCAGTGTCAACAGTTTTGTCTCCAGAGATAGTTCAGGCTTGATTTGATCTAGGGCCTAACTTGTTAATCTTTTTAGAAGTCCATGATATCTACAAAGCTCTCTTCCAGCACCACATTTTGAACAAATATATATTTATTGTCATCCTCATACTTAATGATCTGTTCTAATTGTTTTAATGCTACCCTTCTGAATCTTACTTTTTCTTCTAATTCCTTGGCTGCAGTCTTCATTTACATTGAGTATTGAACCAGGGTTGGGTTGAAAAGCATTATAGAAGAATTTTAAAGCATGAGATATTTAAAACAATTTAAAATCAGACAACACAAAATCAAGGCATTCAAACAATAGAAAACATGAAAACTATTGCATTCAATCCTGCACAGGCCATGATTTTCAACCACCAAAGGCTCTAATAAGTATGTTTTGAATTGATGCCAAAATGATGCCAATATCAATACTGATCGAGCCTTTAAAGTGAGGGCATTCCACAGTTGCTATGCTAGGGCAGAAAAAAAACATCCCTATATTAATGAACTGTTCTCAGTTGTCACAAGAAACCTGCAGGCTAGGTCAGATGGAGAGAATGACTGATCCAGTGTGACCTGATAAATTTCATGGCTTATTGGGGACCAGAACATGGAACTCCCATCTCCTAGCTGAATAATCTAACCACCACATCACATTGTAATTCATTACACAGTAGTGCACTTGATACACACTGCCAAAATGAAAGCAATCAGGTTTTACTCTGAGTAGCTGTATGTTGGGGAGCCAGTGCAGTGTAACAGGTAAACTGATGTTCCAGAGCATTTCATTGCCCTGATGCATCATCTGTAGTTTGCACTTGGGGCTATTTGGGGGGGCAGAATATGTAGAGGCAGAAAAGAAAAAGAAACACTGGAGGAAGAAGCATCAATAATTTAAGACAGGCAGATGGCAGCAGATTATTGGCAGAAAATAGCATTTGACTTGAAATGACTACTTGTAAAAGAAAAAAGCATGAAAGCAGGATTGCAGCTGAAAATTAGGATCAAAATCATGACTCCAGATGAATTATGTAACATTAATAATCAAGAAATGGGAATGGTTAAAGATACCTTGCTTGAATTATCATTCAAAATTGAGAATGCAGCCAAGAAATCAGAAGACTGGGATTTGGAAGAGCACTTATGAAGGAACAAGAAAAGATGCTTAAATGTAAGGATTCGTTTATGGAGATGAAGGCAAAGATCATCCGTACTTTGGTATTCTTTATTACTATGTACAGAAAAGAAAGATGGACAAGGTAGAAGGTTGATGGGGGGGAGCTTACTAATTTGATATGTGGTGTTGGAGGAAAGCTGTACAGATACTGTGAGCAACCAGAAAGAAATAAGTGGGTGCTAGAGCAAAATAAGTGTGACCAGTTATTTTTGCTCCAGACAAAAATAACTAAAGTGAAGCTTTGCACACATCATGAGAGGACAAGACTCGCTTGAAAAGACAATAATGCTAGGAAAAGTAGAAGGCAGTAGGAGAAGAAGAAGAAGATTAAACATGAAATGCATTGAACCCATCAAGAAACCTCTGTCTTTAGCTTCCAAGACTTAAACAGTACTGTTAAAATAGGTCTGTTAACTCCTATGTTTCAATTTTTCCATCAATTGCATTTGTTCCCTGTTGCTTATTTTGTTCACAGGGCTGATTTTATTTCTTTCAGCTTGCACCAAGTAGTTTGAAATTGCTGATAAAAGTGGGCATATAATTCCACTCCCCATAATATTAAAAAAAAAAAAATTAAAATTAGCCCCCTTGATCCTGAACCTCAGATTCCCAATGCTTCCTTTCATTTCTATTAAAGACTGCTAAAAAAAACAGGTCTGATTAAAAATTTCCTGGTATCACATTTAGGTTTTCCCATCAGTCACACCTGCTAAGCACCATCTGGCTGTACATGCTGGAAACTGGGAGCCAAACCGTGGTACAAGTTCATCCATGTGGAGTGGAGTTTAGTATTTCTGCAGAGCTCATTATTTCCTGCAGATCATTATATCTTCCTCAATTTTTTCACAGTGAGCAGCCCAGCAACTGTTAGTGTGAGCTCACAGAAGTATCCAAGAGAAATCTACAAAGGTTTAAAACACTGCAGTAATCAAGTCTGCAGTAGACCCAAGCAGAGTAGACCCAGTCTAGATGGGTGGGGTATAAATCTAAGAAAATAAATAAAAACAAATTTTAAAAGTCTGGCATTCTCAGCATTTTCTTGGTAGTTGGACATCCAGCGTTGATCTCTTCATATTTGACCTCGACTTTGCATTTCAACAAGAATTGGCATGCAATCCCAACGGCACAAGGGCCAGCTGGTCTAATGCGACCACAACTGAAGCTGTAGCGAATCCTATTCCTCTCCATCCTATGAATATTGGAAAATGCTCAATGGCAGCTTCCCATTCACTAAGACGACAGGGCCGAAAACTAAGACCAGGCACATCTCCCGTCTCAGAGAGGGTCAGGCAAGGGTTCAGAGAAGGGACAGAGGACTGTGGAATGAGTCATCATGAGAGGAATCCAGGCAAATTGGCTGAGCGTCTACATACGAGTAAAATCTACCTAATCTCTTTGTATGGGGATCCAGAACCAGGAGGAAACATATTACCCCTAGAGCTTGTTTTTCACACTCTTTTTTTTAGCACACAAACATATTGGTGAGTTTTGCCCACCTCTGCGCTGCTGCTGGGAATTGGAGAAAGCTCACCAGTAAGACGTTTTTCCTCCCAGGTTCTGTACGGTTGCTTTGAAGTCTTGTGGAACAACGTGGCTCATGCACTGCCAGCATTCCACTCTTTCCCTTCCTCTAAATGGTGCCATGGGCTCCCCTGCCTGTCCCACAGTCTCCTGCCCTCTCCCTTGGCTTTTTGGTGTGTCACTCTTGCGCAAGCATAACACACTTAAAAACATATTCGCATGGAGCCTGCTACCATCTCCTTCATTCTGTCCAGAGACAAATCTAACAGCATAGAGTCAAAGAACGTGGCCAATTACTGCAGGACATATCCACTAAGAAGTATCCGTTGATTTAGGTAAGCTCAGAGTTAGCATTTTTTTTTTCTGAATAACCGGAGGGAACTGGTGGTCATGGAGGTGACTGACTTTGTGCCCTGCTGTGGCCTTCCTAAAAAGCAAGGTCTGTTGGGAACCACGCCTTGCATCTTTCATCTGACCCAGCAGGCCTTTTTTTTAGGTGTGTGTTCGAAATGCATATTCGTTTCATGTTTTCTTCTTTTCTTCTTCTAACCTCCTGTAATCTAGAAGCACGAGAAAGCCTGACATGTTGAGGTGGAAATTCTCAAAAACGCCTTTGATGGTAGCACACAGCACTAAAACAGCAATTAGCAACGTGACGGTTGTGAACTGTATTTCGAATCTTTGCTGGTCCACCATGTCACCTTCTTCAACCATGCTAGGGAAGCAGAATGGTGGAGGTCCATATTTTCTCTCTCCAAGGTGTTTTTGTAGACACCCAAGAGGAGCTAGTTGTTTCATTTTGTTAATAAATAGGGTTAATTAATAGGGTTGTTGGGACTCTCTCCCACCCCTTCCTTTTTTGGCCATAAAAAGAGAGACCAAATTCAGTTCCTAGAGGCTCACAGTTACCATATTATCTGATCATTTCGGTTTTCACTTTATGGGTTTTTAAATGATGCTATTCAGATGCTATACTATAATTATTCTGCATTTTAACATACGTAGGCCCAGTGCAAAGACAGACTGCAGAGGCCACCAAGGGGCAAGAATGGAAGAAATGCCTCCATGCCGGTGGCCAGGAATGTGGGCTCAAACGCTGACAGGTGGTAGCTGCCCTGTGGTGACACCAGCAAATAATACACTTTAACCCTGCCGTCATTCTTCTCCTCCTCTCGTCCTTCAAGTTTTGAATTCCTGATTCAGCTGTTTGAGCGAAACCATACATTTGGTGTGGCATCTGGCCTCTGGGACTCCCTTCCTTCTTTTGCTCATGTTGATTTTTCTGATGCAGTCCTGGTTCTTGGAAAAAAGGAGAACTTAATGAGCAGGGGTCGCTGCCCCCCAAAAGGAAAAAATAAGACCCCACTAAGCAAGAAGTGTTTGTATACAGCTTTCCCCAGCAGGGTCATCTCTTCTGAAGTGATATCATCATAGATGATAACCAATGCTATTCTGTTAATCTTTCAGAATTAATGTTATAGCTCTCAGGAATGTTGGCAATTCTTCGAGTCTGAGTCAAAGTCTTTGGGACCGAGTCCTGTGTCCCACAAAGAAAAGCCCCAAGTCCGGGTTCCTATTGAAAGCAAGCATTTTCCCTCAGAAAAAAAAAGGTGAAGAGTGGGTGGGTTCCAAATCACGAAGTCAAATCCAAGTCATTGAAAACAAAACCCTGAGTTGAATCCGAGTCCATTCACCAGTGCAACTTAAGTCCGTCTTGACAGCGAGTAGCATGACTCAGGTCCCCATCCCTGATAACCATCTCCTGTGATGTAGTGTTGCTCTTAGGGCTTAGTTTGATCTCCAAAGCTCACAAGAACCCAAACCCTATAACATTTTTGAGTCCCTGGATTATCAGCGATAGTAATGGATGGTGTCTTCAAATACATGCAAAGATTCTCCCTTTATTAATTAACAACAGGGAGCTATCATCCTTGTGCACCATACCAATCTCTCTCATTTATGCAGCTAACCTAAGCTAGCATGACTCCCAGGAATGAGGAGAGAGAGAGACGTTTCCTCATTCTTTATACAGTTTTCTCGGTGTAATTTAGAATGTGTATGTATGCAAGCGGGGCAGCCAAGGGGTGTGACATGTCATTTTTTAAAAACTCTTGGAGCTTGGTGGCTCAACCGAACACATTCTTCAAGTGTGGAGTACAACATCCTCTAGTATAGTTACCCTGGCATAATGCAAATGGAGTAACTTTTGGAAGGAAACCACCACAAGTTTTAAAAACTGTGCAGATGCTGTCTTTTGAATACAGAGTTGTGTGACTCAGCATGCAACACATAATGTCTATGGAGATTCCTTAGCTAGAGGCAGTTTACCTCCAAATTTAGGCCTTTTGCGTAGCTATCAAGAGGATTTTTGCCAGAATTTGGACTCACAATTCTCATAATCTCCAGCCTCCTGGCCTTTGGGAAGCTGCAATTTAAAAAGCCACTTCTCTGAACTCTGTGCTAATAAGTGTTTTCAATTTCTGAAAGAATATTCCTCACTTCTCAAAAATGTTGTAATCAGTTCCAAAACTATGCCTGAATTAGAGCTTCTCATCCGGAGTTGTGACACCGTCACAACAGAGTGACTCAAATAATCTTTTAACATGGATTTTGTGTTTGAATATCAGCAAATACAAGTAATGAATCAGAGGAACATTTTGTAATGGCGTTAAGGAAAATGCAAGCATACAATGAATTAATTGCATCTACCATCCCTGCCTTTAGTTTACTCTAGGTATGCCTCTGGGACTTGTATAGTTTTAAAACAAAGCCCGAGAAAATGATTACTAGCTGAAAGAATCTGGATGTGTAAATTACATAAATTATATCATAGTGAGAGTGCACCTGCTTTTTGTTGGAATATGATCAGATGCTTGGCATGCTTCCACAGAATATAAATTGCAACCATGGTTATATATTGTATCCTTTTCAAAAGTTGGATTTCCTTGTTGTGTATAGCGAGGGAGTTCATACACAGCCACAGTTTCAAACATTATGCCAAAAAAGTTGCTTGTAAGGTTTTGAATTAAGCTGCTATAAGTAAGGTGCTTAACAACAATTTAAAAATAATCTTCATGCAGAAATCTGGGGTGTGCTGCTTATATACTGCCCCAAAGCACTTACAGCACTCTCGGAGCAGTTTACAGTTTAATTATGCAAGATACACATTGCACCCTGCACCCCGTGAGATGGGTACCCAGTTTACAAACCTCAGAAGAATGGAAGGCTGAGACAATTTTGAGCCAGCTACTTGGGACTGAATCTGTATTGTGAGCAGAGTTTTGATTGAAGTACTGCAGTTTAGCCACCGCACCGTGATGCTCCATAGTATACAGGGTCACATATGTCAGATTGTAGAAAAGTAATATCCTTGATTCATATATGTCAATATTGTTGACAATGAGCGGCACCAACAGCTAAGCAAGGATCTAAGCGGGATTCTTTTCTTGCCCTACTTGAAGACCTGTTATAGTTCCTGGTGGTATTTCATCCACATATTAACCAGGCTCAGCTCTGCTTAGCTTCTGAAACCACACAAATTTATTTCTGCTCAGGGTGGGATGGCAACTGAAAATGACAAACAACTATAGCTTTAGGAGTAGCCTAGGGTGAAAAAACAATTGGATCCCTGCTAGGAATCAGCAATTAATTTCCAGACCAGTTTGTACTACAGAATAGCCCCATCGAGGACAAAAGAATGAGCTAACATAGAGTCAATGATGGTGGTTTTGTTTATTCTTTTTAAGCTGATATGTCCATAGTGTTTTGTATATTTGTTGTTGTTTATCGAAAATGAATAAAATTGTCTCTGTGTTTTTAAGAATTAGCCAACTTACATTGTAAGTGATGGCGTGCTCAGAGTTGGAAATGGGTCTCTAGAATTCCCCAGCCAGCATAGTCCAAAGCCATAGTTTCAAAGTTCTGGGTAGAATGGAAGAATCCACAAAATTCTTGGGAAAGCGTTTTCTTTCCTCTTGAGGGTGGGAGGATGACTGGGTCCCTAACTCAGGAATATCTTTGAAAACACCAAATTACGTCTTTAAAACATCACTAGTTTAATATTGGTAGACACATTCCGTAACGCACATCAGCCTTCTGACAGTGAAGATTAAGTAGGTAACGGTTTGAAATGTCTATATAAATGCAATTATTAGTATGCACGCCCTTTCTTGGCCTGTGTATGTCAAGAGGAGTGATTTCCTGTTCTCGTAGACCTGGAAGTTCTGCAAAGGTGGATTTGATCCACCCTCTGTGTGGTGCTTTGCAATCTATCTTGTGCCAACCCCAGAGGTCTTGGCCCGTTCACTTCCTTCTTAAGAGCAGAAGGAGACAGGTTGGGACAGATCCAGTCAAAGCATTTGTCCCTTTGCTGAAGTCATTGCCTGCAGCCTTCCCAGGGACACACCTGCTTTGACTGTCATGTGAGGTGGCTCCGGATCTTGCTTGTAACACCTGGAAATGTTTTGTTTGGATGAGAAGAACTGTGGGTTCTCAGAGAGCTCGTCTTGTTTCGTTCGGAAGGCCGTGTGTTCGTTTCTTAGCAACTTTGCACTTCTTCCCACAGCCCAAAGTTACCTGCTCTGCTCACCTGTTCTGGCTTGTCATAACCCTTCAAGAACCAAACATTATTTACTTACTGTTTGGTGAAACAACTTCAAATATATTAGGAGTCTTTCACAGAGGTTGAAAAAAAGTACTCTGTTCAATGACTTTTCCTGGAATTCCACAGCCAGTAGGGCTTCTGTGTGAGGAAAAGAATGTGTGTATGTAATCGTGTCCCTTTATTTCAGGTAGCTGGTGAATCATGAGGATCCCATTTACTGCCATAATATTCCTTGGCCCATTATGAGGTCTGTGTGAATCGTAGTGGCAGTTCAGAACTCCAAACGGTGGCATTAGGAGTAGGTGGAAGTGCTACAAAGTTCACTAAATGGTCTGAAAGTTAACACCTTTCTTCCTGGAAATCCTGTTCAATCCCACTCTGGTTTAGCAGATTTCTGACTTTTGCCCAAGCTTTCATTGGCAGCTTTAAGCACTAGAGACTTGGAAATCAGAAACTATGAAACTTATGATGCTAGTTGTTGCACTGTATCCCATATTTACAAGATTAAATAATTTGCCAGCTTTGGGACATGTTTTTATACTGTTCATGTCTACCTGAAGAGCAGTAGATAGGACTCCCTTTTCCACCACTGTCTCTCCATCCTGCCAAAAATTTGCAAAATAAATCCATACTTACCATACAGTTACCAAAGCAGAGTTTGGACAAGTTACTTTCTTGGACGACAGTTCCCAGAATCCCCCATCACCATGGCCACTGGTCACGCTAGCGGGAGAATTATATAAGTTATATTCTCAACAAATAAGAGGTGCTGCTAAAGATACAGAAACCCTGTCTCATTCATTGATTGATTTTAAGAAGCAACAATTCTATCTGGAACATGTGAAATTGTGGCTAAAATCCACAAATAAAGGAGATCATTGAGTTAGCGGGAATTTGGTGGGACAACTCAATTTTCAGCGAGCCAATGGCCCTGTTCCACTGGTGACTTACTACTGCATTTCAGCCACTTGACTGAGATCTTTTCAAGATGTGCAGCCGACTGCTATTCCTCTCAAGAAATAACTTGCAACTTGATATATCTCAAGCTGATGAGGGAAGAGCAGCTGAGCTACAATGTCCAGAACTTCCAAGCAAGGTAAGATCTTGGCCCATTTAATTTATTTTCTTTGTTCTGTAGAACAAAATGTTAACCCATAGACATAGGCAGTGCCTCTTGTCATATTTTAGCTGGGATGGTGTATCTGCCATGACTATGGTGTTGTTTGCATTCCTTTGACCTGCACTCATAAACAAGGGTTTATTTCATTTCTAACTCTCTGTTTGATCTTTGGGGTTGAGAGCAAAGCTCTCCTCCAGCACCACATATCAATCAAATCATTTTTTGTCCTGTCAGCTTTCTTAACTGTCCAGCTTTCACACCCATACATGGAGACTGGAAATAGCAGAGTGCAAATGGTCTTGCTCTCCAGTGACACATCCTTATACTTGATGATCTTTTTAAAATCCCTTCATTGCTGCCCTTCCTAGTTTCCATATTCTTCACTGCCGTCACCATTTGGATGGATGATTGAACCAAGCTAGAGAAAAACTTTAACTATTTCAATTTTCTCATTGTTGATACCACACCTGTGTAGTTCTTGTCATGATTTTTGACTACATTTTTGACCCCACTCTACAACTCCCAAAACATCCCAGTTGATCTGGCCAGCAGCCCATGCTAAGTTAGGTATTCTGGAAGTTGTAGTACAAAAACAGAGGTAATGTTTATTTATTTATTTATTTAACTTATATGCCACCCACACTACCTAAAGGTCTCTGGGCTTCTCGTCTCTCTGTTCGTCCCCTTTGGGTCTTCCACCTCAGCCGTTGCCATCTGTCAGAAGATGGATCTGCACACGCCACAGGATCCGTTCAAGTCCCTTAAATCAGCTTGCAGCCATCAAGTGCGGCGGAGAATGCCATATCATCACCATTAATGCATGAAGATTCAGCTGGCAGTCCAGTGAGCTTCTGGATAGATATGTGGAATCTGGGAGGGGCACACAGAGCCGTTAACTAGCAATTTTGCATCCAGGATCATCAGCACAAAATGGGGCCCCAACAAATCAGCTTTGTTAATCATGATGTGGAAATAATACAAGAAGTAATTATGGCACTGAACACTTTGCCAACATCTCCCCTCCTCCCCAGGAGATCAGCAGTCCTGTCCAAGCTACAAACAAGAACAACAACAAAAGAGGAGACGCTGGTTCCCCCAACTCACCTGGTTGATTGGCTGTGTGTCCCTAGAGGTCTGGTTGACGACTGTATTTTCCTATGTTGGTAGACGAGGTGGTCAGGCCAGTCTACAATGGCTGCATTCATTGGGGATAACTGAAATAGCCCAGCAGAAGTGATTGGGGTCAAAGAAGGCAGCTTTAAATTTAAGAAATGCAACCATTTTATCAGATTAAAAAAAATTGCCAGAATACAAATGTCTTCAATCAAATAAATCTGGCTGGTGCGTTCATTTGGTTAATTTCTGAACTAGTGGGATGGCTTTGTGCAATTGTAACACCCTTTAGAAAATGGACTTTAGTGTAAACTGTGGGTATTGCTTACTACCAAGGCAAACCAAGCCCTCAAATTAAAATGGCTCCCATAGCTGCAGATGGGAAGTCTACAGCCTTCAATTAATCTCCCCGGAGCTGAACTCTTATAACCTTATGTGGTTAGTGAATTAAAGGATAGAAAGACATGTGGGAAATGTTTGGAGATGAAGTACAGTTTTGGCATGGAGAGATTTAGGAGTGAGAAGCAAGCTAGCTATATGTTAATATATAGGTTAAAGAATGTTAAACTTTCTGCACACTGTAGCTTTTTTTCTGGCATGGTTAAAAATACACATATGTTTTAGCTGCTTTGATGGGTTTCATATAAAAGACAATAACAAGCTCTCCTTTTGCACAGTTACCCTTCATTTTGGGAGCACCAGCATGGCCAAGTTGTTATACTATTGCATCTGTTAACAATTTGGTTCAGTTCGTGTGTCTCTCTGTGAATGGCTAGCTCTTTTATAGGTCTCCCAAAGTCCCGCATGAGCTATGAGAAACCATGAAATAATGTTAAGTGTAGCAAAAGAAGGTCTTTAGATAACTAAGTGTCTTCCTGAAATGAACGCTTAGAAATGAAAGCCAATATGCCTAGTTTTCAATGACTTACTGGGCCCCTTGACTTTCCAGGTGGTCTTGGGCCAGTAATTGGATCACTGTAATCTATAGATTACCTCAAGATGCCTGTCCCCAACACAGATGTAATAATTACGTCCTATGAAAACTCACGATGGTTGAGAATTGAGCAGACATACTGAAATAATTAGATAACTTGAATCATCTCGGCTTGGAATAGTTTTCACTTGACTGTCCTAACCTTTGGAAGCTATCAAAGCTTGGAAAAGTTACATTTTTGGACTACAGCTCTCAAAGTCTCCCAGGGCACTGGTTGTCCAAAGATGTAGACTACAAACACACTTGTTGTAGATCAAAGAAGTAAACAAGTTTGCTAAGCTCTGGATGGTACAGATGGTTAGAGCAAATACTAACTACCAGACAATCATTCTTTAATTAATCATACCATATCCGTATGTCCCAAGCAAATTATTGTGTAGACTCTGGAAATTACCCTTGGTTGCCAATGGAGTGAATTTGACCAATAAACCACTTTCCCTTGTCTGGGAATGAAGGCATGTACCGCTGTTTGACCTTCAGAGAAAAACCTATTGAGCTACCATCTCTCTCTCTCTCTCTCTCTCTGTGTGTGTGTGTGTGTGTCTGTGTGTGTGTGTGTGTGTGTGTGTGTGTGTCTAGTAAGCAACACTTCCTTCAGTGTACAACAATATCTCCTCTAGTAAAATTTACAAATTCAATGCAAGCCCCAACCCTTTCACATGCGGGACACTTTCTTATCCTTCATGAACAGAATTTGAGAGGATTTTGAAGATTTTTACTATGTTTTTTAAAAACTCATCAACTGAAGAGCAGGAGCTTTGTATTGTTGTCGCCTTAACTAGGTTTATATATAAAAAGGAATGAACATTGTCCCCAGTTCATCTGGCTGCCTCAGATAGCCTTGTGCCAACGTTCTGCGGGTAGGCATTGCTAATACTCATAAATGACATTGGAAACGCATGCCTCACTCTGATACATTTATCAGCAGGGCCATGTGTGGGCAGAACACCCCCAGTAACAGCATTAATAAGAAGCAAGTTCAGGGACTGAGCACATATATTAAAAAGTACATATCCTAAAACCACAGAACTGTCCTTTTAATCAGAGCGATGCTGAGCCTGCAAGAGTGCTAAGAAAACTGATACATGTCAGAAGCAAAATTAAAAATTAAAAAAAATGTCTACATCTATGTCTACATCTGTATGTCTATATCTGTGTCTATGGCTATGTGCATGTATAGGTGATTCACTTTCTGCAACAGGCAGTTTAGGCCAGATAGCTCAGTGAGTTGGGTTTCTGGCTGTGGAGCCAGAGGTTCAGAGTTCAATTCCCCACTGTCCAGGAAAAGAGCCAGCCTGTGTAGCCTTGAGCAAGCTGCACAGTCCTAGAGTACCCCGCAGAATAAGGGAACAGTGAATGACTTTTGGGTACTCTATACCTAGAAAAGCTTGGAAAGAGTTGCTGTGAGTATCGAAATTGACTTGTCAGCACCTAAACATTATTATTATTATTAGGTAATATGTATCATTTACATAAGGGGACCTGGAAAGGGTAACCATACATTAACTTCACGGCAAACAGTTATTATTAATAATAGGCAGCTTGATATAGCTCACCAGTGTTTACTGACATTTAAGTATTATGATACAGACACTTCCGGTAAGAGGAAAGCTTATACAAAATATTGGCTTTCCTATTTTCTGCTACTTTTCATAGTAGAAACACTTGTCAAATGTATAAATCTGCCTTCTAGTGGAGCATTGGTCCATCTTAAATCAGTACCATCTGCTTACAATTGTTTCCCAAAATACTAGGGAAAAATCCTTCCCAGTCCATTTAGGAGAGCTTTCTCTGTTTTGGACTACAACTTCCAGGAACAACCAGGGAGTATTGCTGGCTGTGGGCTCTAACAGTTGTAGTTCAACTGTTCTGGAGGGCATCCAATTGTAGAAGACTGTTTTAAGCAGAGGTTGAAATGTGAAATTGTGATTCCACTTAAGTAGAGGTGAAAGCTTTTAGTTGTTTTATGACTTGCTAGGGGTGGGGGGTGGAGAGCCAGGGGTCAAGGGCGTGGCCACTCCCATCACAAAAAACTGTGGCTTATCCAGAGGTCCACACAGCGCCAAAAATATCATTAATAAAACACCAACTTTTAGAACGTTGAGTCCAAAGAGTTGCAGACCTGGCAGGACTTAAAAGCTATATCGTACAACATAAATATTGCATTTCAGAAATCTTATCTTGTTCTGTTTATTGTCAGATGTCTTCCTTCTCCTCTGCAAAAAATGCAGATGTATTTACAGTACATGACATACTGTCATATAGGGTTTAGCTCAGCAGAAAAGCGGGCTCCAGTTTCACTGCTGTTTCCTGGAGCATCCCAGGAGCCAGAATTGCAGGCTTGAAGGACTGGATGGGTAGAAAAAGAAAGAAGCAAAATGGAAAGAAAACACAGAGAAAGAGCTTGTTGAAATACTCTGTTTCACAGAGCTCTTGAACAAGATTCTACCATATTCCTATGTGAAAGTATTATTTTAACAACAAGGCCAGGATACTTAGTGCAGAAGTAGGAATAAGAAGGGAATTTGGATCATAACTAATTACTTTTCAATAGTTAGATTCACCATTCCTCAAAATACTATGTGTGTGTGTGTCTGGGGGGGGGGGAGATTTTGTGTAGCGTAGTACTTGAAACATCAGCAACATGGCATTCCTGTGTCCCCAAACCCGCTTGTGTCTTTCTTATTGTCTTGTTTTTGCTTTTTATTTTATTCTCACTTCTGACAAGATGGCTCACAAAATGTAACTGAACACCTTAGAAAAATAAAACCGTTAAAATCCATGTTTTTTTTAAAAATCCAACCTATTCATTTCACCTACATTTTCAAAATGTTTAAGGCCAACCGTGGTTGTAGACTAAGAGATTTTCAAGCTAATATTTAAAAAAAAAAACCACAGGAAGGAACATTTTCCCTTCGTGCTGTAATGGAACTAGCTCTATTCCAGTCCCAGCAGTCAAGATCTTCAAAGAAACTGGTTACAATTAACATAATTGCCTATAGCTGGTTACTTTTAGGGCAACATACATTCTAACAAGTAGTGACAGAGCTTCAGTAAAAGCAAAGTAACAAGTAGTTACACTGTTACTTTTTAGGCAAAACTGGTAGCCTCTACAGTAGTTATTTTCCAAAATAGTTTTTAGTCAGGGATTCTTCAGGCTTTGTGCCATTCCCTTATCAGTGCCAAGTGGCAAGGAAAGTATGATTTGGCTTTGCCTTTTAAAAGTATTTGCAAGGCACGGTATCACAACTGGTCACTAAAAAAGTATTTCTCTGTCCCTCTAGTCCAGAGGTTCCCAACCCCCAGTCTGTGGCCCTCTACTGGTCTGTGGCCTTTGCAGGACCGGGCCACGGAGACAGCTCTCCAGCCCCCCCAGCACACACTCCCCCACTCACGTCAACATGCAACATGGCCCGCCCCCCTGCACAAACGGATGCCCCGCCTATCCACACATGCACGCGAGCAAACCACACTCACCCATGAGCATGCCACACCCATCCGTGCATGCATGTGAGCGCACCACACACAACTAAAAGCTTGCCATGCTCACCTGCACAAGCACGTGTGTGCCCCTCACTTGTGAGCGCACCACCCCCATCTGTGCATGTGCACGAGCACACCACAACCACCCATGAATGTGCCCTACCCCCGCAAGTGGGGGAGGTGCCCCCCATGCACGAACCCCACCCCCCAACCGGTCGACGGTTCAGAAAAGGTTGGGGACCACTGCTCAACACACTGTAATATATTTTCGTTCGTTTAGTCGTTTAGTCATGTCCGACTCTTCGTGACCCCATGGACCAGAGCACGCCAGGCCCTCCTGTCTTCCACTGCCTCCCGGAGTTGTGTCAAATTCATGTTGGTTGCTTCACAGACACTGTCCAGCCATCTCATCCTCGGTCGTCCCCTTCTCCTCTTGCCTTCACACTTTCCCAACATCAGGGTCTTTTCCAGGGAGTCTTTTCTTCTCATTAGATGGCCAAAGTACTGGAGCCTCAGGAATATATTAACAATATAAAATACCATGGATTATCCACTTGATTTGAGGAATGGTAAATCCTGCCCTTGTTGTTGGCACAATAAGTATTGACAGAATGAAAAGCTTCCGGCAGTTCAATGACTATTTTACTATATAAACAGCTCCCAGATGGCTGGGAAGCTTGTGGAAGCAACAAGTCAATTCCTCTGGCTCGCAACCATGCTCCTGTTCATCTTGGACCTTGTCTTCTGGACCCTCGGCTTTGGACTCTGACTTCTGACTATGGTTTGTGTTTTGGCTCTGGTGTTTTGGTATCTGCTTTGCATCTAGTAGACTTCTGACATTGGACTGGTTTATTGGACTTTTGCCTGTTAAAACCCCTGGGAACGTGACACCATTGGGTATGTTTCTTCCTTCTGAACAGCAAATGACCCTGTGCAGCCTGATCAGTTGGCTGGGGAAGATCAGGAGAAGTGAAATTACCTTGCTCCACTTTCCCTATGTCAGTGCCTTTCCATTTTCTCCCTTCCCCCTCACTACTTCCCTTGTTCTCCCTCCAGTTTCTCTCCCAAACTCTCCTTCAGAACCTGCAGTTGCTGGTTAAGGAGCATATCAAAAAGAATGCATGCCCTCCCACTGGGCCAAAAAAGTGCAGGTCAGCTCTTAAAAGGAAAGGATGGGTCATTCTAAGTGGAAACAATTGTGGGCAAGTTATTGTTTTTCCAGTCCAAACCGTGCCCTCAGCGATCCACATATCACTTTTATACACCAATGTGGGCAGGCCCTTTCTTCCAGTACAGCCTCATAATCTTTCTCCCAAGCAGGCTCAAAAAAAAGCCAAGCAGGCTTAAAAAATACCCAGAGAAAACATGGGATAACTTATAACATTAAAATGCAATTACAGATGATCCTATTGGTTGTTGTGGGTTTTTCTGGCTTTTTGGCCATGTTCTGAAGGTTGTTCTTCCTGATGTTTCACCAGTTTCTGTGGCCGGCATCTTCAGAGGACCACAGAGACTGGCGAAACGTCAGGAAGAACAACCTTCAGAAAGAGCCCACAACCATTAGATCCTGGCTGTGAAAGCCTTCGCGAATAAACAGATGATCCTATTGAAAGCAAGCACTGGGTCAAATTAGAACAGTTTAAATGCCATGTAGAAACAGAATAGCAGAATATTCTCCTATTCTGCCATTAAATTATCTTCCCTCAGCAGCCATCCTGTCGCCAAAGGACCAGTGAAATAAAAAGTTATTTGCCTGCTGATGGAAGGACAGCAGGGAGGGTGCCAGGCTGAAACCTCCTGTGGAAGGGAGTTCCACAGCCTAGAAGCAGCCACTGAAAGACCGTTTCTTGTATCCACACCAAAATGACTCTGAGGGTAGTGGGACTGAATAAAAGACTGCCGGATCATAGTTTTTCTTCCCTTTGCATCCTCCCTCTGCTACAGCCTGTTTTAATCGCTGGTGCCAGGTGTCACATGAGGGAGGGCAGAATCCAACAGAACTGGATTGTGAGCTTTCCCTCCCCCCCAACCCCACTACAAATCTGTCACTGCCAGGTTACAAGAATAGAACAAGAATAGAACAGTATTGATATGTGGCACATAATCAAGGTGATCATAATTATGATCACCTTGATTATGTGCCACATATCAATATCTTCTAATCTATTCCAAGGTGGACATAACCTCATACTGGGAACTCAGGAGGCCTTGCTTCAAATTCCCTCTTGGCCACAGAAATTCCTTGGATTGATGGCATTGGTAAACCATTTCTTGAGCATCTTACATACCTTGAAAACTCTTTTAGGGTCACTGTTGGATTGGAAGCGGCTTCATAGCACAGAATAAGGACGACACTTAAAATTACGTTCCATGTCAAATGGTTAATTTAGAAACAGGAGGATTGGATAGGTACCAAATGGTAAAATATTGTATCCAGAATTGTGGGAAAATGTGATTTCACGAAACAAATACCCACACTTTGGAAGGATAGTCGTACAGATTCCATGCAGTAGTAACTGAGCAATTGTTTGCTCAGTTGTCCTATTAAATTCTTGCTGTTCAAAGACCCTATGAAATTCCCAGAGATGCCTCTGGGGATGAATTTTATGCAGCATTTTTTTCCAGCCTGTCCTGCCCGCATTGGCACTTGTTTACGATTTGAAACAATAAGTTAATTCTGTGGGCAGAAGAGAATCTTGTTCTGGAGCCAATATTTACGCAGAAAATGATGTGTGGTTAGAATTTTGGTGACCGCAAGAAAGCATCTCACTAAATTTTAGAAGCACATGAATGTTTCTAAAGTTTTGAAAACTCTTCCCTGACCTCAAGACTGCATCGGAAATGGAGAGTTTCAGGTGGCTCATATCATACCTTGCATGCTGAGTTCTGAAAGACCTTTGAGTGCTTAAGATAAGATGCCTGACAACTGATCCTTGGAATTATTCCATTGTTTTACTCTTGCTATCTTATTCAGGGACGTGGTGGCGCTGCGGGCTAAAGCACAGAAGCCTGTGCTGCAAGGTCAGAAGACCAGCAGTCGTAAGATCGAATCCACGCAATGGAGGGAGCTCCCCTCACTTGTCCCAGCTCCTGCCAACCCAGCAGTTCGAAAGCATGTAAATGCGAGTAGATAAATAGGTACCATCTCAGTGGGAAGGTAACGGCATTCCATATCTAGTCACGCTGGCCACGTGACTAGGGAAACTGTCTTTGGACAAGCGCTGGCTCTACGGCTTGAAAAAGAGGATGAGCACCGCCCCCTAGAGTCGGACACGACTGGACTAAAAATGCCAAGGGGAACCTTTACCTTTACCTATCTTATTCAAGGAACTATCTTTTGGAACCCCTGCATGATAGTCACCATTACTTTAAGGTCAGTTTCATGGAATATGTCAGAAGTTACTCTTTTTTTGTACTATATCTCCCAGGCAACATGGAATAATCATCTGGCAGGACTACAGCAGAAAAGGAGCGTTCCAGAGCATCTGGACAGCTTAATTAGAATGTCTATTCTAAATCTTTAAAAAGTATTTGTTCAACAAGTTGTAATGCCGCTCTGGTAAATTACGCAAATCATCCTGATTTCACTTCCCAACAGGAGGCTAAGGTTTTGGACTCACTTGACACATCTTGTGAGTTACAGACTTCTAACTACCTTCATTCAATTGTACTGAGCAGTTCATTATGTAGATCAATGGTTCTTAACCTTGGGTTACTCAGGTGTTTTTGGACTGCAACTCCCAGAAGCCTTCACCACCAGCTGTGCTGGCTGGGGTTTCTGGGAGTTGCAGTTCAAAAACACCTGAGTAACCCAAGGTTAAGAACCACTGACGTAGATCAATAGTTCAAATCTTTCTCTCTTTGCGTGCATATATTTATGTACCAATATTTATGTAACTCTACAGATGCTGCATACACATGGGTACATATTATGGCAGCCTAAGATATGTTGTTGCCTGAAGCAAAGAATAAGTAGGTGCCTCTCCCCATTCCGTATACAGGGGTGCCTGGACTGGAAGTTGAGTCTCATGTTAATAGTGTCAACAAAACAATGGCTCTTTTGAGAGTGTATGGAGCCTGCATAGAAACAGAGGAATACACTAACCCTGATCCCCTCCATTTTCCCGTTAACTGTGTGAATGAAACATCCTGGTAGCCTTTCCACATGAACCACCACCACCCAAAAAAACACACCACCCACAACATTCTGATTCATGTGGAGAAGCTAGAGTAGCTTTCCTCTCTTCAGACGGTTAGATCTCCACGATTAAAACATCAACGAAGGGTATAAGGGGCAGGGCTTTGTGGTCTTCCTTTAGCACTTTGCTGTGGTTCCTTCTCTTCCACCCTCTGCTCTTTGAGGTGATCTCCTCACTCTGCCTAATGGTAGGGCCAGCCCTGATGAATGCTTAGCTTTATCTCACTTATAGGAGTAGAATGAAGATACTTTTATATGATATGTGCTGTTGCCCATTTTGAAATCTGGGCTACCAGAAAAAACTTCATCCTCCTGGGTTACCTCAGATGCAAAGATGAGGCAGAGTTGAAAATAACACAAAACTTTTCCAGGCCAAGGTCATTGTATACTAGTTTCTCTCATACTTTCTGAGGATGTAATTTCTTATTAATATGCTGCATGTATGTACTATTGTTGTTGTTGACTGATTTATTGGTAGTAAATGTATACTAAAGGAGCCTCTTGGTACAGTGGTTAAACTGCAGTACTGCAACCCAAACTCTGCTCATGACCCAGATTCAATCTGAGGTAAACTGGCTTGAGGTTGCCTCAGCCTTCAATCCTTCCAAGGTCAGTGGATTGAGTACCAGCTTGCTGCTGGGTGGGTGGTGGTGCAATGTGTAGCCTGCCTAATTCAATTGTAAACTACCCAGAGAATGCTTTAAGCACTATGGGGTGGTATATAAACTACATGCTTTGATTTTTTTTAAAGAATACACTGCTTAACATAAAATCTCTAAACAACTTATTACACATTGGCTGAAATCTATTGCTTAGTTTGGTAAGTCACAGCAGAGGAAGTCCATTGAATCAGTGGGTATTTGGTGAATCGATTCCTCTGCAAATTTCATTGATTCAAACAGGTCTATGCTAGTTAAAACCTACTACAGTATGTTAAAGTAAATTGCGACTAGAGTTGGTCCATTTAAATCAATGGGATCTACAAAATAATTGACTCACCAAATCCCCACTGATTCAATGGGCCTACTCCAGCCATCCATTTTATATTCTCTTCCATTAGTGCAAACACTCTGCTGGATAGCTTACACAGAATTAACACAACCCTCAATACCTCATAATAACCGAAAATACATTTTTAAGAAACAGTATGACTATACTCTAGTGCAGTAGTTCCCACCTTGGGGTCCTGAATGTTCTTGGACTACAACTTCCAGAAATCTTGACCAGCACAGCCAATGGGGAAGGCTTGTGGGGGTTTGAGTCCGATAAAATCTGGGGACCCAAGGTTGAAAACCGCTGCTCTAGCATGACTTACTATGCTAAGCAACAGGATTTTAGATTAATCATAATCATAATATGCCATGTAGTTGATTTGGACTTACAGTGACCCTTCTCAGGGTTTTCTGAGTATGGACTGCTCAGAGGCAGTTTAGCAGTCCCTTCTTCTGTCCCATTGATTATGTCTTGGTTTATGATTCAGCCATTGATTCACTGGGACTATTCCAGTCGGGATTAGCCATTGGATGGAGACCTATGATCATGCACACCAGAACTTAATGCACAGCACTCGTTCAGTTCTCCTCACTCCGTTACTGTTATTGGGACATGTGAGGTAAGACTCCCATTCTTTAGGGCAGTGGTCCTCAACCTTGGGCCTCCAGATGTTCTTGGACTTCAACTCCCAGAAATCCTGGCCAGCAGAGGTGGTGGTGAAGGCTTCTGGGAGTTGTAGTCCAAGAACATCTGGAGGCCCAAGGTTGAGGACCACTGCTTTAGGGAACATCTTGTGGGGGAAACTTAATCTGATTTCCTTCCACACCACTTTGAACATACCTTGCTCACCCCATCTCATAAACTAACCAAGATCCCCTTTGGTTAGTACTTCAAGAGGCAACCACCAGATAATCCCAGAAGCATGTTTAAGAAGCCATGAAACCTTGGTAAGATTCTGGTAGTCAGAACTGATAATGTTGGACCAGATGGTCTAGCAGTCAGACTCTGTACAAGGCATCTTTCTTTGTGTTTCATCTTTTGGGGGTTTAATTTTCCTTTTGTTATTTCACGGAAAAGAAGTATCCCCACATAGGTGCACCACTTGTCTTCAAAGCATCTTTTGCTATTTCCAATAATTCTTTGCTGTCCTAGTAATTAACATAGAATGGAAATCACCTACTCACCCAATCTCTGTTTAACAAGGGATTTGTCATGTCTTGAAGCTTATTAGCCATGGCAAAAACACCTGAAAAAAGTTCAGACATATACTTGCCACCCACACAGAAACAGGGCGTTGTTCCTTTAAAACTTACAACTAAATGCATGGGAAGTATTTCAAATTTGTATAAATCAGTAAATCTTGCCAATGTTACTCCTAATTACTATAACCTGCTATATTAGGACGTTTTTGGATTTCACTTCTTTTACAGAGATACTAACCTTTGTTGTTGTTGCTAAGACCTTTTAAAAGTTTCATCTCATTTGAAAATGTAAAAAACCCTTAAGCACAATGCAGTGAGGGAAAAAGGATGTGTTCTGTCTACAGAAAATGTTTTTTTTTTTAAAAAAAAATATTTTTCTGCATTCACACTTGGTGATAACATAACTCTTCAGCTGCCCAGCTTGAAAAATGTTATTCGCATGAGCTGGTTAGTGTGATTTCTTATGTAAGTGTAAAATATTCCAAGGCGTACGCTACACATTGGCTTTCAGTCCAGCAAACAGGGAAAGGCTCCTTATCAGTTTATAGGAAAAAGATTATGAGTTTAAACATAGTAAACTTTTCTGTTTCCCAGAGAGGTTTGGTAAGACATTGAGAAACCTAGAGCAAAAAAGATAAGCCGTGGATTTCCAGCTAAAGTTAATCCATGATTAAGTCTTGAATTCTATGCACTTTTATTGATGACAAGTTTCCTTGGACTGAACAGGATTTTTTTCCAGGCTCATATTGCCTATTGTTGTGAAATTAATAGAATAAGTTAGCAATGCTTAACTTTCAGGTTCCTATACTTTCAAGGGAAAACCCGATGTCAGAACTCAGGAATAGCTGGTTCGTTTACTGTTATTCCCCACTGGTGATGAAGGATAACAGATAAGAAGCCATTCAAAGCCAGAGCACAGATATCTGATTTGCAGCCTGGGAAGCTATCATGCTAGGACAGTGTCCTGGGCTTCATAGGGGTGGGCTCTTTCATGTGTTTTGGATTAAATTCCCAGAATTCTCCAAACATTCCAGGAAGTGCAGCTGACAAACCCACATCTGCATACCTGTAAATACCTCCCCTGCCCTAGAAATTGCTTTTAAGTTATCTAACTGCCTTTGCATCCTGGTGTTGATTAGTTAGAAAAAGGAGCAGCAGCTTCCACATATTTTACTGGGAGTCATAGTTCTTTGGGAGGCACTCTCTATAGAGCCTGATGCACAGTGAGCTTATGAGTCCCAAGAACCACTGCAGTCTCCCCCCACTTTAAAACACAAAAATCTCCAGAAGGAAGCAAAGGCCTAAGGACACAGGTAGATGACCTGGGGTTGCACCTGAAACCTACCCATGTGTTTGTGAGCTGCAGTTCCAGAAATTCTTGAAGAATTCTGGGAGCTGAAGTTCAAAACCTCAAAGGAGCCCCTAATGTCTGAAAATTGTTGCACCGGGGACTTGCTCCTTAGCAGATGTGCCTAGAAATAAACTGTGCATTAGGAAGCCTTGTGGTGCAGTGGTTAAACTGCTCTACTGCAGTAAACACTCTGTGCACAATCTAATTTGATCCTGGCAGATTCAGGTTGTAAACTCCAGGTTGACTCAGCCTTCCGTCTTTCTGAGCTTGGTAAAATTAGTACCCAGATTTGCAGGGGGGCAATGCATAGCCTGCATAATTAAATTGCAAACTGCCCAGAGAGTGCTTTAAGCACTATGGGGTAGTACTGTATATAAACAGAACTCTTTGTGGTTTTTTTTTTCCTTTTGCAAAGTTAAAGGGTTGCCCTGGGATTTATTCTTGCGTAAATATGGACAGAAGTGAATGGTGCTTTCTACAGGCGTTGTGAAAATATCCAAATTGGTAGATATAACCTCTGACTCATCCCAATTTGGTTTAGCCCTGCCCATAACTACAATGTAGCTTCTGTGTGTTCTTAATCTCAGATTAAGAATGTTGCCCTGGAGTGGAAATGGGTTCCCCACCCCTTGCTTTGGTGAACATCATTCAGCCACCAGAAATGGCAGTCTATGCAATTCTCACCACTCAGAATGTTCCTATGGAACCATCCCTAACATTAATCAAGAAGCTGCTTTTGTCCTGCAGCCTTTTTGAAAACAAACAAAACAATTAATTGTTTCTGAAGCAGGGAAAAAAATTCTGGACATGTTGCAGCATCTTGTGTGATTAGCTGATAGTGATTAGTCTGAAGAAAAAGAGGGCAGAGCTTCTGTATCTTTCATAATGGAAGAGGTGATTTTACTGCTTCTAGGAAGGAGATGAAGACATGCCTTCTCGAGTTGTTTTAACACACTACTTAGTTCATGGTAATAATTTTAGCTGCCCGTTTGAAGATCAACTTGATTTTAACAGTTTATTTATTTATTTATTTATTTATTTATTTATTTATTTATTTATTTATTTATTTATTTATTTATTTATTTATTTATTTATTTATTTATTTATTTATTTATACCCCGCCCCTCTAGACCATGTCTACTCGGGGCGGCTTACAACATAAAATATATCAATATAAAATATATATAATCATAAAAAATACAATTACTATATTAGTTAAAAACAATTAATTTAAGAAAGGATTACCAAGATGGGGACGGATAAGGAAAGAAGAAATTAAAAAAGACTTAGCTGATTGGAGGGAAGGCCTGCCTAAATAGCCAAGTTTTTAACTGCCTTTTAAAAGCACCCAGCGAGGGTGCCAGCCGAATTTCTGTTAGGAGGGTGTTCCACAGCTGAGGGTCCACCGCCGAGAAGGCCTGGTTTCTAGTTTTTTCCTTCCAAGCCTCTCTCGGTGTCAGACCCCTCAGCCGTCCCTACTGGCTATGACGGGTGATCCGGGAGAAGACGATCTGCCAAATATTGAGGTCCCAAACCGTTTAGGGCTTTATAAGTGATCATTAGCACTTTGAAGTCGATGCGGAAACGGATGGGCAACCAGTGCAAAGCAGCCAGAGTCGGGGAGATGTGTTGGTGTTTTCTCACCCCACTCAGTAGCCTGGCTGCTGCATTCTGGACCATCTGTAATTTCCGCGTCAGCCTCAAAGGCAGCCCCACGTAGAGTGCGTTACAATGGACGCAGCTGGGCAATCCGCCATAGATGAAAATAGGCGGAGCGGACCACGGACGCCACCTGGGTTTCCATGGTAAGCGCCGGGTCCAGATGTACCCCCAAGCTGTGAACCTCATTCTTTGTGGCAAGGGTCATCCCCCCGAAAGAAAGGGAGTTACCTATACCGCTGACGGAAGGACCACCCACCCTCAAGACCTCCGTCTTGTCTGGGTTCATCCTCAACCCATTCGACTGCATCCATTCCAGTACAGTCTCCAGGCAGTGCTGGAGGGACAGAACGACATCCACTAAGGTAGATGAAAAGGAGATGTAGAGCTGCTTGTCATCAGCATACTGGTGACACGAGGCTCCACACCTCCTGATGACCCCCCCCAGCAGCCTCATGTAGATGTTAAACAACATTGGAGAGATGATCGACCCCTGTGGAACCCCGCAATTGAGGCTCCACGGGGTCGAAACCCTCTCTCCAAGCTGTACTCTCTGGGGCCGGTCCTCCAAGGAGGAACGGAGGACCAAGCAAATGCTAGGCCACCTATTCCAGTTCTGTGGTTGAATCTGTTTTCTACCCATTTCTAACATTTTGTACCTGGATCTGCTTTCTACTTGCTGTTTTAGTATGTTTTATGATGTCTGTAGGCTGTCTCCAGAACTAATTGTGTGAAGGAATAGTAAAAATGGATCACTAACAGTATAATTTGAATAGGTGTCCTGTGTATGATAAACTACAATATTCATTATTGCACCCAACTCTTAAAAGTACCAGAGCCCAATTTTCTTTAACATCTAACCACCATAGAAGCTATTGCATATAGCAAATGTCATCTATCCTTGCACATCCACCCACCCACCCACCCACCCACCCATCCATCCATCCATCCATCCATCCATCCATCCATCCATCCATCCATCCATCCATCCATCCATCTCATTTGTGTCTTACCTTTCCCTAAAGAGATCAAGACAGATCACATGGCTGCCCATCTCTCCACTATGTCCTCACAACAGACCTATGTGGCAGGGTCAGATTAAGAGGATAAGGCAGGCATTATTTCTCCCAGATAATTTCATGCCCACATCTCAACTCCTAGTCTTTAATTCTAATCACTATGTCCCCCTGCCTCCATCACCATACTGCCCTGAAAATGACTTCTTAATAGGGAACCATTCCTTGACTACATTGCCCCTGTTTAGCTACTACTCCTGAATACTGTTCCTTGGGCAAGGTCTCTAAAAAGCAATTAAATAGTGATTTATCCATTTCTCTCCCTGCTAGGCATTGTTTCAAGGGAGCATTGGTGATTTCTGGAAAACACAGTGGCAGCTGGTTAATAGAAAACTCTGCTTTTCAATAATATATTTGACAAAACAGCACCTTACAACAAAGAACACATTTGTTCACTCTTGGCATATCAGTTGTATATCATCCATGCCAGCTTTCTTTCTGTAAGAAAATATGCATGCCCCTCTCTCAGTTAAGGCAACTAGGAAAGTATGGGAAATATTCTGGATGAAGGACTCTGTTGGAGCTTGGTAGCTGATGCCTTATTTATTATTAAACGTAAATTAAAATGCTCATCCTTTGACTGATTGCATGGGGTTTTTAAAAATAATTTCTTTAGTTGCAACAAACTCTCTCTCTCTCTCTCTCTCTCTCTCTCTCTCTCTCTCTCTCTTCACTGGGATTTCCATTGTGGTATAGTGGATAGAATGCTGGACCAGGACTCTGGAGAATAGGGTTGAAATCCCCACTTGCCCATGGAAATTTACTGGGGAAGTGAGGACTGGTGAAACTACTCCTTAAATATCTCCTTTACCTTGAAAGCCCTATTAGGGTTGCTACTTCAGTTGCATCTTTAGGACACAGATCACCCATGCATCTTTTTTTTTTTTTTGGCCTCCCTCTTTTTAAACCTACAATTAAGGCTATGATCCTGCACTTACTCTATAGCAAGCCCAAAGTGTGAGATTTATTTGCATCCAAATATGCAGGCAGAGTGTCTATGTGAAAAGAAGGCCAGGGTTGTCCTAGATTTAAGAGTTATGTACAAGAGGGAAATGTTGGCAAGTGTAACTTGTTATGTAAATGAGAACTGCTGAAATTCTTTCTTCTGCAAGAATTAAAGGTACAAGAGCCCTGTCTCTCATTCCATGTGGTCACATAGGATAATTTCCCCATGCCACCTTTTGAGTTATGCTTATGAGGGAGCGAGTTCAGTGGTTGTTGTTGTTGTTTAGTCGTTAAGTCGTGTTCGACTCTTTGTGACCCCATGGACCCGAGCATGCCAAGCCCTCCTGTCTTCCGCTGCCTCCCGGAGTTGGGTAAAATTCATGTTGGTTGCTTTCATGACACTGTCCAACCATCTTGTCCTCTGTCATCCCCTTCTCCTCCTGCCTTCATACTTTCCCAACATCAGGGTCTTTTCCAGGGAGTCTTCTCTTCTCATGAGATGGCCAAAGTATTGGAGCCTCAGCTTCAGGATCTGTCCTTCCAGTGAGCACTCAGAGTTGATTTCCTTTAAAATTGATAGGTTTGTTCTCCTTGCAGCCCAGGGGACTCTCAAGAGTCTCCTCCAGCACCACAATTCAAAAGCATCAATTCTTCATTGGTCAGCCTTCTTTATGGTCCATCTCTCACTTCCATACATCGCTACTGGAAAAACCATAGCTTTGACTATGCGGACCTTTGTCGGCAAGGTGATGTCTCTGCTTTTTAAGATGCTGTCTAGGTTTGTCATCGCTTTCTTCCCATGGCTGCTGTCACCTTCTGCACTGATCATGGAACCCAAGAAAATAAAATCTGTCATTGCCTCTATATCTTCCCCCACTTAAGGAGCATACATAGGAAACTGTATTACACTGGAGTTGGACTATTAATTCATCTAGTCTACCATGTTTTCCCGAAAAGAAGACAGGGTCTTATATTAATATTTCCTCCAAAAAACACACTAGGGCTTATTTTGAGGGGATGTTTTCTATTTTTCATGTAAAACAATCTACATTTATTCAAATACCTGTACAGACATATCATCTTCTCTGCTATTTGTAAGACCTCATTGGACAGCCACTTTGCTTTCCTGCATTTCCTTTTCTTTGGGATGGTTTTGTTGCTGCCTCCTGTACAATGTTACGAGCCTCCATCCATAGCTCTTCAGGCACTCTGTCCACCAAATCGAGTTCCTTAAATCTGTTCTTAACTTCCATTGTGTACCCATAAGGGATTTGGTTTAGATTATACCCGACTAACCCAGTGGTTTTTCCTACTTTCTTCAGTTTAAGCTTGAATTTTGCTATAAGAAGCTGATGATCAGAGCCACAATCAGCTCCAGGTCTTGTTTTTGCTGACTGTATAGACCTTCTCCATCTTTGGCTGCAGAGAACATAATCAATTTGATTACAGTATTGCCCATCTGGTGATTTCCATGTGTAGAGTCACCTCTTGTGCTGCTGGAAAAGAGTGTTTGTGACGACCAGCTTGTTCTCTTGACAAAACTCTATTAGCCTATGCCCTGCTTCATTTTGAACTCCAAGGCCAAACTTTCCTGTTGTTCCCTTTATCTCTTGACTCCCTACTTTAGCATTCCAATCCCCTATCATGAGAAGAACATCTTTCTTTGGTGTCAGTTCTAGAAGGTGTTTTAAGTCTTCATAGAATTGGTCAATTTCAGCTTCTTCAGCATGCGTGATTGGTGCATAAACTTGGATGCCTGTAATGTTGAATGGTCTGACTTGGATTTGTATCGAAATAATTCTACCATTTTTCAGATTGCATCCCACTTCAGTGGTACTTGTTCCTAAATACACATGTACCACATCAGACTGATGGGTTTGAAAGGGAGAGTTATAGCTGGTCCATCTTGTGATGGAAATACAGCAGGTGGCAAAATCCATCAAGGAACAAAACAATCAGCTTACCTGTGAAAGGCCCACCTGAATGTCTTTATCTGCTGATGATGGGACAACATACATGGAGCAAACTAGCCTTTCTCAGCTGGGAACTCCAGTATATAGGGCCTGTCAGGGAGGCACCTTTCCCTCACATCTCCAAAGAATTATTCTGTGTGGAGGAGCCTGGAGAAGGTCTATCCTGCCCCCTTAAAGCAAAATCCTCAACTCTCATCCACAACAATTCCTGAAGAACAGTAGAGCAGGTAGAAAAGAAAGCCACTGTTAGCCCTTTCAAGAAGCCAGCTCAGTTGATCCATCAGGCTGAAGAATCTCATACTATTAAGGACTTGTTCTTGTTTTTCTTTTCCTTCTGAATCTCTGTCTCTTTTCGTATCCTATTTTTTAAAGAAAAATCTCCAACTCTCATCTACAACAATTCCTGTAGAAAGAGGTAGAAAAGAAGCCACTGTCAGCCCTTTCAAGAAGCCAGCTCCAAGGTTCTATCATCTGTCAGTTGATCCATCAGGCTGAGGAATCTCATACTATTAAGGATTTTTTCTCATTTTTCTTTTCCTTCTGAATCCCTGCCCCTTTTCGTATCCTGTTTTGTTTAGACTGTAAGCTCAAAGCCAAGGGCTGTCCTATCTCTTTCTATTGGGAAAGATAATGTATGTATATATACAGTATTTATTTATTTATTTTATTTATTTATTTATTTTATTTATATCCCGCCTATCTGGTCCTATCAGGACCACTCTAGGCAGCTGTATTGGTATTGAGAATCTTTTCCAGCTGTAGAATGGTGCAGAGCCATAAGAACGATTGGGCAACTTGGACTCTGACCCAGGATGCTGAAACTGAAAGGGAGCAAAAATGTATAGCTGGAAGGCTAACACTCCAAGCACGTGTACAGCCTCCAGTTACTCCTTCCAAGAAGAGAGAACATGCAAAAGAAGTGGACGCTGAGCCAATAGGGTTGCTATGAGCTCTGACCTGGGCATTCATTTTATTCCTTTGTCCCTTTGCTATTACAGATGGCTCAAGCTTAACCAAGAGGGCAGCAAAACTTCAAGTGTTCAAATTGCTAGTAATATAAGGGGTGTATAAATGCTATCAATAGATAATACAGCGTGTATAAGTTACACTGCACTTTGTCTTTTAAAAGCCAGTGTCCTTTGAAAGAATAGAACATGCAAATTTCACTTTCTTGGGGTCCATGATCACTGCAGAAGGTGACAGCAGCCCCGAAATTAAAAGACGCCTGCTTCTTGGGAGGAAAGTGATGACATATCCTGAAACTGAGGCTCCAATACTTTGGCCATCTCATGAGAAGAGAAGACTCCCTGGAAAAGACCCTGATCTTGGGAAAGTGTGAAGGCAAGAGGAGAAGGGGACGACAGAGGATGAGATGGTTGGACAGTGTCATCAAAGTGACCAACATGAATTTGACCCAGCTCCGGGAGCCAGTGGAAGACAGGAGGGCCTGGCATGCTCTGGTCCATGGGGTCACAAAGAGTCGAACACGACTAAACAACAACAGTTCCCATTGTGTTGCCATGAATAGAGTGATGGACTACGATTCTGGAGAACAGGATTCAAATCCCCACTTGGCCATGGAAACGCACCCACTAGGGGAGCAGAACTGGTAAAACAACTCCTTAATATATGTCACATATCTTGGAAGTTTATTTAGGGCTGCTATAAGTTGGATTTGACTTGACAGCACGGAACACAGACAAACACAATTCCAGTGTTAGTATCTGGTGGTTACAAATGTCATTTGAGAGTCAAACTATCATTCTTTGGGATACAGTCTTCCAATCAGAAATGAAGAATGGTCTGGATCAAAGTTTGGAAAAGTTACTTTTCTGGATCATAACCTCCAGAATTGACAAGTCAGTGTACTGGATTGGCATCTAAGCTAAAGGATTCAGAGAGTTCTCATTAAAAAAGTAAATTTTCCAGCCTCCGATTTGAATCAGTGTACAGTTCACTTCTGTTGCAAAACGGCAGGTCTGAGCTTGCAGCTCTGCTGCAATCCCATCTTACTTTGCTGGATCAGGCCACTTGTCTTATCACTTGATTTTGCTAATTGTATAAGTGGGTTTTGAACACACCGAATTTCGTGAGATCTCTTGTGTGTCTTGACTTGCAATGAGTCTACAGCTAGAGTCTGATCTGATCCTGCATCTCATGAGAAATTGGGCCTTTCTCCTTCCCCATGAGCATATCTTCAGCAAATATGAAGCACAACTTAGCAAGCTGGGACAATATGCGCTCCAGGCAGGATAATAGGATGGAATGCCTCCCCCCAGGTTAAAAGCATGAGACCGGCCACACCGAAAGGAAAAACAAATGACTACTAGAAAGAATATGCTTTCATTTTTATTTATTTATTTATTTATTTATTTATTTATTTATTTATTTATTTATTTATTTATTTATTTATTTATTTATTTATATATATATATCCCGCCCATCTGGTCTGGTCGACCACTCTGGGCGGCTTCCAATAAGGTGTATTTCAGAGTGACCAGAGAAACAAAACCATGATTAATAGCACCAAGTCTGTTTTAAAAAGGATCTGAGATACATTTGACTCAGTTTTGCGCCCATCAGTCTCAAATAGGAAACTTGGGCTGCCTATGCCTTAGCATCACCCCTGTAATCTTTTTTTTTAAAAATAGATTTCCTCCCCTAGCCAAAAAGAAATTCTTTGACTTTCAAAAAGACAGGGAAAAAAAGGGGGGGGGGTCTGTCCTTTAAGAGATAGGCCATAAATTCCAAACTGCTAGCTGAGGAGCTGGAAACCTATCTATCTATCTATCTATCTATCTATCTATCTATCTATCTATCTATCTATCTATCTATCTATCTATCTATCTATCTATCTATCTATCTATCTATCTATCTGTCTGTCTGTCTGTCTGTCTGTCTGTCTGTCTGTCTGTCTATCTATCTATCTATCTATCTATCTATCTATCTATCTATCTATCTATCTATCTATCTATCTATCTATCTATCTATCTATCTATCTATCTATCTATCTATCTATCTATCTATCTATCTATCTATCTGTCTGTCTATCTATTAGATTTTTATCCCACCCATCAAGACCAAGGGTCTGCTCTTGCATACTGCAGCCATCTCCATCTAAGAAGCAAACCTGGCTTCAACATCATCTGCCATATGAATTTGGGACTTTAATAACAGCATATAAATTTGGAACTACCCACAAAAAATTGATGCACAGCCTTGAAGAAGATGATTTATCACTGAAGATTTGCTGGTTTTTGTTTTTGTTTGTTTGTTTGATATTCTTAATGGCCAATTAAAGATATCTGCTCCTGTGTCTGTATTTTTTAGAGTGGATCTAGATGGGTTTATTTGGAAGTTATGTCACCCTGTGTTAGTATGCTTTGTCCACTGGATTAGAGCCTTACAGCATATCCTCATGCATGATCACTTAGGGCTCCACTCCATTGATTAGGATAAAGTTAGGTGCGTAGAGGAGATTCTGGAACAATAAATGAAGCAGCGTATCTGTTTGGGCAATAATTAATATCTCCAGATTAGGAAGTTTCTACTGAGCTCTTGGGACCTAGCAATTGGAGCAGGGCTCCTTTTTGAGATAAAGCATAATTTTCTTGGCAGTACAGCAACTACCATCGCCGCCAGAAGGATCAATAGCAGAGGATAATGGAAGTTGTAGTCCCAAACCTCTAGTGAGGGTGCCAGACTGGAGGAAGGCTGCTCTGAACCCCAACATTTCCATCTGAACTGGATATAATTGCTCCAAAACATTTAAGAAGAACACAGAGTTCTAACTCCTGTCCCTGCCACAGAGACTGGCGAAAGGTTAAGGGGGGAAAAAACCCTTCCAGAACACGGCCAAACAGCCTGAAAACCTACAACAACCATTTAAGAAGCGCTTGGAGAAACAATGTCCATTCAAAGCCCAGAATAAAAGCCTTGTTCAATTTTTAACATAATCTTTAGCCTTTATCTGCCAAAGAAGCTGAGCACTTGAATTGAGTTCCCCTTCTTATCGCTGACCATTTGGCTGGGTTGCAAAGCTTACATTTCCAGCCCTTGTGGTGCCCGATTCTGGGCATGTTTACCTATAAAGATATCGGAAAAAAGCAAACAGAAGTTTTTTTGGCTGTGCGGTTTCCACAGATTTCACCAACTCTCCTTGGGCTTAACCACTAATAAGCAGACTTGTTGTTATTGTCCAGTCATTTCCAACCCTATTAGGGTTTTCAAGGTATTAAGAGCGGTTTATCATGGCCATCCCTCCCCCCCCCCCCAGCCAGCGAGTTCTCATGGCCCAGGGATCATTGGAATCCAGGACTCCTCATTCCCCACCCTAGACAACGCTCAGGAAGCCAATCTCCCCCGGGCCATTTCCACACACCCCCACTCCACAGCCCCTGTTTGTACGCTGCAAAAAAGCCCAAGGGTGTAAACTTCGACAGAGGTGGTAGCACAGCAGCCCAAAGTCAGGCCAACTTTCCCCGACGTCCCACCGGGAAGAAAGACGGGTGGGGGGGCGTGGAGGAAGGCAGCCTCGGTGAATAAGATGCCCCGACCGACCCACCGCGAGGCTTCTGGCCCTTGGCGGGGGCGTGCGCCGCGGAGTGGGGAAAAGCCCATTGCGAAAGGCAGTGCCGCGCTCCGCCTGCTCGGGGAGGCACGGCGGCCCTTCCCCTCCCGCCGGAGAGAGGAGGAGGAGGAGGAGGAAGCTGCTGCCGCCGTCGCCGCCCGGCTGCGCGCAGGAGGAGAGACGCCGAACAGGTGGCCAGAGGCAGCGGCGGCCGCGCCAGGAAGGGAGCGGGAGGGCGGGCAGGCAGGCAGGCAGGCAGGCGTGCGGGGAGCGCTCTGGCCACGGAGGAGGCGGCAGCGGCGGCGGCGCCCCCTCCTCCTCCTCCTCCTCCTCCTCCTGGGCCGGCCGCCGGCCCCCAGCATGTGAGCGCCCGCCCGATCCTCCCCCGGGAAGCCTAGCGCGCCGCGGCGGGACTGCTCGGCGGACTCGGGAGCCCCCCGTCGGCTCCCCCAGGCGCCCGCCCGCCCTGGGGCCGGCCTGCCTGCCGCCCGGAGCTGCTCGCCGCGAGGGGACGGCGGCCAAGGAGGAGGAGGAGGAAGAAGAAGAGGAGGGCGAGCCCAGCCGAACGCGGATCGCCGGCGCCGGAGGAGCGCGGGGTGGGTCGGGGCCGGGGCCGCCGAGCGGAGGAGCGCGCTCCGGGCTGGGAGCCGCGCGCCCGGTCCTCGCGGGAAAATGAAAGTCACCGTGTGCTTCGGCCGGACCCGGGTGGTCGTGCCGTGCGGCGACGGGAACCTGAAAGTTTCCAACCTGATCGAGCAAGCGGCCACCAGGTATCGGAAGGCGATCGCCAAGGTGAGCGCCCGGCGAAGGGGGGGCGGCGGCGGCGGCGAGGGAGGGAGGGGGTCGTGGCGGGGAAAGGGGGCCGGGAGGCTGAGGAGCTGGGGGGGGGGAGAGAGAGAAGAAGTCCCCGGAGGCGAGGGGACAGCTGCGCTTGAGGCGACGCACCCGCAGCAGCTGGAGGAGGAGGAGGAGAAGGAGAGACAGGGAGAGAGAGGGCGCCTGGGATCAATATGGCGCTTCCTGGAAAGAGGGAGGGAGGGAGGAAGAGGGGGGGAAAGTGGCCCTTTGATCTGGAAAAGCGAGCCAAAGAGGGGGAAGTCCGGGTGGGGGGGGCGACTTCTCGGTCCCTCCCCGCAGCGAGGCTCGGGAGGTTGAAGGATCGCCCTCCGCCTCGACTTGGGAAAAGCTCGCCCAAAAAGCGGCGTGCAGGCGAGTTCGGGGCTCGGCCACTTTTCGCCTGGAGTTTTGTTTCCTCTCTCTCTCTCTCTTGACTCCCTCCCCGAGAAACTTTTCCAAGGCCGCCTGGCGCCGGTCAGGGTTGTCCTCGGGTCGGGATCCCGAGCGGTGGGAAGGGATCCCAACACAAACGCGCGCGCGCACACACACACGTTGCGTGGGGAAGCCACGGTTTTAGGGAAGGAGCGAAGTGGCCGTGAACGTGGCTCGGTTCCGTCCCTCTCCCTCCCCCCCCCACACCCCAGGGCTCAGTAACCGCTGAGGCGGGCTGAGATTTCTTTCTATTTCCCCCCCACTTCGCCTCAGCTCCCCACACCGACCCGGTTTATGGGGCGGGGAGGTGGCCCGGAGGCGCCCTTGCCGCGCGAGCGCGTGGGCGCCTTGTGAGGGGCCTGAACTCTTCTTTGTTGTTGTTGTTGTTGTCGTCTGTTTGGGAACCCAGCGAGGGGGGGGGCGCCGTGGAAGACCTTCCCCGCACTCCACCCCAGAGGGGCTTCCCCTCTTCCCCGAGGGGCGAAGGAGAGGAAGGTTTTCCCCCCGCCGTCTCCCACCCCAGCCGGGCTGTGGGGAGGGCGGCGGGGAGTCGCCGTTTCCCTCCCTCCCTCCCTCCTCACACAATTGTTGCACGGGGGCCCGTCGTTCTTTCAAAAGAGTGACTCCGAGCGCCCAACGTGTGCCTTTCCACACAGACGCAGAGGAAAGAGATTTATTTGCCCAAACCCTCCAACCTCGCTCGTCCCCCTCCCCGCGTCGGGCAAGTTTCTCCCCCTCTCCGTGGGCTGTGGCTCCCTGTAAAGACTTGAAATCCAGCCCCAGGCTTTCCAGCTCGTGCAGGCCCGAGAGAGAGAGAGGGAAGGAGAAGGAGGGAGACGCCGACTGAGGGGCGACTGAGGGGCGAGAGGGGCAGGCTGTGCGTGTGTGTGTGTGTGTGGGCGGGGGGGGGGGAGAGAAACGATTCGAAAATCACGGAGTCTACATGTATATTAGCAGGAACTCAAGTTCTGTTGTCGAAAACGTCTCTGGGTTCAGTGTGTCGTTCCCTCCCCCTTGCCAAAACGTGCAAAGAGATTCCATGAGCTAATGCAGAAGTTGCAATGGGGTGGTGGTGCTTATTCCTGTTATTAGGGAGGGGGAAAATGAAGTTGATTTTATTGAGGAAGAAATTGCTATGCCCTCGCTAGCTTTCTAAACAATGGCAGTCTCTTCTCTGTACTTCCAGGGGGGGAAGAAACAAAAAGTTTGAGTTCCGATAAAGGTTTGTATGATTGCATACAACCATATGGGAAAGGGGGGGAGAGAAAGAAGCCCTGAACCCTTCCACCCCCCAGATCAGGCTTCACACTTTGCCTGGACTATGCCCAATGTGTTGATCCTACCTCAGTTAGAGCCAGATTGTGCTGCTGCTTGGACAGTATTGCATTTCAAGTTCGATTGGACTATTCCTGATTTTGCAGGCACCCCTCCTCCCTCACAGATACATAAACATTTGGGATACATTCTTGGAACTACCCATTGTGGCCTGTATAAAAATGCCCAGTGCCTCTGAGTCTGTGGTAAACTCCAGCTAACTAAATATGCATTCCTGTTTTCTATAAACAAACAAAACAGAAACAACAACATCCCATAACTTTCCCTTAAACTGATCATCTGGGTCCGTGCATGCCTTCCGGCAATTTTTACATCTTGGCCCTCTATGTAGCAGCTGGAGAGAATATTTTGGGACTGGGTTGGGAGGGAGAGCTCTACTAATTACAGGAAGGGGTATTTGATCTTATTTTCATGTTAAACTGACTCATTTCCACTAAAATTATGCACTGAATGTGCAAAAAGCTCAGCAGACATGATGAGCAACAGAAAAGAAAAATCCTGTCTATTGACATTGCTCTTTGGTCTTGTAGGAAACCCAAACCATGGTCAAAACAGATAGAGGTTCACAGACAAATATTAGAGACAGAAACAGCTATCTTCTGTGTAAAACAAAACAGGGCCATTGAAAAAAGATGGATGCATTTCTAAGACTTTAAAGCTTTGTATGTCTTTTTTCTAACTATGAGGTCTTTAGATTGTAAGATACATGTATTTATTGCTTGGAGAGTAGAAGAAACCTTTTGCTGTGGAGAGGAGAGCCTTTCTCTAACATAAAGCAAGCTCAGGAGTGTTCCGACTCATATCAAAAACTGGTTTTTGACTCATATCAAAAACTCTAGGCCTTTGTGAGCAGAATTCCCCTCTTGCTTCAATGCACTCTTAAGCTAGGTTGAGACATGGTGTCCCTCCCTGCACAGCGGACCCTCTGTTTTGCTGTGGTGCCTTGGAAACAGTGTCACAATGTGCTAATACTTAGCTGCAGCTGACTTATGGGCTTGATGCTTAGAAAACTTGCATCATAGAAGGTGCAAGGTCATGTCTTCTGGGTATGTTGTATCTCTGCAGCAGGTCAGCTAACAATCTAATGCATAGGAACCACTGATAGCAAGGTCTTCAATGAACTTGTCTAGTCCGCTTTTCAACGCTTCTGACTTGTTAGCAGCTTTTTTTAAAAAAATCTCTGTGCTATGTGATAAAGCACAGTTTTCTGGCCTCTGTTGCTGCTCCCAGTTTCTGGAACTCCTTTCCCATGGGAAGCTAGGCTGGCCCTATCATTGCTGTCCTTTCGCAAGCAAGCAAAGACCTTTCTGTTCAGGCAGGTTTTCCCTTCATAACTGTTAGCCTGAGAGGGTTTTGAAAATGAATAGTTGTCCTCTGTTGTTTTAAATGTGTTTTCGTTGTTGTTGTTTAGTCGTTTAGTCGTGTCCGACTCTTCGTGACCTCATGGACCAGAGCATGCCAGGCCCTCCTATCTTCCACTGCCTCCCGGAGTTGGGTCAAATCCATGTTGGTAGCTTCGGTGACACTGTCCAACCATCTCATCCTCTGTCGTCCCCTTCTCCTCCTGCCTTCACACTTTCCCAACATCAAGGTCTTTTCCAGGGAGTCTTCTCTTCTCATGAGATGGCCAAAGTACTGGAGCCTCAGCTTCAGGATCTGTCCTTCCAGCGAGCACTCAGGGTTAATTTCCTTTAGAATTGACAGGTTAGTTCTCCTTGCAGTTCAAAATGTGTTTTAATATTGATTTTATTATTGTTTTAAATGTAATATTTGTTTAATGGGTTTTTGAATATTTGTGTACCTACTGTTTTTAGCTTCTACATATTGTCTTTTTAATGATGTAAGCCACCTGGGGTTCTTTTTTAAGGAGAAAGGCGGTATGTATGTATGTATGGACGGACGGACGGACGGATGGACGGACAGGTAGATATTCTTCAGAAGAAAAGCAATATTTGCACATAACTGCACAGAATCACCTTGTCTTGTGGCATGACACCTAGTGCATGAAAGATTGTTGACGAAACTCCTTCAGATGTCTACTTAAAGACTGGAAAATGCTTGGCACCTTCAGTGGGATGTACGAATAGATCTGGCAGTTTTGTTTTGGGGTGCTTGGGTTCAATGTGTGTGCGGTCAACTATTTTATGAACGCCATTAATAGGACAATTTTCATGGCCTCTTCTTTCTGCCTTTCTATTCTTCTTGTCCACAGTGTGAACAACGTCCAGCTTGGATCCTCTATCTATAGATCTGTATGCTAAAGAAGCGCGCTGGAAGTGGGCGGTGGTGCCTGAAAACCTAGGGTATAATGCATTTGCTAGTCTTGAAGATGCCTCAGAAGGGTTTGTTGTTTTGTTTCCAAGACAATTCATGCATTACATTGTTTCACAATATGCTGCCCCAAGCCTGGGTTTGCTACAAAGTGTACAGGGCTGCTGTAGCTTTCCTGAGGAGTGGAGCTGTATACAGTAGTTTAGTAGCTTAAAAGGCCGTCTTTCTGTGCCTACCAAAAAGTTTATTGTATAGTTTTTTTTTAATAAAGGTAATGGATGAAGACTTGCTTTGCTTTGGGACAGACAGCCTCTGCTGCCTGTGGAGTTAGATGGTTTTTGCACCTGAATGCTTTAATGCACCCAATCTTCAGAGGTGGTGAAACTTACTGAATGGATGCAGCATTAGGCTCTTGGCAGATCTCACAGTTTGAGTGGTTTTTTTGGTGAGAGTTTCTCTCTAGATACTAATATTTTCTTTAAACAGACTGCAGAGGCATGTCTGGGTCTTCAGAAGTGACACGTTAAATGTGCATCAAGTTTTCTATTGAGAGTATCAAAATAATCCCCCCAAATGCCTAGATATGCATCTTCTGAAATGTTTTGCAAGCAGTGCTGACATCTTTTAAGGAAGTGTTGTTAAACACTGAAATGAGAAGAGTGCTTTATGGCTTGTTTTCCATCCCTTGCGCTGAAAGCTTGTTGGGTATCATGAAGATTAAGTGGAAGAAACTGCAGAAGAAACGCATCAGACTGGCGTGATTAGGCATGCACGTAACTGTCTCAAAAGAGTGTGACTTTGTCTCTCCTCTTGCAGTTTGCTGGAAGTGTATGTTGGCGTGATAAGCATTTGTAGGAGTGGTGGCTTTGGAATTAAATCTGCTCTTTCCTAGTGTCCCAGGCCAGCTATCTGGGACATCCAGATGATGACACTCCCCTCCTCATACCATTCTTTGGTGGGTTCTCATTTTTTGTAGAGGTCCTCCCAGTTCTAACACATTGAAATGCTTCGCCTAAAGCTTTGTTACTGGTCAGCAAGAGCTTTAACTTAAAATATGCTGGTGTTTTTGGTCTCATGTTTTTGCCTTCGGACCAGCAAGTCATGTGGTTCCAGAGAGCTTCTGTTAAATTGCATTGGTCCTTTGGCTGAAAGTGGTTGCCTGCCTTTGGATTTTGACCTTATACAGGGATCTAGTTGAAGCTCATTCAAAGAGTTTCTATCAATACGTTCATTAAACACTTATTGGTTTCTTCTCTTTAGGATAGTCTGTCAAATGTGGTGTATAGTGACATTGCATGGATAATAAACATGCACTGGGATCCTATGTATATTTGCCTGAAAGTACATTTCACTGATCATGAGGGATTTCTAGATATTAGCAGCTCAGAAATGCTTTACCAGTCACTCTTTTTTGGTAGGACTGTGGAAGGGTGCAGCTTGCCCAAGGCCACATGGGTTCAAGGCTTGTAACTCCATTGCCAAGCCATACATGCTCCAGATGATCTCAGCTGGCTCCTTTCCTGGGAGATTCTTTTCCTGGGGGAGGGGTTCAGATCCCAGTGCTGCAAGCCACTGAGTTGCACCAGTTCTCTAAAGCTGAGTTCTCCAGCCCTGAAAATACCTTTATAGAAAGCCATTTTCACAATTAAGCCAGTTATAATGTGAATGACATCTTTTGTTGTTGTTGGAATGGAATTAGGCTGGGGGGAAAAAAAATCAAATGTTAATTACATGCTAGGAGACAGGACTGGCTTTATGAAAAGAAGAGTTAAGAAAACATTTGTGACTAAATGTACCTTTTTGCTTTGCCTGTTGTGCTTTATAATGAGAGATTGAATCGTGTCTCATCCTTGCACTTCTAGTTGTGGATGGAGATCCACGTGAGTGGATATCTGTCCCTGCTTAGAAGGCAGGATAGCCTGTAAGCCTTTCACAGACAGAAAGCACAGCTCAGTTTTGTGCTTGGCTGATTAGGAGAAAACCGTGGAAACAGACATCAGGCACAAGCCTCTGGTCTCTACTCCTTCTCCTGGTAGTTTATACATTTTTTTTCCTTGAATACCTTTTAAAACTGCAAATTGTAGCTCAACTTTACATTTCTTTAAATTTGCTCTTATCTCCACTCATTGATCAGTGATATGAATAAGGATTTCCTTTCTCAGTTCTGGAGGTGGAAGGTGGTCAAGCATGGGAAGGAAATTGGCAGGCCACATGGGAAATGTCAGCAGGCTGGTTTTTACCTATGGGTTGCAGGTTCCCCATCCCTGCTGGAAAGCATAATCTGTGAAGGAGAGTTGGAAGGAGAGTTTGTTAGGACAACACCAGGCTTAGATCCTGAATAGATTTGCTTGGAAATGAGTCCCAGCAGTGAAATGGAGAACTGAATGCTTCTTAGGATCTCAGGTGCTTTGGATATGACCAAGGAGGATAGATTGCAAATATGCCCCAAGGGTAGCTGCTTCTTTCACATTTTGTACTTGCCTATGGGTACATATTTGCTACCTGAGAACATTCTTCACCAGTTGAAGTGAAAGGTGTGTCTCTCACCAGGGACACATGGCAGGTATGGATTGGGGGGGGGAAAGCCCTCATCTGGCATTTCTAGTACTTGATGGCTCTGTAGCATCACTAAAGATCAAACTGGGATTGGTATCATTCTGAATTGTGTGGTTGGCGTTTCCCCCTTTATGGGGCTATGGGAGGGAATAAAAATTTGAGGAGGTGGACTGGACTGGAAGGTTGTGGAACAGGTAAGTCAAAACATGTGCCATGGGTGGATCACTTGGCTTCCAATCCCAGGGTCAATAGAATTAAAGGAATTTCTCAATTTGGCATCCAGCTCTTGAGTGGTAGTTGCCAAATTTTCAAGGAATCTCACATTACCTCTTGTGGTAATGTGTTACCTGTCTTTTAAAAAGGTAAACCATGTTTCAGGTGGATATGGCCAAATAAGTGTTGTACTGTCATGTTCTCAACAACTATCAGAAGCCGGACACTGATTTCAATTGTTTGCCTATAGCTTCAGTGTGAAATTGTACGGAAAGGTTTTGCTGCTTTTGTGTCATTCATTAATATCTATAAGAAAGAGAACTGGCTTTCCTAGATACTGTGTTATTTTTGGTTGGAGAGTAAAAAATCAATACAAGTAAGCAGAGTCCACTTTTATTACCATTTCCCCCTAACAGTTGCTCAAAGAAGTACCTTGTAAAACCACCTTTGGTTTGCTTTTGTTTGGGAAAGTGGGGCTGTTTTGAGCCAACATGCAAAGCACTCTGCAAGATGTGGCGGTGGTTTTGTTTAGTATTGATCACAGCTGATGCCTTCCAGATGTCTGGGGTACATAGCTGATTGGGTCTTTTTTGGGGGGGAGTTGTAGTTCAAGATGTCTGGAGAGCACCATGTTGGGAAAGGCTGCCACAAAGCATGTGAACTCCGTCCTTCTTGCTTTACTTCATGGCTTGCGTTTCTTGTACAACTGGTTTTTTGCTTCTATGGGAATTCTATCTCTTCATAAATTGCACAACCCTCTGTGTTTTTATTCTGGAAAAGTCCTGCAACAAAGGCTTTACTAAAGTGTCTGTTGGTAAATTTATCAAAGAGTCTTTTTTTTTTTTTTTTTTGAAAAGAGCAATTTTTGTGATGTTTATGAACTGGAGTCAAGAACTGGGGCAGATCTAATTTACAAAAGGTCTGGATACAAATTCTGTTGATGCTGCTTGCTTTAGAATACCAACTTCGCACAGTCCTTTCAGGACAAGGTAGGAGGATGCAGGTAGCTTGAATAGGGAACTTCAGACCAAGCCCCTTTGCACCACACACCTGGATTATGGCTGAAGCCAGCATTGCAAAATTGTGTAGCATATGTTTGCCCACAAGCACAGAAATCATCAGTCTGGATCAGAGTCACTCATCTCTCACTGATTTGGATGATGTTGGTGATAAATACTACTTGACATAACCTCAGAAAGAACAAAATGCTCCACACAAATTATTTAGGTAATCCTTAAAACAACAGTGTAAATTAGGTAGCATTATTATTTCCATTTTGCAGATGGGAACATTGATATCCAGGAGGGTGACTTGGATGAAAACTGAACCAGATACTTGATAATAATAATGTGCTGTCAAGTCAATGCTGATTGCAGCAACCCTTTTTTGTGGTTATCCAGGTAGAGAATAAACAGAAGTTTACCATTCCCTTATGTTACATTTTAGCATATTCTCATCTTCCCTGAGCCAGGGACCTTTCAAATGTTTTGGACTACGGCTTGCATTAGACACACAAGGCATGACCAGTAGTTGTGGATTATGGAAGTTGTAATTCGTCTAGAGGGCATTCACTTGAAATAGGTTCCTGATGCTTGAATGGCAGTAATTCTGTTGTTTCATACACAGAAACAGGTTGCTATCCTAATCTGGTTGCAGTCCTAAATACATGTGTTGTTGTTGTTAAGTCGTGTCTGACTCTTCGTGACCCCATGGACCACTAAATACATGTACCAGGAAACAAACCCCTCTAAACTCAGTGGGAATTACTTCTGCATAAACAAATGCAGGCTGTCATTTCCCTGACACTGTAAATTGTTAAACTTTGTGCTGCAAATCTTTGATTTCTGTTGTTTGGGCACTGAAAATTAATCTCTTAACGTTCAAAAGCTTATATTATTTTTTTTTGCCAAAATATTTTTAGCAGTTGTGAGTTTATGGAATAGTAGCTCCAGTTGTTGTTTCTCAATAATGTGTTCCAGATGTGTGTGCAGATAAAAGAAGATGTTTGAACTTAAGTCTTTGCAATTTTAAATAACAAAGAGTTCTAAATAGCCCATTGTTTGCCTACAAGGCTATAATTTTTCTTATTTTCAAAGGCAGTGTGGGATCGTTAGCATAAAATATAGCTGTCAGCAGCAAAGATAGCTGCTTTTGCTCAACCAAGCAGCAAAAACAAAGCAAAGCAAAAACAAAACAACTTATTTCAGGTACCTTGCAGTGTGTATATAACCTGTTGGTCAGGGAGTGAGTGTGAAAAACAGACTATGCATTAGTGATTGTATTATGACCTGGTATGTAGATAGTAAATATTTGTTAGCTTTTAATATTCCAGGAGCTGGCTGGCTGGCTGAGCGGTTTAGGTATCTGGCTGCAGAGCTGGAGGTAGTGAGTTCAATTCCTCCATTGTGCTTCTCAGGTGAAGAGAGTGGCTGACTGGCTGAGGAGATGGGGGAGGGGAATAGCACTACCTGTGCTGCCGCCTTTACAACTGGGACATGGAGACGAACTTCTTCACTGGTCACCTTCCCAATCCAAGATGGTAGGATGGCAATGGGGTAGCGGCATATTTATTTATTTATTTATTTATTTATTTATTTATTTATTTATTTATTTATTTATTTATTTATTTATTTATTTATTTATTTATTTGATTTTTTTAACCCCGCCCCCCTAGACAGCGTCTACTCGAGGCAGCTTACAAATATCATAAAATATCATAAAAACATCGTAAACATTAAACAATTGAATCAATAATATGGAGCATTCAAGATGGGGAATGACAGAAAACAAGAATTGACAGAAGGGAAGGCCTGCCTAAAGAGCCAAGTCTTTAAATGGCTCTTAAAAACACCCAGTGAGGGTGCCAGGCGGATCTCTGTTGGAAAGCTGTTCTATAGTCACTGCCGAGAAGGCCCAGTTTCTTCTTCTTTCTTTCCGGACCTCTCTCGACGTTAGGCCCCTCAACCGTCCCTCCTGGCTGTGCTGAGTAATTCGGGTAGATCTAGGTGGGAGAAGGCGATCTGCCAGGTATCGAGGTCCCAAACTGTTTAGGGCTTTATACGTCGTCATTAACATTGTATGTTAATGATGAACATATTGATGACTAGAAGAGATGTGGTTGTTATGCAGATGAGATGTTATGAACAAATGTCAATGTAGGACAGGAGTCTTGAGGGCGGCATTATTTGTTGTGTTGCTATGTAGATTCCTCCATTCTTTTAGTTTCTTCCCCACCATTCTTTTTTCTTCCCAAAAAGCAGGAGAATAAGCTCTATAAACCCTTCAAAACATAAGGAACAATTGAGGAAAAAAGCTGAGGAACTGAAAGAGATCCTTGGAAACAAAAGATAAGAATGCTGCCTGTGAGAGAACCAGTTCTTGTTGCTGGGTGTGCGTAGGTGAAGCCATGACAGATGAAGAAAAGGGAGCTCATGGAAAATCAGGAGAAGGTAGTGATTCTTGTTCATAAGTGGGAGCATTATTTAGGCCCAGGTGAACATACTCCTGTCTTATAGGACCAACATTGATTTACCACCACCCCTGAAACCTGAGATCCAACTATTGGATCCCTGATGGAAAACAGACGTTGAATTTAAGAACCTTTTTCAGGACCCCTACTGAAAGAAATTTGAAGCCCTCTGTGCACACACACATCATTGGTATTTCACCAATGTAATATTGGTGGGAGTCATTTTATTGCTGCTATTATAGAGCATTTCAGGGGTCAGAAATAACAGAATAATCGAGTTGGAAGGGGCCTATAAGACCATCGAGTCCAAACCCCTGCTCAAGGCAGGAATCCAAATCAAAACAGATTTGACAGATGACTGTCCACTTTTCTGTTAAATATCTCTAGCATTGGAATGCTCATCATCTCCTGAGGTAATTGATTCCATTGTTGTACTACTCTAACAGTTAAGATGTTTTCCTGATATTCACTCTGAATCTGGCTTCCTGCAGCTTAAGCCCATTATCCTTCTTTATCCCTTGCTCTTAATTGAGAAAACTTCCAGTGGGCCTCCAGCTGCCCCAGTTTGGGTGGTGATTTTTACATACCTACATCTACCTGAAGCAAGCACCGTTAAACTCTCTATGGCGTCTGAATGAAGAACAGCCATATGTAGGATTGTTTTCTTAATATTCCATGAACAGACGTTACTATGATTCCTCACAGGCTTTATTTGCTTAGGGCAGGAAGCCTTCTTACTACTTAAGTTGTGACTATATAGATTGCTAGTGTTGTGTTTAGATCACAGATTGGAAAATTACAAGTCCCATATCTCCCGCAGGGAGTTGTGGTCCAAAAATGTAACATTGCCAGGCTTTAGTTTAGAGACTGAATATTGTGGGTGTACTTTAAGCCTATAGTGGGGGTGGGAGAAACTTTTTTTGTTTTATTTATGAGCTGTAGTAGCTACAGTTTTGGAATATGTTAAGTATGCTTTTCATTAAGCTTTTTGTAAATAAATAAGAAATGCTACAATTTAACACACTTTGCTTTAGGGTGTTTGTGTTTTGGGCAGTGAGGGTATACATTCCATCTCTGCTTTCAGTTCCTCCCTTTTGTTTCCAGAACACTGAAAACTTAGAATCTTTTGGACTTCGGATTTTCACGGAACTTGCTTGGAATAGCTTATTGTCACATCAATGTCTGGCCTAAAGGGAGAAGACTGTGTATAGAAGGCAATCATCCATTTAGTATACAGTGGTGCCTTGCTTAATGACGTTAATTCATTCCAGCAAAATCGCTGTAGAGCGAAAACGTCGTAAAGCAAAAATAAAAAAACCATTGAAACGCATTAAAACCCAGTTAATGCGTTCCAGTGGGCTAAAAATTCACCGTCCAGCGAAGATCCTCCATACGGCGGCCATTTTTGGTGCCTGTATAGTGAGGAATCAATCCCTAAGCACAGTGGGGAGCCATTTTGCGCACCCGGTGGCCATTTTGAAAACCTGACGATCAGCTGTTTTGATTGTCGTAATGCGAAGAATTGGTTCCCAAAGCAGGGAACCGATCTTCGCAAAGTGAACAAAAAACATTTAAAACATCGTTTTGCGATCGCAATTGCAATCGCGAAAACATCATCGTGAAGTGGATTCGTTGTAATGCGGGGTAATTGTTAAGCGGGGCACGACTATACAAAGCTTAGTGATAATTTGTGACTGCTCCCCTTCTACTTTTTTTGGGGTTCTTCAGATTCACAGCATGACCATTACTTCAGGATGGAAACAAAAATTCATACCAGTTGTCTGGTCTGATATGTGGTCAAGATGCTGGTATAATACAATACTTTGTGTGATCCCTGCCATTTCCACTTATATGTAAAAGTAGTTTTAAAAAACGAGCTGCCGAAATTCATCTTGGAGCAATTATAACGTATTTGTGGGCTACCCAAATTGAGTTGTCTGTTGTATTGGGGTATCACACAATCTCTTTGCCAGATGTGGCCTTGGTTTGTTTCCTATGCAAGCTGAACTCTTATGTCCTCGCTCCGTCACCCCCGTGCTCCATGGATTTTATTGTAAGCAGTTCCTGCAGTGAAGTTTTCATAGACTTTTGTGTTGATAATGTTTGAGTTACTATTACTGTTTCTCTAATTAAACTTTAAGTGAGCATCAAGCTGTCCTTCTCACTGCTCACCAAAGGTAGCAACAAATGAACCACTTTGGTGGTGTCTTCCTTCCTTACAATAAGTCACGTTTTTCTGTGTAATGAGAATAGCCCAGAAGATGGTACAGCTAGCATTTTCATCCCTGTACACCTTCTTCATTTATTTTGCCTGATTTGGGATGCCTGATTTTCTGTTTGTGTTTATTTAAGAGTTATTGCTGGCCAATTTCTGAGTGTAGGACTTTAATTTGGCCTCTAAGTCATTGATGCCTTTGAATTGTGGTGCTGGAGGAGGCTCTTGAGAATCCCCTGGACTGCAAGGAGAACAAACCTATCAGTTCTAAAGGAAAGCAACCCTGAGTGCTCACTGGAAGGACAGATCCTGAAGCTCAGGCTCCAGTACTTTGGCCATCTCATGAGAAGAAAAGAGTCCTTGGAAAAAACCTTGATGTTAGGAAGGTGTGATGGCAAGAGGAGAAGGGGACGACCGAGGATGAGATGGCTGGACAGTGTCTGCGAAGCAACCAACATGAACCTGACACAATTCCGGGAGGCAGTAGAAGACAGGAGGGCCTGGCGTGCTCTGGTCCATGGGGTCACGAAGAGTCGGACATGACTAAACGACTAAACACACACTAAGTCATTGACTGTGCCACGTGTGTATACTAGGGCTAACGTACACATACGTGTTGCCATTCCTTTTCTGTAGAGAACCTGATGTATGAGTTGGCCATATGACCTCTGCAAAAGGATGCAGGAGACCTTGTTTGTTTTGGTCCGGAGGGTTTTTTTTTCTCTTGATCTCTCTCTACCTGTTGTGCAGGCTGTATCACTGCCAGTGAAGTATCAGATTGTTTAATACACAACATCTGATAGAATTGCTACAGGCAATTACTACCCTATCTCAAGGAAGAAGTTGCAAGCGGTTCCAGTTTGGCCACATCGTTTGTGATGTGAAAGAGAGCATTTTGGCAAGTGTAGCTCAAAAGTATGGGTGCAAACATGAGATGGAGGTTTTGCGGCTTCATTTCATTTCAAACCTGTCTTTCTCTCACTACAGGTTCTCAAGATGGCTCAAAGAAAAAAGTACAAAATAAAACACCCAGCAAGTTACAGTAATAGGAAGATTAAAAAAAATTTAAACATGCGGTAATATTGAAAGACTAAAACATGCGGTAACATTGAAAGACTACTGATTCAGAAACAGTTTTAAAGCACATTTGAAAATAGTCATTGTGTACCAGTCAAAACAAGCCGAAGCTGTAATTCATCACCAACTTGTTTGAATGTGAAGAAGTTTCTGGGAGGCCTATAAACTTTGTTCGTAACTGATTGTGCCAGGCTTTTGGAGTTGCTGAGTAAAAACACATTTTCACCAGATTTCTTCACTGCTTTCTGGAGCCTTCATTAGAGGTTGGCTTTTGTAGGATCAGGGATGTCTCAGGGCTGTCCCGACTACAACATGGAGTGTGGCATCTGCCTTTGATGGCAGATTTGGGACATCACGGCAGGGCAGTAAATTGTTAGTTGTTTATTCCTTTAATGTAATATCACTGCTAGATATGGGGAGAAATATTTGTGAGGTTTTATGTTTCCTGTGTCAAAATAACAGGGACAGTTTTGGCTACAGGTGGGGAGAGTCCAGGCAACAAAAATTCCTAGACCCCAGCAAAATAATTTGATTATAGCCAGGACTCACTATAGATTTCCTGGTAGGAATGATGATAGGAAACACTTGGAAATGGTCTAATCATAATCAATGCATCAGAAGACATAATGAAAAAGAAAAGTCCTGCTAATTCCTTATATCTCCTTTATGGAGACTCCGCTCTTAGATAATTTCGGGAAAAGCCAATTGTACAAAACATGCAGAATTGCCCAGCAACACAGTTTCCTAGCTTGTGGCATTGATGTATTAGTAGGAGGGACAGCTGGGATGTCAAGTACAATCCCAGAAGAGTCCCTAGGCTGTCAACGATCCAGAATGATAATGGCATTCACAATGTGCTTTCAGTTGCGCGTAGCAGCCATTTCTTAAATAACATACCCAGAAAAGGCAGGTGGGACACAAGATGTCAGGTAGCCAAAGAAACACATTGTTTTGCATTTTTAAAAGCAGTATCTGGGTCCATCCACAAACAGAAAGTATTTGGCAGCTTGTCTTTCTTGCACTGATTGTCCAAGACAGCATAGACTGGGTTCCGAAAGTGGCTGAATATCTGGAAAAAAAAGCATCCTGTTGAGTTTTAAAACTCATTGTAAAAAAACCTGCCCTGCGCTTGCTGCTTTCAGTTTCCCATCCAGACCCTTCTTTTCAGAGCCTGTTAATGTGATGGATGCAGCACAGCTGCTGCTTGCCTCGCTCAAGTGTTTTGGAAAAGGCAGCGCAAGCAGGCTTTGCAAGTGTAAGAATCTGCCAAGTATTCTTCGGAAAGGCGATAGACGTCTGTGCTCTGTCTTTTTCTTGGTCTTGTCTTCTTAAGAATCTTGCGTAGGTCTCTGCCTTCAGAGGGTGGTTTCTGCTTTAGGGAGAAGGCTTGTGTAGCAAAGCGAGAAAGGCCAATAATGTGTAAGTGAAAGTTGTAAAAAAGAGAAGGGTGTGATTCACAATTCTAATGGAGCCTCTAACAAATGCTGACTTTTGCTCTCATAACTAGAGTCCTCCTTGAAGTTGGAATCTACATGGCTATAGCAACACTGGATTGATCATCTTCTCACACCTAGTGCATCTTGACTGACAACTCCCATTTCTCTCAGCTAAAAGGCATTGCTCAGCGCTTACTTCTTTATTCTTTCATGGAATGTTTTTGTTAAGAGAAAAGAGGGCGGAAACAAACTGCGAACTTAGTAAGGCAGCAGATTGAAGACAGCATTGAGATTCTACGCAAAGTTCAGTGAATGGAACCTTCTGAGATCCTGCTAAAAAGTATACAGTGGTGCCTCACTAGACAGTTACCCTGCATGACAGTTTTTTCCGCTAGACGTTGACTTTTTGCAATCGCTATAGCGATTTGAAAAACAGTGATTCCTATGGGGGAATTTCACTGGACAATGTTTGGTCCCTGCATCGCAAACTGATTTTTGCTAGACGACAATTTTGACAGCTTCCTCCGCGCTCGCAAAACAGGTGTTTTCGGGACCTAAGCTTCGAAAAAGCTATTCAAACAGCTGATCGGCGGTTTGCAAAGCAGCTTTCCTATGGCCGATCTTCGCTAGACAACAACGATTCTTCTCCATTGGAACGCATGAAACAGGTTTCAATGCATTCCAATGGGGAAATACTTTTTGCTAGACAATGATTTTGCTAAACAGCGATTTCAGTGGAACGGATTATCATCGTCTAGCGAGGCACCACTGTAATTGAGAAATAACCATTTATTATCTGGCAGTTACAGCTCGATGTAACAATGGCCACCCTGCTACATTCTCAGTATGTTGCACTATAGCTCACATAGTCCAAACCAGCTATGCATTGACTTTGAACTGAATCACACTGTCATATTCCCTTGTTACAACTTCCCTCTAAATTTATCTTTATCAAACTGTTACCTTGATTTCACTATAATGTATTTCCCTTATAAATTTACTAACCATCCCTCCCTCCCCTGCCAATGTACCCTCTCATTTTCAGCCCTGCTGGGTGGGCATGTGACTCCCCCCCCCCCGGGTGCAAGTTTGCGTTGTGGCTGGAACCAAAGGGGTTGAACAAGATTGCTGAGCAGAGAAGAAAGAAAGCTTCTTGCAGGGAGGTGGAATTACAGGGACTTCCAGGGAACCTTGTTCCTCACCCCAGGGATCCCAAACACAAAAGTCTTTCCTCAACTTCTACTGCATTCTGATTTTCCTCTCAAAAGATGAATTAATGATGACTGTTCCATTTCTCTCTCTCCTGCTGATAATATCTAGAAAGAAACTTAGGTGGGGAAGGTGTGCGGACTCTAGCCATGTCTAACTTTCCCCAGTGCCAAGACCATGTTCCTTTTTAGACATGCTGATATTTCAAGGGACAGAGCCCATGTTTTTGAGTTTGCTCTAAGTCCAAGTTGTTTACCACCTGGCCTGAGGGTGCTGTTCTTGTCAATGACTTGTATGTAACCACTGGAGACGTACAAGAGTGTATATATCATGCAGAAGGTCTTCCCTTTGGGGAAGCATGTCTCCAGTTGAAACACTTAGGCAATAGATTGTGGGAAGTAGAAATTAAGAAGTGCCTGAGACTGGAGTATTGATGATAGCTAGGTAGACACTCTTGACTCAGATGAACATATAGGCTGACTTGATGCAAAGTAGCTTTCTCTGTTTCCTGATCATTTGGCGTATTACCGAGATAGCAGACTTGCTGCATTGTGGAAGCGGTTGGGCTTCAGTTCTCATTGGCCGCAGCTGTCTTGTTGAACTACAACTCCCATAGCCGATGGGACTTGTAGTTCATCATGAACTGGAGGGCTACAGCATTCCACACTTCTAGCTTATTACCCCTTATATATTTCATATCACCATTTTCTCCACTCACGGGTGTCTCTTCTCATGCCTGCTGTGTAAAAAAAAGCATCACGTTGATCTTCTTTCATGTTGGTTCTGTTGGTGCACAGTCTCCCTTGAAATGAAAAGGATTTCTTAGCAATTGGCTTATCTCAGTCCCGTCCCATTCAGTTCCCAGATAAAGCACCTTTTCTTCATCTAGTTTCTCAGATATGTGGCTTGGGGATTTCTTATCACTCCAGTTTACTTTTCCTTACTCAGTTTCTGCATCCAGATAAATAGCAGTAATCCAAAATTGTCTCCTTGGAAGGTAAACTCTTTTAAGAATGCAGTTCTGGCTTCCCTTTTGTTCTCCGGCTTCCCTTTATTTCCTTTCCATTGTGCTGTAAGTGTGTCTTGTAATCTAAGTTATTCCACAACTAATCTCCCCAGTTTTGGTTAAAACTAAGTCATCTGTTGGCTTGAAGCGAACATAGCACATGCAGGAAATGCCATGTTACAACTTTGTGCCTGCAGCTGTATGTTGGAAAGTGTAGCAGATTCGAACAATGTGTAGTTTGATTTGAACATCAAACCAGAAGCCCACCTACTAGTCATGTGTGCTAGTTTACTAGAGTCCCCCACTCCCTGCTTGCCTGGGCTTGCAAGAATGGGCTAGTTGAGTTTCTGGCAACCTGTAACAGCATGGAATTGGGATGCATTGTGAGGGCAGAGTCCATGGCAAATGTAGCAGCATGAGGGAAAATGTACCAGTGCTTATTATGAGTATGTACCACTGGTGAATGGCTTGTCAAAAGTTGTCTGCTGTTACGGAGCACTGTTTAGGACATTTAAAGATGAAATGTCATCTTCTAGGTGTCCCTTCCCCACATTTGAGTGTTTTGATAACCTCTGGTCTCATTAAACACTCTGCCCTCCCCACCTAAATATGATTTTATTTCAGCAGAAAAAGAGTTAATTATTGTCACTTCTGGAAGCCTATGAAATAGGTGAAACCTTGAGATATTTTTTAGCCCCCAACCCAATATTAAATATAACGTTTCCCCTAAAATAAGACGTAACCTGAAAATAAGCCCTAGCATGATTTTTCAGGATGCTTGTAATATAAGCCCTACCCCCAAAATACGCCCCAGTTAAGTGAAACCCCGCCCTCCACCCTTGTGCAGCAACCAGAAGATGATGTGACTGTATTTGAATAAATGTAGATTGGTGTACATGGAAAAAAATCCCCTGAAAATAGGCCCTAATGCATTTTTGGAGCAAAATTTAATATAAGACCCCATCTTATTTTGGGGGAAATGGGATGAAAACCTGCAGTCATTTTTCAGACTAGAAGTGGATTTTGACCACTTCCAGTTTCATCATTTGGGGGTATTCTTTTACAGTTTTGGAAGTCTCTGTGGCCTCCAGAAGATATCAGGAGCAGGAAATTCTCCTCCCTGACTTGCCAAAATGGTCTACACTTGGAAACCATAGTGTAAGGCAATCATTCTCAGCTTTTTTTCCCACATCCATAAACACAATATGAAAGAAAAATAGGCTGAATCAGAATTGTATAATTCACATAACATAAGATGGTCTGTAAATACATTTTTTTCCAGTCTGGAAATGCGCTAGAGCCCTTTAAGGGGACCCTATGGCCCTCAATGAGAATGGCTGATGTAAGGGATCATAGTTCAGTACTTTATCCACACCCGCTTGGCATGCAAATGATCCCAGGTTCAGTCTTTGGTATAGTCTTTAAGAGGATTAAGTAGCAGGTGGTTGGAAAGATCACATCCCATGACCTGGACAGCCACTGCCAATCAGAGCCCAAGTGCCGGGCTTGCAGAAGTTACATTTCAGATTGTAACTTCCACAACCACTTTCAGCAGTTTTCCCCCCTCTCTCCACATACTTGTTGATAAAACCAGGTGCAGGATTTATCTGGAATGAACTGGAAAATGTTGAAAATTATTCCTATTAAGCATAAATGTGGTGATTGGAAGACCATCTGAAAATGGATTTTCAGAGAAGCTTTAACAAGTGGTTGACTTGCATTGGGATGAAGGAAGCTTTGGACGCTGTACGAACTCCCCTTTTCTTTATTTTGGCTGGGACCTGCACCTAGAGCTTGTCAGATGAACGCTTAATACTGCTCCTGCTACGAATTCACATCCTTGGTTACTTGGCTGGTCACTGGCCATCTGTTTAGAGTAGAAGGGATTCTGGGGAAGTTAATGTTTCTGTCTGGAGAAGAATTCCACTCTACATAGAGGGACATAAATACTTGCCATCACAGCACTGAAAGTGCTTCAGATGTTCCAACCCATGGACAGGTAAAGGTAAAGGTAAAGGTAAAGGTTCCCCTTGACAATTTTTGTCCAGTCATGTTCGACTCTAGGGGGCGGTGCTCATCCCCGTTTCCAAGCCATAGAGCCAGCGTTTTTGTCCGAAGACACTCTTCCATGGTCACATGGCCAGTGCAACTTAGACACGGAACGCTGTTACCTTCCCACCGAAGTGGTCCCTATTTATCTACTTGCATTTGCATGCTTTCGAACCGCTAGGTTGGGGGAACTGGGACAAGTGACGGGCGCTCACTCCGTCGCGTGGATTTGATCTTACGACTGCTTGGTCCTCTGACCCTGCAGCACAGGCTTCTGCAGTTTAGCCCGCAGCGCCACCACGTCAGGTACAGACATCAAAAGGAGCATGACAGACTGAAGTGGTATAGACCTTTCAGAACTCCTGAGTCCCTGAGGGAGAGGTAGATGGTAGAGTGTTATATCCGTTGGTGGCATTAGATTTGCCCCCTGGTGTCACCTGATCCCACAGACATTTGGATTCTGGACTGTTTAGGGAGTGATCTCACAGGAATTGACTGCAATGGCAGCCAAGACTTGGGCTCAAAGGCTGGTTCTTATTGCCTCGTGTCTTCTGATACAGGTTTACATCCACATGATAAAAATCTTTGCTTAAATAAAGTCACTTTTCTGTCTTGCTTATATATATATATATATATATATATATATATATATATATATATATATATATATATATATATATATATATATATATATATATATATATATATATTTATCACTGATTATTTCTCCTTATGACTGTCTTATTTATATGCCACTTGTATTTGCAAATCACAATACCCAAGGAGGTTTATATCAGTGGTTCTTAACCTTTTTGAAAGAAACGCCCCCTTGAGCCATTGAGGAAGTTATCATTGCCCCCCTCTTATTTCTTATTATATCTTATTTATTTATTTGTTTGTTTGTTTGTTTATTTAAGACACTTAAATCCAATGACCCCTGAAAACAAAATTCAATTCCAAGAAAATGAAATGCCCCCCAAAAGTAACATTTAATGATTTAGTTGCAAGCGAATTTTAAGACTCAAAAAGAAATATAAAAAGGGCATAAAATGCAGGAACTAAAAATTTCAAGACAAAAAGTCTGAAACTAAATTAAAATGGGAGGAAAATATATATTCATGCACACTGTATAAAGGCTGCAGCCATCTTCACAGGTTTGGCTTGCTCCAGCGCCCCCCTACCGCCCCCCTTCTGCTCCAGCGCCCCCACGCCGCCCCTTTTCGTTCTACCGCCCCCCTGAAAAATGAAATCGCCCCCTGGGGGGCATTATCGCCCACGTTAAGAACCACTGGTTTATATAATAAGATATTATATTTCAGTTTGGTTCACAAACAATTACAAAGCATTTAAATTGTTATTCAGTGTTATGAAGTACACGGTAAGGTTAAACAATCCAGTGGGACCTAAGGACTAACATGCATAGTTCAAAGAACTTTCAAAATGGCACACCTTCCTCAAGATTAAATGTTGACAAAAGCAACAGCCTTCAGAACAATCATCGTCTTTAGATACTTTCAGCATTAGGAGCAGCTTGCAGACAAGGAAGGGGGAGACTCCCAAGTTAGCTAGAAATTGGATGATTGTGAATCAGGTTGGGCAAGCCGCACAGCTAGAGATCTCTGTCCGTGAGACCCATCAAGCAAACTAATCTTACTGGGACACACATGGATGCTAATTTTGTTTGTGTGTCAGACTAAAGGGCTGATTTCCCTGCATGCTGTTTCTGCGAGGCAGGTAGAAGGCTAAGTCCTCAGTTTCCTTCTCGCATATTAAATTTGCCAGCAGTGATCCTTTCTACCTGATTTTATATTATTGCTATTAGCAGCTTACATATTTTGCTTTACATTTGACACTGAAGGAGGGTCTTATGAATCAAAATGTATCATAAATACTCCTTAGTACATCTCTGAAGTTCTTGGAAACATCTTGTTCCATGTAGTTGTCTTGCTTCAGTGGGGGCACTGGCTCATGCCCACCATCTGCAAAAATGGCAGTTGTGAGGACTCTGCCTTCTGTCAGGTGGAGCCATTATTTTAGGTGGCTGGATAGCTTAGTGAGTTGGCCATCTGGCTGAGGAAACAGAGGTTGGGACTCTCGAAAACCCTGGAAAGGGGCACTGTAAGTTGGACTTGATGACACATCTTTATTGTTGTTCTTAAAGTGCATTTAGCTGTGTCTTTAGTTTTTTTTTTTTAAAAAATAGTTGTGAAGATAGTTAAGGCTTTTCTGAGCTGGTATCCTACTGTAGCTGTGCTTGCTGGAATATAATGGGAACTCTCATTCAGTATAGCTGGAGTGGTCAAGTTGTGGAATTCACTAGACGATAGATGTTAATGAATGAAAAAGAATCTTCTTCCTTGCTAGTCTCCCCTTTGGCGTGTAGGATCTGGCCCTTCAGGGTTGCATATGGGCCAGGGTCTTGGGCTGCTGATTCTTGGTCAAACTGGTGACAAGTTAGCTGTGCCTCTGCTACAGGGGTGGGCAAAGAGTGGCGCTTAGCTTAATTTCAGTAGGCAAGCAGCCAGCTCAGATTTGTGGCAAGAGAACGCCATTCTTTCCCTGATAGCCCACTGGCGGGGAAGGAAAATAGAAAAGGGGAGATACACAGAGAGTGAGTGAGCAACGGTGACTTATGGCTGTGAGCCCACCCACTACAAACACAGCAGTCCCTGACAGATTACTGGAAGGGAGTGTAGCCCTCAGCAGAAAGGTTGTGCATGCTGGCTCTGCTAATACCATGATTTTCTAATTACACCATTATAAATCCGTGGAGAGCACCGGTAAATATGATTTATCTTTTGCTGCAAGCTATAGTTCAGTCTGCTTCAGCATTCTGATGGAATTCTATCCCACAACCTTGTTCTGGATGTAAAGTTCTTTTATAGATAGTGTTGTCTCATTCTCTCATATGTTCAGTGGAAGAGTTCTGAAGCCATTTTGTCTGTCGCCTTGCGACAGTGGCGATCAGCGCTATGATGCTTTGAACTGCAATTTGGTTCTTTTAGTTTCAAATAATATTTGATTGCCTGTGTATGTTTACCTTAATTCCATAGAAAGCACCCTGGCATGCTTTGGGACGGGTTGTGCTCGGCGTGCCCTGTCTTCATTGGTTTCTTCGCGGTGATTACAGAGAGTTATTGCTTTAATCTTTGGGCAGCAAAATCGATAGATATTTGTGGCATGTTTAAAAAGACTTAGAAATATTTATTAAGTTAAATATCCTACCTTTCCTCCAAGCATAAACATAGCTTTCCTTCTCAAAGCAAAGTGTGCTGCTTATATACTGCATTTTTCCATGTATATGACCTCCCAATGTATAAGGCGACCCCCTAATTTTGTCCCTTGCTGGAAGCGGAGGAGTAGTCAATGGGCAGCTGCGAGAGCCATTTGCTGCCTCCTCCTTTTCCTTCTATGTATAAAACGACCTTCAATTTTAGGAAAAAGTGTTGTTTTATACAGAGAAAAATGCGGTACTATCTCACAGTGCTTAAAGCACTCTCTGGGCGGTTTACAATTTAATTATGCATGCTACAGTCAATTTAATTATGCACAGTCTGCTGCCCCACCCCCACCCCTGTGTGTTGGGTATTCAATTTACCAACCTCAGAAGGATGGAAGACTGCATCAACCTTGTGCTAGCTGCTGGGGATTAAGGCTGGGTCATGAACAGAGGTTTGGCTGCAGTACTGCAGTTTAACCACTGCGGCACAAGGCTTCTTTTATCCTGACAAGAACCGGGTGAAGTAAGTTGGGTGAGAGAGATTCACACAAAACACAAGAGTGATAAAACTTTGGAAATGGGTAGCAAATACACAGATATATGGTGTTCCTTTATTTTATATGCAAATGAAGTCTCATTATAAGATCCTATACTTGAATAGTTAAGTTTTTTAAAGAATGTGTGTTTAGTTGTTATTTTAGAAGAGTTAGCTAGATCAGTCTGTGTTAATGTATCAGGCCAACAACAAAAGAAAAATGAAATATTTCTCAGACCAGAAGTAGACTTGTCTGTCCACAAAGGCTCACATTAAAATAAATTTTTTGTCTTTATTTTTTCTTTTCTTTTCTTTCCCCCTTTCCCTTTTCTTTCTTTCTTTCTTTCTTTCTTTCTTTCTTTCTTTCTTTCTTTCTTTCTTTCTTTCTTTCTTTCTTTCTTTCTTTCTTTCTTTCTTTCTTTCTTTCTTTCTTTCTTTCTTTCTTCCTTCCTTCCTTCCTTCCTTCCTTCCTTCCTTCCTTCCTTCCTTCCTTCCTTCCTTCCTTCCTTCCTTCCTTCCTTCCTTCCTTCCTTCCTTCCTTCCTTCCTTTCTCTCTCTCTCTCTCTCTCTCTCTCTCTCTCTCTCTCTCTCTCGTAGTATATAAGGGACTGTGAAATTCTCTCAGTTTTGTGTGCCACATTCGCAAGAGACTGCAGTTATTTTGGGGCCATTTTTGTAGAAACATGTACCCAGATTACACATCTTTTAAACAACACACCAATGTCATGTTGAAATTGCAGCCCTTCTACATTTTACTAGTGCAGTACGATGTAATAAAAATTATTACAGACTGCCAGTGAAGGGGTTTAAAATAAACATTGCATTTTGACTGTATTGTAATAGTAGTACTATATCTTTAATTATGGCAATAAAAAGCCTTGCCAAGGCAGAAGATGGCAAGTGTGTGTGAGTGTTGGAAAGTGACTGCAGGAAATTTTCGCATTGTTTTTTAAGGGCAGTTCTATGCAGAGAGCATTACAGAAGTCTATTTTTGAGATTACCAATGTGTGAACAACTGTTGTCAGGCATTTCTTATCCAGTTAGGAACAAAACTGGGCAGTTAACAAGTTGAGAAAAAGCACTCTTGGCCACAGTGGATATTTAAGCCTCCATAGAGAGTTCTGGGTCTAAGAGTACCCCATAGCTGTGGACCTTGAACCTTCAGGGGGAGTGTGATCCCATTAAGGCTGGATAAATTTGCCTCTAACCAGGCCAGTGATTCTCCTAATAGTAGGGTCTCTGTCTTGTCTGGATTCAGTTTTACTTGCTGTATTTTTCCATGTATAAGACTATACTTTTGTCTAAAATCTTTAGACTAAAAATCGAGGGTCGTCTTATCTTATACATGGAAGTAAGCTGCGGCGAGAACAAAAACAAGTGGAGGGGAAATCAGGGATCAAAGTGATTCTGCAGCGCTTTTATCCCTTTCCCCCTACACTTGCTAAGCCCCACTTAGATTTCTTAATTTTGGATTAGAAAAGGGGGGGGACATCTTATACATGGTGGCATCTTATACACAGAAAAATATGGTAATTGGTCCTCATCCAGTCCATTATTGAAGACTGGCAGCATCCAAGGTTCTGCATAGCATCACCTGCAAATGAAGAGAAGGAGAGCTAGCGAGCTGAGTGTCATCAGCCTGCTGGTGATGGGGAACTCCAAATCTCGGTATGACTTCTTCCAGTAGCTTTATACAGTGATTCAAGTGTATTGGGGAGACAATCGATCCCTGTGGAACTCCATAACAGAAGTCCCCCAGGAGTGGGCATGGCATCTTCAAGCCGTATCGTTTGCTCCACAAATTGTATAATTATGAATTCCTTACCTGTTTGTTCTACCACCTCTGTTGAAAGTCCTATAAAAATGATACAGTAGATGTGGGTTTTTGAAAAAAAAAATTACTACCTGATGTCTGTTCAGTTTTATTCTGGTTACAATTATTGCAAAGGGAGGATTATCTCAGGGTGGGTGGTATAATTAATAGCCCCAGAGAGCTTCCTTTTGAATACATACAATGTGGGTTTTGTTGACGTCATGGTAAAGATGTGGGGAATTTGAAAAGGAATGTCAGTTCCTTTTGTGAGAGAACCCGGAGGGGTAGCTCTTGTGTTAGGCGCCAGTGTCCTTCCTGAAAATAAAAGCCAGCTGTGTTTCACTTGCTGTCCAGAACAGCTGCTCAGGCTCCCGATCTCCATGTGGCTTTTGTGTGGAGGCAGGTGGTGTGTGTGTCTGTGTGTGTGTGGGAAGTGCTACTATACTACTCATCAGAAGTGTCTCCTCTTCACTGTTGCAATGAAAGAGCAAACACTACAGAAGACCAGTTCCTTCTTAGCCTTTTGGCTCTAAAGAACACTCTTCAGAGATGAATTCGTGGCTGTGAATCTGTGAACCGACACACACAATCTGCCTGTGCAAAGCTTTTTCTGTCTGCACAGGCTAACGCATTTCCTAAAGATCCATTCATTGCTTCTCAGGCGTAAACAAGCTGGCACTGTGGGAAAAGACGTGGAAGAACACAAACCACAACAGAAAAATCCTGCAAATGGCTGTGTTTTGTTTATAGCCATACTCTTTGTTGGCTGTCATGGGATGATAAATCAAGGGTGCAGGTGGCATGGTTGCTTACAGGCTGCTTGTGGCAACGGTTTGGAGCACTAGTGTCCAGTTTATCAGATTCATAGTGTTAGATATGGGAGCTAACCTGTAATATCTTATGCCACAGTTTTAGAATGATGTGAAAGGAGAGAGAGGGAGAGTGAAGTATTTCCTCATATATAGAATTTTCTTCTAAGTGGAAGCAGACTGGCTCCTTCCCCATAGCATCTGAACAACCAGTGAGCACTCTAGTATCCAGAAAGCATTTGATCTTTAAGATGCATTTTGAAACAGACTTTTAGCAAATGTTTTTGATCTGCTATTATAGAGTTGCTGAAATCCTGTTCCACAGCTCAGCATGAGTAACAGTGATGATGTCATTGGCAGTGACAATTTGCTCCTGATTTAAAGTTTCCTTTGGTGATTATTTGGTTGCACATGACTTTGTTGCATTATATATAAAGTGTGTGTTCCTCCAAACCACCTTTTAATTAGTGCCAGTTTGCCTTTAATTTAGAAGCAGCGCTCATGTAATCCTCATTGTGCACATGGAGTCGTGCAACAGGATTCCAGCCAGTGTTTTGTATCTGTTGTACACCACTTTTGAAAGCTCGGTCGGCAAAAAGACTGATGCATAAAGCTTTAAATAAATTTTCCTGCTGTTTCCAAAAACCTGCCTGCTTGTGCACTCAGACCAAGAGGTGTAGCCACTTCCTTTCTTGAATTTTCTGCAAAGTTCTTTGTCTTTCTTGCCTTCTCTCTTCATGGGTTTCATTGGGAGGGGTAACCAGCAGCAGCAACAACATTTGTACTGTACCTTACCTTTCTGCTGCAAAAGTGGACTCCAGGTAGCTTACATAAAACAGATTAAAAGTACAGTGGGGTCTTGACTTGAGAACTTAATCCGTATTGGAAGGCGGTTCTCAAGTCAAAAAGTCTGTAAATCAAGTCTCCATTGACCTACAGTGCATTGAAAACCGATTAATCCCGTAACAGGCCGTTTTTGTTCCGTTTTGGTTTTTTTCTGGTCTGTAAGTCAAATCTCAGTCTGCAAGTCAAACCTACATTTTGCAGCCAGAGAAGTCTGTAACTCAAAAAGTCTGTAAGTCAAGCCGTCTGTAAGTCAAGGGTCCACTGTAGCAAATAGGAAGCAGATTCAATTGTAAAGCACCTTCTTGGGCAGTGGTGTAACCCACTTTGGTTGTTTGGTGTGTGAATCACTTTGATCTAGAAAGTTCCCCTTAAGTATCTTGGATTTGATGCAAGAGGCTAGCGTGACTGGGATTAGAACAAAAGATGTTTCTGCAGACCATATACCTGTGTCGTGTTCTGCAGTGTAGGTGGTCAGTTTTACAACAACCTTTTGATAATGGTTTTGCAGAAGGGAGCAAGAGGGTTGATATAAATCTAATGCTGGCTCTTCCTAAGGTTGCAGAAAGAGTCCTCAATGCTTGAATGTGAACCTGTGCAAGATTTATTGCAGACACTGTTGAACATAAAATTATAGACTCTTAACGTAGGATGTTAGTTTTCTCATTGTGACAAAGTTTGTAATTCAGGTTGGCTGCTACCTCATTTGAATTCTCACTGATGAGTGATATGAAGTTAATATTCAAGGCCAAAGTGGAAGTACAACCAGCAGGATAAAGCCATTTTTGAGACAAATGGTTGTGTCATTGGGGCTGAAGTCAATTAATCTGTCAGTTTCCTACCAAGCGTAGAAAGAAAGAGGAGGGGTTTATCCTTCGTATTGCAGTGTTTCAAAGAGGATAAACATACATAAATATTAATGTTCCATATATTAGCAAAGTCAAGATGCATCATGCAAATCCTCCAGCTGGAAAAACTGAGCAACGAAAGAGTAATAGCAGGACCCCATGGAGACTTTCATATGCTTTGGGCAGTCTGGATGTGGGTCTTCATATGCACAACTCTTCCCCCCTCCCATGAAATTATTTTTTTCCCCAAACTGATAAAGTTTAATATAACTTGAAATGAAATTATTTTTTTGCAAAACTGGTAAAGTTTAATATAACTTGAACTTCAGTCCATAACTTCTTTGGAGATGAAGGAGGAGAGAGAGAGGGGGAGGGTAGCTGTGAATCTACTAGGAGATCAGAGTGTCATTTGCACTAATCAGAAAAGGTTTGTGTCTCCCATCCAGGGGGTGATAAACATAATAGACAAAGCTAACAGTTGACTTCACTGTTAGTTATCCTAGAAGTGTAACTCGATTAAAACGGAGGTTGGAGGGATCCGATTCTTAATAATTAAACGGAAGCTGAATTGCCATTTAAATTAGGTGGCTACCATAAGCCTTATCAGAAGAAAGCAGATTAAAATCTCATTCATTCTTTTGCCCCCCACCCCCAAATTCATCCCTATTGTTGACCTGATACACTAACACAATTTACTGTCTACCCCACCAAACCCTTACCCTGCTCTATGGAGGCAAGGAGGCTGCAATTAAATAATAATAAGAGTATGCTGTCGCCATGAAATGATGCTTAGAAGACACAATTCTTCATCCATGTGCCTTAGAGTGATTCCCAGTGGATCTCATGTGACTTACTTCTGAGCAGATGGCACCCTTGCACACTCTGCCCCCACCTCACCCCTCCCAGCAGTCCAAGAAATTGAGTGCATCGCAAGGACTGCTGCCTTAGGCTACATTATGGCTTATTCTCACCCTTATTGAGTGTTACGGTTGGTGTGTGCTCTCAGGCTGTTTCCCACTTATGATGGCCTTGTGAATTAATGAGCTCCAGAAGGTTCTGTCATTAATAGCCCTGCTCAGATTTTGCAAACTAGGTATTTATATTATATTAAGGTTCTGGATCCACTTAACTTGGTTGGAAGCCCCATTGAGCTTAGCAGAACTTTTGAATAGACACACAAAGGATTGTGACTTAATTGAGTTTAAAATCAAGACTTGAGTTTAAAAAGTGAGGGAATATCAGCCTCTTTTAATCATCCAGATAAGAGTACGATGATTGTTAAAGGTATATCTGCAGACACCCTGTTCCCTTTAGAAGAGAAAAGCAACGTTTCTGGAGAAAATTATAATCGTACAGTGGACCCTCGACTTACAGACTTTTCGAGTTACAGATTTCTCTTGCCACAAAATTTAGGTTCGACTTGCAGCCAGAGAATCGACCTACAGACCAGGGGGGAAAACAAAACAAAACAAAACAAAATGGCACAAAAACGGAACAAAAATGGCTGGTTACGGATTATTTGGTTTTCAATGCATTGTAGGTCAATGGAGCCTCGACCTACAGACTTTTCGACCTGCAGCCACTGTTCCAATACGGATTAATTCCATAAGTCGAGGGTCCACTGTACTCGTGTGCCATTGGGTCAATTCTGACTTACAGCAACCCTTTTCAGGGTTTCCTGGGTGCTGTGGAGCTTGTCCTGGGAATATGTAGCTTGCCCAAGGCCACAAGGCTGGTTCTGCTTGCGGGAGGGCACAGTGGGACATTGAACTCCCAACTTCTCGCTCTGTAGCCAGATATTTACACCACTGAGCTTTCCAGCCAGCCCAAAAAGGGATTCAGATTTCTCAGTTACCATTTACCCTTACAAGTTATGGGACCAAGCCTGGAAGATCAGGAAAACAGACTGTGTGTGTGTGGGGGGGAGGGAAATAGTTGCACAGAGAGATGGCAAGAGGTGTTGTATGGTGAAGGATGACTGCCCTCTTACCTAAGTTCAGAGGAGGGATCCATAAGGAACTCACAGATTGCACCACGCACAAAGTTTTAGACCTACCTAGTCCTAATGCAGTGAAAAGTCTTAAGTCGCTTCCTCTTTCTGAGAACGTTTTCCAAAATGAAGCGCAGAGCGGAAGCGTATGTGACTTCTTTCTCTTCCTTCTTCCACCTTATCTAGGTGAATTGCTGCTTAGGAGAGGTGTCTGTCTGGAACCTTTGCATTTCAAACTCTGCTGCCTTCAGGAGAGGAAGGAAGTGCAGTGAGGAGACTTCAGTTGGTGGTGAGGGCACTCCATAGCCATTGGTGGTGTTTCTTGGGTCTTGTGCCAGTGTAATAAGATTGCATAGGAGGGAAAAAGTTATAGTTTCTAAATTAAAATAAAGAAGTCAATTTAAGTTCCAATTTACCCTTGACAGGTCAAGCATTGGCTTACATTTAAATAAAATTTAAAATGTGTTAACTTCATCTTAACTTAAAAGCTATCTAGTTGGCTAGCATTAGTTGGCTAGATTCTGCTCCCACTTGTACCCATAACACTTTCCTTTCCTCCCCTAAGTCAACCTAAAGGATACTGCAGAAATAAAAAGAGATGGAATTAATTTGGAGTGTTGGAAGAATTGCAACTCGTTCTGTTTTAAGTGCATTTCTTTAGATCCAAGCTCCATTTGGTGAGTGCAGGGATGCACCATATTTTTCCGTGTATAAACCTATACTTTTGTCTGAACTCTTGAGACTAAAAATTGAGGGTCGTCTTCTACAAGGAAGTAAGCTGAGGAGAGAACAAAAACAAGTGGAGACGAAAGCAGGGATCAGAATGATCCTGCAGGGCTTTGATCGCTGCTTTCCCCTCCACTTGCTAAGCCCCACTTAGACTTCTTAATTTTGGGTTAGAAAAGTTGGGGGGGTCATCTTATACATGGGGATGTCTTCTACACGGAAAAATACGGTAATAAAAACTTGGTAGATCCTTGAACTCCAGCCATTATAGATTAAGTATCTTGGGTTGCAAAGTTTACCTAGTTGCCACCTTCTGGCTGATGCTGTGTGCTGTCACAGTGCTCTTCAGGTTGATGTGCACCACTGCCATCTGACTGTCACTCATACTGTATTGTCTCCTTCTCAGAGGCAAGCTTTAATTGGGCAGTCATGCATGGAGAATAAAGTCTGAGTCATTTAGCTTGTATGGGTGTTGAGTGATTTATGAAAAGTCATTGGTGGTTTTTGATATTTCCCTTTCTCAGTTACAGCATGGTGTATCCAGGTTTCTGGGCTGGGCTTTCTTTTGGGGTGACTTCCGTTCTCCTGTTGTAATGTTTAAATGTATAGTGGACTAGGAAACACACACACACACAACACACACAAAGTGACATCTTTCAAAAAACCCCAACAACTCGTAAAAAACAAGCATGAGTCTAGGATATGGACTGCTGTTACTTGCCTGTTGGCTTTGACTTCCAGCATAGAGGAACAGCTGGCTAATTTTTCAACAGTTTACTTGCAACAACAGTAAATACATTATTTACACTCTAGTAGTAATGGTGCATATGCATACATATTTCCTTGTAATATATGCCAGTATTATTATACTCATTTTGTGGATGCCTGGGAATGGGGTGAGGAAGTAGAATGTGCTTGATGTTCAGAGTTAGGCCAGCTGCTAAATAAAACCGCCTACTGAGTCCATGTCATTGTTTTGAGCTCTGTTTAATTATGATACCCTGATGTTCAAATTAGAAAATAATAACTCAGACACATCATAATAGCAAGTCTGGGAATTACTGGCCTTTTTCAAGCAGCCTTTCACAACTTGCTATATCTTTGGCATTCCTGCTCCCATCAGTGTTAAGTCGGTTCAGGATGACGGACATCATATACTAGACGGCTTCCGAGGGAGTTGATGAAGGAGAACTGGAGTGTGGGTCAATCCAGTCCATATATTATGTGATGTCTCCAGTATGTTTAAATATGCATTCATGTGGGTGGCTTACTCCCAGGAATATTATAGCATTGGGGAACATTGCTCATTGCAACAGCCGCTTTCATGAGCCAGGGCTTTTTTGCATCCATAATGTGCCATAATGAATGGAAGCAACCACTGTGCCTGATGTATGTAAAACTCTCTTGAGGTAGCCCTCCTTGTGGGTGTAGACTTTTCATGTGCTACACAATGAAGCCAATTCATAGCTTAGGAACAGACTTCCAGGCTCTGTATGTGCTCCCAGGCATACCCCTTTGTACCCTTTTGCTGGCTCAACATGGTGTGAACTGTATAGGTCATGAAGCAGGGCCTTCTCTGTGGAGGGACCAGTCACAGATACCCTGACTGGGAAGCTTCTTCACCATGTGGTGCTCTTGAGGGTTTTGTGGGGTTTTTTTTTGGGGGGGGGATGTTTATTTACTTAAAACATTTTTATCCCACCTTTCTCCTTACAAGGACCCCAAGTGGCTTACATCATTAAAAAGACAATATTTAGAAGTTAAAAATGGTAAGTATACAAATGTTAAAAAAGAATTAAACAAATATTCCATTAAAATATAGCACTGACTTGTTTTTCCCTTTTAAGAATATTGATTCATTTTGGTGTGTGATTTTTATACAGCAGCAGCTCTTCAATGTCTTTACTTTTGGTATAAAACACTTTGCATGCTGAAAAAAAAAGAGTAGTTCATAAAATGTATTGTTTAATGACCTCTAAAACTCAACTTCAGTAGATTATTTGGCTTCTGATTTTTCATTCAATCCCATCTTTTATAGCATAGGTTATGCAAGCATCTTCTCAAGTCCTGGTTTCCTCCATTGCGTCTGGCTCTGTAACATTATCTGTGGTGCAGTTACGGTAGTTTGTTTTCACTTTTAATGGACTCTTTTGCTCTCTAATGCGTTGAACTAGTTAAGAGTTCTCTGCTGTTGCTGGCAGAGAATTCCAAGCACCTGACCACACTTCAGAATCTAAAATTACATAAGATGGAATCACGGCAGTTAGATGAGGCAGCGAACAACCCATAACAGTCTTGGATAAAGACATTCGTTCAGTCAGTTGACTAAGTGTCCAGTCTAGCTGTAAGCTTGAAGGATGACTGCTTTTATATCTAGCTGCCTGTAGATCACCCTAAAATGAATGATGGGAATTTAGTTAGGCATCTTTCAGTCTCGAAAGACTATGGTAACGTGCTCTGTATGGAGGACTTGGAACAGCGTCTAGTGTGGCTGAGGAGGCCAATTTGAGAGTGACAATCCTTTCCACATTGAAGACAAATCCAATCTGACCCCTGTCCAGCTCCCTGCTTTTGCTGCTTTTGTGACTTCCTCTTCACCTTGGCCTGCTGGATAAGGGTCTCTTCAAATTGGTAGAGGCCGTGATGCAATGCCTGCCTCCAGGCTGAACGCTCAGATGTCAGGGTTTCCCATCTGTTGAGGTCTATTCCTAAGGCCTTCAGATCTCGCTTGCAGATATCCTTGTATCGCAGCCATGGGGCGATTTCCCTGCACTAATGATGGGACTAATCTTGGAATATTATTTAGAAAGAATGAACCAGGGCCAACATGGTTTACCAAAGCAGTACTGTGCCCCCCTTTGTGAACCTCTTGTGTGAAAGGAATATTGAATTCAAGAAAGACTTACTGCCCCCCCTCCCCAAGATCTTGGGTCTGCTTTCCTGGTCTTCCTTGTGCAGCTGGAAAGAATTGCATATTCGTAGCTTTACTCCCCAGTAAATTGAATGGTAACCTGTTATGCCAACACCATATGAAAAGAGATATTGAAAGTTCAAGTAAGCATTGTGGAGGTGAGGGGATAGATGTGTGGAGACTGACGGGAACTATTTTAAATCCAGCTGGCTCCTGACCCAAGGCCCAAAAGGAATAGAGCTGTGAAATATTGACCCTGGATTGGTCAGGCCTAGTTTAGAGCTTGGTTCCCTACATTTGCCTGAGCCACATCCTATAAAATCTTAAGTTTTTGGACTGCCCCCCCAACCAAGCCCCCAGCTGGGATGACCTATAGGATTCTGGGTAAGGCATTTGAAAAAAAAACTTTCCTGGCCAATAAACGAGCCCATCTTGCCGACAGCATTTTAGGTTCCAACTCAACCCTTCACTTCTACGGCAGGTTTCTTGAGTTGCAAAATTGAATGACTGGTTCTGGAATTTGGGCTATGCCTGTTCATAACCTCACCCAGATCTGGACCTGACCTTGACTCCTGTTAAAAAAATAACCTTTTGGACTACTGTGTGGTGCCAGAAGCAGCTTGCTGGAGGAGTTCAGGAATTTTATTGTCCCCTTGGCCACAAACGGCATCTGCAAGACGTCTAATGAGTAGTTAAAAATAAAGACACGGAGTCCTGCAGCCCTTAGTGGGCCCCTTTCCATTAACGGAGCCGGCTAATGGCCCCGGGTCAATTTAAATCAATGCAACTACTTGCATGTCGAAATCTATTTGCTGAAAAGGCTGCAAGGTGGTCGTAAAGGAAGCCAATAATACAGACCTAGTCACATTGGGAACTGGCGGATCAGGTAACATTAAGAACTAAGAATGTTTTAATAATAATAGTTGCGTAGGATTTTGGACTGTAGAATTTTGTGTGCAGTGAACAGACCTTTGACTTGCTGTTAGATGCATAGTAAGCCCAGGGTTCAGATACTCATTTATCCTCCTTCTTTGCTTCTCTTTCCAGATTTCTGCCTGTCCACAATTTCTATTTGGGATCCTTGTTTGCGGGCAAAACTATAGATTGTACAAGCTGTAGCCTGTTGGGTTTGGGGAAAACAGCAAATGATGGTTTGTCCCCAACTACAAGCTGAAGCTTCTAATGTTCTCCATTTTGTAAAACAAAAGAAATATGAAAAGGAAAAGAGGGGTGGTAGCTTCAGGATTTCTCCGCCTGTTCCAGTAATGACAATGATAAATGGTTCATCTGAAAGTTCTATTTTGGCATGCAGTCTGGAGCTTTTCTTTTGTAATTCAGGCACTAAACCTAAGTCCATCTAGGGTTTAATGGATGGTAGGTACACCTATGGGCTCCTGGGTCCTGCCTCCACATCCCCACTCCGCCAGGAAGACGCTTGTCATTCACATCTTTAACACAAAGGACATGGTGATGTGAGGATGAAAGGGACAGGTGGGGACTGAACTTTGAGGAGAATAGTTGGAAACACAGAGATGAATGTATGAGGATGAAAGAATCATATTTAAGCATTTGGGACAAAGGTCAGTAGTTAAATATTCTTGATGTAGTATCTTATTTGATTTTCTGTGCAAGAAAATTAGATTGGAAGCAGTTACAGAGGCCACAGTTTTTGCAACACAGAAGCAGTTCCCGACTTTGGTTAAACAGATGCTCTTGGATCGCAATTCCCAGATACCTCAGCCAGCACAGTTGGTGAAGAAGGCTTTTGGGGATTGCAGGCCAAGAACATCTGGGTTACCCAAGGTCAGGAACCACTGCAATGGAGCATTATCTAATCCATCATTTTATCTATTTCTAATGTGCTGTAAATTACATTTATTGACCATCAAAAAATCTTCTTATATGGACTAGTAGTGTAGGCTTCTTCTTCTTTCTTTTTAAAAATATTTATTTTTACTTATTTGTTTATTTGATTTGTATCCCGCCCATCTGGTCTATGCGACCACTCTTTTAATAAATACTTCCAGAATTTCAGGACTCACTGAAGTATTTGGGATACTTAATTTTTCTAGGTTCCCTAGCTTTTAAATTTTATTTGACTGGTTTTGTTGTTGAAATACTGCTTCTACAGAATTGTGTAGAATTGTGTAGAGTCCCTGTTGCCTCTGAAGAACTAGGCTGCAGTCAGTGAAAGTCTATATTAAATCCAACCTGTTGGCTTTAAAACGGCCAGAGGGATCTTTGCTATTTTTGTTGCCACTAACTACGGACTAATATAGCTGCCCCTCTGGAAAGTTCTGCTTATATGGAGATGCTGGTTTTAAAACATACATTTTAGTATTTATTATACTGTACATCACCATGCTAATGTGTATCTGGGATATAAATCTGAATGAATGTATAATAGCTAACCCAAATATGTAAAAGAGACATATTTAATGCGAATGTAGCTGTGTAAGCATTTAGAGCTAATAATGGTTGATTACATTTGGAGCTGTAGATTTTAATCCTGCTGAGCTCAGACTTTTTCTATTTTTATTTTATTATTTTAATGAAGCAGCATGAAGCTGTTGTGTAAATACATACTTTGGATTCACTTTCAGGAAGGGTAGGCATGTTGATTGGCTGCAGGAAAAAGATTAAAAGATACAAGAAATCCACTTTGGGTTTGAATTGATGATTCTAGTAAGGCAGCCAGGGTGTCTTAAAGAAGTTCGTGATACCATGATCAACCCTGCTAAGTCAAAATGGCAGAACGAGCTCCAGATTCACAAAATACAGCAGAATGGAAACCCCTCCAGATTTGCTTGACCTGCAGTTCCCAGCAGCCGTCGTGACTGGCTGTATTGTCTAGGTCTTCCGGGATTTGCTTGGCCTGTATCTCCCAGCAGTCCTTGCAATCAGGTTGTCTTGGCCAGGCCTGACGGGTGCTACAGTTGAACAGCATTTGCATCCAATATGTTGATGACAGTTGTAATCGTAACACTTTACCTACCTCACCTTCATAGATTGTCACTCTGCCCCAAGTAGACAGTGGTTGAAATCCTGTTGCGTTGCTATGCAAAAGATGTAATTTTTAGAATCTCTATAGACATTATTTGTTGCTCGTTGAGTGGCGTGATTCACCATGTGACAGATCACGCTGTATCTACAGACACTTTTTAACTTGAGGCAGTTTATCTCCAAAACAGGATGTCACAACAGAATGTCAACCAATTTTTTTAAAAAATGTAGAGAATTTTGAGAGGACAGTAAAACCAATGGCTTTTCATATAGGATGGTGGTGACCAACCTGAGTCCTTATGAGGTTGTCCTAACACTGACTCCCCAGCCTGTACTACCAATGAATGTCAAAGTTGTGCTTGTTTTTCCCAATGTGGTACTCTACAGATATGTTGGGCTATAATTCCTGTCAACCCTGACCAATGGTCATGCTGGCTTTAAGTATGATGACAGGCATACTATCGAGAGGCAGGCTGTTTTTGCCAGATGATTCTGTGGTGCCCCGCAAAACAATGTTAATTCGTTCAGCGAAAATCAGTGTCTTGTGAAAACATCTTGTGAAATGTGGTTCCCCATTGGAATTCATTGAAATCCGTTTAATGCATTCCAATGGGGACAAATTGTTGTCGTTTTGCGAAAATCACCCATAGAGAAAGTGTTTTGCAACGTGCTGATCAGCTGTTAAAATCACTGTCTTGCGAAAATCAGTCCCCAAAGCACCCATTTTGTGAGTTGCGGACCAGCTGTCAAAATCGTCTTGCGAAAATCAGTCCTGAAAAAAAACCCCGTCTTGCGAAGCACGGACCGAAACATCGTATAGTGAAAATTGCCCATAGGAAACACTGTTTTGCAAAGCGCTATAGCAATTGCAAAAACCCATTGTCATGAGGATTCGTCGTTTTGCGATGTAATCGTCTAGCGGGGCACCACTGTAAAAGCACCCCAAGGAGTGTGAGGACAAACTCCACAATACAGGCACGGTGCTGATTTTGATCCAGGATCTGTAAGCTACTCTACGTGTTGAATGCCCCCTTCTTTCTATGTCTAGGTTCCGCAGCAGACAGAAAGGAAGGCCCAAGAAGTTGGGTTGCTATATGCGGCTTTCTTCCTTAGTAGCATCTATTATTACGACTGCAAAATATTTATGCAGTACATTTTCCCAGTAGACTTAATAAGTCTGGGAGAATGCAGACATGCTTCTCCACAGGCATGCAAAATGTGAGCTGCAAGGATCCGGTTTCCCTGTCGGGCTAAGTGGAGTTGGCATCTTAAGAGCTTCTTTTGCAACATACGAACGTGGAAAGATTGCCCGCAAGGCAAAGCTTCACTGTATCAGAGCTTCATGTTCTAACATGACAGAGTGCTGAGTGTTACAACATGGCTGGTCTTGCCGAGAGCTAATTTTGCATAGATGAATTAGTACCTGGATGGGAACTGATGTTCTCTTCTTTGCCTTTGACTCACTCTTTTGTCCTTGGGTGGGTTGCATTTCTTGTTTCCTCTTTTATTCCCTTCTTTATCAAATAGAGGTGTTCCTTCAAAGGGCTGTCCTAGGAATTATACAGTTTTATTTCTTGGTTCTCCAAGCAGCAAAGGCTCAGTTATGTCACAGCATTTAATGCACTTGGAGAACATGTGTAGACAACATTGGCTCATTGTTTAGTCCAAGAAGGAAGGTCTAATAATGCAGGGAAAACTCTTATCTCCCTCCCCCCCCCCCCCCCAATGTTAAATCTTTGTAGCACCTAGTTGTATGAATGAGGACTACCATGAATGAATCATTGATGGAGCATATGCCATGATGTTCTGAGCCTCCCTACATCCTTCTGTGCCTCCATGTGAACATGTCTGGAAAAGTCTCACTGTAAAAAAAAGAAAAAAAAAAAAGTAATGCTAGGAAAAGTTGAAGGCAGTAGGAAAATCAAACAGGAAATTGGTTGATTCAGCATTGAATTTGCAAGGTCTGAAAAGGTCTGTTAATAGTACAGGTTTTTTTAGAGGTGAGTCATTCAGAGAGTCACTGTATGTGATGTGATAGCATAGAACACCAACACCCTTCTTCCCCCCCCCCTTTTTATTTGAATCCAATCAGGCTAGCCAATATATGTGCTTTTTTAACTTCTTAATTAAACAGAAGATCTTAATGCTAAGCCAGCCTTATTTAAGTCCTGTTGATTGAATGTCTGAAATCCTGTGGCACATTTATGTGAAAGGCATAACTTTTACTGGCAGATTTTCATAAATTAACAAATCTCTGTAGGCGTTATCTGTTGCACACTGAGTTGTGCCTCCCATACAAGAGTAACAGCATTAGATGTTTTTCAAATTGGTAATGTAATGTGGTGCGGGACAGATACGGATTTGAGAGTGGCAGCTACAAATTACTGCTTCACCACAAAATTCACTATGTGTCTTCCCTAAGCTGGCTTCTCTCAGCAAGGCATATCTTAGTGGGGATCTGTGAAGACAAAAAAATGTGACATTCTAAGCATCCTGTTTTTTGCTTGCAAAGCCAGATATTCGTGTTCTATGGAAGTGTGGAACAACACAGTTTCTGTAAGCATCCTGGCATTTAGGATACCCTTTTGATTCAGCTCTTTGATTCAGTTGGATTTTGGACTTGTAATGTCAGAGCGCAACAGATACTACACTTATAATATTTCGAGGGAGGGAAAATCCCATGGTTATGCAAATGTGTGATCTCATAACTCACAACTTGTTCTACTCGTAAGGATACTACAATAAGTGCATGATTTCACAAACGTACAGAAAAGCATATCTTTCCCGTTCTTCAGAAAAGAGAGTCAGAATTTATTGAGAAAGACATTGAAATAAGCCTCTGGACCAAAAATTATATATACTCAAGTGAGTTCAGTTCCTAGAAATGTACTGTGAAAACAGTAACATGAGAAATGGAGCAAAATCCATGTAGGCAGATATTTTTTCAGCATCCCTAATAGAAGTTAGGACGTGATGGCCATGTGGGCTAAGCCGCAGAAGCCTGTGTTGCAGGGTCAGAAGACCAGCAGTCGTAAGATCGAATCCATGCAACGGAGTGAGCTCTCGTCGCTTTGTCCCAGCTCCTCGTCAACCTAGCAGTTTGAAAACATGTAAATGCGAGTAGATAAATAGGTACCACCTCGGTGTAAAACAGTGTCCCCTAGTCACGCTGGCCACGTGACAATGGAAACTGTCTTCGGACAAGTGCTGGCTCTACGGTTTGAAAAACGGGATGAGTACTGCCCCCTAGAGTCGGACACGACTGGACTAAAAAATGCCAAGGGGAACCTTTACCTAACAGAAATTCTAACATAATCATAGTAGAAGCAATGATATATTTTTAAATGAAAGTCATGTATCTCTTGTAAGCAGTACATGATTGTCTCCTTGAGCATAGACTCAGTGATAGATTTCCCTGTCCTTCCTTCCTTCCTTCCACCCACCCACCCACCCACAACACAGGAATTAAACATACCCTTTAGTAAAGTGGTACCCTGCACAGACATTGCCTTGTGTCTCCTCTTCAGTAGAGTGTTTAATGCACAACTCATTAATGCTTAGCATGCTCTTTCTCTGTTGCTGAAGAGTGAAAAATCCCAAGGAGTTGTGAGAAAAGGGTTAACCCTAGTTAGCAACCCATTCTTCTCTCTTTGGAGTGATATCATCCTGGGTCAGAGGCTTGCAGAAGCATTGAGCCAGAATGCTACTAGAAAAGAAGTTACTGCAGTTTGCCTTCCTCACTGAACATTTTGCAATGGTAATTAAAAAGCACGCAGCAGAACCCTGGATTCTGCAAATACGATGCCCCTCTAAAAAACTGTATGTTATTTCCCCTTTGGAAGTAACAGTAGAGCAGTGTCGTGGCTGATGGTTTAACATAATAACATAGCAGGAAACAAGAGCCTTTTTGTCCGTGGAAGTTCTCTTGTTTTCAAAATCCTGCCAATAGTACAAATAATCCAAAACCGTTAAGAACCTTTTTAGGTCAGTCTGGATGAAACAGCCAATTGTAGAGGTATCTAAGAAATCTATTTGTCACTGAACAAAAAACGGTATGTTACTCTAAACAAGAAGCCAATAATAAAATGATATTCATATTTGATGCCCTAGGAAATCTTGAGATAATACTGGTATTCATATGTCTATGATGAGCATGGATACTCAGCATTCTCGTGTGCCCGTATGTGGAAAAGGTCTTGGTTTATTGGTCATTCAAGACAAGAGATGGAAACCACACACACTGCTTTCTCATGACATCTTGGTAAGATATTTTAAAATCCCACAAGATTCCTCACTTCCTCTCCTCTCCTCCCACCACTTGACATTTCTGTAAATTGTGCAAAATGGTTTTGGTGTCCTTCCCTTTTGAGAAGTGAAGCATCCCTGTTGATGTGGATGCATGGAACAAGCACAGATTGTCTGTCTGATGGGAAAGAAAGACACAAGCAATCCATTCAGTGTTTCAGATTCTTCAATAAAGCAGCAGTCACGTAGTTCTGAACGATTTGCACAATGTGTGCAGTTGTGCAAAATGCACATTTTTTTTGCAAAAAAAGAGAAAGAAAGCGGGGGGGGGGGGAGAAACAATTTTTGTCCAAAAGTTATTTTTTTTGCAGAAAAGCTACCAGTTTTGTGTGCCAGGCATTGTTCTCACCAGTCTGAGAATGCTGTCAAGAGTGTATAGAACTTCCCACCCATTCCCAATGACAAGAAGAGGTATTATATAAGAGAAGAAAGTACGAGGATGAGGCAAGTGAGAGAGTTCACATCCTTTTTTGAGATCCATTAGCTGTACAAAAGACCTATTCTTGAAAACTGCCAGAAGTGGTTTATGGAACTACACGGAGGTGGCTGCCTGTGTATTTGGGTCACCTTTCATAGTCTGGTTGTGGGAACTCTTAAGAAGACTGCCTACATTTCAGAATTTAAGATAGCACTATTGCATAGCTTGAACTGGTCCAATTCAGTGGGTTGGAGCAGCTGGCTGTAGAGCCCGGGGCCAAGAGATTGAATCCCCACTATTTCACCTGGGAAAGGGACCGGCTGTAGCATGTGTGGCTGATGAAGTTACGTTTCCCACCGCTTGGGTGGCCTTGGTGAAGCTGCACAGCCTTGGAGCACCACCAGAAAGAGGGCCTGGTGAGCATAAAACACTTCTGAGTACTTTATACCTAGTAAGTTGTAAGTCAGACTTAATTTGAAGGAACAGTTATTATTCCATGCCTTGTTGCTGTTTATAACATAAATCATCTGGTGCCTAAGAGACCCCATAGTAGTAGATTGTCCTGTTGTACATTGTTGTTTCTTTAAAAACAAAACAAAATGAAGCCCAACGGGTGATGCAGAAACACTTAGAAGCAGGAATTAGGCCATGTGTAGAATTAGGGTGAAATATCAAATCGAATGGCAGCAGGAGAACAGGGTGGCGGTGGCTGGATTACCTTTTGTCAGTCAGAGTAATGTTTTTTTTGTGATGGTTAAGTTTCAGAGAAGGAAAGTTGTATTCTACTGTCTGCAGTTTACCTGAGAGCTTTTAGTCACTGTGGGACAATTTCTGAAATGGACTTCATTTTAATTACTGTATTCTGTTTTTGCTCTGATGGTCGTACACTGTTGCGTGCAGCAATATGAGTGGTTTGGGGAGACCTCTCCTCTGCTCTCATAATGCTAGAGACAACCGGTGGAACTGATTTGCAAGTCAGTTCAGGACATCTACAAGAGAGGGTGCAGCATATAATTAACATATGGAATTCGCTGAACTTATAATTAACGTATGGAATCTGCTACCACAATATGTAGTGATGGGCCTTAGCTCGCATGTCTTTTGAAAGGTATTTCAAGGAATTGATGCTTTTGAGTTGTGGTGCTGGAAGAGACTCTTTAGAGTCCCCTGGACTGCAAGGAGAACAAACCTATCCATTCTGAAGGAAATCAACCTTGAGTGCTCACTGGAAGGACAGATCCTGAAGCTGAGGCTCCAATACTTTGGCCACCTCATGAGAAGAGAAGACTCCCTGGAAAATACCCTGATGTTGGGAAAGTGTGAAGGCAAGAGGAGAAGGGGACGACAGACGAGATGGTTGGACAGTGTCATCCAAGCTACCAACATGAATTTGACCAAACTCTGGGAGGCAGTGGAAGACAAGAGGGCCTGGCGTGCTCGGGGTCACGAAGAGTCAGACACAACTTAACGACTAAGCAACAACAGTTCTTCCAGGAGAAATAATGAATGGGCCCTTTTATCTTTTGAATGTCCTGAGCTAGTCAACTGTAGTCAAATGCAAGGAACATTTGAAATCAACACCACTTACAGTTAACGCATGGAATTCACTGACACAAGATTTGTATTTCACTGAGAATTTCTTGGCTGTTTGGATGTGGTTGGGATCATGGCTGGCTTTGGGGGAAGGAAAGCCTATTCACCAAAAAAAGCAGAGTTCCCTCTGTTTTTTTGGTTGCCTAGGCAATCCAGGATCCCTGTGGTTAGTGCAGCTGCTTTTATGAGCAGAAGCCAAAGATACAACTCTGCAAACTGCGGAGTTCACCAAAGAGGAATATGTGGCTCCAGAGAAATATAAATGTAGCTTTGCCCTTCCAGTGCAAACTGCAGCTGTGTGTTGCCAGGCCAAGGGAAGAGATTTGGGAAAGGAATATACTATAGGGATAAGGGCTCCCCCTGCTCTGCTTGGTTTGAGCCCTGAGTATGTGTGCAGAATGAAGCAAACAGTCAGATTGCTTCTTCACCTCATCAAAAAGTACTTAGGACATCCAGGACTCACTCGGGCTAAGTGAGTACATGGGAAATGTGCCATGCCTCATAGGAGTTCCTTTGAAGACGGCAGGGGTCTTATGGAACCTGTAAAGCAAGTTTCTCCAGTATTTCAGTTAGGATTAATATAGTATGAAATGTGAGAGCACACTTAGATATTGTCTTTTTAATAAGGCTGGTTGAGCCTCTGCCTTTTTTTTTTTTTTTTGGAAGAGCTGTTGACTATTAAATGGCTAACTGGGGCTGGTCACAAGGATCACATCCCCCACCCCACTCCAATTACAGCAGCCTCACTGTCTGCTGGATCTGTTCCTTCAAAGTGTGGATTTCTCAGTTATAAAGCCAAAACAGCTTGGGTCCAGGCAATGCTCTTTATGAACCTGCTTGGGTGTTGAGATCATCAAGAGAAGCCCTTTTCTCAGTCCTGTCACCTTCACAGGTGCATTTGGTGGGGACATAGGGGAGGGTCTTCTCTGTTGCTGCTCCTAAAGTTGGCCCCGTCTGTACTGTCCTTCCCCAAGGAGGCAAAAGCTTTTCAGGCAAGCTTTCCCTCAGTAACTGGCTGCTTGCGTGGGGTTGTTAAACGGATTATTATATCTTACTGCTTTGAATGTGTTTTGGTGTTGCTTTTGTCTACTGTTTTTTAGTGCAGTAATCTTCTGACCTCCTGTCTTTCACTGCCTCCTGGAGTTGGGTTAAATTCATGTTGGTAGTTTCAGTGACACTGTCCAACCATCTCATCCTCTGTCATCTTCTCTTCTTGCCTTCACTCTTTCCCAACGTTAGGGTCTTTTCCAGGGAGTCTTCTCATGAGATGGCCAAAGTATTGGAGCCTCATCTTCAGGATCTGTCTTCCAGTCAGCACTCAGGGTTGATTTCCTTAAAAATGGATAGGTTTGTTCTCGTTGCAGTCCAGGGGACTCTCAAGAGTCTCCTCCAGCACCACAATTTGAAAGCATCAATTCTTTGGCCGTCAGCCTTCTTTATGGTCCATCTCTCACTTCCATACATTGCTACTGTAAAAACCATAGCTTTGACTATGCAGACCTTTGACGGCAAGGTGATGTCTCCCCTTTTTAAGATGCTGTGGAGGTTTGTCATCGGTTTCCTCCCAAGAAGCAGGCGTCTTTAAATTTTGTGGCTGCTGTCACCATCTGCAGTGATCATGGAGCCCAAGAAAGTAAAATCTGTCACTGCCTCCATATCTTCCCCTTCTATTTGCCAGGAGGGGATGGGACCAGTGGCCATGATCGTAGGGTTTTTTTGATGTTGAACTGCTAGCTTTAAATGCTGTCTTTTCAGGATGTAAGCCACCTTAGGTTCATTTTAAGGAGAAAATCAGCATAAAAACATTTTAAACAAACAACTTTCAGTTGCTGGAGAGGGAGAGGATTGACTAGAAGTATCTAGGTTTGTGTTTTTCAAGTACAATTCCCAGAGTTTGTTGGGGTGCACCCACATTTGTATATCTCTTCACTTCTAGTCGGTACTCTGTCAAAGTGTGTCGCCTAAATCACTCCACTTATTTGAACTAAAATAGGCCCCAGGCTGAATCAGTTGCGGAATGAATGAAGGCTTATGTAAATCCCCCCCCAATTCAATGGGTCTGTTCTAGCTCCAACTAGCAGTTGGCTTCAAGCCTCTGTCCTGCTTCCCCTGCCCTACTGCCAGTATTCCACTTAACAGTGGCCCCCACTGTGAACCAAAAGAGGCTGCAATTTCTTTCTTTCTTTTTTGACAGCAGCTGGTTTTATTTTCCCAAAATTTATCAACACCTAATGGCAACCAATTCTATCTGACTTTCATTTCTGCCCTTCCAAAATGTCTTATTTCCCTTCCTCATGGATCAAAAGGACAGTCTGTTGACATTAGTGAAATATATTTTTTCTTGGTATTTTGAGTGTGGAGGATTGGTCATGATAACAATCCTGATAGTATTCCTATGTTTGGGTGAGTACACTTCATATCTCCTGGGGATATATAACAAAGAAGATTTGTTATCAGATGTTTCATGGAAGCATCTAGTCAATGCCTCTGGAAAATGGTAGAAGACTAAACTAATTCTTCACTGGCTTCAGAAATTTCTTTTTGTGCCATGTTAAAACCCTACTGATCTTGTGTTTTCTTAAGCGGGCTTGGGTGTATCCCCTTAAAATGGGGGTTAAGACTCCAAGTTCTCCAGGCTGTAATGCCTATGGACATGTTTTGTGTCTTAGGCTGTTACCTTTTTCACAAGAATGTTCACAGTGAAGTCAGCCCAACAGGTGTTAAGATACTAAAAGTTTGTTCTTTGCGTGTTACGGAATTGGGTAGCCATGTTCTCTCAGGGGCCTCCCCGTCTTCTTCAGCGGAAGTCACCTGAATATTGTAACATCTGTACTGTAACAATATTGTGTTGTATTGGATTTTTTTTTGTGGCCTGAGTTAAATAACAAAGCTGTGAGGAGCTGAGTTGGTGTTATCCTCACTTTTGTCAAGAATGAGAAGTAGTCCACCCCTCCCTTCCACGAGATGCTGCAGTACAATCTCTCAGGTAACAGGCTACTAAGGTGTTTAAGAATTGTCTGCACCTGGGACTGTTTGATTTTCTTTTGCCTTTATGTCCATCAATGAAACTTGAAGATTATATTATGACAAATACCACCATTTTCTTCTTTCCATTTTACCCCTTCTTTCAGGGATGTGTATAAAAGAACACATGCACACATCTGCTCCAACTGACAGCCGAATGTGTCTGTGTGGCTGTTTGTTGTGTATTGCCACTAGTTTGTTATGGTGTTTCTGGAAAGCTGGAAACAGTGTTCATTATATTTATGGGGGTGTTTAATGAGTATTGGCATTACTGCTGGATCTGCTTTTGAGCTGTAGTGCTATCATCTGACTAGCTGTTAAGTAGCTGAGAAGTGGCTGCTCTTTCATCTTTGAGTGATCAGAAGGAAACTGTGAGGTATTTTTCTCAGTGTAACTATCTGAACTGGCAGCAAAAGCAGTTTGATATTTACTGAACACCAGCATGCAGCAATTGTGTGCTTTTACTCTTAAAAGTATCATGGAGTTCAACAGATGTGCCCCTCTACTATAGCTGGCAGCTAAATATGACTCTGTGGCAGATTTTTCTGCATCGTTACCAGTGGTCTGTTTGAATGCCTCGACAACATGAATGCTTCAAAGAAAGATTTTTCTAGGCAGCATCTGGCAATATGGTGCCCTCCATTGGCCTGCAGGTCCCATCAATCCTACCCAGCAAAGGTAGTCTCCAAGATTCATGGGAGTTGTAATCAACCCAATCAGGAAGAGCTCAGATTGAGGAAGGCATTTGTAAATAGATTCATTCCTGGTGAGAGATCTCATTAATCTCATGAATGATTTTTCAGTGTGGTGTTAGTATGATAAAGGTGTACAAGACTATCTATTGTAACAGAGCCAAGGATTTTGTGCAATGGTGGGTAAAGCATGTGGCAGAATTTGTGACTTTATGGCAGGTCCTCCTTCTATAGATGTTTATGGAGTCCACATGGTTCTTTAATGAATGAACAGTGCTTAAAACTGTTTGACAGTGGAACAGGCTAACTAAAAGGGTGGTGGACTCTCCTTTATAGGAAGTTCAGCATGAGAGATTTGGTGCCGATTTGTCAGTAATTCTTTGGCCATTGGCATGAGGTTGGATGGGATTATGTTTGGCCTTCATCCCAGCGCTGTGATTTGTGTTAAGGTAGATGCAGGTACGTGGATGTACAGAAAAATCAGGGAATTAAAAATGATTTATAAAGAAGAGGCAGGGAAATTAAAGATAGAGATGCAATAGCTGATGATATCAAGAGAGAGGTGTGAATTTATCCCATTTTTTTAAATCCGTGAAGGAGATGCATGTTCTCCCCCCCCGAGAGAGAAAGAGTGAGTGAGTGAGTGAGTGAGTGAGTGAGTCAGAGAGAGAGAGAGAGAGAGAGAGAGAGAGAGAAGGATGGGGGTGGGGTGGGGGAAAGGCTTTGAATCTAGGTTTCTGCATTCCTGTTCAGTATTCCAGCCATTACAACACAATACCTTTCTGTTGAAGCTTGGTCCTTGAAAGCGGGATGGGTTGGGGAAACTGAAGGAAGTGTAGAGGAAAGACTTACCAAATGATACAGCAGTGTGTTGTTTGAACAGGCCAATAATAATAATAATTATAAAAAAGAATACAAAAATGTTATGGCAGCTTAAAGACTAACTGCTATATTTTAATGTGAGCTTTTGTGGACAAATCCACTCCCTCAGCAATTGAAATAGTTTGAACAGCCTTTTCATATTAATTTCAAATGAAGACCAGTGCGAATCTTTGACTTCAGTCCATTAGTTTCCTATCCAGAACCTTGGTGTATTCCCCCTCGCCTCTATTAAGACTACAAGACAGCAGAACTGCAAATTTCTGTTATTGTTTTCAAAACACCATCAAATTTCTTTCTGTTTTTAAGGACATTTTCTTCTCATGGCTGTCTGCACAGGTGATATGATGATGTTAGTTTAAAACACAATCCTGTTTAAAGGATGACTTAGGTCCTTTTAAAGACAACTTGTCACACAGAGGGCTATGAAAAAAGCCTTCTCAATGCCAGCTTTCCAAGCAAATGCATAAAGCATTCTAAAGCACTGTTGAAAGATGTAATATTATTATAAGAGTGTGAGTAGTGGAGGGAAGGGTTTTTTTTTGACAGCTTCCTTGTTGAGAGCATAAGGTTGAATCTGGGCCAGTGGCTGTGTTGGTGGGGGATTCCGAAGGTATGAAGGTTCTAGGTGTCCAAAACCCCATTGGCTCTTCTGATCTTTCTGTTTCTTGTTGATTCCCAGGAACCATCGTTCTTTTAGAAGCACAATCTGTAGAGCACCATAGTATCTTTCTTTCTCTTTACAAATCAACAGCAGGAAGACTGGAGTGGCAAATGGGGCCACTACAGTGCCTTGAAACCCCTTCCTGGGCAGAGGAGGGGGACTTCAGGTGTGCTAATTTGGGTCTGGGTTCAATTCCCAGAATTCTTGGAGAATTCATGGAACTACAGTCCAAACAAAGCCCAAATGGGGATCCAGTATTTCCCTATGCAGGTGGAAGCCACAGTTGGTTAAAATGAGCAATCTGTACTTCAGAATGGCAAGCCAAGAAAGAGGTTGGGTAGAGCGTTATGGTGTGCAGGCATTCATTAAAATTCCAGACTTTGCTTTTAAGTTGACATTTAAGAAGCTGGGGCCATGACACTCTTGCGGGATTCTTGCTCCAGTTTCCTAGCTTTGTAGCATACAGAGATTCATTGAGCCAAAGAGAGGCTGACATCATAGTTCCACTCTGCAGGTGACATGGTGTGTGTGATAGATCCCTTACTTTGGAGAGGCAGCTGTTGCAAGAAAGGGGGAAGAGAACGGGGGTCAGACAGTTGGTTTCAAAGACTGTAAGGGCAATGAAAAATAATTTATGTTCCAGAGGTCCCTGACCACCTGCGATAACCAGTGGGTTCTCATAATTTGTCACTTTGACAGCATTCCTTGGTTAAATTTATGAGGCATCCTCTTTTGAAGGTTACTATTATTGATATTTATTCAATTTACACTACACCCATCGCTCGTAAAAGGTCAGGACAGGTAACAATCTAAAATCACAAATTATGCATATCTAAAATTATAAATAGCTAAAATTGCAAATGGCAATTAAAAGCTGTAGAAACAAACAGCAGTTCCAATAATAGTTGCATACTTACTTATTGCTCAAAACTATTTCCAAATAGATATTCTAATTGATGCCTAGAAGACATAAGTGTGGGAGAAAACCAGGTCTCTGATGAAAGGCACATAACCAGTATGCAGCCACTGAGCACCCTGTCATGTGTAATAGTTCTGAAAGGGCCACCTCATAAGAAACATCATAAGCACAGCTTCTGAAGCTGTCCTGAAAATCCTGGGTGAGTCGGTAGTAGATTGGGCAGTCCCCTTGATACTGATGTTTTGCAGGCAGCATCTTCGACAATATTGAGAACAGTGGCTTAAATTCGATTACTACTCCCAACTGGAGTTAACTCATTGCATTAATTTGATTTACACAAGTGTTGACTTACAAGCCAGCCATTGATTTGGTGTTCTAATTGGGCACTAGTGATTGGATTTAGGCCATTATTTTTCGGTTCTATATTGCATTCCTTGATGAGCAGTAGAACCAATGTGGTGTTGCTCTTTAATTCCATGCTGTACCTGTCTGGTACGATACTGGCAAAATACTGGATCAAAGAGTGTATAACAGGATCTCTGGGGGCCACATTTGTCCTTATCTTCCATCTGCCAGTTCATGATCTGAAATAATAAAAGGTGATGAAGGAAAGGGTGAAGCTTGATATTTGCTTGGGTATGAGCAGCAAGCACTGGTTCAAAACGACACCTCAGCAGATGCTCAGCATTTTGAGCAAAAAAGCAAAACCACTGTGGTAGTGCTTTCAACTCCTTTCTCATCAAAAAATAAAGCAACTGTCTCTAGAGTACATGTATTTCCATGGGCAGGCTTCTAGAGAAGGGGGTTCAAGGTGGTTAACAGTGGGTTGTTAGATTTTACCCACTCCGTGGCTAAAATCCCATTGTTCAGTTGTGCAAAAGGCATAACGTTTATTTATTTATTTTACTATTTATTTACAATATTTTTTTAGCCGCACCATTACCAGTGGCTTCTGGGCGGCGTGCAACATTAAAACTTTAAAACATTACAAACATTTTAAAAGTCAATATAAAATGTCATATATTAAAACAAATTTTTAAAACATTAAAAATTAATAAGTCCTGCTGCTCATGTGGCCAGCTAGGGAATACTGTTTAATTAAAATGCTGGCTGAACAGAAAGGTCTTTGCCTGGCGCCGAAAAGCCAAGCGTGTCGGAGCCATGCGGATCTCTACAGGGAGGGCATTCCAAAGTTGGGGGCAACAGCCATGAAGGCCCTGTTTCAACATGTCATCCCCCTCACCTCTTTCAGGGATGGCACCGTCAGAAGGGCCTCCTGGCCTGACCTTAGAGGATGGGCAGGCTCATATGGAAATGAATTAGTAAGAAATTTCACCAGCCGTTATCTGTTACATGCCAAGTTATGTGTGTTCTGTCCAAACATCCAGACCACATCTAATGACAGTCCGTGAGATACTTTACATACCCAGTACAAATTATACTCCTATTCTAGATTTCTTCTATATACGTAGACCCTGAAATGCGCATCTTGAAGAAACACTGGCAACACAACATGTAGCAGTCAAAGCTGCTGAGTGGAAACACCAGCCACCATTTTTCCTGGAGTTCAGTGGCTTCCCTGTGCCTGAGGGCTTTTAAGTAGCCTGTGATCACATGGATTTTCAAATCTGAGCCAGCTGCTTTCCTCCGTCATTCAAAGCAAGAAGATCTGCTGTTTCTTAATCAGATTTATGCCCCTCAGGCTGAATTTTTAGGTTTTTGAAAATGGCTGTTTTATCTACTTAATCCTCCGCTCCCAAATTTAAAAAGACGTGTTAAACAGAAGAACTTAATTGTGTGCTCCTTATATTTGCCAGGATATAAAGGCACATAGATTTTTTTTTGCATGTGCACATTTTTCAGAATTGTCTCTTCATCTTTCTAGAAGTCCAGGGTAGCTGCAAAGCTCATTATTTATTTATTTATTTATTTATTTGATTTATATCCCCCCCATCTGGTATATTCTGCCACTCTGGGTGGCTCAGCTCTAGTACCACTAGAGCTTAGCTCTAGTACCACATTTTAAACGAATCAATATTGATTTGTTTGAAATGTGGTACTAGAGGCGAGCTTTTGTGGATACCCTGAACTGCCAGAAAGACATACAAGTGGGTCTTGGTTCAAATGAAGCCTGAACTATCTCTGAAGGCAAAAATGTTGAAACTGTAGCTGCCCTACTTTGGAGGACAGCCACATCATGAGAAGATAGGATTCTCTGGAAAAGACAGTAAAGCTGTGGAAAAGTGGAAGGCAGGAAGAAATGAGAAAGACTAAAAATGAGATGGACTCAGTTTACGAGAGCTGTGTGGGGCGGTTGAGGACAGGACATTTTGGAGATCACTCTTTCATAGGGCCACCATACCTGAGAAGCGACTTGACAACACATTATTTATTTATTTTATTTTATTTATATCCCACCTATCTGGGTGGGAACAATTTTCTTAATATATAAGCCCTCCCCTCATATCCATAGAAGGGATGTGGTGGCACTGTGGGCTAAACCGCAGAAGCCTGTGCTGCAGGGTCAGAAGACCAGCAGTCGTAAGATCGCATCCATGCGACGGAGTGAGCTCCCGTCGCTTTGTCCCAGCTCCCACCAACCTAGCGGTTTGAAAGCATGCAAATGCAGTAGATAAATAGGGACCACCTCGGTGGGAAGGTAACAGCGTTCCGTGTCTAAGTCGCACTGGCCATGTGACCACGGAAGATTGTCTTCGGACAAAACGCTGCTTCTATGGCTTGGAAACGGGGATGAGCACCGCCCCCTAGAGTCGGACACGACTGGACAAAAATTGTCAAGGGGAACCTTTACCTTTACCTTTAAGTCCTCCCCTCATATCCATAGATTGAGGTAGGTCCAGAGGAAAAACTTTTTTCTAATTGGGAATATGTGTCAGGGAATCAGCTGGATAGATCGATCTGCACAGTTGATGCTCCACCATAATTGCTTCGTTCACACATCTGGGTGGTGCAGAACGAAGACAGTGAAAACGTGGTTGCTACGTTGCTATTGATTCTGCATCTCTTTTCCTGCTGCCCTGTGTCATATGAGGAAAAGGAACATTTTACTGTCTGGGGCTACTCCTTCCACCCCCCAGCTATCCTAGGTATTTCATCTGTAATGGTTGTTTGGATCTCAATCTCAAAGGAAAATCCCATGCAAATAAAAATAGGTTTGTTTACGGAAACCCTATATTTAAACATAAAACACACATTAATCATGCCCAGGAGGCAGACTGGCATATTTTTTAAAATTAGCTTGTTTAGTATGTGTGCTGAAGTCTTAAATGCATATTTTTTAAAAAGTTCTTTATATGCGTTCATAATGTATGTGGGTGGATAACATTTGATTGTTTTGGCAGGTGTGATGGGAAAGAGGTAGTACTTCAGGTTAGGCAGTGGGTGTATCAGGGCAGGTGAAAATACAACTGGAGGACAGAAGACAGATTGCCATGCTAGACAACTGTGGAAGTATTTTCTTTATTGAATACATTTTTGCTGCTAAGGAATTGCAATGAGAACTCATTGCTTTAATTAGCCATTTGTCAGAGATGGCCCTTATTCCATAACATGTCTTAGGTAAAATGGCAAGGGGAAACACAGGGGTTTTTATCATGGTTTTGAGTGGAATAGAAATGCACTGATGGCTGCAGTTAGGTATCCTTCAGTCTTGAAAAACTATGGTTACATGCTCTGTATGGAGGACATGGAATAGTGTGGCTGAGGAGGCCAATTCAAGAGTGACAATCCCTTCCACACTGAAGACAAATACAATCTGCACCCCGGGTCCATCTCCCTGATTTTGCTGCTTTCATGACTGCCTCTTTGCCTTGGCTTGCTGGACAAGGGTCTCTTCAAATTGGGAGAGGCCATAATGCACCGCCTGCCTCCAGGCTGAACACTCCAATGTCAAGGTTTCCCATCTGTTGAGGTCCATTCCTAAGGCCTTCAGGTCCCACTTGCAGATCTCCTTGCATCGCAGCTGTGGTCTCCCTCTGGGGCGATTTCGCTGCACTAATTCTCCATACAGGAGATCTTTTGCAATCCAACCATCAGCCATTCTCACTGATGGCTATTCCATCATCTTAACCACGCACACCTTATCCTGAGGTAGTATCTGTGAACTTCAGTGGAAATTGAGGATGTGGTGGTTTTCCGTATCTCAAAAGAACCTATGGGATTTATAGTTAGAAAGGAACACAGATGGTTTCTTATCCATTTTGAAGCATATGGATATAACGTATTCCATATCCTCTGTTATTCTTTGATCTGGCTTTTCCCCAGCTTGGAAATGTTTATGTTATCACTGACATGTTGCTGTTAATTTTTTGAAGAAGGTTAATTTATTTCTATTAAAGTATTAAGGATAGGTTCTCAGATTCATTTGTTAATTAAGTCATTACATTCTTAAATTAAATCCTCCTTAAAAATCCTCCTTAAAAATGGCGAGTTGCCTCACTAATGAGGCATAACCATCATTACTTAGAAATAATGTCCCTGGCATTTAATGATGGCTAAAATGAATTTAAAATTAATGACAATTTCAATGAATTTGGGGTGACAAGATTTGCTATCTCTACACTTGGCTTACATCCTCTGATCTCTCTTTGGTTCTGGCTTCTGGTTTGACTTCTTGATACGAGTGTTCTCATTTCCAACTGCGAAGTGCAGGAAAGCATGGGGTGGTCGTCTTGTTTCTTACAGAGTGTTGCGCTGAGATATTTTAATTACACACAAAAAGGAGAGGGTAGACCGTAAAAACTGGGGATTAATTTCCTCCGTGTTTATTATTTGGACACAAAGTTTTAAAAGAATAGCTTAATCTCTCTTTTGCATTGCCCCAACAGTGAGAGTTAGGTAATACAGACAGACTCTGCTTGTTTTAGGCTGAGCTGTGCAGTGGGAGAATGGGTTTAAAAGTCCGCCTAAGACTTTATGCTTTGAATTGTTATCATAACAGTGAGACGTCCCCAGGGATACTCCAGGGCTCAGTTAATAGTCTCTGTTTGCTTGTGACCTTCCATTTGGCAATGAACCAGATGCTTGTGTTAAATGGGCCAGTTAAACCAGCCTCGTTCTGTCACCCTATCTCAGAGCAATATCGTTTAGTGATCAAGGAAGCTTCTTATTCAGATCATTGAAGTGTGGATGTGTGAAATGGTGGATATTACTGTAGTAGTTCAACACCCTTTCCCTCAACGGGATCTTTTGCATTTAACACGGGCTACTGTCTGAAGCTAATGTACAAAAAATCTTGCTACTCTTTCTCTCTCTCCTCCTTCCTCCACAGTTTCTTTTTTTTTCATGGACGATTCCAAGTCCCTCTGTAATCTAAATCAATGCATTGACTTAAGGCAAACACAGACATTATTTGTGACATTGAAGCAAAGGCCTTTTTGGAAGGGGGCAGCATAGCCTTGTGTTCTGGCATCTGACGCCATCTGAGATAGAGTTCCACTTTAGTATTAAAAAAAAAAACAGATGTATGCTCACGATCAAATGAGTCAAGTTCACCAGTGTTACAAGTTCTGTGTTATTAGGCACTATTTGAGTAAGAAGAGTCATTTCATCTGGTGTATTCTGAGTAAAACAGCTATTCTTTTTTTAAAAAATCCCAAGATAAAATGAAATGCCAAACCAGTAGTTTCAGAAGTTGGATCTGCACGTTTCTGACTGTTAGCCAAGCAGGTTGAGGCTTATGGGAATTGAAATCTGGTGTCTTGAGTTTGGGAACCGTCACATTAAACCATCATTCAGTTGTATTGAGAATCAGCTTATGCTGTCTATCGGCTCACATGTTCCTTCCTGCCCTCTCCTCTATGGTGTTTGTCAGGATTAATTCAGAGTTTCTATTTTAGGTTAACATGATTTATTGTGTTGTCTGAATCCCAAAATGTGATTATTCTTAACTGTGCTTAGCAAAAACAAGGCAGGGTTATAAACTGTATTTTGAAACTGTTGATTGAAGTTGAAGTTTGTGTTATATCCCAGGAAAAACATAAGTGAGAAACAGTTAAAGTTTTACATGATATTGGACTAGAACTGCCAAAACCTCTATCCAATGCATTCAGTTATGAAAGATAGGTTTGTTGGTCAAGCAGACTGTGGACGACACATGTTCTGTACCCCTGCACTAAAAGAAGCCCACAGAACATTTATGCATAGCTAACAACTGGTCTACATAGTTGTCCCATCATTGACTAAATTGATTCTGTCTTCAAAAAAACCTCTGGTTTGTGAATGTGGGACATTGCTGCCATCTACATCATGCAACCACCAGGAAATGGACCAACACTGCCTTGCAAGGGTTGTCGTATCTGCATTGCCAGCAACAACAACAACAACAAAAAAAAAACAAAAAAAACCATGCCAAGCTTTACACAGCAAAGGCCAGCTTAAATGTTGAGGACATCAATATTAACAGTCAGGATGGACTACAGGATCCCCTCTTGTTACAAAGAGACACCAAGCAAGGGAAGGTCCCAGAAACCTGACTCCTTTTTTTCTTCCATATCTCCTCTAAACACAAAACAATCACACCTGTTTTTCAACAAGTTCTCTAGCTGTTAATTGCTTGGGGGCACTTGCAGACAAACACATACCTGATTGCTATAGGCTTTGAAGAAATCCTCATATTTATCCTTGCGATTCTATAAAACAAATGCATTAGCAGTTGGGTAGCTTGACCAGGAAAAAAGTTTAGCATTTTGATGTTCCCTTAAAGGTATCACGTGGAAAGAGGCAAATCAATGAAGCTTAAAAAGTGGGCCGCATTGATTCCTTCTCTTACACAGAATCTTAATTCATCTCTGCATCTGCAGTCTGCCTTACAGAGTGGTTGCAGTCAGCAGTCAGTTGCCCTGAGGCTCACTCCTCAGTAAACAGGCCTAGAATGGAGAGTTATGCTTTGTGGGCAGAAGTGACAAAGAATTCCATTTGGATCTGCCCACTTCATCATGGTCCCATAGAAGGCCTGAAGCTCCAGCAAAAACTGGTAGAATGCATCCCTGACTGAGAATTGAACCTTCAGATCATAAATGGCTTGCCTGCCCATAACAACCAGTGCCCTGGTTCCTGCCCATGTGTCCCTAAAAGTTGTTGGACTCCAGCTCTGTGAACTAGCTAGGATTCCAACAGCAACTGGGAAACTATTTTTAAGGACTTCCTGTGGGCTTCCCATGCATGAATGGCATGCTGGATCATGTAGGCTTATGGTCTGGTCCAGCACAGCTGTTTATTGCCCAGCTTCAGTCTGTTTGGTTGTTGTGGGTTTTTCGGGCTCTTAGGCTGAAGGTTATTCTTCCTAATGTTTCGCCAGTCTCTGTGGCCGGCATCTTCAGAGGACAGCACTCTGTGCTCTGGTGCAGTTTGTTTGGGAGTTGAGTATTTATGGCTGTGAGATCAGCTTTTGTCCTTTTCAGGAGATGGGTGATTATGGTGATCAGTGTGTTTTTGTTGTTGGTGTATTGACAGATAGTCTCTCCTCCTTATCACAACAATACACCCACAACAAAAACACACTGATCACCATAATCGCCCATCTCCTGAAAAGGACAAAAGCTGATCTCACAGCCATAAATACTCAACTTCCAAACAAACTGCACCAGAGCACAGAATGCTGTCCTCTGAAGATGCTTGCCACAGAGACTGGTGAAACGTTAGGAAGAACAACCTTCAGAACACAGCCTAAGAGCCCGAAAAACCCCACAACAACCATTAGATCCCGGCCGTGAAAGCCTTCGCGAATACATTCAGTCTGTTTGATTCAATCCTAAAGTAAAGCTCCTCTTCTCAATGACTTGTCTCAGCTAACTTAAGAGGTGAACTTGCGTGGAAACTAATTTAAAATATCTCTGTTAGGGGCAGCTTGATAAAGTTACTGCAGGCTTACCATTTTTCCTTTCTCATGAACGGGTTCAGCTCTCTTCATTTCCTTGATCCTGCAGCGAATGCGTGCCATCCCTACTGATCAAAATGGGGAACTGCAGCATGCCGGGATCTCTGATGATGACTGTCTTTGACTTCACAAAATAAACAGTGGGTTGTTTTTAATAAAACTGAGAACCTGGGAAAGGTATGAAGCCTGTCAGTATGTGGGGGGAAAATCTGCCTACTGGTCTGGTGTCATATGTTTTGTCTATCCATTTGAAAGTCTTTGGAGGGAGTTTACAAAGTAGAAACAGGCCAGAGTTTATTAAACTTCACACCCTATATATGGCCTTCAAGTATTCAGTTAAAAAGTGCTGAGCAAACTGCATGCCATATATGGAACTGATAACCACTTTTTGTTGTGACTTGTACCTAAGAAGCTGTGCTTATTTGTGTAATAATGAAAGTGTCCAGTGTTAAGACATCAGTGGAAGCTTGCTGATACCTTAAGAGAAAGTTTAACAAGGAAATATTTGCTGGTGACAAAAAAAGAGAACAGTTTTAACATCTTCCTGGTGGGGGTGGAAAGAAGATAAATTATGAATTGAAAAGGCATCCTTTTTAAAAAGTATATTTCCTATGCTGTAAAAAGGACCTCGGTCTGAGATATTTGCTAAAGTTTTAGAAGTTCTGGACTCATTTTTTTGGATTGTCTGTAGGAAGCGTCCACATCTAGATTGCCAAACAACAATCCCATCATCCACATCTAGTGAATATTCGAGTTGTAGTCCTAAATGTGTAGAGGGTGTCAGAGCATGGAAGGCTAACCTGAGGCACTTTGTAAATAGTTTTGACATTCAACTTTGATGATCAGGGTTTATGGCAGAACGGACAAATGGCCTTATGCCACCTTAAAGACTAATAGATCGTTTTTATCGTGAGCTCGCATAGACTACAGGCCACTTTTTAAGATGTGAAACCTTTTTAGCCTTTAGGTGACACATGGCTTCTCATTTTCTGCAGCAATCTACCATGGCTACCTTTTTGGAAGTTCTTGCAGGATTTAAGGTTGATATGTGCACAGTTTTGCTTGACCTCTTATCCCCAGAGAGCCATTAAGAGACCCAAGAGTAGGCCAATTTATTGCCTGTGGCCTATGGATTTGTGCTTTGGCTGACCTTTCTCAGTTCTTTTCATGTGAGAGTCTCCTCATTGCCAGAATTTAGTTTCAGGCTTTGAAGCCAGTTGGCAGTAAAAACAAAAAAACAAACAAACCAGCCAAACCAAAAAATGCAGATACACACATACAAAGTCCTCCATACCTCTTATTTATGTATAAAAACAGTTTTCAACCTTCCACTTACACTGTGCCCAATGTTGTTGGTTCCTTGTTAATAAACACACTATTTCAGTATGATATAACAGAAGAAAAGCAAGCAACCCCCCACCACAAAAACTGGTAAAAATTAGCAAGCATAATGTAATCAGAATATCAAGACAGAATTTCAGGAACCTGGCAGCTGGATATCTAGGAAGAAAGGATGTTAGTTGTGTAGCCATAGCTGAGCCACTCCCCAACTTGGATGTTAATGAGATGTAGAGGAAAGCCTCCTAGATCCATGTAGAATGATTTTGTTGGGGCTGATGCACCTCTTGACTAGGATTAAGGGAGTTGTGGGAAGCTTTAATCTGAAATGGGAGTAGTTGGCTAGCACTCTATGTCTCAGGTTATTGGTTGTTCTTACAGATGTTTTTATTTTATGTACAAGAAGCCATTGTGTTATATTAGTTAGCATTTGGACTAGGACTGAGCAGATCAGGGTTCGAACCCGCATTTGGCCATGCAAGTCACATGACTCTTATAATTTCTGAGTCTGATCTATCTCACCAAGTTATGATGAGAGTCAAATGGGGAAAAGGAAAAACATGCATGCTCTGTTGACCTCATTGAAGGAAAGGCAAGATACACATGTAGCAAATAAATACATATATTTCCTAGCAATGTTAGATAGTATCCTTGTAATATTGGTGCCCACTCCTGAATCTTTGAATACAGCCAGTATGGAAGCTCATTTAATTCATTGCATTTGATGCGTGTGTGGAATTCGATATCATAAGACAAAGGTGATTATCGTGTAACCGAGTGGCTTCAAAACAGGCTGTACAAAATTCACGGAGATAATAAGTATGTTCGTTCGTTCATTTAGTTGTTTAGTCGTGTCCGACCCTTCGTGACCCCATGGACCAGAGCATGCCAGGTCCTCCTATCTTCCACTGCCTCCCGGAGTTGGGTCAGATTCATGTTGGTTGCTTCGGTGACACTGTCCAACCATCTCATCCTCTGTCGTCCCTTTCTCCTCTTGCCTTCACACTTTCCCAAAACCAGGGTCTTTTCCACGGAGTCTTCTCTTCTCATGAGATGGCCAAAGTATTGGAGCCTCAGCTTCAGGATCTGTCTTTCCAGGGAGCACTCAGGGTTGATTTCCTTTAGAATTGATAGGTTTGTTCTCCTTGCAGTCCAGGGGACTCTCAAGAGCCTCTTCCAGCACCACAATTCAAAGGCATCAATAAGTATGAGGTGCTGGTATAGCTCAGTGGGTTGGAGCTTCTGAGCCAGAGGGTGTGAGTACAAATCCTCTCTGGACCTCTTAGGGGAGAGGCCAGCAGGATAACCTGAAGCATGTGTGTGGGTGACAGTTTTACATGCATGGCTCCCTGTACAGTTCCAGGCCACCACTAGAAGGGAGGCAACATTGAACCACCTCTGTGTACATTATATCTAGAAAACCATGGGACAGTTGCCATAAGTTGACTTAATAGTAAATAATTAGTGCTTATAAAGGTATGGATTACTTTTAGCTATGCTGGTCACGTAGGACTTCCCAGCAACTTCTCTAAATATTGGCTGTAAATCTCAAGATGTTCTGCATGTAGCTCTTGATTGGTTAATAGTGGTCATTGCAAAAAGAAGGGAGGAGGGGAATTAATTACATTGTGCTACTCCATCATTACTGGTTCTGTGGTCATTATTCTCTGTCTTCTTTGGCTATGAGCCAACAATTCTGAAGCCTGCAGTGCCTGGGACCTCGGAGAGATGTAAGTTGTTCCGTGTAGTAATTTCTTACCATTTTCACTTCTTAAAATTCTTCCTTAAAAATATCCAAATAGCAGAAGGTGACCACTTAAGATTATGCATAATGCCACTTGACTTCCCCACCCCCAACCCCATGATAAATTGCTAGAAAGTGTGCACTTCTTCCTACCCCTCAATCAGTTGTGCTGGTAAATTGAGCTCATAGGTTCAGTTTAATGATTTTATTAGGTTTGATTTGCAAACACACCTGCAGTCTTGGTTATGGACTCTCCTTGCATGTGGACAGCCTTTGTGCAATTAACGCCAGAAGGGGAGCGTGCGTGGCAGCATCCTCTTGTGAAAGGAAAATTCTGTGCTCATAAGAATCATTCACTAACTGTATTAATGATGATAGATGCTTTATTATGGTCAATGACCAATATACAAAACATACAGTATATACAAAAAATACACAACGTCCAAAAGGCATATACATATATACCTATACCTAAAATCTTGCTCTTACTATAACTAAAAGCTGGGTAAAAATCTACTGAGACCTTTCCTTCATGGATTTTAATTGCAGCTGCACAAAATTTTGCTACATTAAATAACATACTTGTATTTGCTTCTGACATTGCCCCCCTACCCTGGAATAAAGACGCGAGACCAGAATTATGGGTTAAACATGGGCCTCACTTTATTTAACAATCAACACGTAATGCCAATCCTTTGGCAAAAGGGGATCCTGCTGTAGTGCGGAATCAAGTTTAAGCACAGAGGTCTCCACGGATGCCCTAAGAAAGCAATGAGCAAGTCCCTGGCCCCAAGTTTTCGCTGTTGTAAAGACAGCTACAACCTGGCCAGTCAAAATTTGACCACCCCGGACCTCAAGCCACCCTCTCCTTGTTGACTGTTGGTCCAGGTGTGGCCCCAGTGCATCTTTCCCCCCAAGCACTGTAATCACACGATCCGCAATGCTGGGAGTTCAGATGAGCTATACATTACCTGAGACAACTATGGGACTCACCAAAAAACCTATTTTTTTCTGCACTACCTGCCTGTGTGACCTTAACTTCCACCTCAAAATTAGCCACACTCCTTTTCCAGTGTGGAATAGGTGAAAAATCCCCGCATCTAGCAGCCAATCAGAATACGGGTCAGAAATTCCTATCTGTACCCAAAGGCGACCAGATAAACTCACACTAGAATATAGGGCAGGTGGGTGGGTGCCAGTGAAGGAAGAGGAAGAGGAGAGAGGGGAACAGGGCCCCTTAAATAACCTTCTGTTCCCCCTCTCGCATGAAATGCTCTCGCGAGATTTAAGAGACCTTGCAATTTCCAGGAGGTAGGCAAAGACTAGCTGCGCCATTGAAGCGGCTCAACCAGTATGCCTGTGTTTTGCCCTGACAACAATAGAAGGGTATAATATGCCTCTCAGCAGCCAGAGAATAACTTTATATAAGGGTTAAGGTTGATGAATGATTTAGTGGTTAAGTTGTTTATCACCTCTTTTTTGAGTGAGATCAAAATTCCCTTCTTTCATCCTCACAACAGCCTTGTAAGGTAGATCAGCCTGAGAGGGAGTGACAAGCCCAGGATCATTCAGGGCTCAGAGGGGACTGGAATCTGTATTTCTCCAAGTTCTAGTTGAACACCCTGGTTGAATACACGACTGTCTTGCAGGACATTAGAGAGGACCTAAGATACTTCCACTGAGGTTAACTAGACTAGTATATGTGATAAGTAAAACCTGTATGGATGAGTTTCATGGGTACAGGCTGACCGTATGAGTGAGCTCTGATTTTTTAAAAAGTGAATGGATTTTTTTCTCCTGTACAAGAATAAATTCAGTGCTTATCTGCCAAGTGCTCCTCAGCATGTGTCTCTTCTAGCATGCCAGATAAATTGCGAGATTTCAAATGAAATTTTTGTCACACCCTGCTAACTATGTGAAAAAAAGAATTTTGCCACGAGCCACAAAGATTTCTCACAGGAATTTCTTTAAACTGGTTCGTCTACAAGGGTGCTGTCAATTATATGTATTTTTAGTTGTTTTCTTTAGTGGAGGTCTCCAAACATGTTTAAAGTTCCTTGCATAGAGAACACGGTGAAATTTGATTTTGACAAGGCAGACAGTGGATCCCTACATTACAGGTATTCTGCTACCTAAAGAACTCTTTACATTTCCGTGCAATTTTATCCCAATGAATTTTGCTGTGATTTCAGAACTTCTTGATATTCTCCTATAGCTGAGAATCCATAATTTAGAAACCATTGGTTCCTAACGTCTTGCCATTTAGGCACTTAAGCAGATCACTATCTTTTGAATGAAGCATGCATCTTTTATCATGCATCTTTATCAGTGCTGTGGAAGAATTATGTTACAATATACTAACTATAATTTCATGGGGTTTTCTCTTACCTTCTGGGTGGTGTAGTAATTAGACTGTTGCAGTGGTTTCTAAACTTCCTTGACCCACCGGCCACTGGCTGGGGCTCCCCCAATACAATACTTTGGGTGGGTGGGAAAGTGATCCTGCTTCTGAAGATTCTGTGGCTGGGTTTGGTGATGCCCTGGGGTGCTACGGCACACAGTTTGGGGGAAAAACAGGTTCTTTGCCCAACTGAGCCATTGCACTCATTGTCACTCCTTCAGTATGATCTACTTCACAGGTGTAAGGAGGAGGGGCTGGTGTAAGGAGGAGGGGCCATATGCTTTGTCTTTAGCTTTTTGGAGGACAACATAGACGTCTACGTTGGCTTGGGCACGTCGTGAGAATGGCTGATGGTCACATTCCAAAGGATCTCCTGTATGGAGAATTAGTGCAGGGAAATCGCCCCAGAGGGAGACCATAGCTGCGATACAAGGACATCTGCAAGCTGGATCTGAAGGCCTTAGGAATGAACCTCAACAGATGGGAAGCCCTGACCTCTGAGCGTTCAGCCTGGAGGCAGGCGTTGCATCACGGCCTCTCCCAATTTGAAGAGACCCTTGTCCAGCAGGCCGAGGCAAAGAGAAAGTCACAAAAACAGTAAAATCAGGGAGCTGGACAGGGGACAGATTGTATTTTGTCTTCAGCGTGGAAGGGATTGTCACTCTTCTCAGCCACACTAGACGCTGTTCCAAGTCACCCATGCAGAGCACGATATCATAGTCTCTCGAGATTGAAGGATGCCTACTACTACTACTTTGGAGGACAAATGCCATATAAAGGTCACTGAACAAGAATAACGGCAGTGATGATGATGGTGTAACTGTATTCACTTTCTCACAAGGCACAGCCCCCCCCAATTATACTAGCCACTGATCTTGGACACAATTACATCTGGTCTATCTATGCCTAGCCCAAGTTGTGGCTTCTTGAAAGGTCTACTAGGAAGCCTTTGTCAGATTAGTGTCTCTTATAACAACATTCATTGGCCTGAAAGGGGCCAAATCCTATTTAATTTGTGGGGTAGCCACAGCCAGTGGCCGGCGGGTTCCCAAACTTTGCATCTGAGATATAGTAGGATTTCACATCTCCAAAGTCCCAACCAGCGATGGTTTGAGAGTCTAGAAGTGACAGCCAACAAAATGTGGGACCCAAGGTTTAGAACCACCCATGTTGTCTCTCTCATATCTGTGCCCTGCGGTATCAATACTATCTCAACATCATGCAATGTTGCTTTGCAGCTGTATAAAAGAGTAGAATTCTCTTGGACCTCTTTACTTTCCTTGTTCATTTCTTTTCTGGTATCATGCCTATTAAATTGGAAGCAGCTATATTAAACTGTAAACCACACTGAGTGATGTTTGTACATAAATGTACTAAATATATGCATGGAAAGGCTTTGATGAGATCCATAGGGAGAGAGAAGTTTATATACCACCATGCACTAGCTTGGCTAGTCATGCTACTTATTAAACTATGCTGGCACTGTTTTTAAATCATTAAGGGGGAACTACTGTTCGTACCAATGTTAGAGCACATTTCTGCAAGAGAGGGTATCGCTCTGCAGCCAGTTGTTGCTCTGTTGCTTTAACCAGCACCTGTGTTGATCTTGCAGTTGCATGCCACAATGTCAGCTTCTCAAAGGATGGAAACAGATAGACATTGGTTAAAAATACCCAATGCTGGAGCAATATGAACACTGAAAGCTGTAGTCTCAAGCTAGGCAAAGTGGCTCAAGCTTTCGTAGTTAGATTTGGCTCTGCCTGTGGTTGATGCCGGTAATAAGAGTGGTTGATGCCGGTAATAAGAGCTGTCTTTAACTGGTACCAAAAGGTCATTGGACGTTTCTGGACATTATTGCTACTTTGTCCAACCATACTTTGGTTGTGTATTTCTGTAGGACACTGGAGAGGTAAATATGATACTTCTATCCCTTTATGTTGTACAGTGGTGCCTTGCTTGACGACATTAATCCGTTCCAGCAAAATCGCTGTAGAGTGAAATTGTCGTCAAACGAGGGAAAAAACCTATTGAAACACATTGAAAACCGCTCAATGCGATCCAATGGGCTAAATACCTAATCGCCCAGCGAAGATCCTCCATAGGGCAGCCATTTTCCGGTGCCTCTCTTGCGAAAAATCCATCCTAAAAACAGCGGGGAGCCATTTTGCACAGCAGGCAGCCATTTTGAGAGCCGCCGATCAGCTGTTTTCAGACCATGGTTAAGCGATAAATCGGTTCCCGAAGCAGGGAAACGATCATCATTAAGCACATTTTACCCATTAAAACATCATTGTCAAGCGGATTCGTCGTTTAATGAGGTAATCGTTAAGTGAGGCACCACTGTATTCTTGTCACTCTCCTCATGTTGACGTTGAGATTTTGTAGTGGGGAAGCTCTTCTGTGTTTCTGCCTTGTCTAGAAGCAATTGGGCTAGAAACATCAGAAGGAAATGTTCTTGTCATCAGGATTTGAAGGGGAAAAAACCCTACAGAAAAGATCATTTCTTGCTTGGTTACTAGTCTGTGAGAGATAGTGGCCTTTGCCAGCCAAATGAAATTAAGCAACTAGAATTGTGTCTTCTCCCTGTTGAAATGACATCCAGGAACAGCTAGTTAATTGACCATGACTGTAATTTCAACCAAGTGGATTGGGACTGTATCTTCAGGCTGGTGGTGGTTGAAACAGCTTAATGACCCATCCATGTACCAGAAAACGAATAGACACTATTTTTTTTCATGAGCACTGAGATGGGATCTTAATGCAATTTGAGAGTTTAGAAAATAAGTCAGTATTGCTGGAAAGTGTTCCATGGAGGGAGGAATTAACATAATTTTCCACTACATAAATTCTACTTTGTATTCAGAAGCTATCATTTAAAAAGAAAAAGCAAGACGGCTACATTTTTGTATAGATGTCATTGGTCACGTGGGAAAGTGTACCTAATGCGGATGGGAAAATAGGATTACGGAAATCAAAGAGAGTCTTTGTATTCTGATATAGCTGTTCCCACTAGATGTTGCTGTCAGGTTTTGTTTAGGCAACCCATCTAAGGAGTCCTGGGATTTTTGGGATTTGAAGTCTGATGGGATGTTGACAGCTCAGTGTTTCAGAGCCTTAGCGCACACCCTGGAACTGCAACAGAGGGTTCTTAAAGCAAAGTGTGCTGCTTATATTCTCTCCCGTAGCCCTTAAAGCACTCACGGAATGGTTTGAAATTTTTAATTACAGTGGACCCTCGACTTACAGACGGCTCGACTTACAGACTTTTCGAGTTACAGACTTCTCTGGCTGCAAAATTTAGATTCGACTTGCAGCCGGAGAATTGACCTACAGACCAGAAAAAAAACAAAATGGAACAAAAATAGAATAAAAACTGCCAGTTGGGATTAATCAGTTTTCAATGCATTGTAGGTCAATGGAGATTCGACCTACAGACTTTTCAACTTACAGCCATCGTTCCAATACGGATTAATTCCTGAAGTAGAGGGTCCACTGTATGCAGGCTACACATACACCTCCCCAACCACTGTGAGCTGGGTACTCAATTCACCAAACTTTGGAGGCTGGAAGGCCAAGTCAACCTTGAACTGCCTCCCTGAACTCCTTAAAAGGGACTGTCCAGTGCCCCTTTTCGATCTCAAGATTAATTCTGCCCAACTTTTTAGGACCTCATTTGAGCACCTTGAAGTTATTTCATTCTAGTCTTTCACAGTCTTTGAATTCTACTTCACAGAATGTACAGAGATCAGTGGCTGCCATGAGGAGCTCCCTTCTGAAATAGCAGTGGACAAACCTGGGAAAGAAGCCGCATTGTTTTGTTTTGAAAATGTTGTGTGGAGGCATGGAGGAACTTAAGGGCAGAAGCCAGTGCGTCAGGCTTCCTCTGGCTGAAGGGTCGTTGTGCATTTCTTTGTGCACCATCCTCATCAAATCAGAGCTGATCGAAGGCAAACTGCGGCATAGTAAAAGCAATTGCAGAGTACAAACAATTCATGCACAGTGCAGCAAATTCATGCATACCCTGAAATTGCCAAAGAAAGCCTTGAATCAGCATTGATCACTGTTGTGCAGGCAGAACTGTGCAACAGGTTCTCAGCCGAGAAGAGATTTTGGAAGAGATTTTAAAGTCAGTTTTAAGGTGAGAGAAATTCGGCCTTAGGAGGAGAGGGGGATTGAAAGTGGATTAAGCAAATCCCTGCTCTCAGAAGACAAAAGAAAAAAGGAATGGGGTGGGGGTAGAGATGAGGCAACACCAAACTTACGCACCAGTTTTTCAAGTTATCTTTGTTGTACAAGTTAAATATATGGGGAGGTCTCTGCTTCAGGTGTTATTTCTTTATTGGCAATGATTTCTGACTCTCAGAGTAACAGTACGGTAGAAGGAAAAAATATTCCCTTTTTTCATGACATTATACTTCTGAATCGAGTAAAGCTTCTGATAACTAGGAGTGAGTGGATTCTTTGTATGTTTATTTCTATATTTGCTTGGGGAAAGGGCTGTAAGTTTCATTCAGTTTGGAAGTAATTCCTGGACTCAACATTCTTCCACTGATCATGTTTTGTGCACCAAGGTCTACTTGAAAGATCCTGTGCTCCGAGTAGATCAGTCCTTGGAAAATCTAACCAGATGCCTCAGTCCTGCAGCTTGTCCACCAGGAATGTTGGCAAGTCTTTGAGTCCAACTCTCAAGTCTGAGTCCAAGTCCTTCCTACCAAGTCCCAAGTCCCCATCAAAAACTTTTCTCCCCAGAAAAAAAGGGTGTGGGTTGGGAGGGGGTTGAGTCACAAGTCAAGTCTGAGTCATTGGGTCGAGTCCGAGTTGCCAGTTTGACTTAAGTCTTCCTTAAAAGCGAGTCCCGTTACTCAAGTCCCTATCCCTGTTGGTCCAATCTGGTATCTTTGAAGGGCAGTAGAAAATATTTTAAGTAAAGTAAGAAACTTGAGAAAAGGGACGTGGTGGCGCTGCGGGCTAAACCGCAGAAGCCTGTGCTGCAGGGTCAGAAGACCAAGCAGTCGTATGATCGAATCCACGTGACAGAGTGATCTCCCGTCACTTGTCCCAGCTCCCACCAACCTAGCGGTTCGAAAGCATGCAAATGCAAGTAGATAAATAGGGACCACCTCGGTGGGAAGGTAACAGTGTTCCGTGTCTAAGTCGCACTGGCCATGTGACCACAGAAGATTGTCTTTGGACAAAACGCTGGCTATATGGCTTGGAAACGGGGATGAGCACCGCCCCCTAGAGTCGAACACGACTGGACAAAAATTGTCAAGGGGAACCTTTACCTTTACCTTTAAGAGACTTGAGAAGGAATATTCTAGTATTAAAGGGATTCTTGTTTGTCTACAATTGGGCAAGGGATTATTGGAAACAATTACAGCAAATATTAGGGAGGTTCACGTGTTTTTAAATAAAATTATATAAAAAGCAGTAAAAGGTGACCTAGAATAAAACCAGTGGAAGGGAAGCTGTGGCCAGTATAGGAAGGGGGAAACCCAATATTGCCCTTTTCTTCTTCTTAAAAAGTGTTCATGTTCTTTTGTAACTTGCTAGAAAGGTCATAATTTTCCATGCATGCTTGTGTAGTATAAAAGGGAACAGCCAAAAACAGCATTTAGGTTGTTTTTTTAAGGTGGGAAAAAGTATTTTTCTCATCATATAAGTTAGATTCCAATTTCTTTAGTCCAACAGCCAAGGAGCCACAAACAGCAGAGGTTAAATTACATCTCATTCACAAAACAGGCCTGCCAGAATTTCAGTTAAAGAAATGTTTGCAGCAAACAAAATCTTAGCAGCCGGGAGGCTTCAAAACAAGGAAATCACACCAGATGCAGGCAGAACCTTTTAAGTAATCACATCACAGAGGCTTCTATCTGATTTCTCAACAGAGGGCCAGACCTGTAAGATGATGAAATAAGTGACAGATGGAATGGGTTCATAAGTATCATGTCCCCTGTGATCTTAATTGGAGTAGCTGGGAATGGACCATATTGAGGAGGTTTGCATGAATCCTTTACTCTGTCTCTGTGGGGGGAGGTTGGGTAACACTATTAAGTTCTATGGAGCTGTTTGTTTACTTAGATATCTATTGATAACAACAAAAGGCTACAATTTGTGCACCCAAGTCCTCGGCAACAGCTCCAATACAGAGGTTTCTTGTAGAATTGCAAAGTTCAGGTGTCCTTTTAGATTTCAAATTTAGGCAAAAATCCCAGGTATCTTCCTAAACTGGCTTGGGTATTCATAACGTGGAGGAATCAGCTCCATAGGCAGTGTCTTCAAAACCCTAGAATAAAATATCAGTTCAGTTGCATATATGTGATCTCCCTTTGAGGATTCAGCCCAGAATGAATATATGGGAATAATACTTAGACCAAGTTAGCAAGTCCCTGAGCAGTCTTAAGTGCCAACCGCAACTCTCGCCTTTTCAGTTCTCCCACTCTTCCTGATTCAAATCTCTTACTCACAGCCGTGTTCTTATTCTCACCCTTTTGGGCAGAACCAATACTTCATAGGGATTACAGTCCTAAGGCCAGTGTGGCATATAAATATATGTCAAAAGGTGACTCTGTTAATTCCCTAGTACTTCGTGCAGATGTCATTATTGCTTCTTCGTGGAAATAAAACCCTGGAAATGTTGTTCCTCACATTTCCCTATACAAGCTTGCTTCCCAGTTGCTTTCTTTCATCCCTGCTTTAATGGCATACTGATATGCAGTGGCTTTGACTTAAGCTATCTGAAGGACTATGTTTACCGCTTTGAGCAAGCCCAGCTGCTGAGACCTGCAGAGGGGGTAAATCTCTTAGTCTCACAACTCAAGAGAGGTCTTTCAGTATCTGTTTTTCAAATTTCTTCTGAGGAAGGCTAGGGTGGCATCTCCCCTCTTGTCCTTCTGCTTATTTCGGTTGGCTTGTGATTACTGCCTAGCTGTTGACTAAGATTCTTGTAATGAATTGATGCTTTTCAGTGACATGATTTTAAATTGCATTTTAATCCAATAGCATTTTGGAACTATAACTTGTTTGCATGTGCTTTAGTATCATATAGTGATACTAAAGTATCATATAGTGATACCCTGTCTTTATTTTGCATCTTTGTCTGCATCCATGTATGTATATATGTGAGTGTGTGTGTCTCTGTAAGTAGTTATTCCATGTGATCAGGTAGCTTCCAATTTACAGTGACCCTAATGGATTGTTGAGGCATGTGAGATGTTCATGGAGTGGTTGCCCTACTCCCAGTTTCTATAGCCAGGTGGGGATTTGAACCCATGTCCTAGTTCAAGACACTGTCCACTAAAACATACTAGATTTACTATACCTTCCTCTGCTCAGAATCTCAGATCTGGGAGAATAGCAGGATGTAAACCAAACAGCAGCAGCAGCAGCAGCAGCAGCAGCAGCAATAATAATAATAATAATAATAATAATAATAATAATAATAATAATAATAATAATAATAATAATAATAATAATAATAATAATAATAATAATAATAATAATAATAAAAAATGTTGAAATATCTCCTGTTCTGACATGCCTTTGGTGTACAGAAGAACTTGCTTATTTTTAATCTATGCATGGGTTTCCTGATGCAGTGCTTGCTTCCCCCCCCCTTTTTTTTTGTAATTCTGTTTAGACCTGCGTGGACTGTCTCATAAATTGATGATTTAGCTCCCAGTTGGCAGGACAGAAAAGTCAGGGTATAAATATTTTAATAATAATGTGCGCATGCTTAGTCTTGTTTTTAGTTTCAGGACTTTCCCTTGGGGGTAAGTAAGTCTATACATAAAAGACATGAATGTATCAATAGGACACTAGCCATGTAGTGGAGCCAGAGGTCAGCAGAACTATAGCCCTGGGACTTGCTGGTCAGTGTCAACTATGATATCATCCATTCCACTCCAGCTTCCATGTTCCCTCTGAGCTTAGCTGCCCCTGCTCACATTAGCTGGAATTTTTTTATTTTTATTTTTGAAAATATATATTGTTGCAAGCTATCCCTGTTCTAGTGGAAAGTATCTGAGATCGTTTTGGTCTTGAACGAGCTATTAAGAGCTGTTCGCTTTGCAAAAGATGTGTCCTTTTTAAAAACATGGACATCTGGACGTTTTTATGGGTGGACATTTTTACTGTGAGGACTGTCCTGACCAACAGCTGCCCTTTACCGCTATTTACTACTCCACTCTGAAGGAACTTTCTGCCATGGTGTTTTCTTATTTTTAATTTGGATGACCACCCAACCTTGCCATTTAAATCTAGGCACGTGTGTGTTCCCAATTCAGAATTCTGCCACCTTGTTCTGCATAATGTATCAGGTGTTTCTTAATCTTTTGGTTTACCAGACTCCCAGCTCCCTCTGATCACCTGGCATGTTGTAAAGTGTCTAAAGCTCTTTTCAGTGGGGAAAAAAAATCAGAAAAGGAGTTAATGAGTATTTATAAACTTGGCTGTCGAGAGAGAGGAGCACATCTGATACAGACGTCAGACAGCCGAGTGGCTTTTGTTTATGGAAGGAAGGGTTGCAGCTTCGGGAGGCATGAACCTTTTGCTGCTGTTCAAAGAGTGCTCTCTGGTGGCCTTCCTACAGGCAGTTCCCCGACACACTGAAGAACAGTGTCATCCTTTTAATTTCTCTTTTTGGCGTACGTTTGTCAGCAAGGTGGACTTGATTTAAATTAAACCCGTGAAGTTCACAATTGTAATCACAATTTAAATTTTTAAATTGGCTTTTTAAAGGATGTAAATTTTAAAATAACACCCAGTTAGTGTGATTTAATTTGTGAATTAAATTGTGATTTAAATCAATTTGATTTTTTTTTAAAAAAAGCATTGAGTTGTATCCATCTCGATTGTCAGTGAATTAATAATGGTCACTAACATTAAAATGTATGAGTTGGGGCTGTTAAAGCAGTGGATTTAAAAATAAAACACCAACCTCTGAAATTTGCAAAGGGACAGAAACCTCATTGCTTGGGAAGAGTCTGGAATCTTTCTTTTGTTATCTCAGGACATTTTAAGTTGCATCAAAATATTCCATGTAGTAGGCATCCTTCAGTCTCGAGAGACTATAGTATCGTGCTCTGTATGGAGGACTTGGAACAGCATCTAGTGTGGCTGAGAAGGCCAATTTGAGAGTGACAATCTCTTCCACACTGAAGACAAATCCAGTCTGTCCCCTGTCCAGCTCCCTGCTTTTGCTGCTTTTGTGACTTCCTCTTTGCCTCGGCCTGCTGGACAAGGGTCTCTTCAAATTGGGAGAGGCTGTGATGCAATGCCTGCCTCCAGGCTGAATGGTCAGATGTCAGAGTTTCCCATCTGTTGAGGTCTGTTCCTAAGGCCTTCAGATCCCGCTTGCAGATATCCTTGTATCGCAGCCGAGGTCTCCCTCTGGGGCGATTTCGCTGCACTAATTCTCCATACAGGAGATCCTTTGGAATCCAACCATCAGCTATTCTCACGATGTGCCCAAGCCAACGTAGACGTCGCTGTTTCAGTAATGTATGCATGCTGAAAATTCCAGCTCGTTCTAGGACTACTCTATTTGGAACTTTGTCCTGCAAGGTGATACCAAAAATCCTTTGGAGGCAACGCATATGGAAGATGTTCAGCTTCCTCTCCTGCCGTGCACAAAGGGTCCAGGACTTGCTGCAGTATAGGAGTGTGCTCAGGACACAGGCTCTGTAGACCTGGATCTTGGTATGTGCCATCAGCTTCTTATTGAGCCATACTCTCTTTGTGAGTCTAGAGAACATGGTAGCTGCTTTGCCAATGCAACAAAAGTGAGCTTGAGTGTTGTCGCAGTTGTCTCCTCTGCCAGTGTCACCTTCAGCCACTGCTGCCGCCCAGTAGCTCCCCCCTCTGTCGTCACTGGAACTAGCCATTCTCTTCTGTTGATGTGACCGTTACTCTTGAAGAGGGTGAATCTGGTGTCTCAACTATGACCTTTCTGCCTTGAGTGACTCTGCTAGGAATCCAGGCCCGTCATGGAGTCTGGCCTCCTGATGGCAGTGTTCTCAGCTTCACTGGTTAACTGTGGGTTCCTTAGCTATGCTTAATGAGAAACTCATTTAAATCACAATTTATTGGTTTGTGGTCACTTCTTGGCTATGTTTGTAGCATGGCCCGGTCCTTGACTGTCGGCTTTTTCTTTCCCTTTTGCATCACATCTTCCAAGGATTTTTGTTAGCATCAGTTGTCAGACATGGCTGAAATCACAGAGGGGTCGACTCACTAAATCCCTATTGATTCCATGGGCCTACTCCATTGCAATTTACTATGCTGAGCAACCAGACTTCAGCCAATGATGTCAATAGTTTACTTTGTGTTGAGCACATTGCTTTGAGCTCATTTAATTTAAATATCATCCCAAAGTGTTTTGAGTCACAGAGGAAGAAATTAATATGCAATAAATCCAACAAAGAGCCCTATGACACCTTAAAGACTAACTCAGTTATTAGAGCAGGAATTTGTGTGGATTAATTGTGCTACGGAAGAGATTATTTCTGTATAGATGGCAAAACATTTATTTATACTAGGAGGAGCAAATTCTAAAGCTGCTAAAGGCCTTTATGTGTCATGGTGCTTTTGCTGTGTCATTAGCTAAAAGTCTGTTCATTTCTTTTGTCTCTGACTTGCGTAATGTGTGTTGTTTCAGTCACTTCCAAAGTGCTATCAAAGAGAAAATATAACTGGGTGTAAGCAGGAAATAAGAGACTTCACTTGTTCTGACTTGTGGGATGAAGCTAAGTGATCATATCATTGTGCTGTTTGTCTGGTTTCCTAATTAAACTGACCAGTCTTCTGATGTGCAATAGATGCTGAATATAAAGCAGCCAGTACAGATCCTAAAATTAGTGTTTCCCAGTTTATTAGGATGAAAACCCCATGTTATTTCAGAGATCCATGCACATTCCAGGAACAGCTCTATCTGAAATTATTGAAGAAGTTACATGTAACTTCAGCAAGGAAGAATTGTGTACATGGGAAAAGATCTATGTCTTAGATTCCATAATATGGTTTCATGGGTAAAGTCTGAACTAGAAATGGCGAAGCCCAGTTTGAATCTGGCATCTGTTGTGACATCAGGATGTGGCTTAAGAGAGATCTTTCTTCAGTATCTTCCACATCTGGTCTGTAAATTCTCTCTGTGTGTGTTGCTTCCATAATAACAGTTCTTGTTTTGAAGAGTGCTTGGCAGTTGAGAAGTAACTAGGGGAATTTTTTTAAAAAAAGTCTTGAACAGAATGGAAAGTTTAAATAAAGGGAGGGATGGCATTTTGTATTAAGTGAAGGGATTCTGCTTGTAACATTAGCTGCTGTCAAACTTGTTTCTGGGTGTTTCTTGCCCTGCCTAGTCTTGCTGACATATTGTTTTGTGTCTGGTGTCTTGCTGAACAGGAAGAGTCAGGAAAAGCTTGCCTCCAGCTTTGGCAAAGCGATGCCGGTGGATTTTTCTGATTGTAACATATAAATAAAGTCATCCTTTATTTGGATGGTCCGTTCAAAAGAGAAGCAATACCTCTGAAAAGTTGCAAAACCTTAGACAGCAACGCAGTGTTGTTCCATGCCAGCACGGCTGAATGTTTGGTTTTGTTATGATGAGGAAGTTGGCTTCAAAATTCTGTACTTATAAAAGGGGTGAAGAACATGTGGCTTTCCAGATGTTGAGCTGCTAGTTCCCATCTGCTGTAGCCAACTTAGCCAGCTCTTAAGAGCATAAGCTTTTAGTCCACTTCTTGTTATCTTTGGCATGGTTGTTTAGGCCAAGATGATGGATCTTCGTAGCAAGTGGTATGAAGCTCCATCACCTTTGGTTTGTCAGCATCACCTGATTTCCAGTACCTGAAAGTGTGTGGCTTGTACTTCTTTCATCCAGTATGATATGCTTGTTTTCCTCTACTGCTGTATTTCTTAACAGAGGTGTTCCTAGACTGCAATTCCCGGAGGTCTTCACCACCTGCCGTGCTGTCTGAGATTTCTGGGGGTTGCAATCCGAGTTGGGAACCACTGCTCTACTGCAACAAGGAGCTTCTGCTTTTGCTCCGAGCTCAGTGGAAGGGGAGCCCACTGCTTTCCTCTTAAGGACCCGGTGGTAGCATTTCAAGAAAAATGGGGAACCCTCTTAGCGCTCCAGGGCTCTTTGTATCCGGTCTTGCTTTCTGAGTGTTGTGAGCATGTGCCTGTGTAAGACAATAGTGATCTGCAGCAAATAATCTATACTTTGCTGCATGTGCAAGAGGACACATCGAAGGGACAGTTTTTCCTCTTCTCCTCTCTTGGATTCTCCTATAACAGTGTTACACCCACATTGAATGAGTGATTTTCCAGTCTACCCGGCTGGTGATACCAGCCTCTCAGTTTTCTTTCCACGCTGCCTAGCATTTTATTGTTGCCTAAGAGGGAAAGGAGGGACCTTTTGATTGTGTGGGGAAAATGATCACTATTGCTGGTTCCCCCCCCCTTCTTCTTCCCACTCCTCATCAGCAGTGAAAATTTGGACTGAAGTTAGCAGTGTCTGGCAGTAACCTTGGAATATTAGTTTTAGAGAATGTGTTGGCTAGGGTAAATCTATATCATTGTTTACAGAAGCCAGCCCTGTGATAGAATGCTGACCAAGGATGGTGTTCTGTTTGAAGGACTTTGCTGTCCAGGTTTAATAAAAAGATAAAGAAGTTAAAAAATGGAGAATGGGCAGAGTGTGAGAGTTGCCCCTCCACGGTTAGCACCTAGACAAGCAGACTGAACAAACGTAAAAACAGGGTGGGTTTAATTTAAACCAACTTGATTTAAAGCACAATTTAGATTTTTTAAAAAAAATGAAGATTTTTTGATGATTTAATTTTTTAAAAAAATGATGTTTCTATTTAAATTATGATTTAAATCATGATAATCTAAATCAATTAAATTTTTTAAAAAAATCATTGAATTTAATCCACCCTGCACGCAAGTTCGCCAGGTCTCAATTTCCCCCCTCTGTGACAAAGTGTCTTGCATTTCCACTTGCATGAATTTCAAGTGTGCCTCAATCGATATTTTTAAATTTGCATCAGTGTATATAAATTAAAATTAGAGAAAATTGCAGATTAAGATTTTATGAACATTCCTCTCTCTCTCTCTCTCTCTCCCTCCCAAAATGTATCTCCTTTCTCTTTGGTAACATGCTAGAGACTGACCTAGTATCATGACTTGTTCTTAAGTCTTTTAGTCTGGAGGAAACAGACTTTGAGTTGACCAGGATTGGATGCTGAATATGAAATAGATGCTCAGAAGGATCAACCAGTTACCAAGGCTTTTTTTAATGCAGGATCATATGGATTGGTGCTTGGGATTGTTTCCAAAATACCTGCATGCTGTGTGCATTTCTCTCTCTCTGCCTGTGGTGTACCCCTAAAACACATCATTTCATCTCAATGTACTTATGCCGTGAAATTGGTTAAACCTTTCTTTTCCATTCCTCAGTTTTTCTGTAAGTGGCATCTGATGAGATGTGCTATAGATCTCGATAGTTAATGCCTTAAAAAGAACTTTGGAGTGACATAAGAAACACATGTCCTGCTGAAAGTCTTTTGCATCTTCAAGTGGGAACATCGCAGAGCTTATGATGTGATACCATAAAAGAAAGACGTTAGTGGGAAACAGATGAACAACTTATTTAGTGCCTAAAGGGAAAGGATCTCAAAAGTTACAGGTTTTATGAAACATTGAACACAAGAGTCTGCCAAGTGCATAGGATCAGGTGCCACTAAAAACTGGGAAACCCAGTCTAAGGTACTAGAATCCAGGAATTTAAGTTGGGAAATCCGTCTGCATGCACATTCCTGTGTTTCTTGCTGTTACTGCTTCAGAGATCTTTCAGGAGAAACAAACCATCTGAAATATTTATAACTATCTAATTTGCAGTCGGAGAGAAAGAATCTCTGAGTTAAAGTTTATTTGACATGGTTGACAGAAACATCCAGCAAATGCATTACTAAAAAGGAATGATCAATAAGACCCAGCAGGGACTCTGGGAGTTCTGATTTCAAGATATAACTCACTGACTTGTATAATTTGGAAGTCATGAGTATCTGTGTGGAATGTTATATTTCTGGCTATTACTGATTTGAATAATTTTCAAGACAAACAACCAGGTATTTGATACAGTGGTCTGAATTTGTGTGTGACTTATAAATTCTGTTTTCTTCTTGATGGAGTTAAAAGTAAAGGGCAAGATGGATCATTACGTTCATACTTCCTACAATTGCGCTCCTTAGATGTAAACTCTTTTTACATGTTTTTTCTTAAAATCACCAGTTTCTCTCTTTCCTTCTGACCCCTCTTTCAAAATCATTCCCTTCTTTTCGGCAGGATTGGTAGGTTTTCTATAAATACAAACTCTTACACAATCTGTGAGCTATGAAGGAGTGGAACAGGTATTTCTCTCAGCTAATGAGATTGAAATAAGTTTTGTTCTATGATCTGTCTTTCTAAGTGTGAAATCCTAACACATGCTTTTTTAAAAAAATGTTATACTCCCAAGAGTTAAGTGACTGGGAGAGAAAAGTATGCACCTTGTACCACCCAGATTGTGTTACACAATAAGTACCTTGCAGACTTAAAACACACACACATACACACAGCAAATACAGGGAGTGTATCAGCAGGGCAGTCAATTCAGCAAAGAAGCTGACTCTAGAAATCCAGGATGTATATTTTTATGAAAAAAAGAAAATGAGGGATATGGGTAGAAATGAAAAGGAAAAAAATATGTAAATAGCTTGGCTGTGGCCATTTATATTTGGGCTAGCTTTTCCATTCTCCCCTTAAATTAATAGAAGGACAGAAGAACCCATTTTGATCAAGCATTATCTGGTTTCCTTTTTACAATTGCTTTTTCACCCATAAAGTAGTCAAATGTTCATTTCATAGATTTTATAGCAACCTTGATTGATACCGAGTGTATCGTTTCTGAAAATCAGTTGCTAACACTCAAGCTGACTGTGTTCAAACATTCTCACTTGTGTTTTTGGTAGTGCTGTATTTGAAACTAACAAACTTAGGTGCCCGTCTTAAAAATGGTATTGTTCTTCACTGTAGCACCGCAGTAAACTAATCTGGACAAATCCTGAATTTGGAATGATTTAAGTGATCACTTGGAACATATTTGGAAGCTGAAAAATGAAAACATTCACAGATTTATGTCATAGTCCTTAGAGCTTTAAACAGAATTGTGTTCCATACAAGTTCTCATTTTGAGATTAGGATACTGTTGCTTCCATCAGTTTAGTAGTTTACTCTTACAATCCTGCCACCAACTAGAAAAGAAAAAACTGGCAGAGGAGATGCATGGTTTGCACTTGACTCAGTCAAGAAACTGCTTTCAGAAATGTTCCAGGATGATACTGCCCTTCCCCCAAACATTATTGGATTTGGCTACTTTGACATTAGGTCAAACCTTAGCTGACCTGGAAGTTGAGAAACTGCCTCTGGATTGAAAGACAAAGCAAAATATGGTTGTGGGTTTTTCAGGCTCTTTGGCCGTGTTCTGAAGGTTGTTCTTCCTAACATTTTGCCAGTCTCTGTGGCCGGCATCTTCAGAGGACAGGAGTAGCACTGCAGCATAGCACAGAATGGTACTCCTGTCCTCTGAAGATGGCAGCCACAGAGACTGGCGAAACATTAGGAAGAACAACCTTCAGAACAAGGCCAAAGAGCCCGAAAAACCCACAACAACCATTAGATCCCGGCCGTGAAAGCCTTCGCGAATACAAAGCAAAATATGTTCTACCTATCCTTGATTCTATCTGTCAAAAACTGTAATGCATGTACTAATACTTGCCTCCAAGCATAACAGATTTGTGATTAAACAGTTCAAGAATGTTTCAGTTCATTATTTACTTCTGTCTAACAATGCTCACGATTCCATTCGACCTGTACTCTCCGCTCCAGAGTTTGCAAACTGATTCATCCAGTAAGAGTAAACAAAGCATGCTCAGAATTAACAGACTACAAGCTATGGGGAAGACTTGGCTCTTTCTGCTACATCTGAAATCATTGTCAACAAGTGTTTAGGCTACCTCTTGCATATGACAGGCCAGTGTAATGTTTGTCCTCTTTGCCATTTGTATAGCCAAGCAAGGGCATTTTTGTAGCCTTGGTCCAGTTGCAAAGGCTTTGTCACCTTCTGTTTCAGCATCTTGTCACTTTGCATCAATTCTGGACTTCTGATCTTTGACTACAGCGATCCAGAGAGGGTGTTCATATGCAGGAGTCATTTGTACAGACTGATTTTCATTTCTTGCCCACTACCACAATTCGGGAATGCAAAGTGCCACTTGGTATTGGAGGTAGCTCGCTGAGTCAAGCGATGAGAAACCTCCCCACTTGCATCAAAGGTTTGCGAAAGGTTGCCGGACCACAGCTCCCATCATTCCCAGACAGCATGGGCAATGGTCCAGGATTCAGGAGCTGTAGTCTATAAGTAATTGGGGAGACAAGGTTGGAAATGATGGCCTTGTTGCCAGTCTTCCCCCAACCTAGTTCAAATTTATCTTTTGGAGCTCGGTGTTCACAACTTCCATGTATCTTCCCTGTTTTCCTTCTTTTCTTCCAGAAATGTTGCTGTCAAGGGAATGTGGGGTAGGGAGCACACACTCTTTCCCTGTTTTCAGCCTCTAGGTGATGATCTTGTTTGTAAATGTCTCATAATACAGTCACAGATGAGATGCCCATTGAGTTAAGTCAGGGCTGGGCCAGATAGCCGGTTTTTCAACCCAGCACTCACAGAAGGCCACAGTGGGTCCAGAAATACTCACAGTTAATCCCTGCCCTCCCAAATTTGAAGCCAGAACTACTTACGCACCCATATCTGGTTTTGATTTTGGGTTGGAGGGCTTGGGTGAGTCCCCTATCCTGAAAACTTCTTGAAGGGCTCCAGAAGCAGGGAAAGTCTTTTGCTACTAGAAAGCACTAGAGGGAATTTTGTGGCATGTTGACTCCATCTTTAAGGAGCTTGTGTGCCCATTCTTGGAAAGATGGTTGCCTGACCGTTTTTGGATTAGACAGTGCTAATATTGATGAACTGATGGTCTGCATTTTGAGAAAGCAGCTTCTTCCTTGATTTTTAGGTGGGATAGACATGTTGACTGGGTAGGGCATTTTCAAGCTGGCTTGATCACTTAATTGTTTTAGTTATCTGGCTGCAGAGCCAGTGGTTGGGAGTTTGATTCCCTACCATGACTCTTGTGAGTAGAGCCAGCCTGTGTGGCCTTGGGCAACCTGAACAGTCCCAAGGCACCCCCAGAGGAAGGGAAGGGTAAACTCCAGAGTATTGTCTACCTGGAAAAACCTGAAAAGGGTCACCATAAGTCAGAACTGATTTAACAGCACATGATGATGATGATGATGATGATGATGATGATGATGATGATGATGATGATGATGATGATGATGATGATGATGATGATGATGCATAGGGCCTTTATAGACAGGAGGTAGTTGCTGTGGCTTTGATGTCTGACGTGTTTGCATCTCTTTTCTGTGCAGGAACCAAGTTACTGGATAAAAGTGCATCGTCTGGAACACAGTGATGGAGGAATTCTTGACTGTGACGACATCCTTTGTGATGTAGCTGATGATAAAGACAGGGTGAGTGTAAAACTCTGGAGTAGAACTGGGAATTGTTGCCTTTTGGTGCAGGAGCACTGTGACAGTTTCATTTGCTGGCCATTTAATCGGAAATTAGAAGGTAGAGTATTGCCAAGTCTGAAAGAAGGAAATCCAATATAATTTTAAGACAATGTTTTTGTATTAAATTCCAGTTGCTAATCATTGTTAGGTATAATCAGAAGAATGGAACAAACTGTCTTTTAAGCAAAAAAAAAGGAGCACCACACAAAGGGTAGTTAGATGTACCCCTCATTTTCACAAATATCAAACTAGATGACACTTGATTTGACTTGGCATCTGAAAACGCGCGCATCTTTTATCTCAATGCAAAAATAGTGCAGTATCCTTCAATAATTATTCAGAATCCTCATGTGGATTTGCCTGGCGTGTTGAAAGCTTTGGCATCCAGATTTTCAAAATATTCCTTCTGTGGTGTGTTACATTTTCTCTTACTCTGAAGACCTTTTTCCCCTCCTGACCTCAGTAGGGTTGTGGAGAAAGGAATGACTAATATGGGCAAATGGATGCATAGATTTTGTGCTACAAAATGAAGCATTCTTACTTTTTTCTTTTTAAGTTTCACAATCCCCTGTATAAAAAAAAATCATATAGTGAAAATGCTGTTCAGTTGCATCTCAGTTGCTGTTAGTCAGGATCACTGTATTCAGATTCAGATTTTGGGTACAGCATGAGACTGAAGACCATTCCTTAGGGTGCAAGAATGGGAAAGAATCTGTGCCTTCATAATTGGCTTTCGACCTTCCTGGAGGTGCATCTGGTCATCCACTACCAGAAACAGGATGTTACGCTAGAAGAACTTCTGGCATGGCCCAAGATACATGGAATTCTTCTTACTTTCTTAAAATATAGTTTGTTTTTGCAAACTGTGGGTCAAAACCTAAGAACATTCCTCACTGTTCAGAGTTTGAGAGTTGAGATTGGAATCTTGAGTAACTGGCGTGGCTTATAGGGTAAAATATTGGGGAGGTGGAAGATAGCCTATGATCTTGAGGATTTAACAGAGTTTGGGAGCTAAGCAGGATAAGGGCCTAGTTGGTATTTGGATGGGAGACAACCGAGGGTGTCCAGAGAGCTTAAGGTGTGTGAGGAAATAAACCTTGGAGAGTTGCTGCTACTCAAAGTTCAACATCCAGGGCTAGGTGACACAGTGGTCTAACATAGTTCAAGGAAAACTTCTGTGTTCCTGTGACCGTCAACATTTTTCCAGACCGGTATAACTGATGTTTAATTGTGTGATGTAATGGTTCATTTGTGTAACTGAAGTCTTAATTGATTGGTTTCATAATTCATTTGTATAATTGAAAGCAGGAACTAAATGGTGCCACAATGTATGTTTTGGTCATGAGTGAGGAAATCCTCCATATATTTTGGACTGCAGTCCTTCTTCCTTGGCTGTGGCAGGCGGGGCTGACAGGAATGGGAGGCTAAGCGTCTGGAAGGCTAAAGGTTCTCCACCCCTTTATGGGAAGTGTTACTGTCTTAAGAACTCTTTAAGAAACAACTAAAGGTATCATGACATGTTGACACCTTGTTTTACTGGAAAACCTAGCCAAAGTAGAGACGGAGGCCCTGCCTATGTGACAAAGTGAACTGAAAGCAAGACCAGTTACCACACATACACACCCCTCACACCTCTCTCGCCTCTCAAATAGCAACTGGAGGGGGGGGTGCAAGGAGCAAAGTGATGTTCTTCTGGGGGTAGATTTGGTTTTGGAGAATCGCATTTCCAATCCCAACAGGTGTCTTTTTGGATTCCGGAGCTATAGTGTGTAGATTAAGATCCTTAACTACTCTGGTGTCCCCACCCCACCCAGGAGATTTTGTTGAATGTAGGGTAACTTCCTGTGTTCTCATACTGCATTGCTTTATGCCTATAAAGGCAATTTGTCATTGTTCCTAGTATCGTCTTTTAAAAACAGGAGGCTTTATGGGTTTTTTCAAGGACAGCTATTAATCCTGAAACTGTGTGTGGGTGTTATTTTTTTATGTCAGTGGCTTCTGGCTCACAGCTCCTGCCTACCACTTCAACAAGCATCATCCTTGTACCAGTGGCATTTTGTGTCAGAGGCAGGTAAACCTGTCAAACAGCTGAGGGCCATCCTTCCCTCTCTCTTTCAGTTCCTGCAGTTTGTTTCCTTCTGTCTGACGCCAAGGATCAGTCAAGACTTCTGAGTTGTTGATGATGTGTACAAGGCACATTATAAACACCTACAATGGCTGTACTGCAGGATAGCATTGAATAGGGCGATATGAGCCATGCTTCTTTCTTTCTTTCGTTTGTTTGTTTTACAGTGTTTGCCAGCTGCATACCTTTCTACACCCACTTCTTTGCTTTGGCCCTTCCTTCCCCCTTTTTAATGAATGGTATTAATTGTACATTGTTCAAATTTATATATATACTTCGTTTGACTAGATGTTCTGCACTCTGTACTGTCTTTCCCCCCCAAAAATACTTGAAGCCGACTTGCTCACCCCTTCTCATCAGTGCATTCACCCATATTGGATGGGGATGATGGGAGATGTAGACATCTTGTCTAGAGGATACCAGTCACAGAGGACAGGGTGAGGTGCTTTAAATTCAAATGTGTATGCAAAGTCACAGCCCCACTTTCTTCACATGTGCTTTCTTGTTTTCTTCCTTCTTATGAACAGCTCGTAATGTCCCTCATTGTCCTGCTGCCCTTCGAGAAGAACTGAGAGGGTGCAGAGTTCCTTGTTCATCACCCCCAACATCCAGTCCTGTTAAGATGTCACCCTTGTTTTCAGTTTGCATAGGAGAGTGGATGATGACAGCTTGTTGGGAAATGTGAGGGAGTCAAAGAATGGAGAGAGACCCACTTATAATGTGAACTTTCTTGTGGGAGAAGATGGGGCACCTGCTCATTCAAATGCGAAACTGTAGAATTAAGTCACCTCAACCTGGCTTTTTGGGAATATTCTTTTCCTTCTAAATGGGTTCACAGCCTGGTCAAGAGTCAGACCCTGGGTTCTGTCTGGCATGCCGCTGCATGCCCTCAGCCTCAGGAGCTGCCGTGTTTGCTACAGAAAGTTCTGCCATGCAGTACCTGAAAAATATTTCTGTCTTGGGTCTCTTAATGCAGTGGTTCTTAACCTTGGGTTACTCAGGAGTTTTTGGACTGCAACTCCCAGAAGCCTTCACCACCAGCTGTGCTAGCTGGGGTTTCTGGGATTTGCAGTTCAAAAACATTTGAGTAACCCAAGGTTAAGAACCACTGGCTTAATGTGACCTTTTGGGGACACCTCTGGTAGTTCAGATTCCTTGATTGAGTTACTCCTTGAGTCCATAAGTATTTTTGTGTGCTATTCAAGTCACACACACACACATCCCAAGTTCAGAAGTATTTCTGGGTCCTGTTTGTAACAAAACACAATTCTGGGTGCACTTTGACATGGACACCGCATAGACACTTCCAGATAGTTGCTTCTTTCTGTTATGGACTCCTTGGCTCCTTATGTTTTGTTTTTTATTCCATGTTGTTCAAAGCTGCTGTTGCACTCTGTGCTGTGTCTAGCACAGTTTGTTTGCAGGATGAGCCCTGAGGTAGAACATGTTTAGAACTTGAATGAAAGCCATTGACCTTGAAAACAATATAAATAATACCACTCTGGTTTTCCTGCCTCATGGAACCTTTGGCGTTTGTTCAACCAAGATGATAGGAAGCTCAGCTAAGATGTGTACCGCAGATGGGGAAAACAGCTAACGAGATGTCTGTCTGTGCGGTTAAGCAAGCTCAGTCAAGGAAACCATAATGGCCGATATTACTGTGACAAACCCAGACCTACTGGGATATGTCACACAGTTACACTAAGCTGCCACCAACCATTCCCTATAAGAAGTCACACAGACCAGGGATGGATTTTTAAACAATAAAAAGAATAAGGTTTATTTTAAATACACACAGGGAAAAATAAACAATCAGGTGAATAGGATAAAGTAACGTGGCTTATTCACACTCATACAAGCATACAGTTTGGTTCACACAGAACCCTTAACTTGAAGCACAGACCCTGAACCTATCAGTTCTGGCTAACCAACAGACACCTGAACCTATCAGGTTGGTACTCTGACACACAGTAGTACCCTGTCTGACACACAGACTCCCACAACAGCTTCTTCTTCCCAGCTGCTGCTTCGTCACATCCCAGTGTCTCACAGTCTGTCTCCCTCTCACCACACAGGCATCACATATTTATACAGTACAGCCCCTCCTCCTGATGTCCCGCCTTCCACTCCCCATAGGATGGAACTTTCCCTCCAAACCCATGACAGACAGGTAACATCAGTGCTGTATGTAACACCTCCCCTCTTTATAAGTTGTTTTGTAGGGGGAAAGCTAACGTGCTTTTCACCAAAAAAACAACCTGTATAAAATACACAACAACAGTTATACATACCATATTATACTTACTCATACTTACATTCTAAGTTAACCATAGCAATTATGCATTTAAACATTTACCATTAACATTACATCAATTTACCTTTATTCATACAAACCAAATTCAAAACCAGGTACATTTAACTGTTTGTCATCATTATATACACATAGTCCATGTTCTTTCGCCGTCTTCAATCTTCAGGTCTTCTTGACAAGGCGTCAGCAACACAGTTCACTGACCCTCTGACCACCTTCACTTCAAAGTCATAGTCCTGTAGGTTTAAAGCCCACCTCATAAGTTTGCTATTGTGGGTTTTCATTGTCTTTAACCATTGCAATGGTGAATGGTCAGTACACAGAATAAAATGTCTTCCCCAGATGTAAGGCTTGGCCTTCTGGATCGCGTAGACTATGGCCAAACACTCCTTCTCCACGGTTGCCAAATGTCTCTCACCTTTTTGAAGTTTCCTACTCAGGTAGGACACTGGATGCTGGTCACCATTCTCATCCTCCTGGCACAGAACTGCTCCTACCCCGCTGTTAGACGCATCGGTGTAGATGATGAACTCCCGGTCGAAGTCTGGAGCACGCAGGACAGGATAGTTGATTAACGCCTCCTTCAACCTCTGGAACGCCGCCTCACAGTCGCCGGTCCATGGGATGCGGTCATCAGCCTTCTTCCTCGTCAGATCGGTCAGCGGAGCCGCAATCTCGCTAAACCTCGGGATGAACTTTCTGTAGTAGCCCACCAACCCAAGAAATGATTTGACCTTTTTCTTGGTGTTGGGTCTAGGCCAATCACGAACAGCTTCTATTTTGGCCTCCAGGGGTTTTATCATTCCTCCCCCTACCATGTGACCCAAGTATTTTATTTCTGGGCTACCCAGCTGACACTTGCTGGCCTTTACTGTTAGCCCTGCTGCACTTAACCTCTGCAGCACTAACTCCAGGTGTATCAGGTGATCTTCCCAGGTATTATTGAAGATCCCTATGTCGTCAATGTAGGCCACTGTAAAGTCACTGAGCCCTGCCAAGGTCTGGTCCATCAGCCTTTGGAATGTGGCTGGTGCATTTCTGAGACCAAAGCTCAGGACTCGAAACTCATAGAGACCAAAAGGGCTGCAAAAGGCAGTCTTTTCTTGATCCCTGGGATCAATTCTTAATTGCCAATATCCCTTTACCAGGTCCAATGATGAGATGAACCGACAACCCCCTATGGTTTCAATCAGGTTGTCTAGCCTGGGCATTGGGTAGGCATCAGGAGTGGTTACACGGTTTAATTTCCTGTAATCGACACAAAACCTAATGCTCCCATCAGGCTTGTCCACAAGGACTATCGGAGAGGACCAAGGACTAGAAGAGGGGACGATTATGTTCTCCCTCAGCATCTCGTCCAGCTCCTTCCGCACCTTGTCCCTATAGGGTCCCGTTACTCGGTATGGGGATACTGCCTGCGGGGGTGCATCCCCTGTGTGGATCCGATGCATCACTCCCTTCACTATCCCCGGCTTGTTGGAAAACACCTGTTGATATTTACTAAGCAGCATTTTTAGTTCTTGCTGCTGGTCTTGGGTGAGTGCAGGACTGATCTTTACCTCCTCTGGGTTGTATTTTACTTCCCCTCTACCCTCCCAGAAGGGTAATTCAGCTTCCTCACTCTCAGCTGCTTTTATCGCGAATAAAACCCTCTGTTCCCCTCTGTAGTAGGGTTTTAGGGCATTCACATGAACCACCCTCCTTGCTTGGTTCTCCTCCTGCTCTATTAGGTAGTTCAGGTCTGACATCTTGGAAATGACCCTATATGGTCCTGCCCATTTGAGCTGCCGTTTATTCTCTCTGCAGGGCCTAAGCCAAAGCACTTCCTCCCCTGGGTCAAAGTGCCTCTCTCTAGCTTTGTGGTCATACCATGTTTTCTGTCTGACCTTCTGAGCTTGCAGGTTTTCTGCTGCCAGCTCTAGATTTCTCCTTAGGTCATTCATCAAGGTGTCTATGTATGTCACAACGTCTTGTGGGTCATCCTGGGTGATCTGCTCCCAATTTTGTTTGATCAAATCAAGGGGCCCTTTCACCCTTCTCCCAAATAAAAGTTCAAATGGACTGAACCCGGTACTGGCTTGTGGCACTGATCGATAAGCAAACATGTCAGAGTGACCCCTTTGTAAGATCATGGGGCGATACTTTTCAGGTACCACCAGCTGACTTCTGATCCCATCTCCCCCTTTTGAGATATTCCTCAGGGTCTCTCTATATAAAATCCCCTTTTTCTCCAGAAATCTCACTGGGGTTTCAGGTGTTAGCTGGGCGTCAGTCACCTGTTCAAAACACTTTTGGAGAGTGGCGTCTGCCTTTTGCTCCTGTCCAAATCTGCTGTCTGTGGTTAAGGTTTCCACCACAGCTTCTGAACTCCCCTCTGCTTCCGCCTCTGGCTCATCATTACCCCCCTGAACTGTCCCCGTGGTGGCTTGTGAGCGTGTAATCACTAGCACCCGTTTCACATGTTCAGCCAGGTCATTTCCCACGAGCACGGCTGCTGGCAGAGTCGATGAAATCGCTAGCCTCCAAACTCCCCTCCAGCCTTGAAAGTTGACAGGTACCTCTGCTACTGGCAGAGAGATTACCTGCCCCTCAATCCCTGCCACCTTCATGCTCTCATTTGGGATTATAAACTCCCTAGGAATAATATCTGGATGGCACAGGGTTACCTGGGAACAAGTGTCCCGCAGCCCCCTATACTGACGGTCAAGTATTCCTACGTCCACCCCTGCTGTCTCAAACAACTGAGAATCTGTTTTCACCAGCAAGCAGCGCTTTACCTCCACAAGAGGACCATTTTCCTCAGCCTGATCAGCATAGGTAGCTGTTCCAGACTGAGTAGCCATGGCAACAGGCTCCCTCAGTGACACTGAGCCTTGCTCTTTCTGGACACAGAACACAGCTTTTGGCTTGGTTCCACTAACATTCTGAGGCACCATTCCTTTTAGCTGCTTTAATTTCTCACACTCTGAGATTAGATGGCCCTTTCCCTGACAGAAATAACATTTTCTGGTGTATTTTGATTCTCTCTCATCTTGTTTTGGTTTTCCCTCCAAAATCTGAGGTCTTAGTTTCATGTCTGAGGGCTTCCCTTCACCATGGGCCCCTCCCCCTTGCTGGCTTTTCCCTGGTCCCTGAGAGTACTTGCTGTAGGTTTCTTTGGGTTTACCTACAGATTTCCCCTCACCCAAGGGCTTTCTTATTTGGGAAATAAAATCTGCGATCTCTGCGGCTGCTGCCACAGATTTCGGTTTCCTTTCCCTCACCTGGAATTTCAATTCCCCCTGCAGGACTGAATAGAACTGTTCCAGTGCTATCAAGTCTTTAAGCTGCTCATAGGTCTCTGTCCCTTCCTGCGATAGCCATTTCTCAAGCAGCCTCACCAATTGGGCCCCCACTTGGGTAAAAGTCTGTTCTGGCTTCTTGGTGAGGGACCTGAATCTTTGTCTCAGCTGCTCTGCATTTATCCCATGTCTGGCAAACACCAGTTTTTTAAACTCTGCAAAATCTTTCATCAGTTCCTCAGGCATCTCGGCATAAACCTCAGCCAGGCTACCACTGATTAAAGACCGCATGATGGTCATCTTCTCAGTTTCCCTCACTGAGAAGTCCACAAACGCTCTTTCCACTAGGGAAAAGAACACCTCAGGACAATCTCCCTTGTGGTACACAGGGAATTTCTTCAGGTCAGCCTTAGACAATTGGCCTCCCTCAGAATCCCTATTATTATTATTGTTCTGGTTCATCAGTTCCAGTTTTCTTAATTCAAACGCCATTCTCTCTCTCTCCAATCTTTCCTCCCTCTCCATTCTCTCTCTCTCTAATTCAAATTGCCTTTGTTTCTCTCTTTCCCTTTCCTCCATTTCAATTTGCCTTTCCCTTTCCTCCCTTCTTTCTCTCTCTAATCTTTCCTCCACTTCAAATTGCCTCATCCTCAGTTCATGCTGTTGGGCTAGGAGCAATTTTCTGAGTTCTGGGTTCTGCTCTCCTGTGCTGTCACCCTGCACTGAGCCAAATTCATCCTCAGAACCTTGGTCAATCTGGGGGTCTTTCACTTCACTCATTTCGGCCATCTGGCTTCGAGTCAAGGGCATAATCCCCCCTCAGAACAGGCTGCTTTAAAAAGTCAAGCCTCAAAATAAAACGACCACTTTTTTCCTCCTTGCCTCAGAACCAGCTCTCCCTAGAGATTGCTGCTGTTCTTCAGCACTAAACTTGCAACAGTATCGAGTCAGAGCCTACCCCCCTCTGCTGGGCCTCTCAGCTGGCAAGCTAGCTCACTGTTACTACGCAGTTTTGCCTCAGCTTTTTCCCGCCAAAACTAGGCTGCCTCAGAGCACCTTAATCTAAGTCTCCCCAGTTGGCACGTTCTTCTACTAGCGCACCTCCCCGTGAGGTACACCTAGAAGATTACCTACGCGCCTCAGACTGTCCCTGACTAGACCCCCCTTGCTCTGGGCACACTTGCCAAGGCTTTGCTGGACCGCTGGACAACTGGACCAGTCGTATCCCACACGCTGGACACCAATCAATGTGACAAACCCAGACCTACTGGGATATGTCACACAGTTACACTAAGCTGCCACCAACCATTCCCTATAAGAAGTCACACAGACCAGGGATGGATTTTTAAACAATAAAAAGAATAAGGTTTATTTTAAATACACACAGGGAAAAATAAACAATCAGGTGAATAGGATAAAGTAACGTGGCTTATTCACACTCATACAAGCATACAGTTTGGTTCACACAGAACCCTTAACTTGAAGCACAGACCCTGAACCTATCAGTTCTGGCTAACCAACAGACACCTGAACCTATCAGGTTGGTACTCTGACACACAGTAGTACCCTGTCTGACACACAGACTCCCACAACAGCTTCTTCTTCCCAGCTGCTGCTTCGTCACATCCCAGTGTCTCACAGTCTGTCTCCCTCTCACCACACAGGCATCACATATTTATACAGTACAGCCCCTCCTCCTGATGTCCCGCCTTCCACTCCCCATAGGATGGAACTTTCCCTCCAAACCCATGACAGACAGGTAACATCAGTGCTGTATGTAACAATTACTTCCTTTAAAAAGTGGAAGTGCTGTCGTGAAGTGGAAAATAAAAAGGAACACTCTCACTCCTCCCAGACAGCTTTCAAAGAGCTTGTTATTTAAAAGGAGACTAATTAAAATGTTGTTAAATGCACAAGGAGCAGAGGTGAGTCCAGGAAAGCAGTTGGTACTACGAGATATGGTGGTGAAAGGATTGCTGCAGGAGGAGGAGGAGGAGGAGGAGAGAGATGTTGGTGAATCTTTTGTGTCAGTCTTCATTGCAGGTGTTGGGCAGATTCTCAGCCATTAAGTTGCCTTTTTCAGGGAAGTAATCTGTAGGCAGGCCAGAAGTGACAGCTAACAAGCAGATTAAAAATTTAGATATCATCAGGTGTGGATGGTATACATCTGAGCATGCTTAAAGTACTGAAATGAAGAACTGGTAATGTTCGAACCAAATATATGGAACTTTCCACTGCAGTCTGTCTCTTAAGTGAAGGATCAAATAGCCAGTTTTTGACTGATGATCTGTGGTGGAGCTAGGAAATTGCAGTGCCCTTAGGCTAGCTTTGAGTCTGTTGGAAAAGTATAGCATCATAGAATTGTGGAATTAGAAGGGACCTCAAACATCATCCTGTTTCTGAGATGGAAATCCATACTAGAACATCCCTGATGGATGGCTATCCAGTGAAGAAGAGCCTTGGATTTGTTTAAAGACAGAATTAGCAGCATGCATCCAGGCATGTTTACCCATTCTTCCTATGGATACAAGCCACTAGCTCCTGCTATATGGAGTTGGAATATAATGCAGAAGTGAATCTTGTTTCATATGCCATGCACATGCATGAATGTGCTTGGATCCAGGCAGCAGGCTCTCCTCTGCTTCATCCTCCGCTATGCTGATCTTAATGCCTGTGGATGATTAAAAAGCGAAGAGAGAACGGTGTTTGGCTTGTTACAGACAAAGTATGGTTTGTTTTTGCACAGTTAGGAATGGGAGTGCTGTAGTATGGCCCTCTTTTCAGTCAGCACTGGACAGGATACATCCCTCCATGCCCAATTGTTTGTCTTTGGGTTCCACTCTATAGCCACTTGGTCCTTCTGTTCTGTGCCAATATAGAGACATGTGCTTTGATGAAAAGGCAATGAATGGACCAATTGCTGACTTCCTGGAAGCCCTCTGTCGACAGCTTGGCCTAGCTGACCTTGTAGGTCTTCTGATTCTCTTCTCATGACTGTCCATGATCGTCTTGGCGCCAAAGACACTCTCAGTTGTAGCTCCCCATTGGAAGCACAACGGAGGTGGAACCAGGAGATCTTCTCTTGAGCAGGAGGGAGTTCTATAGTCAAGGTGCAGCTTCAGGCAAAGTCCTATCTCATGTACCCAATAGGTGGTGGTTGTATCCTCAACAGAGCCTCTGCTGGCTGATGATCTCTAGTACAATGTAGTTGTACTACTACTGGAGTAGTATGTTCAAAATGGTCTTTCCCCAGGCAGCCTTGCTATTCCACCCTGCACCAGGAAACAGCCCCATGAATAAAGGAATAACCCAGTAATCCTGCTGTAATGCAGATGCATGCAGTAATCCAGGTGGGAGGTTGTCACCCCATGGTTAACTGCAGCTGGTTCTCCATAGTTAAATGCTGGTGGGTTGGCCTCAGGTGACACGCCTGGATTTTGGAACACACTGAGACAGCAAGAACAGTAATCAGAGGAAGTGCTTTGAAGACTTAAATATGGTGAACTTTCCTTCACTGGAGATTCTAAAGCAGAGCTCAGAGGGCCAACTAATAGGGATGGATTTCCTGCACTGGTGGGGGGTGGATTTGATGACCATTGGGTCCCTTTCCAGCTCTACATTTCTATTGTACTATGATTTTGTACGACTGCTTCTTATGATTTCCAAACGAAGGGTGGTTCACGTCTGTGTAACCGCTGCCTTTGTGGCCTGTTGTGTTGTTAGTTCCAAAAAAAACCATTGGCTGTTCATCTCCTTGCTTTGTGTTTTAGTTTGTAAGAGCTGTGCTAACTGCCTTTGCCATCATCTGGTCTTCAGCGGAGATGCCTGCATTCCCTCGCTTGGCTTCCCGTTCCTTAATATTCAGTCAGCGCTATGGCCCCGGCATAACTCTTCATCTCTTATTTATGCTCTCTGGAGTGCAGAAATGCAATGAAGGGCAGGAAAGTGGCAGCGTCTAGACCAGATTTCCATGCCTGCACGTCAGGGCACCAGCCCTTGATTTGTGAGGTTGTTTCATGCCTCTTGTGCTTGCCTGTCGGCAAAGAAACAGATTAAGGGGCGGCCTTCTTATTGGACCCGCTTGTCTGAAAGCCTGACAAAGGGAGCCTGAGGAATGTTTTGCTGTGTGCCTGTTTTTTTGTTTGCGAGAGCAGCACCGTGGTAGAAATTGAGAAGTTCATTTCAGTAGATCAGTGCCAGAGTGGAGTTCATAAAACATTCATAGCGCCGAGCCGTGTTAAGTGATCAAATTGCTGCTGAAATTTCCAGTGAGATAACAAATTGCAGACTCCCATTTTAAAGCCCTGCAAGGGGCTTTTTTTATCCCTTTAATTAATGTCTGGCTGTGCTTTGCCTGGCTGCTGAAAATGGAAGGTTTAAGCTGAGTGGGTGGGGGGCGAGGAGCAGATTGAAGGAGGTGCTGAAAAGCAGCTGGAGATGGGAGGGGGGGATGTTGAAGCCTTTACATATCTGTGTGGCCTGCTTTCCCCCCTTAATTTCCCTTGACCCCCCTCAGACCTCTGTAGACACAGACGTGGGCCCTGCTGAACTCAATCAGTGGCAAGTGATTGAGATGAGCAAAGGATAACTGACCCTATTCCCTCTTGAAGCCTCTATTAGCAATCTGATGTCATGTATGCAGTTTGTTTCAAAAGCACCTCATATTCAGCCTGAAGTTGCTATTAAAGGACAGCTGTGTCACATCTGTTTCGGTCAGGAGGACCAGTGCCTCCATCGTCAATTCTCTGTTGCTGAGTGAAAGTTGTTTCAAATGGTTGAAACGGTGCCACTTTTGAGTGGGTTGTGTCCTTCTGCTGCATCTCCCCACCTTTTGCTTCACCCCCACCCAACTAGTTGAAACCACAGGCAGGAAGGGGGTGCATTTACAGCTAACAACTCCCAGAACCCACTGCCTGGTGTTTTGGAGAGATCTGTGTATACCAGCTGTAACTCGATGATTTGAAAAAAGTCCCGAAGAAGACAGCTACAAAACTGCACTCTCCATTGGAAGTGGTATTTCTAGATGTGCCTCACTTTAAAATGAGTCTGCCTTGGGCAGGAATGAGGAAGACAGCTATGGTCCCCAACAGGCAAGCTTGTTTAAATAGTTTAGTTATGAGATAGTTTAGTGTTACGAGGATGAGACACTACAAGCCTTGTGCTCATGTTTTCTTCTTCCTCTGGTGAGTTTTTTGGCTTCCTTTTGCAACTCACTGCATCAAGAGCTTGAAAAGCTTACCTTTGGGGGACTATTTCTCACAGCATCCCCCATCCAACAGAGCTAGGCTCTGTCATGACACACAAATCCATTTATATGGGGGCTAGTTTTATGTATAGTCATTAGGAGTAGGAGTCTGAACTTTTGCTTATGAAGCCAACTTGCACAGTTTGTTATCTCTCTAACCATGGTTAAGATTAACTACAATTTTGATTTTGCTGACACATTAAACTATAGTTAATATATAAAATTCAGCTTTAGCCCTTTGTCTAAAGAGGGTAACACCATTGAATCAACATTTAAGTCAACGTTTATATAAATTCCATTGATTCATTCATTGTAATTTAATTGGGACTAGCAATGGAATTTTGGCCATAAGCAGACTACTCTGTTGTCCTCCTTATGGCCATGTTGGAAGAGAAGGGAGGGAACAATAAGAAAACCTGAGGCTTGGTGCTTCTCATCATTGCAGTGCTGGAACTTGGTTTCACATTAGTTGTGTACCTGGCCAGTGTTGTGGGCAAATAATATTTTTCTCATAGATTTCATGTTCATCAAAACCTGATGTGAAAGTAAAAATCCATGGAAAATGGGTCACTGCTGGAATAACTCTTTATGTAAAGGGAACGATGTGTAAAAGGATTGATGAACACAAGCTGTTTTTGCGTGATGCATTGCGTTGAGCTTGAAACAGTAGTAATTGTAATTACTAATGCCACACAGACATCTGCAATTACTAGGCCTGGCATCTGTCCAGTTTCTATGAGATTCATACACTTCTTTTCTTCAAAATGATTTTAGGGAAGTGGTTGCTTTTTAAAACCATACTACTGAGGGCAGCAAAAAAAAATATAGCATCATCTTAACTATTTATCAGAATAGAAAAAAAGGAGGAGAGGGGAACCTAACAGCCCTTTATTATAGTCTGTTAAGCAGATGTTCTATGTAGGCTGCCAGAAATTACAACAAGAGCTTTTGTGATTAGAAATCATCCATCTCTCTCTCTCTCTCTCTCTCTCTCTCTCTCTCTCACACACACACACACACACACACACACACACAGAGAGAGAGAGAGAGAGAGAGAGAGAGACAGACAGACAGACAGACAGACAGACAGACAGACAGACAGACAGACACACACACACACACACACACACACACACACACACACACCTATACCTTTCAAACATTCTGCCACTTTTGTGGCCTCTACCATTTGTTAATATGTGCTTTGTTAGGAGTGATGTTTCTAAGGGAGATGGCCTTCTCCAGAGCATGAAGAGCAACCACACCATCACCCCTAGGAAGGAATTGGACCAACTTCCTCCGAGGAACATTACAGCAGGAAAATGAAGGCTTTGGAAGAAGGCCTTGAAGGAGGACTCAGCCTTGTCCAGGTGGTTGAAATGGAAGTGTCTGCAGGTGGTTTAGACTTCTGATTGCAGAGGCTGAGAGTTGAATTCCACACGGTGCTTCCTTGACAAGGAGTGGACTTGATGATCCATAGGGTCCCCTCCTATCCTGCAGTTTTAAGATGATGATGTTATTGATGACATGACGGTGGGCTGCCACTGCCAGAATTCTGCCTGGTGAGTTACTGGAGAATTCTGGGATTTGCAGTCCCAACATAATGGACTGCCCTTTCACATGTATATTGAGGTATGGATACGCATCATTTTGTGCGCGAGTCTGTCTTGTATATGTGTATGCCTGTGCACGCATGTATATACACATATATTTCTTTGTTTTTCAAATACCCTCTATTTGATTTTCCGCTTCTTGAATTAAAAAAAAAAGCTCCATGAAGCAGGACTGCTGTAACCCTGAAGGACAGAAGATGCAAGCACAGTATGGTTTTGATGTGCAGCCCTTGGTAGACTATCCTTGGCATTATGTAATGGTACAGTAGACTTCCGTAAAAAGATCTATGCCACAAACAAGCACACTGACTCTTCTCTTTCATTCATTCATTGGCACAACCATTCATCTTTATCTTGTAAATAGAGAACGATGCAGTTATACTTCAGACTGGGGCTGAACAAGTCACAGTATTTCTCCCTCTTGACCACATTGGATTGACATCTTGAAGCTCCCATTCCACCCCCATGTAGTTTTGGTTATGGTAATGGCTTAAGCCACTCCTCTTATAAATTATTCACATGGGTCTTATGGGAAGCGGATTGCACGTCAAGGAATAATGTGAAGGAAAGGCCTATAAATCAGGGCAAGTCATATTTTATTTATTCAGGCTATTCTCCCTTTAAAAAGTCTTAGTTACATGTTCCTGTTTATCGTTATTGGAGCACATAATTAATTGTGTGTGATTCAGCAGCATTTGTCTTTGGAGCAGGAGCCACAGTGGGAGAAGCTGTCCCAGCAGATGGGTCTAGAGACGTTATGCAGAACTAGCCATGCACAAGTTGCATCTTTGCCTTTTGTTTATAAGTCATCGTTAAGATCATCATGTGCCATCGTCAATTGTGACTTACAGTGACCCTTTAAAGGGTTTTCCAGATAGACAACACTCAGAAAGTTCATTATTCCCTTCTTCCGTGGGATTGTGCAGCTTGCCCAAGGCCACACAAGCTGGTTCTACTCCCAGGAGGCACAGTGGAGAGGTGAACTCCCAACCTTTGGCTCTGTGGCCAGGTACCTAAACCACTGAGCTATCTTTAGAATCATAGACTAATTGAATTGGAAGCAACCTATAAGGCAATCAAATCCAAATTCCTGCTCAACGCAGGCGTCTAAATCCAAATGGATCTGAGAGATGGTTGTCCATTTTTCTCTTGAATGCCTCCAGCATTGGAGCGCCCACCACCTCCTGATGTAATTGGTTTCATTGTTATGATGATCTGTCCAGTTAACTGTTCTATCCAGATAGCTGTTAACAGTTAACTGCTCTATCCAGTCAACTTTTAATAAGCAGTATAGTTAAAAATAGGATAGCCTATCCTCCATATTATTCTACCCAGGCTCTGGAGAGGACACTCCATACAGAGCACATTACCATAGTCTCTCGAGACTGAAGGATGCCTACACAGTTAAAAATATAAGCCTAAATCCAGCACGGCACTCCCTTCTATAGTTCTCTGTATGGTGGGGGTGATGGAATGAAAACACATCTCCCATCTCTGCTGGATTCCCCTGCTCCAGCAGCAATAGAGCAATGTCATAGATGACATGTCTAAGATGTCATAGTTTCATCTGCAGAAGACTTCTTTCTCAATCCAAGATTGGCGAGTCAAGTCACACATACCTAATATCTCTTGTCACTTGGTAGCTGGGCATTTGCACTCCCTCCCCAACACACTGTTGTGCTTTGATCTGATTTGTGGCAATGGAGGCAGTACGAATGCTCTCTTTGAGGAAGATGTTTCATCCCTTGATGTCAACAGGCCTGTTTAGTTGTTGCCTAATCCAGCACTGCCAACATAGTCAGGAACAAGTGGCTAGTCCTGCCTCTTCCGTCCTGACAGTACTGGAATAATTTAACGATTGAACAGGACTGAAGACATTTCAGGGAGGAGGGTGCATGTGTGAGTTCTAACAGAAGTATTGCATTGGATAAACCTTTAGATGGATAGAAATGATGGCTGGAACCCAATTGGCCTCTTTTTCAGTTAGTTTGTCAGTCTTGGTAAATGCACTTAAAAAAATCCCGTGCTTTTTTGTGTCTGCTAGGGAAGAAAGAGTTATTTGCATGCTCAGGTATACATAAATAGTGAAAATTTGCTGCCAACCCCCTTTAGCCACTGGAGTTCAGCCATTGCATAAACCTGTGTTTGAATAAAAAGGGAAGAGATGTCTGTTTAAATTATACACTACACCGTTGTTTTAAGTCCTATAACCGGTCTGTGTTTGCTTCCAGTTTCCTGTTACACAGCAACAACGCCATTTGATATATTGCTTTAAAAGTGTTAGTCCCAACTGGCCCTGTTGAAATCAATGTGTATACATGTGGGTGTTGTTTTGCCATTACGTTGCTTCCAATTCACAGTGACCCTGTGATTGAATAAGCTCCAAATGCTCCATTACGAATATGGAGCAAATGCAAATTGAAGGCTGTGAGTTCATCCATCTTCAGTGAGTTTGTTCATCTCATGTTAGGTCTTTCTCTGAAATTGGTAGGACCTACAGAATTGTTGACTTGCCAAAGTCCCATTGGTTCTGCTCTAGATGGAATGGACAGTTGGATTAGGCTTCAGTTCTATAACATAGGCAACATGATATTAAAACCGTTTTTTAAAAAATAAAGCAGTGGACATTTTGTGGTAGAATGGAAATTCCCCTCCCACCCCAACGCCAACATCTTTCATCATTTTGGCTGCTGAGAGATATTAATAATAATAATAATTGCAGACCGTCAGGTTAGTTTTGACCCATGGATTTGACCAGGATTTTCTAGGTAGAGAATGCACAGATGTGGTTTACCATTCCCTTCTTCTGGAGACATCCAGGGACAGTGCAGTTTGCCTATGGTTACACAAGCTGGTTCTTCCCCTAGAAGGCACTAGTGGGGGATTGAACTGCAAACCTCTGGCTCTGCACCAGGTTCCTAAACCACTAGTTGGATAGGATAGGTATTCAGAGTGGTCATATTGTCTTGTCTTAGACACCAGGGGGTGGTGTCCTATTTGCCCAAATCTTTAATCTTGATTTCCCCTTCCCCACTTAGTTACATTGCTTTACATCTAGCGGTGAGCTACTTTCAGGACCATTTGATTTCAGTATTTATAAATACTTCCAAAGAGATAGAACCTGCAGGGCTTAATTTGCATGGCTTCAAAGCAAGGAAATGGTGTCGGAGAGGGAAAGAGAAGTGAGGGTGTCTGAAATTTGGCTTCATTAACAAAAACCGATGGCTTGTGTATGAAAACTCAATCCAGGGTTGTCAACTGATAAATGTAGCTTGTGCAATGAGTCTCTGCAAGGGAGGAGTTTTTTAAAAAAGTGGCTTTGAACCCCAGTTTGGTTGCCTCACCTCCACCCTGTAGACGCTGACAGTAGTTCCACACCCACCTAGCTTGTGTTAAGCTACTTTTCCTTCACCTTTAGTGTGTTTGACAAGGTTGGTGCTGCTGCTTTAGATGAATATCACAGATTTTCTTGTTGGGAAGAATCTATGTTGACTTTCCAAAGACAGCGACTCCTGGAAGAAATTTTGCAACCCTTTGGACACACACCAGATTCTTCTCAAGTGACACCAGCCGATTTGCTATGCTTCCTGTTTTCACATATGCCTGAAGGAAGGAAGCTCAGCCACCCAGAAAGCAGAGGTTTCTGGACGCTGGTATCCGTGGGGTCCAGCTTGGGTGATCAACCACCTGGATTCGGTGCTATCTTTGACAGGTTGTTATGGCGGACCAACCGATGATGGGAATTAAAAAGAAGTCAAAATCATTTTCCTATGATCGCCGGAGGGATTCAGTGAAAGTTAAGAGGCAGGCTAAATCCCTCCGCCTCAAGTCTGCTGCCTTGGAAACCTGCAAAAAAGATATGAAAGAGAAACAGGTTGGTACAAGTTCATTTGGCATAGTTCCTAATCACACATGGGTAATACAGATTCTGATTTACCAGCTGCAAGTTGATGACAATGATTTTGCTTCCCCGCCGCCCCGAAGGGTAATCTTGTTATCTCTCCCTCTGCCACTTAGAAAGCAATTATAATTTATATGGGTTTCTGAATACCATGTAAGAGTTGGAGATGAGAGATCACATTTTTTTTAAAAGAGCATTTCTTCTTGTGTGTTTTGAGTAACCTGTGCTATAATAAAATAATCCTGTCATTGGCAAATCCATGAATACAAATGTTAGTGGATCCCTGTTGCCCTCTATTCCCAGTGGACCAGCAAGGACCCCCATGCTAAAGCACTTCCAGCAACTCATAGAGAATAGGAAATACCGCTTTTGACATGGCTTGTGTTGGTGGTGCATGTTTTATGGGGAGGATAACGAAAAACACCTCAGTTGTATTGTGACAAGAAGCTGAAACTGTGCTTTGTGTTTGGTGAAGGATTTTCCTTTGTTTTACTCACAGGGACCGTAGTTTTAATTTCTTTTTGCAAAATGTTTGTAAGTAGCAGAAGGTAAAACAAATATCTTAAGTTCTGTTGAGCTTTGCTTTTGAGATTTCTGTAATATTGTAAAAATGGTAACACTGCATGTTTAGATCTTTAAGTCTAAGCATTTCAATCTCAGCTGTACTAGCTGATTCTAACAAACTGAATCGAATTTTGTCAAGATACAGGAGACAAGTTTCTTTGTGGGAGGATCCACTGTTGCCAGCCTTCTTAGCACCCTCCCTTCCCTGCAACTTGCAGGTTTTCTGTGATCCAAAACTTTTTTATTTGTTTTAAAACAGGGATTAATGGCTCTCGATGTGTTGTAGATGGAGTTTTGGCAAACGTGCAGGTGTTGTCATCCCTCCCTTGTGGGTGTGATGATCAGCGTTGATGGGAAGTTGGCCTCTAGCCAGAACTAAAGGGTTACTCCTTCCTCACCTTAATGTAAGATGGATAGTCACTGTCAAGAGGCAGAGAGGCTTGGTAGCCTGACATACACTGTTTGAAGGTACACAGGATATAGACACCGCAGACAAGTATCGCTTCAGAACTGGGGGGCTGGTTTGATCATGAGAGGAAAACGTATTCGTCCCAGCTGTACACTACATTGTTAGGATGAATGCCACAGAATATACATGACCTCTAGTGGTCACTAAGAAATACTGCCTTAGATGCAACAGGTTCTCATGGGGATGTGCACATTTGAATTTGAAGAGGGCTTTCTCTCCCTAATTAGGCTTTGCACAGCTACCCCAAAGGACCATTTCCCCCATCGCCCTTGGCAAAGGGAGGAGGCTACTGATATGTCTTGCAGTTGTGAGAATTGTAATTGTAGTAACAGATGCTTGTTGTTGTTTAGTCATTAAATTGTGTCCCACTCTTTGTGACGCATGGACCAGAAGCACGCCAGGCCCTCCTGTCTCCCACTGCCTCCCGGAGTTGGGTCAGATTCATGTTGGTAGCTTCGATTACACTGTCCAACCATCTCGTCCTCTGTCGTCCCCTTCTCCTCTTGCCCAACTTTCCCAACATCAGGGTCTTTTCCAGCTTCAGGATCTGTCCTTCCAGTGAGCCCTCAGGGTTGATTTCCTTCAGAATGGATAGGTTTGTTCTCCTTGCAGTCCAGGGGACTCTCAAGAGTATCCTCCAGCACCACAGTTCAAAAGCATCAATTCTTCGGCGGTCAGCCTTCTTTATGGTCCAGCTCTCATTTCCATACATCGCTACTGGAAAAACCGTAGCTTCAACCGCCTAACAGATGCTAGGATTCATCTTTTAAAAAGCAAGTTCAAGGGAGCCTGAGGGCAGGAGACTAGTGGTTTTTCCTTAACCAAGGAAGTATGCAGATCTATCTGGCAGACTCTGGATCCTTCTACCTGAGTTTTTAAGGCTTTGGGGGAAAAAAGTTCTGTGTTTCATTTTATGGATCTGGTCTTCCTCATTTTTTTAATGTGTGGATCAGTTTTTTCAGCATGTCATATTTCTTTTATTTCTCGTTGATTTAAAACAAACAAACAAACCCCCCCCCCCCGAGCTATTCTGGAGAAGTGTCATAAGAACATCTTAAAGACATTTTTTAAAGAGAGATTTTTCCTTCTTGCAAAATGTGCAACTTTCTCAGCCACTTATCACTTGATTGACATCTGTTCATGTCAGCAGGGGTGAGTAGGGGGCTGAGTGTGTGTCTCTGATGTGTTGTGCACAGTGCTTAGACTGACTCAAAATGCACCCTGTTGGAACTCGAATGGTTGACAGAAGGAGGAAAGGCAGACTGGGCTCCTCTGAATCTCATGACCATGCATCCATAAATGCAGCAAGCATGTGTTGTGCCTTTATTTGTGTTTGTACAACATTCTTCCTTGTCCATGGGAGCCAAAGACGGTTAGAATAAATTGCTCCTTTAAAATGTATCTTTCCAGGAGCTTTGCAAGAGAGCTGGGTTGCCTTCTAAGGCTTGGTTTTAGGTTGCCAGTAGCCTTTGATCCAACCTGTTGTTCCTAGCTGCCATCCAAAATGAACAGAGCACAACACAGAAAGAGAGGTTTTCTTTATAGTTTGTTGGGTGCATAATGGGGAAGAGGAGGGAGAATGAATTTTCAAAAGACCATAGCTTTTATAGTTGCCATGGAATTGAAAATCCCATTGAAGACATTCTTTTGAGAGTGTTTTGAGACTTGCCATCCGTTGGGGTTCCAGAGACATTTAGAAGTCTAAAGCAGAGGGAGACACTCTTCAGAATTGGAGTTCTTTACTGATTAAACTCTGAGAATGGGTAGAATCTTTGAGATGCCGGTGCAAAAAGAAAAGAAAAGAAGAATACTCTTAAGCAGATCTCAGCCCGAGAGAGTTACCCACCAAGTAATGGAGAGATAGTTGACATAGGTATCTGTGTCTAAGCTGCATACTTACATCAGCTTGATACCAACCACCGTTTTTTTTCAAAGTACACAAGCTATCTCTGTCTCAAAGATGTAGAGTGACATGATGGATTTCATTAAACTGAAATACAAAGACATTTGTAAATGTTGGTATGTTCTTACCTGAATGAATCTGAAATTGAATCCTCATTTTCCCATGTTGAAAACTCAAGATTAGCTCTGATTGTTATGCCTCATGGGAGTTTCAGGAGCCTTGTGACTCAGTAGTTAAAATGCAGTACTGCAACCGAAACTCTTCTCACACGTTCAGTCCCATTCTCAGGTAGCCATCTTGAGGTTCACTCAACCTTCCTTCCTTCCTTCCTTCCCTCCGTCCCTCCGCCCGCCCGCCCGCCCGCCCGCCCGTCCGTCCGTCCGTGGATCTACTCTAGTTGAGGGCCTAGCATTTGGATTCAGCTCCCAGTTGCCGTCCAGCAGTGAACTTGTAATTCTCAGTTCAAAAGCCTAAGTCATGTTTTCGCTGTTTTGGCACTTAGCCTCTCCATTTTGTCTGTGAATTGGTCCGAGCGTTAATGAGGCTTGGGGCAAATCTACCGAGAATTGCACGATTTTCATACATGTTGCAGTTGAAGCCTTTATTTTCCTTTGATTTGCCAACCGTAATTTCCACTGGCAGTCTTAATGGCATTTAGAAGAGCCGATGTCAGCAAGCGTGACATCCTTTCTAACAGATGCTCCCTCGTCTCCCCACAGCCGAACGGTGGCAGCATCTGGCAGAACTGAGGTTACCGTAAATCCTAATGGTGGTTCATTTATTATTTAAGAGAGAATGAGAGAAATGGCAGCCTGCCAGCCGTGCCAAAAATCTGCTGTGCTTCACTGTCTGATGCCTTAGCAGTTATTTGCAAATTTGTCTCGGGGTTTCTCACTTGTGGCTCAGCAATGTTTTACCACCTGGACTGACCTCCTCTTACAGGAAACTTGTTTATGCAAATGACATGTCATGGCAGGCTATTTTATTCCCCAGTTAATTCCTGCATGAAATTCAGCACTGGGTATTTCACCATTAGGAAGTAGAAAGTAGGGAAGGTCATTTTAAGGCAGACAGATCTAAATTTAATTCCTGAGACATTAACCTCAGTCATCCGCAGAGCTATGCGCTTCTCCCGAGTTTTGCACTAGCGGAAAATTACGTGGCAGGATAGGTATATTAGAGAGACCGTTCCAATCATTCTACCCATGGACTACTACAAGATCATGGTGGTCTCTCCCCCTCCTTTCTTAAGTTGAGGTTCACTGCCTGAAGATGCCATGATCTTGAACAGGATGGATAACATGTAACCTGTTGGTCCCATGCAGCCCTTTTTCTGGCCACCCCAGATGGAAAAAGCACAATTTTTCCAAGACAAAAACTGTTGCTGGGTAGATCAGTGGTTTAAGTATCTGGCTGTGGAACCAGCCAGTTCTCCACAGTTCTTCACTGTGTCTCCTTGACAAGAGCTGGGCTCACTGATCCATTGGGTCGCTTCTATCTCTGCAGTTCTAAGATAATGATGATGATCTATTTTTGCACCTGGCTACCTCTACAATTAATAGTTTGGGGGCCTTGTTTTGTCCATGTGTAAAACAGCAGGGTCTTTTGCCCACTGAATGAAAGATAGTGACTGTTCTCTTCCCAACCTTTGAGTATGAGTCTTAGCAACATGTAGGAGCGATCTATACTAACCATCTGTTAAGTTCTGTCATGGGAAAGTAGCTTGTGCAAAAATGAAACAGATCTACACAGTACTTTATAAGTACAGTACTTGTCCCTTTATAAGTACTTGTCCCTTTCGAATTCAAAATAAATACCTAGCCAGAAAGGGGCAACTGCTGGATGCAATCACCTGATGTGTCACAAAAAAGCATTAAATGAGATGAAGTGGCCAGTTTCTTGATGAAAGGAGGTAAGCGGTATCCGGTATGCCCTGAGCATTGATTTTTTTTTGAAACAAATATTGCTTTAAATCTAGAGAACTCTAACTCTTTCTGCCACATTTCCAACTCCATGGATGCCAAATACAATACAGTGATGCTAGTCAGTGGGTTTTTGCGATCACGATAGCAATTCACAAAACTGTGATTCCTATGGGGGAATTTCGCTGGACAATGTTTGGTCCCTGTTTTGCAAACTGATTTTTGCTAGATGACGATTTTGATAGCTCCCTCCGCACTTGCAAAACAGGTGTTTTTGGGACCTAAGCTTCGCAAGGCAACGATTTAAACAGCTGATTGGTGGTGTGCAAAGCGGCTTTCCTATGGCCGATCTTCGCTAGACAATGTTGATTCTTCCCCATTGGAACACATTAAACAGGTTTCAATGCATTCCAATGAGGAAATGCTTTTCGCTAGACAATGATTTCGTTAAACAGCGATTTCAGTGGAACGGATTATCATCGTCTAGCGAGGCACCACGGTACTGTCTGACAAGCCTTGATAAACAGCATTGGTTGGGGTCAGTTCTTAGTGTGCCTTGTTTTGTATGTTCAGCGTTTTCCCCGTCTCTGTTCTGTACGGTTAAGTGAAAGCAGCCTTGAAACTTATCTTCTCAATCTAAGTCTGCTCCTAAGGAACAAAAATTGAAATATAATGTAAAGGGAATTATGGGTAGGCTCCTCCACTGCCCAAGCCTTCCTGACTGATGGTCAGTGCCACCCAAAATGTCCGCGGGTGGCAGCTCACTCTCTTTGCGAATGGTGGAAGCAAGAGTTTGTGAGTGCAACTGGAACCGTCCATTTGGCAGAGGGAAGGAAATGTGGTGCCCTTGTGAGGCCTTCTGTGAGCACTGACCCTCTCTCTCTCTCTCTGAAAGAGCAGTGACGTGAAGGACAAGTGGACATGAGAATTGCATCACCTTGGCACGCAAGCCTTCACAGAGGGGCCAAGGGACTCAGTTCCTTTCTGCAGATGAGTTTCCTTGGATCTGAAGCTTAAGATGGAATCAGAATGTGCTCTTCAGACCTAATCTTTGAAGCTTGCGGACGTCAGCCTCTCCTGTGGAAGGGACAGCATTTCAGCTGGGTGGAGCACAGACAGTGTGGCTCTAAGGACGAAGATTCATTTTGCATTTCCAGTGTGCCTGCTTGAGAGAAATCACCTCTGCTACACCTCCCATGTTTCATGGGTCTAGAAGGCATTCTCCCTTATGCAGTCTGTATTATGTCACTGTTCCACACTTTCTTCCCTGACCCCTTCTAGAAGGGATGAGTTAAACTCTCTTCAGTGCAGACACAATGCTAGCTGATGGGTATGGTAATCATAACTGGGGGATGCTTGGTGAGGGAAGGCTGATCTGTGCTCTCTGTTACAATGGGGTCTTTAAAATCAGCTTTAAGTCCCCCTCCCCAGTCAAAGAACCCTACTCTTAAAAAGCTTGTTGATAATGGAAAAAAACAAAATTAAAATCTAAAGCTCAACACTAGGTCCCATGGTGTTGGGCTGGGGGTTCAAGGTGGATTTGGAAGAGTTAAAAATCCACTGCCACAATAGAGCAGTGTGAAGCCTCTGCAGTATCAAGAGCTCTGAAACAGGTTACATTAATTAGGCCATTGTTGTTTGGCAATGTAAAAACTGTGATGTCATTTGTAATGGCTTAAGGGAACCAAAGCCTCTTTCGTGTCTGAAATAGGCATCTTATTTTAAAAGTTTTAGCTAACACAGCCGCATTAATTGTTCTGTATAATACAGCAATGGGATTTGAAAAAGGAGCACCTTAACACTGACATTTTATCATATGAAATTAATGTTCTGAAATTCAATCCCTTCCTTTGGGCAATACATCAGGGTTGGGCAAGTGACAGAGTGCTTTTGGGGAATTCTGGAAGGTATTTTTTAAGTGGTGGTTTTCAACATTTTTATTTGTTTAATCGTTTTTTCATATTTAATTTTATGGTCCTTTTAGTTGTGTTTATTGTGTTGTTCTAAGTCATGTGTCCTGACCTGACTTCACTGTGCAGAGAAAGGCGGTAGGTAGGGAGGTAATCAGGCAATGAAATACTGCGAACACTGACCCTTCGTTGCTCCAGTTCTAATGCTTTCTGACAAATCGGTCCTGAGTTTTAAAGTGTGGACCTGTGTATTCTGCATACTTAATATATCCAGTTTGGTCTAGTGGTTGGCATGTTGGAATTGACAGGCGGAGTATATTTGCATGACCATTTGATAGCCCCTTTCCCAAGGCAAATCTGGGATTTGTAGTTTGTTGAGGAACTTGGAATTTTCTGAGGGAGAGCTGTAGTGCATTACTTTGACTACAGAGAAGAATTCTAAGTGCCCAAAAACCTACTTATTTAGGTACTCCTACAAGTACAACCAGCCTGCGTGGCCTTGGGCAAGCTGCACAGTCCCAGGATGTCGCCAGAAGAAGGTCATGGTAAACTACAGTGGGTTCTTGACTTGAGAACTTAATCCGTATTGGAAGGCGGTTCTCAAGTCAAAAAGTTCTCAGGTCAAATCTGCATTTCCCATAGGAATGCATTGAAAACCATTTGATCCGTATCTGCTCTTTTCCGTCCATAGAAACTAATGGGAGGCTGCTATTTTGCCTTCGACCACTAGAGGGGGATATTTTGTTTCTTTTTTTCTTAGGTCAAGAAAGGTTCAGGGAAGGCAGGGAAAAGACAGTCCAGGCAGTACAGTACCAGGCAGTCCAAAGACTGTCTCCCAGTCCACTCTCTAAACGCTGGGAGGAGTGAGGAAGCAGACAGGCATCCTTTTCACTGGCCAACAGTTAACTGAAAGTTCAAATTTTGCACTTTCCCTGCCTCCCACGTGGGTTTTTTTCAGTTCTTAACTCAAATCTAAGTATGTAAGTCAAGTCAATATTTTCCTATGAGAGTGGTTCTTAAGTCAAAATGTTCTTAACTCGAGCCATTCTTAAGTCAAGACCCCACTGTACTTTTGCGTGTTGTCTACCTGGAAAACCCCGAAAAGGGGCACCATAACTCAGAATTGACGTGACGACATATGATGATTTTTATTAACGAACTACAAATTCCAGAATTAACTTTGGCAGCGAGTTGCAAGTAACACTGAGAAACTCCTAGACTCCGTTCCACAAGGACTTTGTCAATAGCTTGGGAACTTAGCTTAACCCTAGGTCCCAAGATGGTTGCAAGGATAAAATGGGATGCACTGGCTTTGCCCTTTGCAGAAGGAATAGATGGAAGGGTCTTGCTACATTTTAAGATAGACCAAAATGTTGATGGTTTGACGGTCCGTGTAACTTCCAGAGTTTGTGTGCAGCGGTTTTAAAAACAAACAAACAAACCAATACCATGCATTGTAAAAATTGGTATTCTCCCCTTGTGAGTGTTGGTGGCAGCAGTTGAAAGTAAATAAAATGATCACTTGGTCTTTGTTGAAACCATTAAAGAACTTGTTGTTCAAAACACATGTAGCCTAGCATAAACGCACAGTGCTTTGATGTTTAGTACTGGTTATGCATAAATCTTAAAAAGCAGAGACATCACCTTGCCAACAAAAGTCCGCATAGTCAAAGCTATGGTTTTCCCTGTAGTGATGTATGGAAATGAGAGCTGGACCATAAAGAAAGCTGACCACTGAAGAATTGATGCTTTTGAATTGGGGTGCTGGAGGAGGCTCTCGAGAGTCCCCTGGACTGCAATGAGAACAAACCTATCTGTTCTGAAGGAAATCAACCCTGAGTGCTCACTGGAAGGACAGATCCTGTCATCGAAGTGACCAACATGAATCTGACCAAACTCCGGGAGGCAGTGGAAGACAGGAGGGCCTCGCGTGCTCTGGTCCATGGGATCACGAAGAGTCGGATATAACATAATGATAAACAACAATGCATAAACTTGTACTTGAGTTAGTTATGTTAATATATCACCCAATATAATTACTCTTAACAGCTAACACATTGAGCAGCTGATCAGACTATCATGTCCTATCAGACTCAACAAGCACACGTTTTACCATATCTACTATCATCCAACACCTATCTATCATCTGTATCTGATCACATATTTGACCTTATCTGACAAGCTGCTGTCATGTGCTTTATATATCTGTCTGGCTGATGCAAATATCACGTTTGAGTTTCTTCCCATATAAACACACAGACAGAGTTGTAGAGTTACATTTCCCAAGACTTTTTACTGGGACCTCCTTTCTCAGAATTTGGAGCAAAGTTTCATCCCTATGTGTAACTGATATTGAAGTTATACAGAGAGCAAGAGCAGCCACCTGGACTAGAAGCAAAGTTCCAGTGTTTGTATTAGTGTAACAGAGAGTGACAAAGAGTATGGTTGCATCTCCAGAAATGGACCAGTTCCATCTGGGATATTCTTTCATCCAAAGTAACCCACTTCTTCAGATGCTACTGCTCAGAATAATAGACTAATACGAGTCGTATCATAATTTAATCTCAGTAACCCTCACAATAATTCTGTAATTATTGCAATGTTGCACAAGGGTTGAGTGGCATCAGCTGTAGTTGAATGAATTCATACCAGTAAATGTAAGGTACAGAAGTGAATTCTTGACAGAAGCACCATTTCAGCAAAATGTTTCTGTTTATAGTTTTCAGCTGTTTTGCTGTATTAACCCGTATCTTATTTGCACAGTTCTAAAAGGAGAAATCTACACTTGACTGTTTTCTTCACGTTGCTGTCAGACATATCTCTTTATTCTGTCTTCTTTTAGTGTTTTTGATTCTTAAAATCCTGAGCTGCTTATAATAATTTGGAAGTTTTAATTTAATCCTAGAGAGCTTCTGGTGGCTTGGCCTGTCCACTGTGGGTACATGTCCTGGTAGTTAAAGAAAAAAGATGTTCCGGTTAATGTTGTACAAGGAAGCTTGGTGGGACTTTGCCTATAGCGATCATTCAGACAAGAGATAATTACATTTTCAATTACACACTTCTTGAAGACCTCCCTGTGTGTGTTAAAAACTTACACAGGCAGCTGAATAATTGGTTTGTAATCTCTGATGCTTGTTCTGACTTATCGTTTCCAATTAGTTAACAATTCCAAATCTCAGATACTTAGGTAGGGGTGGATAGGTGCAAAACAGTTCTCAGTCTTAGTAGGTGTGAATTTAATTCTTGGAGCAGAAAAGGATAAAATAATAAAGGTTTTGTGGCACTTTCAAGACTAATAATTTCTTTTAAGCTGTTAGTTTTTCTTTATCGCTTTAGCTGTGACAGACTAACATGGTGCCCCCTGCAGAACTAGCAAAACATCTGTCCCACACACTACACCAGAACACAGACAGAGTTCTAGCTCCTGTCCTCTGAAGATGCCGGCCACAGACACTGGTGAAACGTTAGGAAGAAAAAACCTCCAGAACACGGCCGAACAGCCCGAAAAACCTACAACAACGAAAACATCAGTTTCTTTTTATAATTTTATTTCAGTTGATTGGGCAGTGCCCCATGAGCAGATACTTTGATAATGACATCAGCACATTGACCTGACCAGATAGTTAAAATTATCACTCGTTAGCCCAAGTGTAGATGTTTGGCTGGACGTGGATGCTAAGGAACGAGTCCCACATCTGTCAAAATGTCCAGCTCTGGAAGTTGGGGAAAGGAGGGTTAGCTGGGAGCTTTCTTCCTGCTTTGGTCTTTCTCCTCAGGTGAGTCACCTTTAGATGTCTGTCTGGTCAGGTGGAACTCCCAGAAAGGAGAATTAGGGGGTTTGATGTATTCCCCCCCAATATAATTTTTTTTAAAAAAAATTCCATCAATCCCATGCTTTACCCATTTGTAGTTCTTTTATAGTTATTAAAATTTTTAAGTAGTTTTGCTGCAGCATGCTTCCAGTCAGGCGCTCATGCACGCACCAGCTCAGCACTCTTGCAATTTTTATGTGGCATCTGTTTCCCAGTCTGCAGACATCAGCAAACCTTCGGAATAGATAGCAGTCAGACCAACAGGGAGTCACTTGGACCTTCCACAGAGCACTCCTGTGGTCGTGTTGTTGTTTCTAATGCAAGATTTTCTACATGTATGCATAATTAATGGAAGAAACTACCCAAGAATGAAACGCAGACACGCACAGGTCATTTTAACCGGACGGTTAATTATTACAGTTAAAAGAATCATTTGGAAGTACCTGGTGTGCCCCTTTTTGAAATGCATGAGAAAATCCCAATCGCCTTTGATTTTGATGGATAGCTTCCGTTGTGTTAAATTATGATTAAAATGATTACCCGCACGGAGGCAAAACATTGATTAATCTTTGTGACGTCTTCATCAGACAGGTAATAATTATGCGATGCTGGATCTGCTGTGTGTGTACACAGACTCTCTCTCCTATCTTTCTGTGTTGGGAGACAGTATAGCAGGTCCAGGCTTTAATTAAAATATCTGAGAACTCAGAAGGTGTCTCTGGCTTTAATTACAGCTTTGCTAGCAGCAGTTCACGTGGAATTCAGTCATATGAACATCCCTAATAGTAGAGATGTGGATTTTCCTTTGAAATAATGCTGATTAAAACAAGTACCATCCCCATGCTGGCAGTACATGTATTATGCTGCCCAGTTTTTTTTTTTTTCAAATTATACTTCTATCTGAAGCTCTAAACACTTTTTTAAAAAAAATATTGTGGCTTTTTAGACGAACACACGTTTCCAAATTTAATGTGCCTTCCTTATGACTGATTTTCATTGGATTCTTCTTCTTAGAGTCTTATCATTCTCTTCAATAGAATATCCACCCCATCACCCCCCCCAATTTTCATCTTGTTCATTTTTTCGTATTTCGTGATTTCTTGAAAAACTTATATCTGCTGTTCTTTTTAAGGAAGTGGTGCAAAAATCTGGGGCCAACAGCTACCTCTAGTGTCCAATCTTTTAAACCACATGCTTGTCTGTCTTTTCCTTATCAAAAATAGAAGCACGCTAAGCGATTCCATTAGAAACAGATTTGACAGATGAATGCATTGGCTTTTCAGCACCGATTTCTTTTTATTTCAGTAATCTTGTTATTTTTCTGAAGCCAAAATATATTTTAAACACCAATGCTTATGTGTTCAGAGCTGATCCTGGAGGGTGAACTGGGTTGTTTTAGATGGTGTGGTTGGATATCATCAGTGTTATTAAGCCGATATTTATGGGACAATTTTTTCCACAGAATCTTCTCTTCATATATCTTCCCTTAGTACACGGAGGGTCCATTAAGCTTGGAAGGATAGACGTTTGAATTACTGAATTCTTAACAAGCCACCAGCTTCTAGCAGTTGGTACCACATGTTGTGATCCTGTATTCCATCCATTTTGGTTGGAGAGATAGCAGTTGAAAAGTTAAAGAACAAACCAAGATCAGAGATTGTGTTGTTTGGACAAGTCAGCTTGCATCTGAAATGCTTTCTGTTAAATATTTCCTATAAATTATATTGCTTTGCTTTTTTTAAAGAAACGTGTGAATATGAGCCAGAGAACATCCTAAACCAGCCATTCTCAAGGGGGGGGGGGAGCATATGGCCGCCTGGGGGCCCCTGGGCACATTTGAGGAGGGGGCCACAGACTGAAAAAAAGTGAGAAGGAGATTTTCCGTTCATCTGTTTGTGTTGTATCCTTGTTTGATAGGGGGCTATGGGACCTTCAAAGAGCTGCCTGAATGAGCTGTGGCCACAAAAAAACAAGGTTGAGAATGGCTGCACCTAAGTAACTCCCTTTGAGTATCGTCTCAGCCTTTGAACATTGTGCTTCCATGGAAGAGGCTTCACTTCAACAACTTTTCACATATGGCATTAGCAAAACGATCTTCCAAATCTTAAAGCCTTGGTATCCAGGATGGCTTGTGCCTTATTCTTGTTCTGGGAATATGACACATTTTTGACTCCGGCTTTGTTCAAAAACACTTGTCTTTTTCCTCCCTCCAGCCCCACCCCTTTGTTTCACAGGCAAGCTACGAAACTCGAGTGTTCTTTCTTTTTCTTTTTTGGCCATTTGCCATGGAGTGCTATTTTCTAGTAACATGACCGTCTGGCACACACCTCCAGGCTGCTGTGAACACCGTGAGCGTGCCAAATGCGCCTTCTTTCCTTGGTTGTTATACAGTCTGGATGCAGTTTACGTGTGTGATTTCTCTCTCAACCCACGCCTCTGATTCTTCTGATCTATATATCGCTTTACAGGTTGTGAATCAAACCTTGGCAGAAATTGCCCCATGAGGATGGCATGGAGCCTTTTATTTACTAAGAAAGATGGATGGCCTCTCATCTGTTTTTCTTTTTGATGTCCCACTCAGAGGGTTTTGGGGCCACTGAGCACAGGTAGGAATCGTAAATTGGCCAGTCTAGGCGCGTAAAGAGAAGCATGAAATATCTGAATACTCATTGCCGTTTCTTGGCGAGCCGAACACCCCCAACCGACGTAACCTGAAAATAGAAAATGACTTTGCGCAATGGAATGAGTCCTCATGTTTCAATGTTTGTGAGTAGACGCTGAGGCCAAGATTGTGCCAGCTTTTAATATGAATCTTCTGACTAGTTGGAAAAACTTGGTATGTATTTCCATTGATAAGATAGTTAGGCTCAAGGGCAGATGTACTGTATATCGCCTGAGGTGTTCAGTTTACAGTGGTGCCCCGCTTTACGATTACCCTGCATTATGACGAATTCGCTTCACGATGACGTTTTTGCAATCGCTTTTGCAATCGCAAAACGATGGTCTAAACAGGGTTTTTTCGCTTTGCGATGATTGGTTCCTTGCTTCGGGAACTGATTCTTCGCAAAACGATGTTTTTAACAGCTGATTGGAGGTTTCAAAATGGCCACTGGGTAATTAAAATGGCTCCCCACTGTGTTTAGGGACGGATTCCTTGCTATACAGGTAGCGAAAATGGCTGCCGTATGGAGGATCTTTGCTGGACTGTGAATTTTTAGCCCATTGGAACTCATTGAACAGTTTTCAATGCGTTTCAATGGGCTTTTTGTTTTCACTTTACAATGTTTTCGCTTAACAGCGATTTTCCTGGAACGGATTATCGCCGCTAAGTGAGGCACCACTCACTGTATATGAGACTGGCTTACAGGCCTGTGTTCTGGATACGCAAAAAGGGAATTGAGGGGTCCTCTCTAGCAACCACTTGTCCAGATGAGGGAAGTCAGAAGGCATCTTAGAAGACTAACTTTCCCATAAAGGTTTGGAACAACAGATGTTGCTTTCTGGGGCAAAGAAGATGATGTTGATTCACCTGCTCCATGCCCAGAATCTAGCTGAACTGTTTGTTGAATCTTTCTCAAACACTGCCCGTAGGATAGAATCCTCCATTAAACCTGAAGTTGGCAGGGCAGCTTAGCAGATGCAGAATCTTCTATAGGGCTGTACTGTGCTGCCACTTTGGAGCAACTCCCAACTAAGGCAACAGCCTCACTGTCCCAAATGATAGGGCTGACCTTGTCCTCATACTGCAAGACTTCATAGGCAGGGAGGATTAGGGACTATTCATGTGTTTGGTCAGCCAGTGCCTGACCTACAGGTTTAGCACTTGGGGCTTGACAAACATATAGCACAAAGTGTATTCATTTAAAAAATATTGTTAGATCTACTGTTCTGTCCACACAGTAGATCTAACTGTTCTGTAGTTGTGTGTCTGCCCAGAAAATCCAACCAAAGTTTGCCAGGGGTGGAATTTGAAGCTACATTCCTGACTTGTGTTTGCAGCCTATATTTTTGAACTCCTCTTCAAGAAACAGACCTGGCGCAGGCATCTGATGTGACTTTTGGGAGTTTGTATTCCCCCCCCCCACTATCTACAATATATTGTTGCACAGCCTGATGAAGACTAGTACAGGGTGAAAGCTAGTTTTTTTTGTAAAAAAAAATATGAAAATGTTAGTGGTCCCATAAAGGTATCACCTGACATTGGTTTTGTATTGTGTATCGCTTTGGTCCCCCACAAGTTCTATCCTCAATTGAACAAGGTCGGACTTACTTCTGAGTAAAAATGCAGTGGATTCTGTTATAAATCTGCCTTTGTACTCCGAGTGAGTGTAAACTGATGGTTTGGGCTGTTGACCCTCGTCCACACGTAACCTTAAAATAATAAACGAGGAATAAGCCAGGGAATTGTCAAGGCTGGATTTTGAAAATGTGTATTTTGCTCAATCCACACTTTTGTCCTTACAACATCCATACTTGTTGCTGGCATGTGGAACCTAACATGGAGATCTTTTTCAGGAGGGAAAAAAAGAGGAAAGTTAGTGGTTATCTTGTTTTAGTACCTACTTCTTCAACTGTTGTTTCAAAAGAGGAAGTGCCGTTCTACTCTCAAAATGATATACATCCAACTCTCTATATAAACAGGCTGTTACATTAGAATCTAAAACATTTTCTGGCCTTATGTTTGGAATGCCAATTTAGCATTTAGTTCAGTGGAGAAAGATGGCTTAATATAACATTTCCACTGATTTCTTTGGAAACAAATGGTAGTTATAGAGCTGTCTGAACAATATACGAGAAGTGCTTATGTTGCAGTTAGCAGCAGAGAAGAAAACAAACACACAAAGCTACAGTATAATGAACAGAGAACCTGCCAAAGCTGTTAATTTTCAATATCAAGGCTTAAATTCTATGCCTGGTGAATTTCCCTTAGCTCAGCTCCATGAAGGCATCCTAATAGAATGGCGGTTTAAACAGTGCACATGTTTCACTAAATGCTCCTGATGATGTCTTTTTATTAGAAGCTTACGTGTGGGCTTTTGCCCTGAAAAATGAGGAGGACAAATCTTGAACAAGGCTGTTTCTCAGGACTTGATGTTGGCATATCTGAATTGGTGTGTACCATCTTCCTACATTGCTCAATGTTCTGCATGTGGTTCTGTACCAGTGGCCCCCAGTTTGGAGTTCTAAATGTTCTTGGGTTACAGCTGCCTGAAGCCGTGACTATCAGCTGTATTGGCTACGGGTTCTGGTAGTTGGGATCCAAGAACATCTGAACCCCAGGTTTATTAGTTTATTAGACCAGAAGCAATTTCAGAGGAATTATGACTGGGTTTCAAAGAGCCTCCTTGGTTCATTATAAGCTGCAAAGAGAAAATCTGTTGGTTATATTTTTGTTACATTTCCCAGAATTCCGTCTACCTTTTTGTCTTATCCAAATTCTCTGTTGGGTCTGAGACATATTTCTTTTCCTGCACTGAAATTCATATTTATTTCGAAATGGGGTTTCCAGCCTTGCTGAAGCAAGCTTGTGTGCATTTCTCAATTGTACACATTGCTATGTGTGTTTAACACTTGTGGTTTCTTTGTTATGATGGGAAACCAAAGGAAGCAAACATGAGTCATAGACCACAAGCTATGATACCACCCTGAGAACACTGATGTCATCTGATTTTGGAAGCTAGTCCAACCTAGTTAGTACTTTGATGGGAGACCTCTTGGAAATAGTAGAGACTTCTAGTATTGATTCTCCCATTCCATGTATGATTAGGGAAAAAGCATGCTCCCTGCCTATGGCAGTTTTTGTTTTTACCACCATGATGCCCTAAACACTTGTCTGATTTAGGATGCAAAACAGAATTAGATTTGGTTAGTACTTTAGTTGGAAACCACCAAGAAATACTGGAGACCTCTAGGTAGGGCTAAGAAATAATATTGTCTTAAACCTGGAGAATAGCTGCCACTTAGAGTTGACACTACTACCCGGTACTATTTCCCTGAAAATAAGCCCTAGTATGATTTTTCAGGATACTCGTAATATAAGTACTATCTCAAAAATAAGCCCCAGTTAAGTGAAACCCCACCCTCCACCATCGCACAGCAACCAGAAGATGATATGTCTGTACAGGTATTTGAATAAATGTAGATTGTTTTACATGAAAAATATAAAACATCCCCTGAAAATAAGCCCTAGTGTGTTTTTTTGGAGCAAATATTAATATAAGACCCTGTCTTATTTTCAGGGAAACATGGTAGACTAGATGAATTAATAGTCCAACTTCAGTGTAATACAGTTTCCTATGTATGCTCCTTAAGTGTTGTTGTTATTTAGTCATTAACTCGTGTCTAACTCTTCGTGAGCCCATGGACCAGAGCACGCCAAGCCCTCCTGTCTTCCACTGCCTCCCGGAGTTTGGTCAAATTCATGGTGGTAGCTTCAATGACACTGTCCAGCCATCTCATCCTCTGTTGTCCCCTTCTCCTCTTGCCTTCACACTTTCCCAACATCAGGGTCTTTTCCAGGGAGTCTTCTCTTCTCTTGAGATGGCCAAAGTATTGGAGCCTCAGCTTCAGGATCTGTCCTTCCAGTGAGCGCTCAGGGTTGGTTTCCTTCAGAATGGATAGGTTTGTTCTCTTTGCAGTCCAGGGGACTCTCATGAGTCTCCTCCAGCACCACAATTCAAAAGCATCAATTCTTTGTTGGTCAGCCTTCTTTATGGTCCATCTCTCACTTCCATACATTGCTACTGTAAAAACCATAGCTTTGACTATGCGGACCTTTGTTGGCAAGGTGATGTCCCTGCTTTTTAAGATGCTGTCCAGGTTTGTCACCACTTTCCTCCCATGGCTGCTGTCACCTTCTGCAGTGATCATGGAACCCAAGAAAATAAAATCTGTCACTGCCTCTATATCTTTCCCTTCTATTTGCCAGGAGGTGATGGCACCAGTGGCCATGATCTTAGATTTTTTTGATGTTGAGCTTCAGACCATTTTTCACGCTTTCCTCATTCACCCTCATTAAGAGGTTCTTTAATTGCTCCTCACTTTCTGCCATCAGAGTGGTATCATTTGCATATCTGAGGTTGTTGATATTTCTTCCGGCAATCTTAATTCTGGCTTGGGATTCATCCAGTCCAGCCTTTCACATGAGCTCCTTTAGTAAATCAGATAAATTGGGAGGGCGGAAATAATCCAATTAATAAAATTTTATTTTCCCTTTGTTCTCAGAATTTCTATTTTTTTTCTTCTTCAAACAGTGGACCGAATCAGCTACCAGCTTCATGGACTATACAGAGATCAACAGCCACAGACAGTATGCCCTGCTTAAGTTGTTGTGTCATTAAGTTATTTCTGACTTACGGCGACTCTATAAATTAGTGACCTCCAGAATATCCTATTGTTAACAGCCTTGCTCAAGTCTTTCAAACTACAGTGGGGTCTCTACTTAAGAACTTAATCCGTATTGGAAGGTGGTTCTCAAGTTGAAAAGTTCTTATGTTGAATCTGCATTTCCCATAGGAATGCATTGAAAACCATTTAATCCGTATCTGCTCTTTTCCGTCCATAGAAACGACAGTGAAACCTCTACTTAAGAACTTAATCCGTTTTGGAATGGTGTTCTTAAATTGAAACGTTCTTAAGTTGAAGGAAAATTTCCCATAGGAATGGACTGAAAACCAATTAATCCGTTCTGGCTGTTTTTTTGATATGTAGAGGTGTGTTCGTACATTGAAGCATTAGTTCCCATAGGAACTAATGCAAAGCTGGTTAATACGTACTCTACCACTAGGGGGAGAATTTTTTTTTAACCTAAGATGACCTAAGGTTAAAAAAAGAGCAGGAAAGGTTTTTTTCCTGTTCTTATCTTGGATTTCTGTTCTCAAGTGGAAGCAAAATTTAGCAAATGGAGCTGTTCTTAAGTTGGATTGTTCTTAAGTAGGGACGTTCTTAAGTAGAGACTCCACTGTAAAGGCTGTAGGTTCCATCATTGAGTTGATCTCTCTCATGTTAGGTCTTTCTCAATTCCTGCTGCATTCAACTTTTGCTAGAATTATTGTCTTTTCCATTGAGTCTTGTCTTCTCCTGATATGCCGAGAGAGGCCTCGGTATAGCCATTTTAACTTCTAGAGAAAGTTCAAGTTGATACGATCTCTTCTGCATTTATTTGTTCTGGATGTCCATGGTAAAGCTGGTAAAACTGATCTACCACTACATTTCAGGACCACCCCTCCATTAACGTTCTTCATTATTTAGCTTTCATGTCCATATATAGCAGATAGGAATACCCTGGTATGGATGATCTTGGCCTTGGAGGATGTTTGAAAAGTACCACTGGGATGTCTTCTCATACACTTGAGATGACAGTGGCAGAAGATGTTGATTTTGGCACATTCGTTCAGGATTTGGTGTGAAAAAGAAATGGATTGCTCTAGAGTGGAATTTCTTCTAAAAAGCCACCCCCCTTGTCTAAGCAAAATAGAAGTTCCCTTTGAAGATCTGTTCTGTTCTGTTAGGTGTCTGTTGAGTCTGTTTTGCTCCCATTTTAATTTAAACCAGGATATGGCATTATCATCACAAGCATATATTTCAAACTACATTTAAGTAAATCATCACATACACAATTAATTCTGCCCTGTAGTAACAGCTTTATCCACAACCTCCCACTTTTTTTTTTATTCTCCAGTAAATCTGAAAAAAGGAGGGGGTAATTTAGTCATAAAAATAAACTATATTTGGAGAATAAAAATAATTATATTTGGAGCCACAGCCTATCCAGTGAGGTATGATAAGCATGGGAAGTGATCCTAACTAAATAATATCCAGAACATTCGAGTTTTCGATGAAACTCCATCATGCCCTTCAAGCCTCAGGATTAAAACATGTTCATGTCATTAGGCAGATGATAATAATAATGCTGTGTTTTACTACAAAATTGCTATCATACTCTCTGAGGTGTAAGAAGGGATATTAATGACCATTTTCCATCAGAAATAACGCTCCTCAGCCTGGGTATCATTTCAACATATTAAACTATATTCTAATGTGCAGTTAAAGCCTTAGGGTGTAGAGATGAAAACGAAATAGTTTAATTTTAAAATGCAGTGGGGAAATCTTTTTGATGAATTTGTAGGTAAAAGTTCAGCAATGATTTTGATGATATAGAGATGCACTTAAATTACCAGGATGTAATTGCAGTTTCACATAACTATTTCTCTTCCTTCCTTCCTTCCTTCCTTCCTTCCTTCCTTCCTTCCTTCCTTCCTTCCTTCCTTCCTTCCTTCCTTCCTTCCTTCCTTCCTTCCTTCCTACCTACCTACCTACCTACCTACCTACCTACCTACCTACCTACCTACCTACCTACCTACCTACCTACCTACCTACCTACCTACCTACCTATAATGACCTGCAGCTTATTATTTTGTGTTTGTAAACAATGGCCCTTATTGTAAAATCTTAGCTTAAGAACAGAGCCACCAGGCCCTGTCTTTTGGAAGGCACTCATGGAAGTTTGCCCTGTCTGATTTTTAGGGATCTTATCTTACACTGCATCAGTTTTCGGATCTCCCACTAGCATTTTCTGGGGCCTGCAGGGGCTGTTGTGGGGAAGAGGGGTGAAAATCTGCCAGCCAGTTTATGTACATCAGTCTATAAATCCAGATGCAGTGGTAACTATCTAAGCATGGGACCCAAATAAGTTGGATGTGGCAGATGCATTAACAAAATCTTCCATAGTTTTTCATTCAAAAAGATCAAAGTATCCCTGGGTTGGATGAATTAGGCACAGGTCAATTTCCTGTTCTATATTTTCATGTGACAATAAAACAACTGTAGATCAATCACATGTCTGTGGTTTATTACTCCTGGTGTAAACGGGAACTGTAATGCAGGATGTATCATGTGCTACTCATTGTATAAAGCCAGGGTTCTTCCTGATGTGCACACATATCCACCATAATCTAGAATACAAATATTAATTCTTAAATTAAGGGGAGTTGTCATTTTCTCTAATGCCTATCAAGGTACAGTCATGCCCTGCTTAACGATTATCCTGTATAACGATGAATCTGCTTCACAACAATGTTTTTGCGATCGCAATTGCGATCGCAAAACAATGTTTTAAATGGTTTTTTTTTCTCGCTTTGCAAAGATCGTTTCCCTGCTTCGGGAACTGATTGTTTACATTACAACGATCAAAACAGCTGATCGTCGGGTTTTCAAAATGGCCGCTGGGTGCTCAAAATGGCTCCCTGCTGTCTTTTTGGACAGATTCCTTGCTCTACAGGCACCGAAAATGGCCGCCCCTATGGAGGACGGTGAGTTATTCAGCCCATTGGAATGCATTGAACGGTTTTCAATGCATTTCAGTGGGCTTTTTTATTTCACTTTTCTCTCTACAGCGATTTCGCTGGAGTGAATTAACGTCGTTAAGCGCACCACTGTAAATGTCACCTGAGAAAAATATCCTAAGCTCGACTTCTAACTTAGAATATAGTTAAAGACCATTCATCTGCTCTGTAATCTTCAAAAATTTGTGTAATTGATTGACATCTCAGGCTTTTATTCTCAACACAAAATCATTTATCGGCTATTTCTGTTGTAGACATTATTTCACAGGATCAGAGGCTCAATTCTTCTAAGCTGAACAGTGCAATCTAGTAGAGTTAAATAGGTACATTTTTCATTTGGGTATCCAATTTCAGAGTGTGGGATGGAATAAACTGTTCGAATCTCCCTATTAACCCCTTCCCCCTCTTAATATGTGCGCAAGCAGGCTAGGCTAGACTCCTTGGCTGATTATATATACCAATCTTGTATATGTGTCTGTGTGTCTGTGAGGATCTGCACTCGGGGCAGTGGTTTGTTTCAGAGTTTTATCTACTGTAATGGCAAACCTTTCTTCTAATGATGCTGGCCTCAATTTTGGTCATGGACTGTGATTGTAGAAAGTGTCTTCTGCCCTCAGGAGAGTTGTCATATATTTGGAAATGCCATGAAAATATTTTGTATTGCGGAAGAGAGGCGTGGCGTACTCATCTCTCTCTCCTTTTTATTTATTTTAGCTACGGTATAAGTGTTCTGCATCATAAACACCTTCGTCCCTAATACGGTAATTATAGTCAGGTGTTTCTCCTGAAACTGCAGATTAAACTCATTTTTAAAGTCTGCAATTAGCTTCTAGAACATTCCTTAGAATGCACTTAGTATTACTCAATGTAAGGAAGGATTCTTTTTCTGTAGGGTGTGCCTCAATACATGGGAGGAAAAAAATCTTGTTAGGAGAACGACATCCAACTTTATTTGGAACTCCAGACAGTACGAAATGACAGAACCACGTCTTAAGGTGCATTCATATGTTTAACTCAACATAGAATTGTGGGGTTCCCTTGAAAAGACTGTAATGGGAGATTTAAGGATAAAGGGTTAAATCACACACTAGTTCTATCTAGTTTATTGTTGTTCTGTGCTGTCTAGGGTTTTCAAGGTATGTGAGGTGTCCAGTAATTAGTTTTTCATTGATTCCCCCCCCCCCCCCCCGAATTTCTTTGGTTATGTAGGGATTTGAACCAATAGTTCCTTGGTCTTAGTCTGACACTTTGTCCACTACACTGCACAGGCACTCTACCTACTGAAATCAATAGGGCTTGTTACAATTCACGTAAGTCTCATGTTTTTCAACAGACGTGCTCCAAATTGTGCTAATTTTGGATTTAGCTTAACTCTCATTGCCCAGTCCCCATGCTGTAGCCTGAGTGTTAAGAGAAGAATATACCAAATAGCAAGAAAAGCATAACAGCCATACTTGGGCTGTTGTGGACAGGTTTTCTGTTAATGTGCCTTCTTTTCCCCCTTCCATCATTGCTAATGTGCATTTTCCCTCCCTAGGTTGGAGGGTCTATAGTTTCTAGGACTCCCAAATTGGACCATTTCAGTTCTGTGCAACCCACAGTTTGTCTCCAAGCCATACAGAAAATTCAGATGGTGCACAAACTATCTTTTTTAGCCCCATTAGAAGAGAGCAGCAGCATTGAACAAGCATGCGTTTTTAGGAAGCCCATTGAGTTACTCCTACGTTGAAACTGGGAATTTGACCAGTTTCTTCAGAAACTAGGGAAAACCCCCAGCTTTCTTCACCTGCTGAAGGTTTTATTGGTTTAGTGGGAAAAGCTGAACCAAATTGCATTTGAACTATAAAGAACTATAAAGATGTTTGAACCCCCAAGGGTCTGTTCCTGTCTTTTGTAGATAATGCAGCATTATTAGCCAGAGCCAGAACAGAAATACTTCTTTAAAAGTACTTCTTTTAAGACTCTCTTATCCTTTGATGTGGGTTCCGACACATGTTTAAAAATATTTTGTTTGCTGCAGTTGAACAGAAAAGGCTAGCCAATACTCCAGTTTTTTGTGCTCGGTAATGTAATATATACGGAATGATCAGCAGAGGTCACTGTAAGTTTGTGGTTTGAATGCTCTCCCTTTTCTCATTAGCATGCCATCCTTGTAATAAATTGTTTATCTCCCCCCCCCCCACAGTACTTCTACATGAGATTTCCAGGGGAAAATAATCCTTCCCCCCCCTCAGCCCCTTTTGTTTTACAAATTTTTTTGCACTAACTATAGAGATTCTAAAGGGTGGAAGCACACTAAGATTTTTGAAACTTAGAACAAAAAGGTAAAATAATGCAACTGCTGAAATGACATATTATGGACCATAGGAGACTTTGATGCTGTTTTAAGAGGGATATATATATTCAAAGACAGCTGTTGAAATAGAATCATTATGTATGCTGTGTTATTGTTAAGAATGAGTTGCCTGTAAATATCTTTGCCCATAAGCCAGATGTGTGTTGACTTTGTGCATAGATTAGTGCTGTTCCCATCTTCCCCAGAAGGAGGTTTGAATGTAACTTTGGTGTACAGTTCAATGATTAACTTGCATTTCCAAATTTTAATTAGTCTCCAAAGGCAATTGAATCTTTATGACTCTGCATCTCGTCTCCCCCCCTCCCCCTCCCGGCCACCCCAACATGCTTATTGTTCCAGAGAAAACAATCTAAAAAAATTGGTTTGTTTTGCAACATTACTGAAGAACCCGTCACACTTGATAGAGGAGGGCTGTCTGCTGCTCGTTAATTCCATGCACGCCACTGCATTAAAATTAAACAGAAAACAAGACACTCCTTAATTATAAAGTGTATTTGTATTTAATGATTACCACTTGATGTTTCTGAGTTGGACTAGGCTTCTGCTACTGGAATGTCTTAATGCTCCCTGTGCTCTATGATATCTGCCTTATTGCTAGTTTTCAAACTTTCTACATACAGTGGTGCCTCGCAAGACGAACACCTTACCGGACGAAAAACACGCAAGACGAAAGTGTTTTGCGATTGTGTTGGTGACTTACAAGACGGCTTCTTCTATGGCTGCACTTCGCAAGATGATTTTTCCCCCACAAGACCGATGCCTCGCAAGACGAAAATAGTTGCAATACATTCCTAGGGAAACCGCTTTTTGCAAGACGAAAATTTCTCAAGATGCCGCTGCTTGCGGAACAAATTACTTTCATCTTGCAAGGCACCACTGTACATTGATCAGTTTGGGCACTGACTATTGAAGGATCTAGTTGCTAGCAAAACTCTCAGCATGTTTGAATGCTGAAACGGCTGCACCACGTCTCAAGAATGTTAAAGTAATTTCTGCCATTTTGGGATAGCTTTGGGGAATGGCACCATTTAGCTGCTTGTGGGCCTAATCTTTGTCATGAAATACCTTTTAGAATGGCATAGTATCACATATGTCAGTCTTTGGGGGAAGAGTATGGAGGAAGCAAAAAGCCTATGTCAGGTACCCCTCCAAAATTAATACCCCATCTCTGAAGGCTAAAAGAAAGAGGTTCTCCCACTCACCACCACCACATTTGATTTCAGGCCTAATTTCAGGCTGACTTGTACCAATTAAAAAGATTTGGTCTAATTGTAATGTTTTCCAACTTCTGTAATTCTCAGCTACAGGACCTTCAGATGTTTGTACTTCAACTTTCAGAATCCTGAACTACTGACCATTCTGGCTGATCCTGGTGGGAACTGCAGTCCAAAATATATGGGTTGAAATCCTATTCAGAAAAAAAACCCTCTGCAAATAAGAGGAGCCATACTCTCATTCTTCTTGTCTGTTGTATGATTGCTTCCTTGACTTGAGGAACTGAGGACCGTGACACTGACCAGTGGCACATTGAGGCTCACTTGCACGATTGCCTACTTATGCTGCAATAGCTGACAAACATTGTTTGAACTGCAACATGCAGGCCATTGCTTTAGAACTGGTAGACTTAATATTATAAGTATAATATTGATATACTTATATCTAGGATGGCCAGATGTGGCTTGCTAAGCTTTAACTTTTATAGTGGTTGCTCAACAATATGGCAGGTGCCACAAATCTTCTCTTCTTGGTAGCTGTTAAATAGAAGGAGCAGTGGTCCTTGGTGTCTGGTCTATACAGATTATTGCATTTCTGTCCTTTAAAATTGTATTGTGGGCCACTTAACAATGGGAGAAACCTATTTGTAGCTTCTTATCTGCCAGTTGAGAGATAAAGTTGGGACACCAGTCCTCTGGATCTGACAACTTGCTCGATAGACTATTGAACCCCTTGCTTTTGACCTTTGTGAAAACACAGTGCACTCTTGAGTAAACCCATAGCGTCACCATAGTTACAATTGGAAGTGATGTGTAAGTAATCTGCTATGGTAGGCTTGTTATCATAAATTATCTTCTCATTGTGGAATTCTCAGTAATCCCCCCACCCTTCACCATCGTCTTGATCTTCCACGTGTAGGAGGCTATGATATTGTGTGGCAATAATAAATCAAACCCCCCCATAACTCATTAAATTAGCCTGTCTTTAAGGCAAACATCCTTCATTCTTATTCCAATATGTTGGGTTTTGTTTTTAATCCTGTAGTTGGTACACGAAATCCCAACTGAGTTGCACTTATTAAAACTCATTTCCCTCCCCCTAGCTAAAGTTGTTGGAAGATCATATTAACTTAACCTTTGCATGCTTAGATGTCAGGAGAGAGTTGCAGAAAAGAAGGTAATTATAACAAGCTCTTTAAAAAGGTTGAAAAAATGCTTAATAAGTAAGAGACTGCAAGTGAGGGACACTCTTGCTGCTTCTTAAATGATGCCAAAAACGGGGATTGTATTTGTTCTATGAAGTTTGTACTCTTAAATGGCATCATTACGGAAGCCTTTCTTCCAAAAGACTTAGAGCAGGGGGAAAAAATAACAACACCAACAACCATGGAACTGCAGACCTGGAAGGGATCCTATAGATCATCAAGTCCAGACTCTGGCTCCACAGCCGGATACCTAAAAAGATGGAACAGTTTGCTTTAATACTTAGGATCTTTTGCATAGTTTGTCTCATTGACATGCAAGTTGTTTTACGACGTTCCTAGATTATAGCTTTCTCAATTTATGTCCTCCTTTCCCCCTAGAAGCTTGTTTGTTTGTTTGTTTGTTTGTTTGTTTGTTTGTTTGTCTGTCTATCTATCTATCTATCTATCTATCTATCTATCTATCTATCTATCTATCTATCTATCTATCTATCTATCTGTCTGTCTGTCTGTCTGTCTGTCTGTCTGTCTGTCTGTCTGTCTGTCTATCTATCTATCTATCTATCTATCTATCTATCTATCTATCTATCTATCTATCTATCTATCTATCTATCTATCTATCTATCTATCTATCTATCTATCTATCTATCTATCTATTTATTTATTTATTTATTTATTTATTTATTTCATTTATACCCTGCCTATCTGTTCATCGCAAACACTTTAGGCAGCTTACAACATAATATATAAAACAAGCACATATATGTTAGAAAAAAGAAAGAATTTTTTTTCCTCCAAGATGGCGAAAGGTTTAGGATTGCATGCAAGCATTATATTCTGTTTTCTGGTCACACCAGTCCCGTGAATAAATTTCACAGTTTCCAACTGGCTGCATGTCACTTCAAGGTGTACTTCATGATCTTCTGTGCCCAGATCAAACATTTTTATCTCTCAAACAGCCACCATCCCATCCCTCTCATATTAAAATTATAGGAGAATTTTGCCAGGATACCTGTCAATCCTGAAGAAACAGCAGAGAATGCCAGGACTACGATGTGGAAAGAAAGAACCACATCTTTAAAAAGATGTATCCCTTGAAAACCCAGCCCCTGGTCACCAGGAGAACTAGGTTACTTCACTTAATAGATTACAAATTGGAGTTGGCCGAACTTTTTTTAAAAAATGAATATTTTTTTTGCCCAAACAGAGTTTTTTTGTGAGTGTAGAGAACAGGCATCTCTTCATGCCTATGTCACTCTATGTCCCTCAAAATAATGCCAAGAAAGATTTTATGTTAGCTGCTCTTGATGTTGCCTGTTATGTGGCAAAAATCATGTGATATATTAATTGTTCTGTGGTGCTTCTGACACGAACAGAAAAAGAACCTCCCATCCGAGGGTTCCAATGCCGTTTATCTATTGGTTTGATACAGACCCATTTAGCTCCACCAGTTTGCTGGATTGTGGGTTTTCATTATATACCTGAGCAAATTGTCATGGTGTGAGCCTTTGTTCAAGCCTTTGCTTCATTGCTGAATAAATCAAGGAAACAAGAATTAACTTCTTGTCCCCAGCCCATCTGCCTGGATTTGTATGAGGTTTTTTTATTTAAATAGCATGGGTGGTTTTACAAATCATGCTCAGATTTCTTTCAGAGATGGTGGCATGAGCTATATATGCCCCCCCCCCGGCCTTTCTCTGCACATTTGAAGAAGGAGAGTAGTTAGAAATGTGGACATCAGAGGATGGAAAATGTTCTACTCTGGGAACTTTCACCAAACAAGACAGGATGTTCGAGGAGGAAGTCAACAACTTTTGGACGACTTGATTTGGAAACAACATTATTGCGTGCAAGAACTGCGAACCATATGATTGTGCCTCTTCTAAACGGAGTAGGGGAAGAAATGGTTCCAACTGACATGTATTTTGCAACCGCAATGAATTTCCCAAGAAAAAGAAATTATAACATTTTTTTAAAAAAGCTAAACCTCAGGTCTCCTCTGTGACTTAGTCACAGTTCTAGCCCTTTAAATATCTACAGGGTTTCAAAAGTTATTCTGTAGAAATGAATCTGAATATTTTTAGTGTTTTTGTTTAGGAAAAAAAAGACCAGTTGCATTACCCCCGTTGCTCACTTTTCTTTAAAGTAGCATTCCATTCATTGTTGTCTAGACAATGACCACCAGCAGAAATTCAGCATGCCCAGTAATGTAGGATGATTGGAGGAGTGCTCTGAAGCATCTGAAAGGCATGGTCAAGGAAGGCTGCATTTGTAGTGACTTTGTAACCACTATGATAGCTACTTTTAATGAACTTCATTCTCTAAGTGTTAGTTATTTATTTAGGTATGGTGGTCCCTCCATGCACCAGAGCAGAGATGTTAGCAGGTTTATGGATGTATTACAACATTTCAAGGCTTTAAAAAAGTCCTTCAAGGATATTGTCTTTCCTAAAGCTTCATTTTAGGGTCATATCTTTATTAGGCCAACAGAGGTACCGGGTGGGAGGGGCATCATATTGAGTGCAAGCTTTCAGTCTTAAGAATCCCATCTTCAGGCATGGTGTTAAAGAAAGAAAAAAAGAAGCAGGAGAGTAGGAAGGGGAGAGGAGAGAAGTAAAAAAAGGAAAACAGAATAGATCTTAAACTCTTTCTAGCCTTCTTCAGGTTTCTTAGCTGGAGATTGGGTCAGGCTAAAAATGTGGTCGGCACAGGGTGCCTACATCAATCCTCTTTCCCTCTTGGATGTCGGTTGGCCTCATGGTTAGAAGATAACTTATAGGCATGATCCATGAGCTGGAGATCTGCCATATCTGCGTCAGGGTAGTGCTATGAGCTTGTCCCGCTGAATATACTATGTACCTGTTCCGACCTTCATGCTGATTACCATCCTATTGTGACGGGCTTCGGGGTGGAATTTATGTGCCTCTGTATGTCCTCACCCTTTCTGCTTTCAGGCTTTGACGCAAAGCTGAACAAGTCTTATGTCTCTTCTGGTTCTGATGTGGAACAGATCAGTCATAGTATTCTGTCTGTGGAATCCTCTCTCAAGAGAAGACCTCTTGGGCCGTTGTCTGTTTCTTTAGAGCCAAGGAACTACAATTAGATCTCGACTCAAAGATGGACAGGTTTGCCTTTTTTGTGTGTGTCGGGGGGACTCCCAACAGCAAGATGCAGAGGCAGTCCAGAAATCAAACATTGCTTCCTCCCCTTAATGTCTATTATAAAGTCCTATGTTTTTCAGCTGCTGCCAAGTTTTTCTCAGTAGATCTGTTTGTATTTTTTTCCCCTGCTAGCTAGGAGTCACATTTTTTAATGGTTAGATTGAAGGGGACGTTAGAAATCATTCAAATGAAACAAATGATCATCTTTCAGGCCTGAGGTCTGAAAGATAGCAAAACCTGTAGTACATTAGAAATAACCATGTGTTTTGGGTAACCCATGGGGTTGTTGTTTGTGTGGAGACCAGGCTGTGCACAAACAAGGTTTTCAGCGGGAGTCACGTCTCTATGGAAACATATGAATGGGTTCTTTGCGAAGTAATGAGAGGGGTGTGTTTGTGTAGCATTTCACCCTCTTGTCTCTTTCAGCGCAGTGTGTCATTTAGCAGAACAGTATTTTTGTTGTTGTTGTTGTTCACAGTTTCTTGGTGGGTTCTTGTTTAGCCTTTTTGTTTGTTTGTTTTTGCCTCCACAAATCTTGTGGAGCAGAAGGGAGGGCGTGTGGGGAAGTGAGCCTTTAATAGTTGCCTTCAATGAGGAGAAAGATACAGTTAAATCATAAAGTTCCACCCTTGAGGAAGTTTTTAGAATTTATGTGGAAAACAGCAAGTTTCGCCTTCTGGACACCAGTGTCAGAACTGATGCCCTGGAGGAAGTTAATTTATTAATGTCCAGAAAAACACCCAGGAAAATGCTTTATTGGTGAGAGTGTTCTTCTGTGCCTGTGTTTGTTATGTGTGCCTGTTTTTCCCCTCTGGTTATACGCACTTGTAGATCCAGTGCCTTTGTGTTATATCGTGTCTGATGAGAAATAATAGTCTTGATGTGCTCTGCCAAAAAGGAGTTCTTTGGGCCCAGCAGGAATTGAATAGCTATACACAGGGTTGTACCGTTATCAGGCAGATGGGTCAAGAAATATGCTTTTTGTTTGTCATCACTTACAATAGAACTGCTGGATAACTCAGTGGCTGTGGAGCCAGCGGTTGGGAGTTTGATTCCCCACTGTGTCTCCCTGACAGCAGCTGGATTCAGTGATCCATAGGGTCCCTTCCAGCTCTGCAGTTCACTATTATAAAACTGCATATTTATTTATTTTTATTTTATTTTATTTTATTTATATCCCGCCTATCTGTTCGGGTGAGGACCACTCTAATGTGAGTACATAGAATTTGGTGATGATCTTTCACATCCGTAATGGAAATATTTCAAGTCATAGTAGTAATTAATAATAGAACTGGGTTTCTTCAGTTTCAAAGACTAGTGTTATTGAACTTCAGAACACATGGGGTTCGTATGCTGTGGCCCCCAGATCCTTAGATCTCAGGCCCCATTTACACTGGATTTGCCACTGTGTTCCCCCAAGACAGGGACATGGTGGCACTGTGGGCTAAACCGCAGAAGCCTGTGCTGCAGGGTCAGAAGACCAAGCAGTTGTAAGATCGAATCCACGCGACGGAGTGAGCTCCCGTCGCTTGTCCCAGCTCCCGCCAACCTAGCGGTTTGAAAGCATGGAAATGCAAGTAGATAAATAGGGACCACCTCGGTGGGAAGGTAACAGTGTTCCGTGTCTAAGTCGCACTGGCCATGTGACCACGGAAGATTGTCTTCGGACAAACGCTGGCTCTATGGCTTGGAAACGGGGATGAGCACCGCCCCCTAGAGTCGAACACGACTGGACAAAAATTGTCAAGGGGAACCTTTACCTTTCCCCCAAGACAGCTTTGCCTTGGTATGGATTTAGGGGAGGTGGGAAGCTGCAAGAGAGACCCTGTACATCTCCAAAGGCTCAGGAAATTTGGTTACTTGGTAACCTGTTGCATCAGCAGACTTGGCAATTAATTATTGGAATCTGAGCAATGCTTAATAGGTGTGAGATGGTTTATGTATTCCCTGGTGATATAATAAATGCATTGAAATGCGAATGCCCAGCCAGCTTTGTTATGGCTTTATGCTCTGTGTTTTCTGTGACAGAGCCATTTCAGGTTGTAGATTTATCTGAAGTGGTGGATCTGGGGGACAAAAGCAGTCCGTTATTTTCCTTTCTAAGAGATGACAGAAATGCGTGCATATGTGTGGACACACAAAGTATTGCATGATTACACTTATCACTTTCTCTCCCTACTTGGTGAGTCTCATTTTTATGTCTGAGGAAGTGGACTTCATCCACGAAAGCTCACATTAAAATATAGCAGATAGTCTTTAAAGTGGCACAATGTTTTTGTCCCTTGATTTTTTTTTGTTTTCCATTGTTCTTTTCATTTGATATTCTTGCACAGACAAATAGCTATTCCTTCAAAAATTGCGAGCACATGGTGAATTTGAATAGTGCAACTTGATTTACTGATTAAGATAAGAACCAGCAGTTATCTATAATAAGCCCAGAAATAGCACTTGCTTTCAGCAATGAAAAAAAAAAGCCATCATTTCCTTGCCTTTTGCATCACCTTCCCTCTTTTATAAATTAAATCTTATCTGTTAATTGTCGTTAATTGCCCTTCATCATGGATTCCCCGATGAAGGGCTATCTTTGACTTTATAAAAATTGATCTATCTGCTTTGAATAAATTGGCCTCCACATCTATTTATGGGCTCCACTTGAGTTGTTTTCCTGTCTTGCTGGCCCATTTTAAGGGTATACCAGCTGGTCAGAAACACATGTATGGCATGTTTGTACACAGTCTTTCACTTGTTTATGTAGTACAACGGAGAAGAAATAGTTTAGTAGTGTAGGTTTCTAGCTCCAGTGCTCAAATAACAGTTTTAATAGACTCCCCCACACACAATTTTTCACCTGATTTCTCAACATACCTGTGTTTGGGGATAGTATTTCAGTTATTTGTTTTGAGTTCTTTATGGTCTCCAGTTTGATGTTTTTGTGCTTGCTTGTGCCCACAATTTTTTTCTATTCCTTTCCCTTTGTTTTTGTTTTTTTAAAAAAGAGCTACTTAATCAGACAGTGAAGAGAACTGCTGTCATGCTGTCTCTGGCAATGTCACACACAAGAGCAGTAATTTCTACACTGGTTTCTGGTCTGTTGATCAAGAGTGGATGTGCCAGCTGCAGCAGGGCGGAAAGAAGAGGGAAAGGGTAGAGGAGCGCAGCCAGAGTTTAGAAAAGGGTGCTTTCACCAAGAGATAAGAGGATCACATCTCTTTTTGCTTTATTACAGGGAGCGCATAGGTTGGGTGTGTATATAGGGTCTGCATTGTGCAGCAAAATACAGTGTTGCAAGGTTTTGCAAGGCAGTAGTTGTGTTAACTGGTAGTCTCTTTCAAGAAAGCTATCAAAGAGTCTTCTGGTGCCTTGAAGACTAAAGGTAAAGGTAAAGGTTCTCCTTGACATTTTTAGTCCAGTCCTGTCTGACTCTAGGGGATGGCACTCATCCCATTTTTCAAACCGTAGAGCCAGCGCTTTTCCGAAGACAATTTCTCTCGCCACGTGGCCAGCGTGACTAGGGAACACCGTTTTACCTTCCCACTGAGGTGGTACCTATTTATCTACTCGCATTTGCAAGCTTTCGAACTGCTAGGTTGGCATGGAGCTGGGACAAAGCGATGAGAGCTCACTCCGTTGTGTGGATTCGATCTTAAGACTGCTGGTCTTCTGACCCTGCAGCACAGGCGTCTGTTGTATTTGCAGCTTTATCTCATTGTGCAAGAGTCATACATAACCCATACTTGGAGTAGAACTCTTTCATTAGCAGCAGTTTGCCACTGCTGGTGAAGTCATGTTTGCTGTCCTGATGGGGCTACGGAACAAGATACTGGTCAATGTTGTCATATAAATCTTTGACCCACAACATCAGCACAGAAGGTTCACTGTTCTCCTGCTTCAATACCTTTGTCCATCCAAGGATTCTGTTGTGAGTCATATGAGTTGCACCCATCGCTTCAGTATTTGACAAAAGGCAGACCCAGAGATGCAACTTCCCCTCATTGGTTGCCATGACATTTTCTCTTTGTCTTCTTTTAGCTGCTTAGCCTCTTCTGCCCTCATTTTGAACCAGGAACCTAATAAGCTGGATAGATCAAATCAAGGCAATCAGGTGTGCTGCTGAGCTGCACCCTACAGTAATAGACAAACCCTACAAACTAGCATGCCCCAATTATAGCAGGCGTCTTCCTTGGGGCAGTCTTGGGTCCTTGGCTGTATCCTGTGTTTTGTCAGTATTGTTAATGCTTCCTTGGTGTGGGTCATTAAACTTGTGAGCGAGGGGAATCTCTTATAAATCAACTACACTAAAGCCTGAAGGAAACCAAGTTTCTAGAAATAAATTAAAGAAATCTGATGAAATAATAGAAGGGCATTATAAAGAGTCATTTAGCATCTGTTGCAATGATGAGCAGTGACACCCCATCAGTAGTTTTTAAGGAGCCTGGTGCTGTCAGCACAGTTACATAGTAGAGGCTAATCATACTGCTGGGAACTTAATTCTAGCTGTATTGAACATCTGTGGGGTAATTGTTTTCCTTCATTTTTTTAAATTTAAAAACAACAACTACTACAACTAAAATCAAGTCTTGTTTTTCGTCTAATCGTATGGCATCCGTTCACAGTGTGTCAATTACTGGTAGCCTGTCTTATTGTAGCATGGCTAGAATTGTTCCCTTGTATCCCTTAATAGCAGCCACAGAATCCAAAGCCAACCCAGGGTTTCTTTGTACTGTAGGGCTACCAGCTGGCCCTACTGAGACTGTAAGTGTTGGAATGTCTCATTGCCATCTATTGCAGTTGTTTAGTATTCAGAAAAATACCTTAATTAACTATGGAGAGAATGGTGTGCTTGGCTTTTTAGCACCCATTTTAAAAAAAGAGAAAAAGATGGGGAACGTATGTCCAATGGATTATTGTTGGTTCCACATCTGGCCCACTATCTTCTCTCTGATCAATGCTCTCAGAGAAGAGGTAATTCAAAGTCTGCTGCATGAAACTGTTACAGTATATAGCTCAGTGGTTTACGCATCTGGCTGCTGAGCCAGAGGTTGGGAGTTTGATTCCCCACTGGGCCTCTTTGACAGGGGCTGGGCTCAATGATCCATAGGCTTGCCTCGAGCTCTGTAGCTCTAAGATTATTATTATTAACTGAGTTTGGGTTGGTTGCTGGAAAGCTGTTATACTAGGGCTTGCTCCTAGCATCTAATAAAACATGCTGTCCTTCATATCCTCTACCCTCAAGCATATATTAACTCATCTTACTAGGAGGCACATGTTGCATGAGTGTGTGTTCCATGAAAACCATGTTTTATTTGTCTGGCTGTTCCTCATGTGAAATGTCCCAACACATTCTGATCTGATATTTTTGAAATGGTTTGTAAAGGTAATTGTGTAAGTTTTCCTGGCCAATTTTGTTTTCACTGATTTAATCCACGGTTCTTCTGGATCATACATATTATGACAAATCTGTGTTACCTTGATGCTAGCAAAATGCTTAGCATAATGGTGATGTGTGTGAATTATGTAGGAGAGGAGAAAAAGAGCATGATGGCAGGAATGGAATGAACCCAATTGATTATTTCTTGTGGTACTTTTTGGGAGAGATAAATGTTATGAGTGGGTGTACAGATGCACAATGCACATCTCTGGAATTCTTGTGAACAGGATTGACTTGTTCAATATGAGTGTTAGAGAGCAGGTTGGACTCTCACTGTAGTAGATCTTCAGCAGTAATGTTGACCTTTTCTATAGTATTAAGTAAGCACTTCTCACACACTCACACACATATTTTCCCCATATATATACTGTATGGGGAAAATCATTAGATGCCATTGGGGAGAGTGTTACACCTGCTGTTGCCATTGTTAAACTCTAGTAATGACTGGTAATGAGAGCCAACTTGCCCATAATGAAATGTTTACCCCTTAATCTTCTGGAATCTCCTTAATTTGGTTATTTTAGCTTGTAATTGAACTTTATGAGCTGGTTTCTTTGGTTCAAGGGTACATATAAGTCATGCATGATAATGTATTGATGGTACCTGTTATTTTTTCAACTTTGGTTATTTGGTTTTTCAACTAGCAAATGTGAGATTATAGCACTGTTTGATTCCTTATGTCTCTGTCTTGTAGAAAATCACATTTATTTGATGCAGTTGGGTTCTGTCCCCTCTACCCGCTCATGTGTTGTCCTAATGTCTAAACTCCCCCCCCCCGGCTGCCAAATTAATGGAGATCTGATAACTTAAATGGAAACAAAGTAGAAACATAGAGCAACTATACTGTGTAATCCTTCTGATTACCCCATTTTGCCTTGTGCTGTGGGTTTCGTTAATCATGATTAATTGTGAGACAGGCTACATGAACTGCCATGTAGAGTGGGCTGTAATTAAATAAACATATAATCATTTTAACATAATGCCACTAATACGTACTTAATGGTAGACAGTCCCTTTCAGAAACACTGCTCTGTCCTTTGTGATTAAGAAGTTGGCATATATATTTTTTCACAATGCACAGATGTTGTTAAAAGCTTGAATTTCAGGTCATAAAAAGTTTATTTCATTCTTGGGCAATATTGTATTATAAATAGTTTGGGGCATCTGTTTTGTGAAGCACTAATGGTTTTCTAAAAGAAAGCTAGTTGGGAATTTAAAAAAAAGAGAGAGAGCGAAGTAGCAGTATTGAGGATTTATGGTAGCTGGTGGATGGGAAAGCAATAGTTTAAATAAGTCATTATTTATATGTTATGAAAAATATATTTGAAGTGACTGTTGTCAGCTGTCTTTGCTTCTCTTACTTTAAATGAGCATATTATTATTAAATGTAAGGGTACCTTTCGATGGCCCTGAAAGTGAAATGACTGTTTGTATTCCTCATTGTATGCTGTGTACCAAAGAATGCTCATGATCCCAGGGCTGTTGCGAACGCCTGCCATTAAAGAACACAAGATTAGTAAAACCAATCTCAAAAATCAAAATAATGCTGCAGCGGAATATGAAGAACAGTCAAAGGTTCTCTGGTGATGGTGGGTGGGGATGCATATGAGGCCGTATGTTTCTTTTGTCGATTTATGTTGAAAAATAAGTATGAGAAGGTTTGAGCTCATTCAATAAGTTGGGTTATTTAAATAGCCAGATTGGACAGGCTACCAGCTTTACCTAGAGATACAAAGATCTGCATTGTGTTGTCTCCAATATTTTGCTGATTACCATATATTTCACACAAGTTACTATGATTATGAAGGGAACTAGATGGTCTGTCCATCACACATAAAAAGATTTGGTATTGTTCCCTTTTCAAGTTTTTTCTTCTCTTCTTTTAATAAGAGTGGTGATAGTCTGGACGTGAGTCTTTTTTTCTTGTTGGATCCTGCATGGGGTTTCAGAAGCAAGGGAAGAACCATAACTTTGTGGGAGCACACACGCTTTCCATGATGAAGCTCACAGATCATGACTCCAGCATCCCCGGTTTAAAAGGAGAAGGAGAGAGAAGGAGATAGCAGAGCTGCAGGGAATTGAACAAACATGGTTAAAAGAGATTAAAACAAGTTAGACCATTATAAAACCATTGCAATCTCAGTAATCAAAACTATTTAACCTATCAGAATAAGCAGGAAAACAGTTTAAAAGGTGAGTTTTCAGGGATGACTCTTTACATCCTTCTGAAAAGTAAGGAGAGTAGGAACTGGCTTCTCTGGGGACAATGCACAAGATGAGTCTTGGAGCAAGAGGAGAAAAAGCCTTCCCCTATGTCCTTCTTAAATGGGCCTCTGCAGGGACCGGCAAAGGATCTCTCACTGACCAAATTCCACTTCACGTTGCCAGTTGTGTGACAGCCCAGTCTGTGTACTGTTGTCTTTTTTCGTGGTGTTTGCATAAGGAGAGATTCACGATCCCACAGGGTACGTATGTGGAAGCTCCTCCCGCTCATGGACCTTCTGTTTGGAACTGGTGTGAAGTATGTCCCAGATGCAGCTGTTAAGTTCCTCGTTTGCTAACGGGCCTCCCTGTGATTATCTTAATGTCTAAAGAAATGCATAACAAGGCAAGCCGTGCCATAAATAGCGAAGGCTGGAGTGTGCTGAAGGCTTTAAAGGTTAAAAATGGGGCTTTCAGTGCAAGCATAGGAATTGCAATTGGCAACCAGTGTGGGTTTTTCAGTGTCGGAGTGACATAATCTTGATTCTGTGGACTTAGCTGCCATGTGTTGCATGAAATGGCTCTCCTTGAAATAAAGGGACAGCCCATTTTCACTGACAACTGAGAAGCCAAGGAAATGGTGCAATCATCAAACTGAGAGCAGGAAGTAACAGACACTCTATGAAGAACATCTGGTATCTTCTGACCACAGGTCTTCCTTGGGGACAAAACCTTTTTGTTGCCTTTATTGCCAGCACACAATTCTTCCCTCAGATATGATGGACTTTTAATCTGTTTATTTGTGCTTGGAGATGCCTGGTAGCCACCCAATGGCCTCTCAGCAGTGCTCAGTGATCACCATTGAGAACTGGACTTACCACTTTGAGGACTGTTGGTGGCCTTGAATGACCACTAACGAGGCTATCAATATGCTAGGCGGCATATGTTGACTATCTGTGTTAGTGTTGAGGCTATTGTATCTGTTAGTATCTGTTTATTGAGGCTATACTCCATGCACCTTAAGAACTGGGTTAGAATCCATGAAGAGTGAGGCCAAACCAAGCATATTAGTCATTAAGGTGCCACAAGACACGGCAATAGATCGACACGGGCTACCCCTTTGGAAATGTCTTTTTTCTAGTATAGTGAAGCCAACATAACTCATTCAGTCATGTATGCGAAGTCAACAGGAATGGTGAGTAACAAGTAAGTCAGAAAAGGATGTTACAGTATTTCAGGAGCTATTCAGAATGTGAAAAAATTGCTGCTTGTGTCATATAAATTGCAGCATGTGTCTACATGAATGACTGGCTCATACTCTAAATTATGTTCACACACCAAGTGGGCCTGAGGGGAAGAAAAATACTTGTTGGGACAAGTTCTGAGTGCGGATTCTAGACATAATGATAGCAAGAAGAAACACACTGGTTTGGCAACCATTTTTACTTATTATCTCACTCATAGGGAAAAAATACTTTCTTCCCACCCTATAGATATACAAATTAGATGTATTAAAGTAATGTGCAAAGTTAATTATGACTGAATCTACTTCTTCCTCGATAACATAGTCTCAACTGTCAGGTGACTGTAATCTTTGTAAATGCCAAATATGCTGAGATTAGAATCTATTTGGGCAGATTAACTTTTTATTTTTGTTAATAGCAGCTTTTAGAAATATTGTTGATAAATATATATATATTTATCAACGATATTTCTACAAGTTGCTATTAATAGACATTTGAAGCGTTGGGGGCGTGCACCTTTTTCTGTGGTGGTCTCCGTGTGTGTGTGTGTGTGTGTGTGTGTGTGTGTGTGTGTGTGTGTGTGTGTGTGTGTGTGTGTGTGTGTGTGTGTGAGAGAGAGAGAGAGAGAGAGAGAGAGAGAGAGAGAGAGTGAGTGAACTAGAACGCAACAGAATTCCTAGAAATATACAAAGCACAGCCTTTTCTTTTTATGCAAGGAAATTTATTATATATTTAAGCTGGTCCTGTAAGATACGAGGCATATATATTGCACAGTTCCTAATACTCATGAATTGAAATCAATGGATGCTACTTTTATAGTCAGCTTAAATGAATTTATTTATTTAATGTATATACCACCCATTTCGGGAATTCACACTTACCTGGTAGTTTTTTTTGACTGAAGCTGTTCAGTGGAGTCAAAATGGCCTCCCCAAGGGCTGTTCAAAGGCGTAAAACATTTTCTAGCACTTTCATATCTCTTCTATAGGGTATATTAAGCACCATTAGGTTTCACTCTTATTTCAATAGTTTTTTTAAACACATATATGAAACTGGCTACTCAAGGAACTCTTCTTCCACTGTGAATTCTTTCCAACTAGTTTTGTTTGTTTGTATCCTACGTAGGCTGCTTCTAGGACCCAGTGAGAGGGGTCAAGGTGGCTCAGTGTTAAGACAAGTAACATTAAAAGCACAATTAGTTGCAAGTTAAAAAAAACCCAATGAAACATGTAATAATAATTAAAAACCCATTAATTAATTGAAATGCATTTAAAACTTTACAAACACAAAACAAGAAAAAAACATAAAACCAGCATCCCAGGATCTTAGTCATAGTTGTTAAAAACCTGCCAGAAGAGGTAGCCTTTAAATGTAAGTTAAATAATATTTGGAATCAAATTTCAGTACTAGGGAGAGAGACTTTACATTAAAAAGCACAAACACATGCACAAACACAGAAAACTAGCATGCTTTCAGTGTGGAAGGTGCATTGTATCTAGGCACAGTGAATTAAGAGTTTCTATCCTCTAAATTCCTGCTCCTCTTTTGACTTTCAAGTCCTTTGCTGCAGGACTCAGTTTACCATCTTGGCACTAAATGGAATATATTTCCTACATGCTGCTGCTATTTCAGATTATATACCACCCCATAGTGCTAAAGCACTCTCTGTGTTTTAGGATTGATTTTATTTACCATTTTTAATATAGTCTTTGTATCATTCCTTTTTTAAACATTCATATACTTACTGCTTTTAGCTTGTAAATATTGCCTTTTTAGTGATGCAAGCTGCCTTGGGCCCTTTTTAAGGAGAAAGGCAGAATAAAAAAATGTAAACAAATAATAAATAAATTGGAGCATAATTCTGCAAGCAACGCTTGCCAGTTGGATCATGTCAAGCTGCATCCAACTTATAGTGAACCTAATAGGGGTTGCAAAATATGGGAGGTACTGTATTTTAAAAATTGCAGTGACTTTCTGCTCCCCCAGTCACTTCCCATGGCTGAGTGAGGATTTGAACTCTAATCTCCTGAGTCTTACGCCATCGCTCTGTTCATTACAACACACTGGCTCTTGAATAGCATATACCAGTTTAATAAACTTGTTGCATTTTCTATCACTAGTGTGCAACCTGATGATGTAATGAGTATTCGGCAGACATGATGATCCTCATTATTAATTTGTTATAAAACAAACCAGCAGATTCAACTGATCTGTTGTGAAAAATAAGGGATTCCAGTTAGACTGAGTAGTTTTTTTAAAATCAAACAAAACAAACATGAGATACAATATTTAAAATGTAAGGTATATTATATTATTGAACACTGTCTTCCATTTTAGATAAATTTTCAGCTGCACAAATGTAATAAGATTTTTTCTTGAGCACACTACATATATTTTTAAACACCCTGATTTTAAGTCATTGGTTCTTAACTTTTTGCATATTTTCAGCCAGTTCTGTTCATTCTTTGCCCAAAAGCTAGATAATATTATTTATCTATTGGGAAAGTTGTCTAAGCTACTTTTTAGGGTCACCTATAATGCTCCCAATTTTAAGCTAAACCTTTTCATTTGCTGCATTGGGTCTGAAGGCACAATACCTAAGTGTTCAGTCTGAATTCCTGTGCCTGGTGTAGTTTTAATCCTCTTCATTACACAGACAGCACAAAAACTCTGAAAAGTCCTAGCACATCATTTTGCTTTTAGCCTTGTCCCTCTCTCCTTGTCTTGGAAGAGATTTTGGAAATGGAGTGGTGAGGGCTGGGTTTTCAGCGTCCTATCTCAATCTCCACATTTTGAGTCGACTGGCAGAATTAGTTTCAGATAAGTGTTTAACCTGTCACAGTAATGGGTGGTAGAACTAGTGACAACCCCGTCAGGCTTTCACTTGCTCATGAAACGTGGCACCAGTGGCACATCCTAATTGGCAAGTTTGGTTTTTCCAAGTCTGTGTGCAATCTCTTGATAAAACATTAATCATTTCAAGGTTTCATCCAAGCCTATTGACAGAAATTGTGAAATGTAATTTAGCTTTGGGAATAGAATGAATGCTTTCTAATAGCTCTAAGCTGTTCAGTGATTTATTGGTTTCAGCAATTGAGGGTGTATTTTTAATCATTTGAATTAGTGATTACAAATGATACAAACAATTTGTATTATAAATAGGAATTAATTGTCCGGTGAAGACCTTAATGAGTGCTTTAGCGCCATGTATGTTGGTGCATATTAGGAGCTACAGGGAAATGTGAAGTTGAGTGGGCCCAGTATGTTTTCCCCTTCCCATTCAGTCTTTTTGTGAAGCTACCTACTATTTCACAGTCTCTTGTTTATTTGCTGGAATGATACATTTGCAATAATTAATGTTAACAAAACAATGAATTATAGGATAAAACCAATGGTTAGTTCCGATTAGAGTATTTTATTTATTTATTTTATTTAAATTATTTTAGACCTGTTGAACAAACATAATGTTAAGTCAATGCTATGGTGAGACTCATTGGTTAGAGAGTGCTTTAGAACTATAGCATGGGTACAGTTCTTCACTGGAATTCCACTACATTGGGATTTGCAGGCATGTAGACAATGTGGCTAGAGTGAGTAGGCTCATTGGATCAATGTGACTTGTTAAGTCAACACTTAACCCACATTCCATTAATTCAGTTTGTTGACTCCAGTTGAAACGAAGAATTGGATTTAGTCTGTTGCTTGTAAGCTCTCTTCCTAAGCTTTAGGACACCCTATGGTTAGAAAAAGGTATTTTGTTCAAAGATTCTGCGCACAATATGGAATCTGAAGCAAACAACGTAATGTCAACGTAACAAGGCAACAGGAAGTCTCTGCCTGTATGGGTCTCTAGAAGATTATCAGTGTATATACAGAAGGCAATAATGGCTTTGTGATGATGGTTAGATGAGTAGTGAATTGTTCACAAAGCACTTTTGCCTATATACTTCAGTGCATCGAAAATGGTCCTGCTTGTTTTAGATGATGGGAAGTAAATTTGGAAGCGTTTCTAAAAACATGAAGGCTTCTTTAGCAGATATGTTCAGTTAATTATGGGGGAATTGCTTGGAGCGCAAAATTTGATTTTCCAAGAAGAAAATCACTTTTCATTTGTTAAGTCTCACAATCATTTTGCTAGCAGTAAGCCCTTTTTCGCCGCCTCTTTTGCAGCAGCTCTAAATCAGATTTGTATGAAGCAGCAGTTGCTGATTAGATCCTAATTGGAACATACACATGAGCCTCCTTGGCTCATCTTATCCTGCTTTCGATCTACGGTGGCTGCTAAAAGAAAAGTCTGAGAGAGGACTTTAATAAACACAATTCCTTCCAGATCAGTTTTCATAGGAGTTGCAATTGTGTGAGAAGCTTTTGAGACACGGAGGGGATTGAAACAGAAAGGAAATGGCTTGAAGTTGAAGGCGGCTTCCTGTCTTTGCTGGAACAAAATAAGCTAGAAACCTGTGATTGAAGAACTGGTAGGTTCACACGGAAATGTGACCACATGTTGACCTTTGGCATCGTTGTGTAGCACCCTTCATTTTCTCTCTAAGCTGTTTAGCTGTTGGTTTCTTGCATCCTGGAACATCTACCTTGAATGAGCACCAGACAGTGCTCCAGATGTTATTAAATTGCAACTCTTGTCAGTCCTAGGTGGCATAGTCAATTATGTTAATTACTGGTCCAGCAACATCCGGAAGGCTGCACTTTGCCCATCCCTCTTCTGTCCTAGTCTTCTGCTATGGATAGACTTGTGGACTGGGGAGACTTTTTTAAAATCCTGGTTTAGCTCAAATCTAACTAAATGGCCACTCACTGGGCCAGTTGACAAATTGGAAAAGAATTGTCCTTCAGGTTTTGCACTGGATTTTTTTTTTATTTTTATTTTTGGCTCAAAAATGTGTACAAAAATAGATAAATTAATAAAGTGATGTACAAAAATGTTTATATTACTGAAAGTTTCTGCAAAATATGTGCACATTTTCATGCAGTTGAATACTTTTCCATGTATAAGACACCGCATGTATAAGACACTCCTCCTTTTCTAATCCAAAATTAAGAAATCAATATTTTAAACATAAAGCAGAACACATTTTTATTTAGTAATTAGGTAACATTTACATACCAGTACTGTCATATTATGCATCACACTTAGCTTTGACCATATCGCTTTATTCAGCATCTGGGCTCAGAATGGTCAGACATTACCAGTCCCTGTTGCATCAGAGCACTACCTACATGCTCCACCTCCAACAAGGTGTGTTCCAATTGGTTTATTCAGCATCAGCTGACAACAGTTACATAAGCCTCGTGATTGGAGGAAGTGAAACTTTGTGACTAGAGGCAGCTAAGCCTCGTGATTGAAGGCAGCCTGTTTACAGACGGAAGGTTTGGGCCATTTTGCAATCGCGTGGTGCTCTCCTCGGCTTACTTCCGTGTATAAGACGACCCTCAATTTTTAGTCTAAATATTTTAGACCAAATCATTGTCTTATACACGAAAAAATATGGTACATTAAAGTGAAAGAAGAAATTGACTAATTTCACTGATTCCCTCTCTCAACCTACATGGCACTAGATCAACTCTGTTCCCAAAACAGTGTTCTTCCTGTTTATGTGTTAGTGAACATTCTGTGACATCATAAGAAGCTTAGCCAATCAATATTTTCAGCCTTCTGTACAAAAAACCCGAAAGAAATTTGCCATCTATATAACAATATGGTGACCTGTATAATCCTCTTTCTTGTATTAATATATATTTGTACATAGGGTCTTTGAGTCTTCATGATTTTTAAAAACTTTAATATAAAAACTGAAACCTGAAATTCTAAGCTGTTCATGCCCATGCAGGCATCTGCCTATGGAAATCTGAAAATTACAGAGTTTTCTTGGTCAGGCATTAGGCTAAATATACATAAAGATCGGTTTCAGAAAGCTGACTTTTATGTCCCTCCTGCTTGTGAAAATTCAATGAAGCAAAGAACATATTGTCGTGAGTGGGCTGGATGATTTATAGCTCGATTATCAAAGTGTGTCCCTAGAGACAAATTCATTAGGTGCTTGATGAGCATGGCTTATGGGACTGGAAATGTTCGAGCATTTTGCTTACTTTGGATTTCTTTTTTGTCTGGACACAGAAAGTAAATTTTTTTACCTGTAGCAGCATTAAGGTAGCATTGTGCATTTAAGTTCCAGGGTTTCTGTGGCTATACGAAGACTGGCTTGTATCTATGTGTAAAGGATATATGACATATTATGGCTTTCATATGTGTAGGAATTCAGGTGCATGTTTTAGATTCCCTTGAGAATGCAGTAGGATCATAGACTTGTAGGAAGACACTTCCTTATGCTGCATAAAGTGCAGTGGGATGCTTTCTCTCATTACAGTGTAATGATAACTTTTGTTTCTAGTCTAGCTTTTTGATACCAACTGATGTGTTTTTAAAAATCTACATGTATGCTTACCAGAAACTGTAGAGTCATAGAAAAATTGAGTTGGAAGGGGCCTGTAAGGCCATCGAGGCCAACCTCCTGGTCAGTGCAGGAATCCATGGTCATCTAGTAAGAGGAATCTACACTGCTTTGAACCCCAAGGCCTATGTGCACGCAGGTCAATAATTCTCGGCCATTTTGTTCAGAAAAGACAATAATGAGCTACCTGACACAATCAATCATTAAACAAATTCATCAATTATTCACCAAATGTTACTCCTTCAGACTTTCCATAGAAGCAAATTTGCATTGGGTTCCAAGGGTTTTGGTCTAAATAAAATGTTTTGTGAATTTATATTAAGTGGCATAGAGTAACTGGGGTTCATACTATATACAAATTTTCTGGCTAGTAGAGACAGCGACATCATCCAACCCCCCCCCCCCATTTTTTCTGTTCTGAATGTGCTGTAATCCTTATAATGGCTGGGATAGAATCTGATTTTCATAGGAAAGGTGCGCTGTTATGAGCTGTTCTTGTTGTAATACAAAGTACAGTGGTGCCTCACTAGACAATGATAATCTGTTCCACTGAAATTGCTGTTTAGCGAAATCATTGTCTAGCAAAAAGCATTTCCCTATTGGAATGCATTGAAACCTGTTTAATGCGTTCCAACGGGGAAGAATCGTCGTTGTCTAGCGAAGATCAGCCATTAGCTGTTTAAATCGCTGTCTTGCGAAGCTTAGGTCCCGAAAACACCTGTTTTGCAAGCGCGGAGGGAGCTGTCAAAATCGTCGTCTAGTGAAAATCGGTTTGCGAAACGGGGACCGAACATTGTCCAGCGAAATTCCCCCATAGGAATAACTGTTTTGTGAATCGCTATAGCGATCGCAAAAAGTCAATGTCTAGCGAAAAAACTGTCATGCGGGGTAACTGTCTAGCGAGGCACCACTGTATATTTGAGGATGACTTGATTTTGAATGGGCAATTAAGTCTAATGCACTTGACAAAAGACCGGTTCCTCCTTTGTAAGTTTGAAGTTTGGCACTGAAATCTGTAGAAAGTTCACAAAAGATAAAGATTTCTTGGAGAGTGGGGAGATATATACAGTACATCCATCCCACTCCCTCAGTGTAGCCATACTGTCTTCATATCTGCTAACTCTCAGTGTATTGGAATTCCAGTGAAGTCAGAAAACACCCCATGTCAATGCAAGATTCATGTTTGAAAAAAGATCTTGTGGGGATTCAAGGCCTGGCACACTGCCTTAAACCCAACCTTAAAAGGAAACTCAGTATTGTCCCCCATTTTGGAAGATGGGTCACTGAGGCTTGATGAAGGCCACTTAGTGAGCTCATGACAGACTTGATATTTGAACCTGGTCTGTAGCTCAACCTCTTAACATTACGTGTCAGTGAGTCCACCCCTTCTCCTAGGAGTCCGGCATCATTTTTAGACCCCTGAGGATTTCAAAGAGTGGATTAGGAAAATTCTAGAATCAGAGCATCATGGAATAATTGAATTGGGATGGACCTGTAAGTCCCACTGAATCCAACCCTCTGTTCAATGCAGGAATCCAAATCTAAGCAGATCTGACGGATGATAGTCCAATTTTCTCTTGAATGTTTCCAGCATTGGCGTGCCCATCGCCTCCCAAGGAAATTGGTTCCATTGTCGTACTGCTCTAACAATGAAGATTTTCCTGATATTCAGTCTAAATCTGGCTTCCTGTAGCTTGAGGCCATTATTACATATCCTGCACTCTGGAATGATTGAGAACAGATCCTGCCCCTCCTCTCTATGACTGCCTTAGAATCAGCTTTGGAGAAGGAAAAGATGTAGAAATTCACATGCAGTACACTTTGGATCACAGCTGAAAACAGATGCAGTTCAATTGGCAGATGTACCATACCTGATATTTCAGAGCCGAGAAGAGAAGATTTTACAATTTCAATATGTTTACTTCAGCTATTCAATACAGTGTATTTTTAATTTGATTTTTTTAAAAAAAAAACACCAGCAGAGATTTGTTTTTGGTTCAGAAACCAGTTACAAAGCATGCTGCTTTTGGGTTTTTTTCATTAGTATTCATAGCTCCATCAGACTGCAGTTCAAACTCTTTCCCTTGTTTTTGTCATGGAAGATGATGGAGGGAGGTTGCTTAGAAACACTTAGCCACACTCTCAATGGGAATTATCAATCTGTTCTGTGTATTCACCTCCACATGCAGGGGAGAAAATTGAGTTTAACTGCTGACAGTGTTAATTGATTGCAAGTTGTTTTAGCGGGAGTATGATGTCTCAGCCCAGATTTCCTTTTATTTCCATTAATTAGATGTAGGAACATACATACAGAAATAGTGACTTCATGCCACTAGGAAGATCACTTTAGGGGGAGAGCCTTTAGTTTTTATTTGCTTACCTTTTGCCCGTGTTTGGGATGCAAATGGGAGGCCGTCTTGGCTTTTTAAATAAGGGTTTATGGCTAACACACATGTGCAGGTAGATACAGCCTGAAAACATACTTGATGTTCCTGGTTGCCACTGCAGATGCTAATCCGGGCATTGCTGAAGGGTGCCAAGAGCCAAGGCCAGTGTGTCTATGCATTTCTTGGCGGTGTGGCTTGGCTTAGATTGTCTGCCTGGAATCATCACTGTAACAACATTAATTTTAGGTTGCAAGAAGTAGGTCTGGAGAAGGGTGCTAGCCGTGGGCAATTATGGCCACAAATCCTCCCTGCTTGAGGATATACGGTTGATGGCAAGACTCTACAAGAGCAACAAGCCAACTTTGCAGCTCCTTGTTTGTTTCTTTTTCTTTTTGGGAGAATGTAGTTTGCATTCATGTGAATTTAAAAGGCGTGGAGGGGAAAAGAAAAAGGTACTAATGTTTCTGTATGGTGGAAGGGAGCAGGGGAACGAGACGGAGGTTGGTGTCCCCCCTTTGGGGTCTTCTGTTCACTAGAAATGTTCTAACATCATCCAGTGCCCAGCCCAGCCTGGGTGGAACTTTGCCACTTGGCCCCTTGTCTCTAGATTTTCTCACTTGTTTTCCTTGCTGCGCTTCCTTATGCAAGGCAGTTGGAGCCGGGCTGATCGCTGGAGACTGCATCTAGCTTTAATCCTTGCTGAGAATATTCATAAGAACATCTGCTCATGTAGATTTTCCCCATGATAACGGTTCTGTTTTCTGTGGAGAGTTTTAAAACATTTATTAACTTTTGAATGTATTATTTTATATTATTTTTATACTACAGTAGGTATGTATTTCATGAAAATCACTTAGAATTTTATTGCTTTATTAATTCATTATGCTGCTAGCAATATGCATTATGAGTAATAATATTAAAAACAAAACTGCATTTGCAGATCAAATATTTCTGTATGTACTGTTAATATTTACAACAAATCATCATCATCGTCATCGTCATCGTCATCGTCATCGTCATCATCATCATCATCATCATCATCATCATCATCATCATCATCATCATCATTATTATTATTATTATTATTATTATTATTATTATTATTATTATTATTATTATTATTATTTGCTATAACCAGAATCCTGTTGGTAAGTTACACCAAAATAAGTGCTTTGGTGTAAACTGCAGCAGTGAATTGCCATTAGTTAACAAGTTGCTGCTTGCCTCTCTTATTTTTTTTTTATTAGTTTTATTTATATGCCACATTTCTCCCAACAAGGGACCCAAAGCAGCTCACAACATTAAAATTCACACAATTAAAAAAATAAGTTAAATAATAAAAGACAAATTAAACAATATATGATTTAAAATACAATTAACATTAAAACATGAGAACATAAAAAGATTAAAATTATCTGCTAAAATGGGGTTCAGGGATTTAGTTATAATTGCTAAAAGCCTGCCTGAAGAGATGCGTCTTTAGCTTTCTTTGGAAGGGTAAAAAGGAAGGGCCCATCCTGATCTCCCGAGGGAGAGCGTTCCATAACCTGAGAGCTGCCACCGAGAAGGCCCTCTCCCGCGTCCCCATCAGCTGTGCTTGTGCTGGCAATGGGACTGAGAGGAGGGTCTCCTCTGCTGATCTTAATCGCTGAGATTGTGTGTGTTGTGTGTGTTGATATATAAAGAGGTTTAGTAGTAGCTAGTTATAATTTAACAGTGTACTTTCTGCCATTTTACATACACTGGCATAGCTAACAGGATTCAGACTTTTATTGTGAAAATCAGTTAAAATCTGGAGAGCAGAGAATCATAGAATAATAAAGCTGGAAGGGGCCTATAAGGCCATTGAGTTCAACCCCCTGCTCAGTGCAGGAAAATAAATCAAATGATATCTGCCAGGTGGTCCTCTAAATTTCTCTTGAATGCCTCCAGTGTTGGCCACCTCTTGAGGTAATTGATTCCATTGTCATAGTGCTCCAACAGTTAGGAAGTTTTTCCTGATATTCAACCAAAATCTGGCATCCTTTAACTTGAGCCCATTGTTGTGTGTCCTGCTCTCTGGGATGGTCAAGAACAGACCCTACCCTTCCTCTGAATGACAGCCTTTCAAGTATTTGAGAAGTGCTATCATATCTCCCCTCAGTCTTCTTTTCTCAAGGCTAAACATGCTGAGTTCTTTCAGTCTTTCCTCACAGGGCTTGGTTTCCAGCCCCTTGATTGTAGGTGATCATGGAACAAAAGGAAGGCTAATGATGTAGGTGATCACAGAACAAAGGGAAGCCTTTAGGGAAATTACAAAGAAGAGTGGACCACATGAGCCAGCAGAGCCTCAAGGCAACGCCTTGAGAACTCTTTATTAATTTAGCAGGATTACACAGAATGTTGTGAGAATTCAGATAGGATACTGGTTACCTAAATGCCACAAGGATTGGCAGGAGAAAGCCTTTGAACTTATGTTCTTACTCTTAAAGGAAAAGGCAGAATGAGAGGTCACCCTACCCGTCAGGAGCTGCGGCTCTATGCCAGGAGAGTTTCCTCTCATTGAAACAGGAATGCAGCTAACGACCTTGTGCATGGCTTCCCCACACTTGATCCTCCTCCTCTGAACTTGTTTCAGTTTGTCAGTATCCTTCTTGAAGTGCCATGTCCAGAACTGTACATAATACTCAAGATGAGGCCTAACCAGTGCCGAATAGAGGGGAACTAATACCTCGCAGGATTTGTGAATGTCTGTATCCCCTCTCCTAAATGCTCTTAATTGACATTGCTTCAGATTTTTTTTCTTGTAAACTGAGGTTGCCACATTTTTCCCAAACAAAATAATTCATTGATTAAGGCTGGATAAAACAGCCATTGTAGTACAGGACAAAAATCTGTATTTCTAAGATTGTAAATACACATAGCTGGGAAGGGATGAAGGAGCTGGGTTTTCTTTTTTGAAAATTCCTGCATGCCACTACTTATGAGCTTCCTCTAGCACAGAGAGTTTAGCTACTAAAATAAAAGATCATTCTTTATGGCATTTTCCTCCTCTCTGATTATTGTCTCTGATAACAGTTATTGCTAACTGGGAGAATATGACTTAATGATTGCTTTATTAAGTTTCGCTGTGCTTTTGGGGAATCTTAGACGCCAACAATATTTATTAAAGTCAGGCATGTGTTAGTAATAAATGAGTAATTCCACTGTTCAAACATAAAATGTAAAGTGGATCAGAGCTGGGTACGGCATGTGCGTGCAGAATTGCCTCTGTCTATGGAGACTGCAGGCTTATATGGAAATTGTGCTCCTTAAACGTCCAATACCAGTTGCAGTTTGTTAACTATAAATCCCTTCAATTGTTGTTGTTACGGACCGTCAAGTTGCTTCCCGCATATACCGACCTTATAAATAAGTTATCTCCATTCATTTTCTGTCCTGTCCTCAACAGCCCTGCTCAGCTCTTGCAAAATGCAAGGCCATGTCTTCCTTTAAGGAGTCAATCTGTCTTGTACTTGGTTTTCCTCTTTTCCTGCTACCCTCAACCCTTCCCAGCAGCAAGGTCTTTTCCGGTGAATCTTGCCTTCTCACAATGTGTCCAAAATAGGACAGTCACAGTTTCATCATTTTTGCCTCTACAGATGTTACAGGCTTAATTTACTCTAGGACTCACTTGTTTGTCTTTTTTGGCAGTCCAGGATATTTGCATAGCTATCCTCGAGCACCATATTTCATATTCATCTATTTATTTATTTTTTGCCTGTCAGCTTTCTTTACTACCTAGCCTTTACACTCATATATAGTGATCGGGAATACAATAGTGTGAATGATCTTGGTCTTTGTCTCCAGTGACACATCCTTACACTTGGTGATCTTTTCGAATTCCTTCATGGAGGTCCTTAGTAGACATCCACTCCGCTTTCATCTAGTTGCATCTTTAGCAACAGTGCTATTTATATTCGTCCTTTGCTCTTCCCCAGTAGATGATTGAGTGTCTTTGACCTGGGATCCCCATTTTCCAGTACTATCTCTTGTTTCATTCTGGACGGTCTCATCATTGGGTTTTCATGGTAAGGAAAGTTGGTTTACCATTACCACCTTCTGCGCAGTACTAACAAAAGTTAGCTTGAGTGTCATCACCGTTGCCTCTTCTGCTAATGTCATCTTCATCTACTGCTGCTGCCAAGGAGCTGTCACCTCAATCACTGCAGGAACTGTTCTTTCTCTTTTGCTAATGTGGCTGTTAGCCTTGAAGAGAGTGAATGCATCTTAGTCTCAGCTGTGACTATTGCACCTTGAGTGACCCTGCTAGGATCATAATACAGTCTGGCCTCCAGTGTTGTCAGTTTCATTGACACACTCAAACATCTTCACCAATTAAGGTGTCCATTGAAGAAAGGGAAATCCTTTCTAAGCTCTTGTAATAGGCTCCTTCCCAAACAGGAAGGTAACGTGGAACTAGGCTATGCTAAGCTTTGAAGTCTCTCTAGCTAAGCCTTTTCTTCAGGTGAACCACATTCAGATGTGTGTCGATGTGGGTCTATTGTGTGGAACTCCCAGAATGGAGGATTATGGGATTTGTACAGTCGTGCCCTGCTGGATGATTACCCCGTATAACGACGATTCTGCTTAACATTGAAGTTTTCGCGATCACAAAACGATGGTTTAAATGGTTTTTTTTTTCATTTCACGATGATCGGTTCCCTGCTTCGGGAACCGATTTTTGCTTTACGACGATCAGCAAACAGCTGATCTTCGGGTTTGAAAATGGCTGGCGGCTGAAGAAAATGGCCCCCCGCTGTTTTTAGGACTGATTTTTTGCTTAAGAGGCACCAGAAAATGGCTGCCGTATGGAGAATCTTCACTGGACGAGCAGGTATTCAGCCCATTGGAACACATTGAATGGTTTCCAATGCATTTCAGTGGGTTTTTTTATTTCGTTTGATGATGTTTTCACTCTACAGAGATTTTGCTGGAACAAATTAACGTCGTCAAGCGAGGCACCACTGTAATAGGAAAAAATAAATCTTATATCTAAAAACTGCCTTTCTCTGTGCTGCTTTGATATTTATCTCCTGCTTTCAATATATTGGGTTTTGTTGTCACTTTCTCAGAAGAGGATATTAGTATATTCACAAATTTCTTTTTTTTTTTAATGGTAAATTGGTGGACAGGAAAATGGAGGATTAAATGAAACAATGAGTGCCTGTTGTCGTTGCCAAAAAGATAGGGTCAGTAAGTCACAGACATGGAACCTGAGGAGGAGTAGATGCTCAGTAATTATTATGAAAACCTGGCGTCTTATATAGGCTACTTCTCTTTTTTCTCCAGTAATAAATACATGTATCAGAGAACTGGTGTGGTAGAAATAATGTTAGGCAAAGACTAAGGATACCTGCATCCAAATCCTTGGTTGACCACAGATGTCAGCAATAACCCTTGCATTGAACATCTCATATACCTGGAAAATACTTATGCGATTCACCATAAACTGGAAAGAACTTGACGGTACATAGCAACAATAATAATGAAGTATGTGTATCACTAGTTGAGAACCACTGATTTGGTAAACAGTAGATCATGAGCAAATTTGAATGAGTTGAATAGATATTTATGATATAGGTTTTTTTAATTTTTACTGTTTTTCAGTCTGGGTCTTCATCTTGCTTTAGTTTTAAAGTGAGAGATCTTACAGATACAGTTAAATCAGAACCATGGTTTAAAATTTATAGATAAATTGAAATTAAGAGGCAGTCTAAAAAAAATCATGTTTGATATATGTGCTCCAGTACTATTTCTCATGTCAGAATTAACAAAGGTTGCCCAGATGTTATGTGTAATAGATTTGGCACAATGATTCTGCATTTAGTATCATTCACAAAAGATTCCCATCTTTGCAATGTAAATCAGTGGTCAAATTCCCAAGACTAAGAAGAAGGAAACATCCTTTTAAAATATTTATATTCCTGCTAAACTTTAGCCAAGAGTGGTTATTCATTTCTCATTGTCTTTCCATTCCAGCGGTGTCAAAAGTACAATATCTGACATGATACAGGAACACAAGCGTAGTTTAGAATGCATAAGTAATTCCCTGCTACATTGTTTTTAATCAAGTTAGTATGAAGCCTTGCTCATGTTTAAGCATAACTCCCTCCATTTTGATTGCTTATTGTAATTTCACATCCACAGTGATTTTCTTTTTGGCAGCTGGTTTTGCAGGAGCAGCTTCTCCAATACAAGACAATACCTCCACATTCTATCACATGAGGATTCACATCATCCTTATCTATTCATTCATGTGCTGTTTTTCCACACAGTTGGGTCCAAAGCAGCTGTTATTCGCATAGCCAATAACAGCAATAAGTAAAGCAATAAAAAAAATAATGAAAGAAATGATCACCCTCTTCACAGTGATGACAGCAGCATGCTAGCATGCTAACCTCACTCCTTGATGAGAAGAAAACATTGAGAAAAAGGGGTTCTTCATCTTACACATAACATGGAGTCTTTTATTCAGGTTATCATCCTTCAGTATAGAGGGTGCTAAGACTGGGGTGGTAGCCTCCTTCCTCCTTTTGAACACCTGAACTGGGCTTATGGCAAGTAACCATAGTATGAATAGGTACATAATAAATAAAATACAAATCCATACAATATTGAAAGAAGTAATACAAATATACCAAGCTGATCCAATGGTGATGATACGTTTAGAGGTAGCCTATTGCTCAGTGTGGGAAGTCCATTAATCTCCTCTAATTACAGGATGTGGAAATCCATTTTGTTCTTGTAGCAATGACCCTCTTCCCTAATTAAGACAGCTGAGTGCTTTTAACCTTGCCTTAATTACTTAGGGGGGGGGATATTAAAATAGGTCATTCCTACCCTCTTTCCCACACGTCGCTATAATACGGTAATGCAGGAGGAAAACACTGTCATCATGTGCAGTGTGGCTCCAGATATCTGTCTGATGCAAATAAAGGCCCCTTGATGATACAGAGAAATGAAAAACACTGTGAAACATCATCAGTTGGTCTTGTCCCATTCTCTTTCCTAATTTTCCAGGAAGAGTATAATCAACATCATCTTATGGTAACCCTTTTCAGGATTTCCCAGGTAGAGAATACTTATAGTATAGTATACTATAAGTATACTATTATAGTATACTTATAGGATTATTTAGCACATATTTTGTACTTAAGTGCTTCTGGTTGCATTGACCTGCATTCTAATTAAGTCATTATAAAAAAACGTACTGTAAGGACATCTGGCTGAAGTGTAGATTTTGCAAGTGTGAACACTGAGTTTAGCATGCCTTGATATCTCAGCTAGAAAGATGGGTTACAAGAGGTAACTGTATTAGGGGTACAGCGGGAGGAATCATAACTCTGCGTGTGTATATATGTGTAATTGTATAATTGAATAAAACCGCTGCCTCTTTGATAAGCCTCTACAAGCTCTAAATTAGATTGAGTGTGTGAACAGTTCTATTTAAAGCTTTACTTAAACTAATTAATGAGTAGGAGTAAGTGCTCCACAGGAGGTCAGCCTCAGGGCCTGTTTTCAAAAAATGTGACAGGAACTACAGTTTAATTGTGAGAAAAATGTATCTCTATTAAACTACATTACGGAGCTCGCATGAGGGAAAGTGGTCTTTATAAAGGTAATTGAGAATTAGTCGTACAGTAAAAGCCTGAGAAATATTGTGCAGTGCTACAAAATCTCAAGTATAGAGCACCCTTATGTTAGGACTGATTGGCCACAATCCAAAGAGTGCTTTAGATATTGTTTTCAATGTTTGTTTCCACTGAGAATATATACAGTGGTGCCTCGCTTGACGAGGATAATCCGTTCCAGCAAAATCGCTGTAGAATGAAATCTTTGTCAAACAAAAGTAAAAATCCCATTGAAATGCATTGAAAACAGGTTCAATGTGTTCCAATGGGCGAAATACCTCAGCGTCCAGTGAAAATCCTCCATAGGGCGGCCATTTTCCGGTGCCTGTAAAGCGAGGAATCCATCCTAAAACACAGCAGGGAGTCATTTTACACAGCGGAAAGCCATTTTGAAAGCCTGACGATCAGCTGTTTTGATTGTCGTTAAGCGAAAAATCGGTTCCCAAAGCAGGGAACAGATCATCGTGAAGTGATTTTTCCCTATTAAAACATTGTTTTGCGATCGCAAAAGTGATCACAAAACTTCATCATTAAGCAATTTCCTCGTCTAATGAGGTAATAGTCAAGCAGGGCACCACTGTATATATATACCAGTGCATTGCAGAAGTAACTGCACAGTTTTCTAGTTTTCTAGGAAGCAAACTGCCCTATATCATATCAGAGATGCAATTAACTCACTAGGAGTAACTCTTCATTCTTTGAAAGGGGTTGGACTGAAATCTGGGATCCTTTATTTGCAATATGGGATCATTTATTTGCAAACCATATGTACTTTCGGTGAGCCATGGTCAGTCTCAATAGCTGTGTCTTGCTTGCGTCACTTGTAGTTTTTATGTAAGCTCAGGAAAAGCCAAGAGTGGAAATAAAAGAGGCAGAGGATGTAGTAGGTTGGTGGGCTCTACCATGGGCAGGATTACATCCCAATGTGATCATCTGACTCTCATTTTCGAAAATATCGGCAGCAGTGAAATTAGGAAAGCAATAGGAAGTCTAAAGAGTTGTGATACATGTAGGGGCAGGCATGTTGGTGCTGACTTTTCTTGTTGAATTTAATTGCCAAGGGAGTTTGAGCATTCCAGATGCACAGTAATCTGTAGGATTAGTGTACAAAGGAAGCTGGGTTTTTTTTAACAGTCACTCTAAATTGTTGGTTCACTTTTGCAAGAGAATTATCTAGAGATAATTTTAATAGCAAGTAAAAACATCTGCTTCATGGATTGCTGCCTTGTTGTGGCGAAGGGGGCTTGAGTAATTCAGAGAAGCTATGGGCTATGCTGTGCAGGGATACCCAAGACGGACAGGTCATAGTGGAGAGTTCTGACAACGAGATCCACCTGGAGCAGGAATTGGCAAGCCAAGAAAACTTCGTGGACAGAAACAAAAGGCTAAAAGATATGACACTGGAAGATGAGCCCCTCAGGTTGGAAGGCATCCAACATGCTACTGAGGAAGAGTGGAGGACAAGTACAAGTAGCTCCAGAGCTAATGAAGTGGTTGGGCCAAAGCCGAAAGGACACTCAGCTGCGGATGTGCCTGGAAGTGAAAGGAAAGTCTGATGCTGCAAAGAAAAATACTGCATAGGAACCTGGAATGTAAGATCTATGAACCTCCGTAAGCCGGATGAGGTCAAACAGGAGATGGCAAGAATCAACATTGACATCCTGGGCGTCAGTGGACTAAAATGAATGGGAATGGGTGAATTCAATTAGACGATTATAATATCTACTATACTAAAATGGACAGAAATGAGTGAATTCAGTTCAGACGATTATCATATCTACTATTGTGGGCAAGAATCCCCTAGAAGAAATGGAGTAGCCCTCATAGTCAACAAAAGAGTGGGAAAAGCTGTTCTGGGATAAAATCTCAAAAATGACAGAAGGATTTCAATATGAATCCAAGCCAGACCTTTCAACATCACAATAATCCAAGTTTATGCACAACCACTGATGCTGAAGAGGCTGAAATTGACCAGTTCTACAGTATGAAGATGTACAACACCTTCTAGAACTGACACCAAAGAAAGATGTTCTTGTCATTATAGGGGACTGGAATGCTAAAGTAGGGAGTCAAGAGATAAAAGGAACAACAGATAAAAGGAGTTCAAAACGAAGCAGGGCAAAGGCTAATAGAGTTTTGTCAAGAGAACAAGCTGGTCATCACAAACACTCTTTTCCAACTACACAAGAGGTGACTCTACACATGGACATCACCAGATGAGCAATACCAAAATCAGATTGATTCTGTTCACTGCAGCCAAAGATGGAGAAGCTCTATACAGTCAGCAAAAACAAGACCTGGAGCTGATTGTGGCTCTGATCATCAGCTTCTTACAGCAAAATTCAACCTTAAATTGAAGAGAGTAGGAAAAACCACTGGGCTAGTCGGGTATAATCTAAACCAAATCTCTTATGAATACACAGTGGAAATGAAGAAGAGATTTAAGGAACTAAATTTGGTGGACAGAGTACCTGAAGAACTATGGATGGAGGCTCGTAACATTGTGCAGGAGGCAGCAACAAAAACCATCCCAAAGAAAAGGAAATGCAATAAAGTAAAGTGGCTGTCCAAGGAGGCCTTACAAATAGCAGAGAAAAGAAGGGAAACAAAATGCAATGGAGATAGGGAAAGTTACAGAAAATGGAATGCAGACTTCCAAAGAATAGCAAGGAGAGACAAGAGGGCCTTCTTAAATGAACAGTGCAAAGAAATAGAGAAAAAGAATAGAAAGGGAAAAACCAGAGATCTGTTCAAGAAAATTGGAGATATTAAAGGAAACTTATGTACAAAGATGGACATGATAAAGGACAAAAATGGTAGGGATCTCACAGAAGCAGAAGACATCAAGAAGAGGTGGCAAGAATACACAGAGGAATTACGCCAGAAAGATCTGGTTGTCCCAGACAAGTGGGCATTAGAAAGCATGGTTAACAACAAGGCCAGTGGAGGTGATGGCATTCCAGTTGCTGGAGAGCAAAGTCAAGTGGGCCTTAGAAAGCATGGCCAGCAAGTTTGGAAACTCAGCAGTGGCCAGAAGATTGGAAAAGATCAGTCTACATTCCAATCCCAAAGAAGGGCAGTGCCAAAGAATGCTCCAACTACTGTACAATGGCACTCATTTCACACGCTAGCAAGGTTATGCTCAAAATCCTATAAGGCTGGCTTCAGCAGTATGTGGACCGAGAGCTTCCAGAAGTACAAGCTGAATTTTGAAGGGCAGAGGAACTAGAGACCAAATTCTTAATGTGCGTTGGATTATGGAGAAGTCCAGAGAATCCCAGAAAAACATCTACTTCTGTTTCATTGACTACGCAAAAGACTCTTCATGACCCCGTGGACCATAACACACCAGGCATTTTTGTTTTTGCCTTCCTGGGTATTCATTATTGCACCCAGTTTTGTGCCATCCACGAACTGGATGAGCATTTTGAGCACCTCCTTATCTAAGTCATTAAAAAAAATGTTGAAGAGCACGAAGGCCAGGACTGAGGCCTGTGGCATCTCACTTGTTACCTCCTTTCAGTCCAATTGTGTTCCCACCTGACAGTTGTTCAATCCAGCCCACACTTCATTAGCTTGCCAATCGGAATATCATGGGATAGTTTGTTAAAAGATTTGCTGAAGTCAAAATTATCCTACTAGAGTCTTTAGTAATTTTAAAAATACAATAGATACTTCCTTAGGGAGGTAATGTAACCCATCGTCCATTTGGGATCCATGCACATGTTCCATTCATAATTTCTGGCAGCTGTAACATGGGCTTTGGGACCCAGTGCTTCCTGCCTTTTGTTTGCTGTTTCCCCAGCATTCATGAATGTTCCCCAGTTCCAGTGGTTGATGGGGAAAGTGGACCTAATTACTGGATAGTTATAACAGGTCACCTTCAGCCTGAAATCAAAACATTATTCTCTGTACCAGGAAATCTGTTAATGTCATAGGAAGTGTTATTTAAAACAATACAAAACAAAAACTATTTTTGCACATTTTTATTTCCATTAAGCACTGTAAACACTTTGGATGAACGACTCAGTCTAAAAATATATGAGACCACAAACTTCACATTTGTGAGATTAAGAGGAAAAAAATTTGTCAACCAACGATAAAAATAAAAGATAAAAGATGAGTCTAGTTTGATGCAGACACTTTATGTAAAAATTGATACTCCACAGGGTAATTAATGATTATAGCAGCATTCTTTATTTAATGAGAGTAGCCATGCTGTTATCGCTAGATGATTGCTGTTTCCGAAGCTATGAATTTTTTATTTTTTTATTTTGTTCCTGTGAGTGGTCCTGAGATAAGTGTATCTGTGGTATCAGTTCATATTGGAAATAATAAGCAAAAATCTACAAAATCTCGCTTTATAATTTCTCACATATTCTCCTACTTTTGTAGGTAGTGATAAGTGTCTTATTAACTTCAGTGAGTAGCAGAACTATATACAGATTCAAAATTACATAAATTATCATAATATAATATATAGCGACATCGCTGGAACCAGTTGTATTGACTCTTGCCTTTTCATTGGACTATTTCAATGATGCGGAGAGGGGAGATTTGCTGCTTGGGTAACAGCCTGTCCTCCATATTATTTTACCAAGGCTTCGTGCTCTGGAGAGGACACCCTCCAAGTCCTCCATACAGAGCATGTTACCATAGTCTCTCGAGACTGAAGGATGCCTATGAGTATATAGCATAATATAATATGTGATATGGGAAAAGAAAGGAAAACATAATTTCGTAGCACTTAAAACTAATAGTTTAATTTGTATGATTTTGAATCTGTAAGTCTTTGTTGTGACCGCTGATGCTTGTAAGACGTAGGATATGAAAGGGCCAAGCCGGACCACGATGCTGCATCCTTTTCACATTACAGTCATGCCCCGCTGGATGATTACCCTGCTCTACGATGAATCTGCTTTTATGTTGACGTTTTTGTGATCGCTTTTGCGATCGCAAAACAATGTTTTAAATGGGGTTATTTCACTGTGCAATGATCGGTTCCCTGCTTCGGAACCAATTTTCGCTTTATGATGATCAGCAAACAGCTGATTGTTGGGTTTCAAAATGGCTGCCGGCTGAAGAAAATGCCCCCCCCCCCCATTTTCTAGGATGGATTCCTCCCTTCACAGGCACCAAAAATGGCCACCGTATGGAGGATCTTCGCTGGACGAGCAGGTATTCAGACCATCGGAACGCACTGAACGGTTTTTCAATGCATTTCAATGGTTTTTTAAAATTTCGTTTGATGACGTTTTCGCTCTACAGCAATTTCGCTGGAACGAATTAACGTTGTCAAGCGAGGCACTACTGTAGAAGGAGGAATGCTTCATTCCTGCATTAGACAGAGAACTCATAATGAGAAGTCAGTGATGGATAATAGCAACTCTTGTCAAACGGAAGAATGTTCAAGCTTTTTTTGTGAGCACCTTTGAAAACTCTGGTCTCTAAAAACCCATAAATAAATTTGAACTTCCTTTTAAATGTTCCCTCTGCTGAGGCATACATGGAGTAAAATGAGATGGTGCAGGAGGGTATGTTCTTGCTGTGTTTCTGGCATGTTGGAAGGTAATTGATAAATTGTAAGAAAAAGCATGTACTTCATTGCCAAACATCTGAATTGTCTGGCCAAGCAGCTGAACTTTGGATGCCTTGCTGAGTTTCTCAGAGTTTCAGCTTTCTATACTGCTAAGTTTTTTTAAAGAAATAAAATAGTTGATTTTTTAAAATATCATGATTCATAGCAGTGCAAGTTTTTTTTATTGGGGGGGGGGGAAGGACAGGATTGCCTTCACAGGGAAGAGAAGTTGGATGGCTATCTCCTATCCCCCTTCCCATTCTTCTTATTGACCATTCCTTTAGAACTGTCTCAGATTACTCTTGCAGCTGCTAAATGGCCTTAAAAGGATCTGGTCTTCTTTTAACAAGAAAGCAATAAAATCACCATGCTCAGTGTATTTGTTTGTTAAGGCTAGGATGTGGGAATCTTTGGCTCTGGACACGACTTGGCCATGAAATTGATGGAGTGGCCTTGGGCTAGTCGTTACTGCACAGCCCGACCTATCTCACAGCTTTGTTGTCAGGATAACATGGGTAGGAGGAGAGACATGGACACCATCTTGATCTCATTGGAGAAGATGGGGGATATAAACATAACAACCCATCAATTAGAAGCTCTCCTATGTGTCAACAATTGGTATCTACTTAGTGAAGTTAGTTTCCATATCACATTCTTAGCCCATTTCATTACCATCCTGTGGAGTTATCTGACAGTCATAAAAAGGACCAGAGAAACTACTTCATCAAAGTCGGGAGAGCTTTTGTCATTAAGTCACGAAGGTGGAAGTGGTTGCTTAGACAAAACCAAAGCAGAAGGAGTTTGCAAGACACTCATTTCATGCCATTTTCATCCTGGGTGATGACAGAAAACTGGACAGTTCATCCTGATCTTGAAGGCTGTAAGAAAGTGTAATGCAGGAGCACTACAGGTTTAAAAGACACTCCAAATGGAACACAAATATAGATGTAATTTGTACTTGTTTTGAAAAAAACCTTTAACATTATGATAACTGCTAGTGTGGTGTGGTGGTTAGAAAACTAGCCTGGAACATGAGAGATCTTGATTCAGTTAGAGATTTTGAGTTCACGTTCCAACAGAGCAGTGAAACTTACTGGCTGGCCCGGGTCCACTGTCTTTTCTCTTAGCTTGACCTACTTCACAAGATCATTGTTGTGAGAGTAACACGCTGAGAAGGAAGAGCACTGTGTATGATACTTTGAGCTCGGGAGAAGCGTTTGAGGAGATGGGATACAGAAGTAAATAACAAACAAAAAAGGATTGGTTTTGTATTTTTCTAAAAATGAGCTACTGTTAATACTTTCCCCTTGCATTCTGTGCCTGTTGCACTTTTGCTTAAATGACTCATTGTAAAATATGTTGGTTGTAGCAGTTCATGCTTTTTTTGCATATCTGTGCTACTATGAATTTTCACTGTATTGTTATTGTAATTTTCAAGGCCACACAGTGGAGTGTTCTAATTCCTGTGGCTAACTGTAGCTATGCTGCTCCTTCATAATTTACCCAACACAAGAGGTGGAATGGGATTAATCTTGGTAGTTCATATCACTTCCTTTTTGGTAAGTGGAATTTTAGCAACCTAACTTCCTTTTCTCATCTCTCATCCTTCCCATCTCTCAGAGAGGATTGGTAGGGTTCGCTTCAAGCAGATCAAGAAAGACATATCAGCTGTTTTGTCCCTGAAAGTGGCTGGCTTTTCCTGAGATAAGGCGAATCCTTCTCCTGTTTCTTAGAAGTCTGCTTTGTGGGATCATTCAGCTCTTTCATTTCATGAGTAATACTATGGAATGTGTTGCCTGTTGGTATCTGCCAGGCTCCCTCCTTTCTGACCTTCGGGAAACATGTGAAGGCTAAGCTTTTCAAAGAGGCCTTTGGTATCCTCCTCCTCCTCTGATATTCTTGCAGGCCCACGAGTCTTAATTTGAGTTTTGTCTGCTGTTGGCTAGATGTTCTTTTCATTGATTTTTAAAAATTACTCATGGGTTTATGCTGTGGGAGGGTTATTATTTTTACTGCTATTTTTATTTTTACCGTTGTTAGCCACCCAGAGTAGTGTTCTGTTTCTAGATAGATGGGATACAAAAGTAACAGACAGACAGACTGACAGACAGACTGACTGACTGAATTTGCTTGGAATGTAGATGACAGCTTCAGGGAGATGATTTTTTGCTGAGAATGTGACAAGGATGGTGGTGTATGCCTGGGGTGGAGGAGAGAGTTAAATTTCCCCTTTCCTTGGTCTGCATAGTACTCAGTTTGTCCCTTTGGTTCTCATTTATGCGCACATTAACTGTTTCCACACAATTCACATTGCATCCAGTCAGAATGTGCAAAATTGCTATTTAAAATATGCTACAAAATTAAAGGGGAAATGAGAAAAACCAAATAATGTGGTGCCCAGAGTGTGTTTTATCACTATGGGGTGATGTAGGGTGTCAAAACAAGCACAATAACAGCAACTTTAAAGGCCAACAGATTTACTTCAGCGTGACCTTTCCTGGATCAAAACCAGCTTCTTCAGACTCAAGTAGTGGAAATTCATGTTCTCTATATTTATACATATCACTGTGAGAATGGAGATAATGGACAAAGTGACAAGGGCTTAAAAACGCGTCTGAACATTATGAGTCATAGGATTGTGGTACAAAACACACTCCCATCTACCATGATATCATTGCAGCAGTACCTACATCAGTGTGTGTGTGTGGCAGCAGCATGCAGCACAGCATGAGCTACTTGAAACCATGTGAGATTTCTCCTGTATCATTTACAGAGTCCACAGTAATTTATAGTAACTATAAGTTATTGTTACATAGGGGAAGGGGTGAATTTATTCCTTCATAAATTAAAACTGAATCCAATTGTATCTTAGTTATCTAAGAAAATAGATATCTGGAAAAATAATTCATTATCTGGAAAAATAATTCATTACAAGCAGCCAAATTATTTCTAACTTGTTATTTCCAAGCTCTTTATCAAGTTTGGACCTGAGAACCACTTGTTTTGATCTGATTTGATCAACCATATTGATCTGTGGGCAAAAAAGTGATCTGGTGGTTCATGTTCTCATCATCTATGTTCTGTTCAGTGGTAGGATAGGGAAATTTATAACCTATACCTGGAATCTATTTTCATCATTTAAATTGTCTCCTTTGTTCTGATTGACATAGCTTTTTAACAGAATGATTGTGCAGGGGTCTAAGACACATGGAAACTCTAATGTTCATCCTGGCCCGATATGAAAGATCATGTATTTGAGCTGACTTGAAAAATATGATTCTTGGGGTCTAGGCTGGCCATAAACATGTTCCAAGAGATGCCAGACATTGCCGGATGGAAGCCTGCCGTGACCCAGACCCTTGATGTTCATGTTGCAATTTCTTCTCTTCAACAGCTGGCAAAACATGTCATCTTTTGAGTTCAGCCTCTGTGATTAGTTATTAAAGGCCTCTCTTTCTCTTTGAAAGATGGGTTAGAAATACAAAACTATTTTTATGTGTGTTCTTTCGGAATTCCAGCACTCCCAGACTTTGAGTCAGTTGCACACAGCTGCTCTCTTGGCCCATAATTCATAACGTCCAACTAATTTCTTGCTGTGTACTAACAGCCTGATGTTTATAAAGAACTGGAAAAAGTGCAGGGTAATTTATTTTTCTGGTCTGTTTAAATTTTTCATTGTGACAACAGATTTACATTTTGGGCTTTGCATTTTCTTTATAGCTTTTTATTTGCATCTGTCCCCTCTCTGAGCCTCTCGCTGTTTCTCTACAATATGTATGTATAGTCAAATCTATGGTTTGTGCACTGAAACACTTTACCAAATTAAATCCCTCCATATACATCCTTAATTTATTTCTAACTCTCAATTCATGACTCAGAAAAATTAATGGTCCTGGGGTGGTGTTTTGTGTGTTTTTTTTTTTTAGCTGTAGGCTTTGGGCAACGGCTGAGAAAATGTATTTCTTATTCTCTATAGCCAGCATGGGTCCCAAGAAGCATGCAGCTCTCTCTGTCATCTCCAGGAGATGAATTGAACTTTTGGTATGTGAAGTGTCAAATAGATTGGAGAAGTATTATGTCCTTTATGCCCAAACATGTTTTCGAAAAGTTCTCCTTTGTGCTTAGTTGGTTAAAACAGAAACATGTGGGCTGGAATCCTGATGGTGTTTGTGTGTAAGGCTTGCGTAATTTGCTGCGGCTAATTGCAGCTAATCGCTGAGGTGCCAGGGCACCATTGCTTGTCTGGTCATGCATCCAAATGTACAACTAAGATGTTACTTGTCAATTAGGCGCAGCACGTAATGCAACCTTCATGTGAACACTAGTTTGATTCAGGCCAAAGAGGCATTTACAGTGATATCTCACAAGAACTGGAAGTTGTGTTGGGAAGTTAATGGATGACTTCTCAATCTCTTTTCTCAGCTGGTTGAGGATTTTTAAAAACATGGGTAGAGAAAGGTAGGAGTTAGCCTTATGCTGAGGCTAGTGCTGATTCAATGGATGCTACAATTCAGGGCCTCAGACTATGAGATACGTCTAAATAAAGACAGCTTATTAAATTTCAAGATAAGAGCGATCTCCAAAGATTGAGGGGCCAAATTTCAGCCCCTGCAACCTACCGAGGACTGCACCAGCACTTGAAGAACAACACTGGCTATGGCTGGAAGTCCACTTCTGATTGTGACAACGGTCAGCAGCCCATTTTTTAGTCTGTACGTGAAGACGGTAAGGGAAAGATGCTGCCGTGGATCGTCAGGGGATCAAAGAGTGGTCTGTTCCGTGGTTAAAGCTAAGTGATGCTTCCGTGCTCTGTGCCAACATCCTGTCTGAAATTTAAAACAGGGAAAAGGTCAAAGCCGTAGCACGGTGTAAACAGGTACAAAGCCACCCACCAACCCATTTTGTAATGCCTTTTGCTACATATCTCAAAGTTGCAGCTTTAATGTTAACTGCTATTGGACTCAGAGTGAACTCTGGAAGAGATGCTTTATGGGAAGAAGCCAGATAACAGAACACTTGGAAGTGCTGTCAAAAGCTAACCTTCCCTTTATTCTTCTCTTGACACAAAGACACTAGAGGACTGAATTTTGTGCAAAGCTGTTCCCCGTTCCACCCCCTTGCAGCTCTCTCTGAAGAATGTAACTGTTCCTTTCTAAGCACACAGTGTTCATGTAACTGCTGCATTATAACAATGAAGGATGGAAATTTTCTCATTCCCTGTGTTTCAGTAGAACTTGTAACTCCTACATTAGGATTGAATGATGTCGCTAATGTCCATCTTTTGGATATATATCTTGGAAATTTAGATGTCACATATTCTAACATCGTTTTTAACATGCTGTGTGAGTTTAGAATGTGTATCTACATAGAGGCTCCTCAGATGGAAATTCACAGAAAAAGAAGATGGAAGACATTCATGGAAGGGTAGAATTTCTTACAGGAATGCATCCTTTTGCATACAAAAGCTCCTTGGTTCAGTCTGTAGTCTCTCCAGTGATGACTTTGCCTAAAATCTTAGAGCTCCGCTATTAGTTATCGTAGACAATACTGAATTTGGTGGACCAGCAATGTCCATCTTGGTATAAGGCAGCTTTCTGTCTGCTTCTGCAGTCATGTTGAGACTGTAATAGAACATTTGTTGTTATGTGCTGTCACTCAGATTGCTTAAAACCTATGGCAACCCTTCGAATTAGTGACCTCGAAAGGTTCTGTCATTTACAGCCCTGCATAGGCCTTGCAATCTCAACATCATGACTTATTCTATGGACTCAATCCATCTTGTATGAATTTTCTGTCTTTTCTGACTGCCTTCAATTTTTTTCAACATTCATTCATTCATTCATTCATTCATTCATTCATTCATTCATTCATTCATTTATTTATTTATTTATTTATTTATTCATACATACATACATACATACATACATACATACATACATACATACATACATACATACATACATACATACATACATACATACATACATACATACATACATACATACATACATACCCCGCCCGTCTACACCAACGTCTACTCTGGGCGGCTAACAATAATGCAAAAAGTAAAAACAATATAATAAGATAAAAACAACAACAATAATATAATTCAAAGATGTCAAAAGTAATTAGGTGATGACAGGAGAGAAAGCCTGCCTAAAGAGCCAGGTCTTAAGTTTGCTCTTATTATCTTTTCCAGTGAATCGAGAGGTGCCCAAAATACGATAGCCTCGGTTTAGTCATTCTTGCTTCTAGAGAGAGTTCAGACTTTGATCTAGCACCTGCTTATTTATCTCTCTGGCAGTCTCTGATATCTGAAAGACCCTTCCAAATTTGTGACCTAATCCATTTGTGCCCTTAGTCACTTATGATCTGAGCCAAGGGGGTGGATACCTTGGCCCGCCCGTGTGATCTCAGAGTCCACTTCATATGTTGGATACACGTGTATGGCGGGGGGGCTGAGTAAATATTCTTTATGCTCAATAAAAATGGGGAGGGAACTCTAGTGATAGAGCAGACTTTTCTTGACCACCCCACTGGAGGGATCTACACAGCATGACTCTTCTCCCAGGAGGTGTAGTATAGAGTCAAACTTCCAACTTCTCTTATCACATTGAACTGCCCACTTAGCTTTACTAGCTCCCCTAAAAACAATTCTGCCCCACATGACTTCCTCCACAGACTTTTGCAGTCAATGTGCCCCTCCTATTTAGCACAAGGAATATATTTGCTAGACCAAAGAGCACAGTCGTGCCAAGTGACATAGAAATGAATGATGTTGCATTAGGACCCCCAAGCTAAAATGGGCCGCATCAACAAACCAGTTCATGTTACTGGGCATATTACTGGAGGTGTAACGCTGATGAATAGAGTACATGCCAAAGCAACATGTGGTTGTATTTAAAATTCAGGTTGGGAGTTTTCCTGCTGATATGTTTTTGCTCACAGTTGGTCTTTTGAATCTTTCCTAAACCCTATATAATATACTGCCACTCATGCTATGTGTTTCCCTGGTGAGCTGTTTTGTATATTGAGCATAATTATTCCTTCTCTGCCAATATGTGCTCCTTTTTGCCAGCACAAAGGCACTGTTGGATTCCTCTACTCTCCTGGGTGGGAAGGGGACTTGGCATTTGAGTCTCATATTTTTGGTGTTTAATTGTTCTGGATTTCAAGCTTTGTATGTTTTGCAGCTCTGTAAATTTCCATCCCCCCCTCCTCTTTCTGTCGGGAAGCCAAGGAATTACTGATTTAATAAAACATTCTGCTGTAATTATGCATGCTAATGGACCCTGATTTTATTGATGTCGTAACTGCAGAGACTTAACCTCAAATAAAGTTGTCAATCTCCCAATCAACCCAAAAGATAAAATGGAGAATCAGGTTTTTAACGGTAAACCTTAAGTGTAATTGTGTTTTCTCCCCATTTTCCCCACCTCTCTTCATTATTTAACTCCTTTATTGGTTATGGGTTATGTTATTGAATTGCACCCTTTTGGTGTGAGTGAGAGAGGGGGGGATTTAAAATTTAAGAATCAATTTGGAATGGCAGGCCATGTGTATTTCTTCCTTTCAGTTTAGGTAAGGCAAAACCGTTTCCTTTTCAGGTTCTTTGTTGGTGGAAAAAGTGCTTTGCTTGATTGTGAACAAAATTTAAATTTACAGTTGCCTATAACCCTTCATTCTGTTTACTTATACATATGATTTATACATACCAGCATTTATGCCTTGGCCTTCTGTTTCGAATCTCCTAAGTGGGTTCCTGTAATGTGGTAAAGGTAAAGGTAATGGTTCCCCTTGACAATTTTTTTGTCCAGTTGTGTCCGACTCTAGGGGACGGTGCTCATCCCCGTTTCCAAGCCATAGAGCCAGCGTTTTGTCCGAAAACAATCTTCCGTGGTCACATGGCCAGTGCGACTTAGACACGGAACGCTGTTACCTTCCCACCGAGGTGGTCCCTATTTATCTACTCGCATTTGCATGTTTTCGAACCGCTAGTTTGGCGGAAGCTGGGACAAGCAACGGGCACTCACTCCGTTGCGTGGATTCGATCTTACGACTGCTTGGTCTTCTGACCCTGAAGCACAGGCTTCTGCGGTTTAGCCCACAGTGCCACCACGTCCCTCCTGTAATGTGAACACAAACCAAATATGTTTTGTTTCTTTACTGTTTCCCAGCAATGAAATAAAAATAAATAAATGTTTACTTATTTGTTCCATAGACAACAAATGAAAAAAAATGGTACACATTGAAACAAAAGAAACTGTAAATGCCAACACACTGGTTTAATTTTTTGAAAGGAGCTTTTCCAGGGAGTCCATTTTGTAGGTGGTCAATATTGCATTGATCCTGTGTCAGGTTCCCACCCAACTTGAAAGGAGGAGCATCCCAAGATCGGCTGACATCCAAGAAGCTCAGGGTGACAGACAATACTCTCTTTGGGCCCAGTGTCTCCTCACAACAAACCCAGACTAAGAAGACATGGAAAACATGAATGGCCCAAGGCCACACAGTGCTTTGTGGCCAAGGAAAGAGTTAAACCTGGATCTCCTAAATTCTATTCCAGCACCCTTACCATAACCATGAACAGGCTCTAATCTACCTAAATTCAATAATTTGTATCCTGAGGTGTCTAGTTACAAGGATATATCAGTAGGGGACATCCGCCTGTGGCACCACTGCCTGAATATGTAATACCAAACTAGATGAAGAGATAAGATATAGTCTTATCTGGTGTACGGAGGCTTTCTACATTCCTAGGTAATGGCCTTTTTCATCTTAATGGGAACATATGAGGAAAGGGGACAAGGAAGGGAAATAAGAAAGAAAAACATAGAGCAAGTCGTAAACATACCATTTTGTTATTTACAATGGGTATAATTTAGTGTGATAGACACAGAAACAGGAACTCCCATGTTCTGGAGAAGTTAAACGTATTTGTATTTAAAAATATATATATACTGTATTCAGCCATACTCGTTAACCATCTTATTGGTCAGTCCAGTGAGTTTTCTGTAGTGTTCATATGTGTCCGGGGAGGCTTCTAAACATCTTATGAAGGGAACAGGTTTTGCTAGTAAAGATTCCCCCCCCCCCCCATGTTGATATCATGGAACATGGTTTAGAATTATTTTTCTCTGAATGACTCCTTCCTATTGAGTTTGAGAACATCAAGAGCTTTTTTCTCAGAATCTTTGAGCACAGAAATGCAAAGACACCTAATTGCTGTATTATAGCTCTGCAATTGGTCTCCTAGACACTGATATATGAACAGATATGCTTGATATCTTATATATAGTTCAATTTCCAAGTTTATAGTCATTTAGGCACATTACTGGCTGAACGTTTCAAAAGAAATGCTTTAACCAAGGGTGTTAACATGTAAAATTTGACATTGCTTTTCTGTCAGCCTTCTAATCTGAGGAAGGCACTCATTTCCCCCCTCCTCCTGCTTCTTTATTTGTAAATAGTTAAAACTAGAACTCTTAATGAAGCCATGAATTGTAATCTCCCCCCACCTCCCTTATTTAGTTCAATTGTTTATAAAAGCAGAACCTTTTGCTATAAATAGCAGACTGTGGAAACGTTACTTTGCCCAGGCTATCAACTCACTATATTGCCTGTGAGGTTTGGGAAGGTATAGTAGAAAATGTACCTTTTCTGAAGTCTGATTAAATACCAATGCAATGTCACTGTTTTGAATTTCTGAGGAGACTGTTCTCCACACTGTTGCTCTTCTGATGACAAGAGGGAGATTAGCCTGCACTCTTTGCTTATTAGTTCAAGCGTGTCCTGAATACCCAAATAGGACTAAAATATATCCATATGAGCTGATGTAAAAGACATAAACTGAGTGAGCTGGCTGGATAGCTCAGTGAGTTAAATATCTGTCTGTGGAGCCATAGACTGGGAGTTTGGTTCCCCTCACGTGCGTCCCAGAAAAGCCAGCCTGTGTGGCCTTGGGCAAGCTGCACAGATCCAGGGTGCCCTGGTAAAAGGGAATGGCAAACCAGGAATTTAGGAAACCTTTTCAAAGCCTGTGCTTTCTGTGACCATTTTGTGGTACAAACCTTGTGTTTTCTAGTGCCCCTGCAAATAACAGAAACGATAAATAAAATCAGGGTTCCTACGCATCCCCTCCCACCGGTCATTGTCCTTTTCATTCCAAACCTAGATTGTTTTTGGTAAAAACTGCCCAAATTGCTGCACAACTGTGGTGCCTTGAGTCTTTTTGAGGAGAAAGGTGGGGAATGAATGAATGAAGGAATGGCATCTTCAGCAAGAGCATCTCAAAGACTAATGCTGTTTATAACACTCAAAACTTGAAATTCTACAGTGTTTTCCTGCCTCATGAAAAAGTTGTTTCCCAGGCAGATCTTCATACTTATCCATCAGCTCTACACTGGATGTGGGGTGCGGGTTTCTACCCTTTTTGTTTCATGTCTACAATGGGGGGCATCATGCAGAAATATAATCTGCCTAAAGATATTACCCCTTATTTTAGAGGGATTTTTAAAACCCAAAGATACACAATGTTGAAATGGCAGTTTGAGTTGCATGCCAGAAAACTGCATTTCTATGATTTTTCACCCCTTGCAAATGAAACTACAAAGACATTTTTGTATGCTTTTTTTGAGAGTGTTATTATCTTTTGCCTTCTTCACCTAAAATGTTTTCCTGTTACTTATGTGGAATGGTTCCTTTTGGTTAATTGCTAACACATCGGAGAAATATTTACACACAGTTGTATAACTGCTAATTGGCTCAAGAATGTGTGATGAGTGGCAGCCTGTTCTAAATAAAGTTGAAGAAAACATAAGCCATCTAAAGGGGAAAGCCTTACAGTTTTTTTTCTTTAGTCAGTCCTACAGCGAAGAGGCATTATTGTTGAGTGTTTGGTGGCACCTCGGTTTTTGTAAACCATATTATGCTTGAAATAATTAATGGAAATTATTCCTGTAGTAGACAAAATGATATCATACCATTTCTGTCCTTGCTAACTGTAATTAAACTGCCAGAAAACATTTATTGTGCTGCATTTTAATGAATATATTGTGGCATTATCTTTGCTGCCCTATTAGCTGGTTACTAGAAGATAGGTATTTAATGAGGGTGTAAAATTGACCATTGGAATCTTGTTACTTTCCTCCCTATGTCGCTGTGAAATAGCTGTGCTTCTTGATCACCTGAGAGGTACGACTTATGTGTTCTATTTCTGTGTGGCCTCATATCAGGGACCCCCCCCCCACTTTTGCAGGTAGTCATCCATGGTATATAATATTGTTTCTACAGTGAATTCGTTTGCTGACTAGTTGGTAGCTTCTATTCTCAAAAACCTGAAAGGATTTTGGTTAGCGCTCAGAGGATGGTTTCGTGTAGTTGCTCAATGTTTCTCCTTGTTGAAGATGTTGGTATGCCTTACAGTGTAACAGGTTTCAGAATATGAGTACAGTGGTACCTTGCAAGACGACGACCCTGCTAAATGAAAAATCTGCATAATGATGATTTTTTGTGATCGCTATAGCGATTCGCAAAACAGTCATTCCAATGGGTGATCTTCACTTAATGACGATTTGGTCTGTGTTTCGCGAACTGTTTGTTCGCACGATGACAATTTCTACAGCTGATAGTTGGCTTCGCAAAACGGCTGCTCTGTGTTTTCTGGACCCATGCTTCGCAGGACAGCCATTTTTACAGCTGATCGGCGCTCGCAAAATGGCTTTCCTATGGGTGATCTTCCCTGGACGGCGAGGTATTTTCCCCATTAGAACGCATTAAATGGGTTTCAATGCATTCCAGTGGGGAAATGGATTTCGCATGACGATGATTCCGCTAAACAGCAATTTCAATGTGATGGATTATCGTCGTCATGCGGGGCACCACTGCATCTCAAATGAGCCCTTAAAAAATAACTTGTTCAAGGAACGGAATTTTAAAAATGGAAGAACAAGGAGTCTTATAACAAGTTTTTTTTTCTGGCCTTGGTTTTATGAACATAGTTTTCTTTTTCTCATGCATTATACTCAAGTTTATACTCACACTGGTTTGGTTTTCAAGGCGGGAAAGAATGAAATGAAATACAGAAAATGACAATTGTATTATCTCGCTGTAAAGTTTATGACCAGAGTTAATAACAGAATGGTCATTTTCTGTATTTTATTTCCCACTCTCATAACCAGGTCCAATATTCACATAAACCTGTGGCTTGGATATTGCGCTCCAAACATCTGGGAAAAAAAAGGAGCCCAGGTCCTTGAAAGCTCATGCCAAATAAACTTTTTTAGCCTTCAAAGGGCCACAGATTCTTTGTTGTTTTTGCTGGACCAGTCTAACATGACTGCCTCTTTGGGAGTTTTAAAGATAACATCACTTCCCTTTGACCCTCTCTCACTTAAAACATTTAAAAACTTTTAAAAACACATTTAACAAAGCAAGGAGTTCAAGCATCTTGTTATACTGTTTGGCGCTGTGCTTTAACGGTCCCATTTTGAAGTCGTCTGAGTTATGTCTGTAATTTTTACGTTGTAGACCTCATGGGTTAAATAGTAAGTAAAACCTGAACGCCAGTGAGGTTGGAGCCAACATTTCAATGGTGTTAGTGGAGCCTTGCATTTCTCTGTGAAGTTTATGAAAGCTATAACCTTCCTAGGTTTCCTGCTTATTGTAAAAATACGCCCCAGAATTTTTTTATAACATGTGTGTACGCGCGTGTGTGCATGTGTGCTTAAATTGGTTTGTGCACCCCTTGAATGTATTTAATGTCAGAATGATATAGGTTATTCAGTTATTACTTTAAAAAGAAAAAAAAAGGAATGAAAGAATAGATGTTCATGATACAAACCAGAAACACTGAGAAGATGGAAAATGGCAGTACTTGACTCCTCTTACTTTATCTGTGGACCAAACAGGTCAAAAGTCTTGTAAAAACTCATTTTGTGTTGCCTGTACGGGCTCTTTATAGTTCTTCTCCATCTTATTTGCTTATTAGATATAGTTCTGTCTCAGTTTTGCTTCAATGAGCTTAGGCTGTACTCAGGAAAACTGACTGCCCCAAGGTTGCCCAGGGAGTTTCATGGCTCTGTGTAGATTACAATATGGACCTCCAAGTTCTTGGGAGTGTGGTTTGACTTATTGTGTCCTCTACCGCCCAGATCCAAATTGAAGCTTGTGGTCGTGGATTGGGGATGGAGTTGCAGCCCCTTTATGCACTCTATAGCAGCCATTCTCCATGAGGGCCATATAGCCCCAGGTGGGGGGCTGGCACACATTTGAAGGGGGGGAACAGGCTGGAAACAATTCTTCACACCTCAACTTATAAGGTATGTGATTCCACACGATGGAGTGAGCTTCCGTCGCGTGTCCCAGCTCCTGCCAACCTAGCAGGTTGCAAACATGTAAATGCGAATAAATAGGTACCACCTCTGTGGGAAGGTAACGTCGTACCTTGTCTAGTCATGCTGGCCACGTGACCACGGAAACGGTCTACGGAGAAATGCTAGCTCTACGGCTTGGAGACAGGCATGAGCACCGCCCAGACACGGCTGGACTAAATGTCAAGGGGAACCTTTACCTATGTGACTTAATCCCTATTTGGCTAATTCTTTGTGCTTATGCCGCAGCAAACAAACAAACAAACAAACAAAAAACCTTGTTGAGAATGGCTGTTCTGCAGATCCCGACCACCTTGGCCCTGCCTTTCCACTGCTAACTGTGCCTTAAGGCGAGGGAAATGAAACAAATTTGAACATTATGAGTGGTGTTGAGTCTGGTCTGCACCTCAGTGAATTAGTAATACAGTGGTGCCCTGCTTGATGATTACCTCGTTAGACGAGGAAATCGCTTAACGATGTTTTTTGCGATCGCTTTTGCGATCGCAAAACAATGTTTAGATAGGGAAAATTCGCTTTACGATGATCGGTTCTCTGCTTCGGAAACTGATTTTTCGCTTTTCGATGATCAGAAAACAGCTGATTGTTGGGGTTCAAAATGACCGCCTGCTGTTTGAAATGGCTCCCCGCTGTGCTTAGGAAGGTTTTTTCACAAGACAGGCACCAGAAAATGGCTGCCCTATGGAGGATCTTCGCTGGATGCTGAGGTATTTCGCCCATTGAAACACATTGAATCAGTTTTCAGTGCATTTCAATGGGCTTTGTTCATTTCGCTTGACGGGGATTTCGTTCTACAGCGATTTTGCTGGAACGGATTATCCTTGTCAAGCGAGGCACCACTGTACATTTCTGCAGTATTCTGACTGGAATGTTTTACTAATGTGACTGTGAACAGAAGGTTTGGAGCTGGGCTTTGATGGTCTCATTCTTAATACTGTGAGCCGCCTTGAGTCCCTTTATTGGGAGAAAGATGGCCCTATAAGTAAGACAAATAATATCAGTAAGAAAGGACATAATATATACTGTATAGTTTTATATACTTCTGTTTTAAAATCATATTTGAAGTGCTACTGTTTTCAAGGTAACTTTCTTTTGAGAATAATTCCTTAAAATTTTTGCTTTGCTCTGCTCAACTGGAAGCTTTCTTTAACCTGTCACCTATTCTTTTAAGTGCTGCCTTTTTGCTCTGCACTTTTATGAGACAACAAAATGGATTTTTTTTTCTCCCTGTCCTCAAAGGTTTTGTGCCTTGAAGCTAAATAAGGCCTTTTAAAGCCACAAATGAACCTTTGCAAAATGAAACCCAATCAGTGAAAAATTAGCAATTTGCCTGTGTGCCATTAAGGATGCCTTTAGAGATGGGAAAGCCATTGTCCTTATTTGTTGCTGGACCCGTTTAACAAAATAATAGCAAACTCGATGATAGCAGATTTAATTGCTTTACAAATGAGCCTGCTAATTAAAATTGTTTATTTTCTGGAATGGCAACAAGTGAGATGTTGGGCCTTCTTCTGTCAGGTGCTGATGCCAGAAACGTCTTGGGATTTGAGAGATGGCAAATGCCTCTTTTCAGATGACCCTGTTCCAGGCAGATTTCCTGCTTGTTGATCAGAGGCAGAACACTGGTTACTTTTAAGGGCACGTTTCTAGACAGATGGACAAATGAAAGCAGCTCCTTGTGAACTTTTATGGTTGTCTCTGATCTGTCAGCCATGGAAGTTGCACGGTGCTTCAGTCTCATTAACTAGTTGACTGCTTTGATGGCCATGATGCACTAATTGATGCGAGCTTGTGCATGGAGGTTGCAAAAGCTATTGTTAGAAATCTGATCCTGTAATAGTAGGACAGGTGGATCTTCTTGAAAGCAGCAGCAGAAGAATTACCTTTCTCTGCTGTATCATCTTCCATTATTGTCCCGTTAAGTGTAAGAGTGTCTTAAAATTTACAGTGGTGCCTTGCTTTACGATTGCCCTGCATTACGACGAAACCTCATTATGACGATCTTTTTGCGATCGCAATTACGATCGCAAAATGATGGTCCGAATGTGTTTTTTTTCGCTTTGCGATGATCGGTTCCCTGCTTTGGGGACCAATTCTTCACAAATCAACGATTTTCCTCCAGCTGATCGGCAGTTTCGAAATGGCCACCGGGTAAATAAAATGGCTCCCCACTGTTTTCTGGGAAGGATTCCTCGCAAGACAGCCACCACAAATGGCTGCCCTATGGAGGATCTTCACTGGACTGTGAATTTCCAGCCCATTGGAACGCATTGAAGGGGTTTCAGTGCGTTTCAATGGGCTTTTTATTTTCGCATTATGACGTTTTCGTTCTACAGCAATTTCGCTGGAACGAATTAACGTCGTAATGCAAGGCACCACTGTATTATGAGTTCCAAAGCTAGAAGTGGACATCCCCACCCCAAAGGAGTGTCTTAAACGTGGTTGTGTGCTAGGAAGGAATACTGTAGTCCCTCCTCTTTCCCTGCCTGTCTTTGTTCGAAAGGAAGAATGGACTTCAAGAATTTGAAATGAAAATTTGTTATTTCTGTGAATATCCTTGTCAGCACCACTGAGTGGCAGGTTTCTCCTGTGCTTCACTAGAGGGAGATCATCTGCATAATGAAACATGCTCATTTTAATCAGCTGAGTGCGGTGTGGGGTTCATTCGATAAGAAGTGTCAGAATAAGGGAGGGAAGGAAAGCAGCCAGCAGGTCCTTCATCAGTTTCTTCCCCCATTGGGTGACATTTACAAGGAAACTGAGGCAGCCGGCCAGTATATCATATTCTTTGTTGTAGGCGAGTGAACCAGTTGCTCAGCAGCGTACCCAGGATATTTATTGGCAAGTCAACAGCATATGACCTTCAGGCAATCAGTAATTAAATTTTGTTTTTCTGTTCCAGAAGCTTTGCAGTCCTCGACTGCCATAATAGCAACCTTCCCCCCCCCACCCCAATCTGTAGTTGATATTCCAGCCAAGCAGTCACGCAGGATCCTTTTAGGTGTGAACCCTTCAGTTTTTTTTTTAAAAAACAAATTAGAGTTCATTGGATTTATTGGAGCCAGCATTCTTTTCAACATGGGTAGTGTTAATCAGGTCCCTGGTCTTCTACCAACCCAAGACGTGTTCCAGTGTTGGCACTCCAACATGGTCACCATCATTTTTGTCCAGGGTGGAAGCTGTATTAATGTGTTGCAGAAAATCACAACAAAGAGGCTTGCGGCACCTCAAAGACAAATGGAGTTTGTTTGATACCACCTTCTATAGGCTGCAATCCATTTCATTTGATCAGTGGTTCCCCTACCTTGGGTCCCCAGATGTTCTCGGACTTCAACTCCCAGAAATCTTCACCACTAGCTGTGCTGGCCACAGCTAGTGGGGAAATATAATCCAAGAATATAATCCAAGAACATTCTGGGAAATATAATCCAAGAATATTTGAGACCCAATGTTGGGAAACATTGCGCTTGGGTGTTGAAAGCATATCACTCCCTGCTAAGGCAGTTGTAGTTCTGTTGGTGTGTAATAAAAGTCCCATTATCAAGTGTGGTGAAACCAGAGCCTTCAAGTATTACTTTTTGTCCTTTAGATCCCAGAATTCCCCAGCTAGCACAACTGTTGGCGTGAAGCTGGGAGCTATAATCCAAAAAGGAACATTTTCAAAGTTTGAAGAATAACTTTTACTAGTCCAGTCAAAAAGGCAGGGGATCCCTTCCTTTCCTTTCCCTTCCCCACAATCGTGTAAGGCAGATATTTGCTGGCATATAAGATGACTTTTTTGCCCTGAAAAACATGTCTCCAAGTGGGGGGGGTCGTCTTATACGCCAGGTGCATTTCATTTGGGATAGACATAGCTGCCCATAGTGGCCTTCCGATGCTCGCCCGGTGCCCATAGTAGCCTCCCGATGCCTGCCCACCTCATTCTGCATACTGTCCAGTATCGCGCGGTATCCAGCGTGGCCGCGGCGAGCATCAGCAGCGAGACAGGGGTGCCAGCCTTTTTGACGTGACCGGCCCGTTCTGCTCGGCGGGAAGCAGTGGCACTTTGGCCCGCCGCTTGTCTACACAGAGCTCACACATGCGCACTTGCGCACTAGTGCCGGTCACAGGGAGATGCAGGGGCGGGCCAGAGGCGCTGTGGCCATACAATGGTGACAATGAATAACACCTTTTATTTGGTGTGTGGAAGGTGTGCGGAAGAGGGGGTAGTCTTATACTGTGAGTATATAACAAACTCTATATTTCAAGTGGAAATGTTGGGGGGTCATCTTATATGCACAGTCGTCTTATACGCCAGCAAATATAGTAAGTCTTGGATTAAAAATGAAAGTGTAACTTTGCAGTTCATGGCAAATGTGAGTTTTTAAAGCCAGAATTTTGCTAGTTAGCAGCTCATTCTTTTAAGTAATAATGCATTCTCCTCTTCTGCACATTGAAATCGATGTGTCTGAGTCACCATCCAAAGTTAGAGAGCCAGTGCCAGATCCTGAATGTTTAAATGCATCATATTAATCCAGTTTGATACTATATGACAGCTGGAGGAGTGAGGCCATGAGCAAGATTTGGCACATTAAATTGCAGAAGGAGATGGTGGCTTATTGCATGTAACAGATATCCGTGTGAATTAGTCCTGGGTCAGTGGTTCACTTCTAGAACTGTTGTGTAGCACTAGTGTGTCAGTTCAAAATGAGAGTACAGTGTTACATACTAGAACTGAAAGCTCTGTTCTACATACTGATATTGAGCCCTTAATTCTCATAGATTCTTTCAGCGATATCAGTTAATTAATTTTAGTTAACTAGAAGCAAAACGAGGTGTGTGCAGACTTAAAGGAAGAGGCATAACCTATTCATGGATGCCCTGGGGACTTTCCATCTGAATTTCCTTTGAGCAGCATCCCAACTTAACCTTTTAAAGTAAACTCCAAAAAAATCTGTGTGGGAGGGTGGGTGGATATGAAACTGAGTATTGCAAAAAACAAAAAACAAAAAACCCAACAACAACAACAACTCAGTAACTTTTTCGACTTCTGTGCTTCCGCTATTTTTGTTTTCCCTCGAGCAGTTCATCAGGAGTAGAAAGCTGCCTGTAGATGGAGGTGCAGTGTTTCCGGTGGCTGTGCACTTCTAGATAAGTTTATCATGGCTTCTTCAATTGATTGGTCAAGATCCAGAATTAAGCCACACTAGCTCAAACTGAATTATGCCACCAGCAGCACTACTGTGGATGTATAGCACAAAAAGTTAATTAGGGGTTCTGTCGGCAGTTGCTTTTGTGGGAACAGAGAAATACCTGGGAGAAAAAGATCAACCACCAGGGTGGTGGGAGATCCCTAAGAACCAGGAGCTATACAAGAGGGCTTTGGGGCTGAAGGACATCAAGAATCTGAAGGAACCAGACCTGGTAGGGGCTGGGAATATGCATTTAAACACCCCATAGGCTGGGCTAATACTTCAGCTGAGAGTTTCCTGAGAAGAGGCATCTTAATCCATGCACACCTTACATACCATCTTACTGGGGAGGGAGAAGAGCAGAGAAAAACATTGAAGAGCCCAGGAGGGATTTCCTGGGGGGGTCGGTGAGCCCTCAAGCAAAGCTCTGGCAAAAGTTAAAGCAGTTGACTCAGTGTCCCTAACGCAGGGCTCTTGTGAGAGATGTAGGAGCCAAGGATTGACAATTAAGCTCTCAGTGCAGGGTTATAAACCCATTTCTGCCATGCCACCATGTTTCCCCTTCCCTACATTCAGTAAATCCCATTGTGTTGAAAAGTCCTTTGGCCTCATCCATGGATCTTCAAATGGAAGAAGGGAACCTGGCTGATCCACAAGGGTTCATTGGGGGTGATAGCACATGCTTAGCACAAGGAAATTCGTAACTTTTAGTCTGCTCCTAATAAGCAAATCAAAAGTCCCGTCCTTGATTTCCCACGTGCGCCCCTGCGAATCATGGCAGAAACCCCTATTTGCCAGCTCGGAACAGACTGAAAGTTATGACTTTTTGTACACTAAGCAACAGGATTTCAGCCAATAAAAAGTTACATTTTTAGCCTATCTTTGATCTAAAGCTTTCAGAAGCCTGAAAGGACAAGCAGGCCCACTTTGAACTGAAATACTTACCTTAAAGGAAGCAGATCTTCAATATGATGTGCATTAGGACTAAAAAGAAACAAGCATCCTTTGAAGTTAAGAACTGAAATAACAATAAAACGTACCCTGATTTATTATTGGACTGTAATGAGCTTTCTGCTGTGTATGGTATAAATATTAGATTACTCTTCCTAGAATGTTTTCTATGGTTTTCTATGATCAAGGAATTTCTAAAGAGTCTTTTGATATGTTGGCAAACTTTTTAAAGATGGCTTTTGAAAATCTCCAACAGGTAAGTAATAAAAGTGGAGATAGTATAGTTAATATTCTAAGGGTCTCTTCATTTTCCATTTGCTCACCTCTCTTTTGTTTTCGCCATGCTTCAGAGCATCTGGGTAATAGTTGTTTGGGAATGTATACATCTGTACATGTTTTAGAAGTTGAGATATTATCTGAATGAACAGTTCACAGGGGGGGACCCTGACAGCTCTGCTGATGTGGTGCACATTCAATTTATATTAGCAGCCTGACCATGTGGAGGAAGGTGGGATTCTTTTCCCTTCCCCCACCCCTGAAAAGAAAACAATGAAAATTTGAAATTTGAAAGGAGAACATGAAATAACTGCCATAGTTCAGTCATCAAACCTGAACTTAATTCATGGCTTCAGTTACATAAAATTCCATAATTTATAATCTAGTGCATTTTGACACTATCTAATTTGCAGCATGTTTTATTTCTTTCACTATTTTTGTGAGAACTTTTGAGAGTTGGGACTCCTCCAGAGTGTGGGTAGCATACAAGTCAAAGAAAGAAAGAGAGAGAGAGAGAGATTGATTGATTGATTGATTGATTGATTGATTGATTGATTGGGAGCAGTGAAGGCCAATACAGGCAAGGAGTCCAAAGCTGAGCAAGAGTGAAGCGGTAGAGTCTAGTTGGAGCAAACGGTCTGTGTATCATTCTTTGTCCGTTATAATTAACTGATTTTTCCAATGACAAAAGCACAACTATGATACGATGGCCAAAATCCTATTAGCGAGGCCTGCTGGTGTAATGCGGTTTCCATAAACCTCAGTAGATAATTGCCAGGAGAAATTCGTGCAGCGGGTTGCAGTTGGACACAAAGTTGTGCAACTCAGCAGGCAACAGCAAATGTTTGTGCCTTGACACAGGGCATTTCTTTGTTGACCGTAACAACTGTGCTACGCTGGTAGATGTAACTGACAGGATTTTAGCCATTGTGACTGCAGTTTATTGAGGGATAACTTCACTCTTTTCATGGTGTAACTGTAAATTTCTCATTGCCTTGATGCTTACGCAGATGCAGCTTCCTTGAATAGTGGAGGAGGAATATCATATGGTTCAAGTGATGGCTCAAGGTGTCCCTGCTGTTGATGTTTTCTGCACTGTTGTGGTTGTTGAGGTGATTACACTTGTGGATGGGTGGAGAATGTCTTTTACTTAATGTGTGATCTGTAGCCAGCAGCTTGTAACAGTCAGATGATCTTGTGTTTCTTTTAAAAAATAACTTAAATAGTGAGTTACTTTTGAAAAACAGGAAATAAATGCTCGTGAAGAATTGCAAAATTCACATTAACTGGTAGCAACAATGGTACATTTGGAGCCTTAGTATTTGCAGCTATTTTACTTTTAAAAAGTAACTTCCTAACCTCTGATCTCATTGCACAGACTTGATCTCAGGTGGGAAATCAAATTATAAAGAACGGGAGTGGGAGTGGATGGTTCTCACTGTGACCGATCAGCATAATTAATTGCTAGTGGGAGATGATGGGGGCTGTAGTGTAACCACTCCTGGAGGCCCCTGTTGTGTGCCACTGTTAACCATTTACTTTTGTGATTCTTCTTATCTGATTCCTTTTTTGCTTATAGTTTGGAGAAGAAACACACAAGATTTTTGAGGCTTTGTAGGAATAGAACTGCAGAGCTGGAAGAGACCCTATGGATCATCGAGTACTGTCAAAGAGTCATGGTGTGGAATTGAGCTTTCTCTGGCTCTGCAGCCAGAGACCTAAGCCATTGAGCTATCCAACAATGGGGGGCACAGATTGTACGGGTGTATATGTGTACACTCATGCAGATGTGGACTAAGGGACCAAAATTGAGTTCCGTGGAAGATTTGAAGATGGGCTGATAACCTTTCTTACTACAGTACAGAACTACGAACAGAAGCTATCTTTCAACTCATGCAAAATTCTTCATCAGGCTTAGCATTACAGAGCTGAGGTTGCAGAAGAAACATAAAACATCTTCCAGGCTTTCGTCATGAAAACTTAAGTGATGATTTCTTATCCTGCCACTGAACAGATGTGGGCAACCAGTATGAACACATTTTTTCCAGCTTCAGAATCTCTGGTATTTCTTGATGTTCTCTCTTTCTGTGAGAGGTGCATCTAGTATTGTTGACAATACAATAATGGTTGTAGGGGAAGAGTAGACTTGTGAAACTCTTAGGGTACTCAAACATCTGTGCCAGCTCACTGGGATGTCATATTTGATCAGAAGTATATTTATAGATTTATTTATATCAGGCTCACTTTTGCTTGTTGAGAAGTTCTCCCTGGGGTATTTCCACATACCCGAGTACAGATATAGATAAATATACAGACACCTGACTCTTCAGAGCTTTTAAACAATTCCATGTGTGATAATTTCTATTAGCATTTGCACATATAAAGCTCATAAGTTTTTTTTTTTTTGGTAATGTGAAAGTAATTCCTAAAAGGAACCGGTTGCTCCTTTAACGAGGAACAAAGTCTGTGTGATTCTGATTATGTGCAATGTGTTTCCATAGCATCTTCCATATTTATAGGGGTAGAACAGCTTTAATGAACAAATGATTTCCAATGAGGCAGGTAATTTAAAAGTGGTATTAAACTTCAGAAAAATGTGACTCATCAAGCAAGGGGGAGGAGATGAACACCAAAAAATGCCCTCTTTAGAAACAATTCCATCTGTGTATCTCACTCTTCTTAGCCATTTTTAATTACTTGGGATGTTTTCATTAAAGCAGGATCTTTAAGATATTATCCACTCCTGCTGTTTATTTCCCATTTCAAATTCTAATCCTTTGTGACAGCATAATAATTTCCACAGCAACCAGTCTCATGCAGTAAGACATAATCTTGCACCGTGACTTCTTCACAAGCAGCTTGGAAAACAACAACACAGCCCTATATTTGAATACCTTGACAGTAAAGCTACTGAGGTGTGCATATGTATTATGTGCCGGCATACAGCAGGAGCGACAGAGGGAATCAAGAAAGATGGCCAAAGGACGAAAGAAATGGACACTGACATGGGAAGAATAGATTGAGAATTGATGAGGCAGAGAAATATAGGGAGGTTTTCATTGATGGCAGGGACTGCAGACGAGATGGTTCGTGCATGGCTGGTAATGAGACTTAACTGCGAGTACACAAGGAGGTCGCTGCTCCATTGACAGGAGGTGGCAGGAGAAGAATTGAAAGAGAAAACAACTAGAATCTTGAGGAAGTCTTGGACGGAATCCCTGGGGAGGTTTCAAAATATGTAAACAGGATTAGGGTGAGTGGAAAATAGGCAAGAAAAGATAAGCTGTCAAGTACAAACATCCTGTTTTCACGCAAGAGGCAGGGGCCAAAACAATGAAAGACAATTGACAGCAAGAAGATTCATGGAGGGGATCCCCATTGACCATGCACGTTGGTCTGTTGTTATGGGACCTCATTGGCATGGCTGATAGATGTGTAAATCTGGCAGGCTTTACACTTGCTCCTCTCACTACAAACACATTCAGCCAGCCGGAGGATGGTTTCCTAGTTCTTAAATTCCAATGTGTTGGCTTTGGTAAAAGGTAAAAAAGGTAAAGGTTCCCCTTGACATTTTTAGTCCAGTCGTGTCTGACTATAGGGGTCAGTGCTCATCCCGTTTTTCAAACCGTAGAGCCAGTGCTTGTCCGAAGACAGTTTCCATTGTCACGTGGCCAGCGTGACTAGGGAGCGCCGTTTTGCCTTCCCACCGAGGTGGTACCTATTTATCTACTCGCATTTATATGCTTTCGAATTGCTAGGTTGGCAAGGAGCAGGGACAAAGCAATGGGAGCTCACTCTGTCGCGTGGATTCGATCTTACAACTGCTGGTCTTCTGACCCTGCAGCACAGGCTTCTGCGGTTTAGCCCGCAGCCCCACCATGTCCCTTAGTGTTAAAAGAACTGCTCTTTTATACATGCCAGTTGCTACCTAAGTGGCCATTGGCAATGGCTGAAATCCTGTTTGTCTTTGCGTAATATAGAGTTATGCCTCTTTAAGTTTGCCAAGGGGTTTGGCAAGGGAACAAGCCAAAGGGACAAGGATTGCAAATTTCAACTGTACAAGGTGGTCACTTTGTTCCATCATAACTCTTGCGAAAAGCACTTTGCACTGCTGTTGCGTACAGCTTTGCATTGTGCATGTGGAGCTGCGCAACAGGACTCTAGCCATTGTATAATTTTGAGCTTTGTTTTGGTTTGTGGGCAGTGATATACTGTTGAATTTAGAAATGCAGGTGTTTATAATAACAATCCTCTAGTCATGCCGCCACAGGTGATTCTAACATGCAGTCTGTTGCAGAGGTTTGAATTTTTAGTTACATTTCTGTAGTGCGCAGCAGAAGTTCAGAGAGTCATAAAATATAATAGCTTCAAGTTGCCAGAGAAGTCCATCTCTTTTTCTGACTAGTTCATCCCTTTTACAGTTTCAGTAACTCTCACTGAGGACTTAAAAAGTAGAAAGAATTAAAATGAAAACACTTTTTTTTTTACTTACAGTTGTGAACAGATGAAACAGCAAACTGGCAAACATGACTGCTTTCATTAAATGTTGGCAGATTGCAGAGAGGGAAGGCGCTCAAAACCAGAGAGGAAGGGCTCTCTTTGAATTCAGAAACAGGAGGGAGTGATGGATTGCTGCTGGACAGATTGACAGTGATCCTAGCACAGAAAGGTCCCTCCTAGCCAAATCTGCCGCAGGCAGTATGCAGAGTTGTGAAAACTTCAATACAGTGGTGCCTCGCAAGACAAATGTCTTGCAGGACAAAAAAACTCGCAAGACAAATGGTTTTGGCAATGGAGTTGATAACTCGCAAGACAAATGTTCCTATGGCTGTGCTCCACAAGACGAATGTTTTCCGTTTTTTTGTTCCTGCCTCATGTTTGCTGATTTTTAAATGTTTTTCTATGATGTTTAAAAAGTTAAAGTTTTTTTAATTGAAAATTTTAAAATCATCTGCACAATATATGGCTTTAAAGAGCATAAACCCTTTGTAAACCAAATTCTGACTTTTTTTGGCCATAGGATTGCATTAATTAGATTTCAATGCATTCCTCTGGGAAAACGCGTTTCGCAAGACAAATTTTTCACAAGACAACATTAACCGCGGAACGAATTAAGTTCGTCTTGCGAGGCACCACTGTGCAATCAACAAATGAGGCTCAGGTCTTTGGTGAAGCTGATGGCTCTTAATTGCCTGTTTGAGAGACCAAATGGATACTAAACACTTTGCTTTACAAGAAGGATAGTTTGCAACGATCCAGGAAAAATCTATTGCTTGCCCAGTTAATATGATGGTTATGACTAAGCTTGGGAGACAATAGGGAAGCCTGAGGAGTGGTGGATGATGTCATGTTCCTTGCTACTTGAAAAGTCTTGGAGCTTCAACTCTGTGTGCTCATCACTTTGAATCTCAGATGGGCTGCGTCTTGGAAAGCCAACTCCACCCCCCTCACCCCCACCACCTGAGTTTGGGAAAACGAAGTCAAGCAAGAGCTTTTGTGAAACTTAGAACATCCCACTCATCATATCCATGTATCTACATATGTGGCCTGACTGCCTTAATCAGCTTTTTAATTAGGCTAATACATAGCGTCTGTTCTCATATCTTTTCTTAAGACTTCTGTAAAGGTGAAAGGCTTTATTCTGCATTTTTCTTTCAAACAGTTGTCAGAATCCAAGTTCAGTTCTTTCCTCCTAAAGCTGTCTTATACTGCATTTAAGTATACTGGTATGTACCAAAATGCACAAGATTTATGGGTAATAATTGATCTCTAATTATGGAAGGGAGAAAAAAATCTTGATGATGATATGTTGCAGGAAAAGTAACGTCAGAAAATTATAAAGTCAGACCTTAACTGCCCGTAAATTTCCATGAGTGCAGTGGAAGAATTTTTATTGATGGAGACAAGAGAGCATTTAAATCTTGTTTCAGAGTTCACACTGCTAATATTGGTGAGACGTGTAAACCCAGAATTTGTAGTAAATAAAACTCTCTACACTTTCTTCTCTTATGAAAAACAGACTTAGGGCTGAATATATTGTTTAGCCTGTTCAACAAAAGGAGTTAAATTTAGAATATTTTTGCATAATAAAGATAAATGTTGACAGTGTAATGATCCATTTGGTGCTGGGAGATAAAAATCTTGAATGATTTTTAATAAAAATAAGCCAGCTTGGCATGCTTTGAATTCAAGATGAATTGTAAAGGAGGCATTCAAGTCAAAAACCTCTGTGAACTGCCAAGTTTTGCAATAAATTCCAAGCAGTTCCAACAGTACAGCATTTCTTCTATTTTCTTCTGGGTGATGGAAAAGCCAAGCTAGAAAGAGTTCTACATGCCAAGATCTGCAAGAGGTTGAGTCAGGAAACCGAGCTCTGATACTGGGATCCTAAACTTCCCCTGGACCTAGATTATGTGTTCTTGAAGATAACTTGTGTATGTGTTTGTTTTTGCAGTGTCAGTATTTCCTCACAGCAGGTAGCATGCACATTTGCCTTGTCATCTGCTTTGAAGGTACTAAAAACCCCTTAATGTACCTTGTCCTCACAACTGTCTCTCAGTATTTTAGGGTCCCTAGTGATATGAGCTGAAACATATCCAACTCTCTAGTATCTGATTCCTTGCACTCCTTTTTCTTGTGGGAAATGCCCATTTAATAATGGGAGACAGTATGAATATCATGCCCTTGTATTTTGAAATGTCTAGAAATTGCTGCAGGAACATAGAAAGTTGCACTGTACTGAGTCATTGGTCCATCTAACCTTCTATTACTAACTTCTGTTACTTCCATCTAACCTTCTATTACAGCACTTGTCCAGGTTTTTGGGCAGGACTCTTTCTCAGTGCTGCTTAGAGATCTCCAGTGTTAACCGATGGTTTTCAACACTAACTTGGCCTTGCCCTGCTTAGCATCCAAAATCAGATGAAATTGGTTTGTTCATCATTGTTACTGTGGGTAGGATCACAGATCTACTAGTTCATGTGAATAGATTATTCATACAAGTTGGGGGGGGGGAAGAGAGAACATAAGAAGAGCCCTGCTGGATCCGGCCAAGGGCCCATCTAGTCCAGCTTCCTGTATCTCACAGTAGCCCCACCAGATGCCTCTGGGAGTACAGGAGACAACTAGATCCCTGTCTCCTGATACCCCTCCACTGCATCTGGCATTTTGAGGTATCTTCCTTTGAAGACTAGAGATTATGCATCCCCACATGGTTTGTAAAGTGCGATGGACTTTTCCTCCAGAAATCTGTCCAATCCCCTTTTAAAGGCATCTAGTCCAGATGCTATCACCACATCCTGTGGCAAGGAATTCAATAGACTAACAAGACGCTGGGTAAAGAAATATTTAGAACAGCTTGAAATTCGTATGGAAACAAAGATCAGCTCGTGATCTCTTGTCAGGTTGGTGGAGATGCAGATCAGATAAAGGGAAGGATTGTGGGCCCATACTGTACTTGAATGTGGTCAAAAGACCAATGAAAAATTAGTATCTGCCTGAGTCTTCATCGTAGACACTCGTAGATATTTTCTGCATAGTACAGAGTTGGATTGGGTTTGAGAAGTCAGCTGGTCCAAACTTCCACTGATGTGGGAACTTGACTGATGCAATATTCTCCCCTTAGATCAGTGGTCCCCAACCTTGGGCCTCCAGAGGTTCTTGGACTTCCATTCCCAGAAATTCTGGCCAGCAGAGGTGACGGTGAAGGTTTCTGGGAGTTGTAGTTCAAGAACATCTGGAGACCCAACATTGGGGACCACTGCCTTAGATCAGTGGTTCTTAACCTTTGTTACTCAGGTGTTTTTGAACTGCAACTCCCAGAAACCCCAGCCAACAGAGCTGATGGTGAAGGCTTCTGGGAGTTGCAGTCCAAAAACATCAGAGTAACAAAGGTTAAGAACCACTGCCTTACATGACCATTCACTGTACTTAAAGACTTCAAGAACAGAAGATCCGCTGAAATTTGACTTGCTTGTTCTGCTAGGAAGTGTTTCCTAATGTCAACAAAAATCTCAAATTCTTGTCACTTGAACCTTTTGATTTCGATCTTACCCTCTGAGGCAGCAAAAAAAGCAACAACAGTTTCATGTATTACCTTTGTGACAGTTGTTAAAAGAGAAGGTGGTTGTCAGTTTGGCTCTCAGCATTCTCTTCGTCTGGGTAAATCTTTGACTTTCCCTCATAAGATTTGTGCTCTAGACCTTTCACTTTCCTGTCTTTGTTGCCTTCTTTGGGATGTGTCATTGTGGTTTGCCCATGGTGAATGTTGCTTGGAGGTCTTATACCTCCTGTAAGAATTATGGAGAGTGATCCTTGTGACAAAATTGAATTGATTATGAGCTCATTAATTGTTCTCGTGGGTTATCTTCATTGTCATTCCCAACAGAGTATGTGGGACAGTGGTAATTTTTCAACCTTGTAATGTATCTTCAAGGTTAGTAAAGTTTTGATCAGCCATATTTTAATTCTACATACAAATAAAACCTTGGAAATGGATAGAAAAAGACAGATCAAAAGGTTAAAGCTCTTTTCTATGAAAAAAGGGGAAAAAACTGTATGCGTCAGTGGGATTTAGAGGGGGAAACCATCCCCACCCCCACACTGCAGGGCAAAAGTCATTGGATGTTTATAGATTTAGGAATTTTGAAAAATGTTAGGTACAGAGAACCCCCTCAATAGAGAGCTAAGAAAGCACTTCCTCACAGGGTGTCCAATTTAACATGCGACTTTTGCTTCCACAAGATATACTGATATTCATTTGCATGTTTTCAAGAAAGGAATTGAGTACTGTATACCAATAGACAGTAAGTGTTGTTAGAAATGATAGCTAAAAGGATCTGACATGTCAGGAAACGGGATATCTAGAGATATTGTTGCTACTGCTCTCATACTCTTAAGACATGTTTCCAAACTTAAGGTCCCAGATGTCTTGGCACTACAATGTCAAGAAACCCCAGCTAGCATAAAGTCAACTGTTTCTTAGTCTTGCAGTCAGTACCATCTTCGGCTCCAAGTTTGGAAGCCCGTGCTTTTAGGAGGCCTTTCTACAGACATTAACAATGTGTTACTGGATATGACATGCTGGAATATTTAGACCTTTGGGCTTGGAAGTGAGTTTGGTACCTGGTTGCAGAACTGGAGGTTGAGGCTTTGTGCTTCTCGGGAGGAGAGCAGCCTGGGTGGCCTTGGGCAAGTTGCACAGAGTCCCAAAGAGCCCCCAGAAGAAGGGAATGATGAGCCACCACTGAATATCTTGTACCTAGAAAACCCTGGAAGAATTCCCCATAAGTTGGAATTAAAATTATTATTCAGATACCTTGTGTATGTATACTTATAAAAATTATGGCATTGATCTCATGTAGGACTTATTTATATTCTGACTTTTTACATCTTTTGTTTTGGGGGCATGATGTAAATGAAGTACAGCATTTCCCCCCCTAATCCTGCTGGAGTCGTTTGTAAAATTTGCTCTTCAGATCATAAACAGAAGTAATAGTTGTACTGTGTTTACCTTTTGAATCAACTTTGGCAAGTTGATTGAAATAAGCCTAAATGAATAGGTATTGCATTGCACACCAAAGCTAATTTAGGCTAATATCAAGGAGAAGTATTAAATCTGCTCCTTTTATTATGGTAAGGTGTTGAAATAATGAGCAGAACAGAAGGGAATCAAAAAAATGTTTGAAGTTTCCCATCACTGTCTAGATGAGTATTTCTAATTGCATTTTCTTGGCTTTTGCATGCAAATTAAACTGAACAGCATACACTATGTAAAATTAGTGGCTATACTTTACAAATCCCATTTCCTTGAGCACTTAAATACGCTGCAAATATTGGTTTCCTGTTTAACTGACTCGGATACTTCAGCACCCTTGGCTCAAATTAAACCCTTAAATTTTAAAAGTGTTGTGTGCGGTTTTGATACTTCTTTTCTTTTCCCTTTTTTTTAAAAACTCCTTTGTGAGGTTTGTTGCTTGCTCTTTTAAAATTGAAGCTCGGATGGTGCTTGCATTTGGGAGATCTGCCATGGCCATTATTTTCTTGGTATTTTAGGCTTCTGGCTTCAAGTGACAAATGAGAAAATGGGCAGACTTAATACCTCTGTATTTGAACAATACATCTTGCAGTGTGACACCAGCCTCTCTAATAACCCACAGTCTGGATTTCTTGCCAGGTAGCATCAGTGCTTTAACGGCCAACCCCCAGTGTCAGAAGTAAAAAGCAGAGACTTCCATGTGACCTACATTTAGTAGGTCAGGGATACTGTTTTTTTCCCCCTCCTCTGAGCTGAAAAGATGCTGACCTGCGGAGTTGCTTTAGACTCACACATTCAGCTGAATGGAGGGGGAGTGGAAGAACAATCAGGGTATCTTTTTAGAAGCATGCCCTTTTTTTAAAAAGAGAGCAGCAGGATTTTATGTAGTACTCACAAGATGTTCCTCACTTCCAGGTAATATAACAGCTTTATGTCTGGCACAAATCAGGAGCAGTCATTTGTATGGAGGGAGTAAGTAGATCCTTTTTGCTGCACAGAGCTTGCTTTCCCCTACACTGTGGCTTTCCTGCTACCAATTTGTTCATTTTCTTACCATTTTCCTGGTCTGGTTCAAACATGACACATAACAATGAAGACACACAGACACAGACACAGACACAGACACAGACACAGACACACACACACACACACACACACACACACACACACACACACACACTGCTGATTTCTCAGCTCACCTCAAACTTAAAAGGGCTTTAAATATATACCATATTTTTCGCACCATAAGACGCACTTTTTTCCCACAAAACAGGGGGGTGGAAAGTCTGTGCGTCTTATGGAGCGAAGAAAACAGATTATATTTTCCTGTTTTCTTCTCCTAAAAAATTGGTGCGTCTTATGGAAAGGTGCGTCTTATGGAGCGAAAAATACGGTATATATATTATTTATTTATATTATTTATTATTTATTTATTGGACTTATATACCGCCCCATAGCGCTACAAGCACTCTCCGGGCGGTTTACAATTTTAATTATAAAGGCTACACATTGCCCCCCCAGCAAGCTGGGTACTCATTTTACCGACCTCGGAAGGATGGAAGGCTGAGTCAACCTTGAGCCGGCTACCTGGGATTTGAACCCCAGGTCGTGAGCACAGTTTTAGCTGCAGTACAGTGTTTTAACCACTGCGCCACTATATGTGCAATGCTTCAGATACACTTAAATTAGGTGTAAATGGCAAAATATTAAAGGCTGCCTTTGTATTCCTTATACATTCCAGACTTGGGATTCATGGCAGACATACTCCATGCTCAGTGTCCTTACATTTTAATGTGTGAAGTCAATTTTCAAAATCAAAGTCTCTCTTCCCATTGAGTTTCCAGGAATGGTTTGTCTGGAGCTACCTCCCCCCCCCCCAGTTGCCTACAGTTTCCTTCCAAAAGGATTAGACTGCTCCCCCCCCTTCTTTTTCTTCTTAGCATTTGTCTGCTTCCAATAGTGTTATTTGGATGAGGATCGAAAGTACTGTAGTATTGGTTCTGTGACCTCCAAAGGAGGGTTGGGTATCTAGCTTCTCAGACTCTAGCCATGTAGATTTGGGGAGTTCCAGAAAAGTTTTCCAAATCCATTTGTGATAATAGTTTGATGTCCAAAATAAACTCTCACAGGGCCCATACAAGCCATCTGGGTTCCTGCAATGTGACTTCCCATCACTGGAATGTATGAAATTTATACCCTTTCCATTGGACTATTTCAGTGATGTGGAGAGGGGGGATTTGCTGCTTGGGTAACAGTCTATCCTCCATATTACTTTACCAAGGCTTTGTGCTCTGGAGAGGACACTCTCCAAGTCCTCCATACAGAGCACATTACCATAGTCTCTCGAGACTGAAGGATGCCAATGAACGATAGCCTCTAATATTCCATTCTATCTCGGCTCTAGATTTTTCCAGATTGCTCTGTGATTCTGATGTCTGGCTTGGTTCTAGGATAGAAAACTGAAATGGCCTAATGAATGTGTGAATCTCTAAGATACCACTGAATAGCAGCTCTCATCTGTTCCAGATACCATAGCTGGTAGATGATAAAAGCAGGCCATTAATGTACTGAAAAGCACAGCTTTGATTCTGCCTTGTCCTTCATACTTCTTCATATCCATTTGAAAGTGCTGGGGAGAACGAAGATGCAGGCTTGGGAATCACTAGTTTGTTGATTCTACCCTACTCTATAATTTTCAGCAGATGCCACTGAACTCTGAAGTTTGGGTGAGATGAGGGATTGGATGTAATGAAACAAATTGAAACTGTCTGATCTTCGATAACTGATCACTGAACATAGGAATGCGTTGCCTTTCCTTTGCCAGCTTAATATAAGATCCTGGTTCCTCCTTATGAGAGGACTAAGCTCAGATACCTTAAAGATGCCTTCTTTCAGTGGGGTGGTGTATCCATTCTAAACGTTAGTCTCTCTTGCTGTTTTGCATGGCCTTTAGATTGACTTGGTTTCTAAAGTCTGTGTAATGGATCCCAGGTCTGTTCTAACATTAGATCCCATGGTTTCATTTCATGAATTACAGCACCACATGACTCATTCATATTTTCAATTGCCTTCAAACATCAGCAGAGTGATATGGAAAGCATTCTTATGAGCTGGATGTGAGTATCTTCTGAATGCGGAAATCTCTTGTATCTGGAAGGAGAGAGGGAGAAATCAGCATCCCCCCCCAATGTATTAGTAAATAAATCTTCCCACGAAATATGCGTAAGTCGCTCTGTGCCATTGAGGGGCAAATAAAATGGCTTTTAAAATTCATTTTCAGTCACACAAAGTATGTTTTTCTTCCAATTAAATGCCTGATGGGTAGCTGTTTTGAAAGATAATTATGGAGGGGGAAAAAGATAGATTTGATATAGAGTCTTGACAGTAGGGAACTAGGCAATATAATGGCTAATTGTTTATTAAATGTACTAAGTGCACATTAGTAGCACAGGCATTGTAAAATGGAGCTACTTTTTTTAAAAAAATCTTTTCTTTTTTTTTTGCATTGATGCAAACGTCATTGTTCTTACACAGTGGCATGCGTTCACTTGTTTAGGATTTATTTTAAGTGCCATTATTTTTTGCCATTTTACTTTTAGGTTTGTGGGAGATAAAGGTGCCTTGGATGAAACATGTGGGTTGCGATTATATTTCCTTGTTTGCAAGCCCTTTGGAATGCTAGCTACCTTGAAATGGATTTTTAATGAGCCATGTAAGAAAGGGAATCTCTGTGGATGATTAAGTATTGGGGAGCTGCCTTGGCACTCTTAAAGTTGTTTCAGTCATCAGAATGCTTACAAATTGATTTTATAATTTAATAATTGGTTACTGCCTCATTAAATGTGTGCTGACATTTCATGTTGCCCTGTTAATGATCCTGTACTTGGCATTTGTAGATATGACAATAATGCTGGATTATTCCCAATTTGTAATTAGGAACATGTGTCATGCAAACCATTTTCTCAAAATGGATAGGTGTGGTAGTTTTATCATGATCTTAGTCCTACAGAAACCATTCATTCTGTTTTTCCATGACATAATCAATAGGATTTTAAATATATATATATATATGTAGATGTAAACTTTAAGATGTTACATTTTTTCATGGAATAGATGGAAGAATTTTCCTCTGTAAGAGAAATAGATGGCCATGGATACACTGCAAGCAGTAGCAAATCTGCTTAGTTAATATAATTCTTGGTTTTAAAACTTTTCAGGAAATGAAAAAGCATCACTACCACCACACAAAACTACAGATCCCAGAATACTTTGAGAAGAAGAGCGGAAATTATACTACTCTTGCTAAATTATCCCTTATTTCTAACTTGGCTGGAAAACTCAGTGGTTTAGATATCTGGCTGTAAAGCCAGAGGCTGGGTGTTTAATTCCCCTCTGTGCTTCCTAGTAGCTGAGCCAGCCTGTGTAGCCATGGGCAAGCTGCATGGTCCCAGGGTGCCCCCATCAGAAGAATGGAATGGGAAATGTCTTTCTCGAAAACCCTGGAAGCTGTCCTCATAAGTCAGGATCAACTTGACAGCACACCATTATTATTATAATGATGATTCCATTCTGCCGTGCATTTTATGGATACCCCATCAGATGTAATCTTTGTGAAATATGAATAATTTTAAAACTTTGTAATGGGTGAATTTTCCCTCCCCATCCCCATTATGTGTATTATACAGTGCAGGTTCATACTGTGGTTTTGTAATGGAAGAACAAGTCATATCTATGCTGCCGTTCCAGTTTTGTGGCTAATGGAGATGATGGAGCTTCATGCCGTGCCACGCTTAACTCATGTTTGCCTCTTTGCTACCAGGCAGAGTATTCACCCACCTAGCTCCGCATTATTGATTCCAACTGGCAGAGGCTCTGCAGGGTTTTGGAGAAGATTACTTCCTACCCCCATTGTTGAGATGTAGCTGGCTGGATTGTTCAGAGAAGTGGAGTACCTGGCTGTAGTACAAAAGATCAGGAGTATGATTGTCCACCACGCTCAACTTTGCTTAGCTTCAGAAAGCAAATGTTTAGAGTCGTAGGCAACAACTCGAATGGGAAATGATTTATACAGGACTACAACAATGTAAATCTGGTTCAAAAAGAGTCAGTTTAATCCTGTGGTTCCACCCACATTTTTCTTTAATTTGTACGTCCCAGATTTGGCTGTCTGTTTTCTTCAAAGTCAGCTGAAAAGTGAAAAAAAATTTAATACAATTAATTAGTTTTTTCACACATGTGCACACACTTCTCTCCACAATGCAGCCAGATGGACTTTTCATTGTCTAGGAGAAGAGAAGCTGCCCTTCTTGGGCGAGAGATAGATTATGACATCGAAAGTTGTTCTTCTCTCCCATCAAGTGTTATTAGTTCAGTATGGTTGCTTCGACTGATGTAGCCATGACCATGGAGAAATTCATGCTGTGAAGCGGCTTTGACAAAAGGTTGCTGTATCTCTCCGTCTCTCTTGGAGTGAAGAATCCTGGGATCTTCATTCATTTTTGTCAGCAGGAGACTTGTCGCAATTTAATGAAGATCTCCGGATGAGTAAAACAAGTTAGGTTTTATGGCACATTTCCTCCTGGAAACAGACATTGAGCTGGACTGAAGAGAAAAAAAAAGATCAAGAGGTTGTTGGTGGTGGGAGTTATTTCATTTCCTTTTGTTCTGTTTACTTACCAGAGAAGAAATAGTGGGTCGGTTGTTTGAAAGGAACACATGTACACAGGAGGCGGTGTGGTGTCCCCTCTGTAAGAAAGCGAATTGCTTTTGAGTTACAAGGTGTTGTAGAAACACTGCTACCTGAGCACTTAAAAGAATATGCTTCCCCCCCGAATCTATATCCCTGAAATAGAGTACAAAAGAATATTGTAGGCAGGTACAGTTGGAGGCATGGATGGTTGACCATGCTAGAATAAACATCTTGGACTGAAAGGATATTTCACAAAACTACTGTACTTCCTTTTTCTTTTTTTCAATCCTTTTTAATTATACCTGCTGAAAAAACTCGTTATTTGCTACAAAGAGCACTTATCAGAAATCGAGTGCAGCAAAAATTTGCTTACCAAAATACAGTATGTCATGTATTACTCACCTGTAAACTTGAGAGATATATAGCTTGTATAGTCTAATGGTATACTGTATCAGTAAGTAGTTTTAGGAAATCTTCCTTTCCAGTCTGTTCTGTACATTTTTCTTTCTTTTTATTATAGAACATTTTAAAGCAAAATATACAAACATTCACTAGCCCTTTTATTTTTCAGAAAGATTTCAAGACAGTAAGCTTTGCCTCGCCAAGCATCGAAACCCTATATGAAAATAAGAGTTAACAATCCACTCATTTGAAAACATGAGCAGCAGATAGAACCAGTCTCACTGATTTTCCAAGTATGAAACATGTAAACAGCGGTGTAAAAGGCCAGCCCCAATGTTCTGAAATCTTCCTAAATTAATATACTCTGAAAAACTGGTCAGATAAATAAATAAGTCTGTGCTTGCTTTGTTTTTGGCACAATGGGCAAATGGGGGGGGGGGGATGCTACAGATGCTTGTTTTGTGAACGATGGTAATTGAAAGATGACCTTGTCTTGTATGTGTTGCTGTAGCACATTGGGGTCTAGCTAGCAAAGCATGAATCTCCTCCGGCTTTACAAGCACCTGACATGTTCTGCTTCTCAACTCCGCCCACTGGTGCAGCGACACACACGTCACCTGGAACAGAAGCCGGTTGGATGTCACTTAATTAAATTAGGCCTGGCAGAATTCCACCAACAGGTCTGGCAGTGCATTTCCTCACCGACAGGTTGCTACCAAGTTTAGCAAGTTGATCCACGATCATCAGCCAAGTGCTTTACCGACATTGGGTGATAAGAGCGAGCCCTCGTGGTTCCATATATACTCTTGGATTTCTGCCTGGGAATATGTTGTGGCTCAGGCACGGATTCAGGAAGGCCATTTATGTAGCTCAGCCTTCAATCCCATTACAATGGAGGTGGAATTAGCGGGAACTATTTGACATGGTTATGTAGAAATATATTAGAAATATGGCATTGCCAGTTCAGAACTTTAGTAATAAGTTGGGCTATATAAATCTAAATAAAGTCACTTCTCGGCATCAAGCATGCACCCAGCTTCTTATTTTTAAGCTGAAAAACTGTAAGTGTCTGTAAGTGTAAATGTATTTGTTCCATTGGCCACAAGCCAGTCTTCAACTTACCCTTCCACTCAGCCAGAATTTTCTTTAGAGTGATTCTGACTTTTTAGCATGATGAAGAAATCCCTAACTATAATCCTCCTCTTTTTGCTTTTAGATACTTGCTGCTTTTTTTTTTTTGAGTCAATTTCAGCCTTATGGCATTGATAACCTACTTTTACACTGCATAACCTGAATGTGTCAAAACATTACTGTGAAAGTAGAACATTCCGTCAGTATCTCATAACTTGAATAAGGTTGCTTCTTTCTTGCTTGCTTCCTTTCTTTTCCGGAGGGTGTACATGATTTCTCAAGGTGCTTTTCATTGGAATTGATTTTTTTTTTAAAAAAATATTATAAGAAAAGGTTGTGCTGTCGGCACTGGTAAATAACAGCTGAGATCTAGAAGATCAAAGAGAGGGAGTTTGAAATGCAGAATATTAATTTTTGAGTGAATGGACAGGCAGTGAAGAATATGTCAAGTTGTAGGATAGTGACTTGGAGTACAAAGAAAACTCTGGAGGGGGTTTCAGAAATGGATGTGAAAAGTTGCTGTTGGCCTCTGTGTCATGGGTTACAATTCGAGAGGAAAACTTGAGTTGAGTAGTTTGTGACTGAAAGGCAGTGAACCACAGGTTTGACGTATCTCTTTCAGTTCCCTCCAGGGTATTTTCCTCCACCCTTGATTTAAAATAATGAAAAAGAGGCTACACTTTCACAGGAAATGCTTAATATTGCACTGAAAATCAGTTTGTCAAGACGGTAAAGGATGATGGAAGTTGGAGTCTGACAACATCTGGTCCAGCTCCATATTCCCATTATTAGGGAATTAGGTTAAGTTATTAAGTTATGGTCTATTAGTAACAATTATGTTCTGTCAAGATGATTCTGACTTCAGGCAATCCTCCTCCTAGGTATAAAGTTTACTTAAAAGTGGTTCACCATGTAACTTTCCCAAGTTTGCAGAGGTGGCAGAATGTGTAAATCTGTCAGCCAAAGGCTCGGTGGGGATTCAAACTCTCAGTCATAGACTCTGCAGCCAGGTGTTCCAACCCACTGAGCTCTTTCTTTCTTTCTTTCTTTCTTTCTTTCTTTCTTTCTTTCTTTCTTTCTTTCTTTCTTTCTTTCTTTCTTTCTTTCTTTCTTTCTTTCTTTCTTTCTTTCTTTCTTTCTTTCTTTCTTTCTTTCTTTCTTTCTTTCTTTCTTTCTTTCTTTCTTTCTTTCTTTCTTTCTTTCTTTCTAATATATTTTCACCCTATCCTTCTCCTTAAAAGGACCTAATCTCTACTAGAGAAGGGCATGAAATGAATCATGAACAAACAAACAAACAAAACCCCCAGTGAATTTGGCTGGTCCGTGGTTCGTTTCATGACTCAATTTGGGGATCCTGTTTTGCCAAAGCGAAAGTGAAATGTTGGACGTTTCCCCCTTTGGTGTTTTGTTTGCTTTGGCAAACTGGGGTTGCCTACCTGCCCCCTTCCCATCACCTTGGATTATCTGCCACTGCCGCCATCATTACTGAGGTGCCCTGATCCCCAGGTGCCATCTTCAGAGGTAGCAGCCGTGGCAGGGAAGCCAGGCCACTGCCTTTGAGTATGCACCCGCCAACTGATTGGGGTGATCAGCTGGTGGCGGGCGCATGGGCAGAGGCTGTGGCCTGGCTTCCTTGCCAAGGGCTGGGTGGCTTCCTCTGTACATGTGCCTGCTGGCTAGCGAGTTGCCAGGGAACCCCAGTGCCAGGCTTCCCAGGCAACCAGCTGGTTGGCAGGCACATGTGCAGAGACTGAGACCCAACTCCTCTGGTTGGCTTCTCTGCTGACGTCATCATCTCTCCAGGCCACCCTGGGAGTCTGAAGCAATGGCAGTGGTGGCAGCAGCAGCAGCTGATGGGGGTGGGGGAGATGGGCCCGAACCACCACAAACGGATTCATTTTCCATTGCGGTTTGTGCTTCATCACAAACTACAAACCGTCACGATCTGCCATTTTTCTGGCTTGTGCCCAGTCACTACTTTTAGGTAAAGGTAAAGGTTCCCATTGACATTTAGTCCAGTCATGTCCAACTCTAGGGGGCGGTGCTCATACCCATTTCCAAGCCATAGAGCCAGTGTTTGTCCGTAGACAGTTTCCGTGGTCACGTGGCCAGCATGACTAGACATGGAACGCCGTTACCTTCCCACCGTAGTGGTACCTATTTATCTACTCGCATTTACATGCTTTTGAACTGCTAGGCTGGAAAGAGCTGGGACAAGTGACGGGAGCTCATTCCGTCGCGTGAATTCGATCTTACGACTGCTGGTCTTCTGACCTTGCAGCACAGAGGCTTCTGCGGTTTAACCTGCAGTGCCACCACAGTCACTACTTTTACCTTACTTTAAATAGATATTTTTCGTCTCTGCTCTTTCCTGTCCAAAGTGCCACCACAGTCACTACTTTTACCTTACTTTAAATAGATATTTTTTGTCTCTGCTCTTTCCTGTCCAAAGTAAGAAGCCCACAGATTGCCTGTCTTAGCTGGAAGATGCACCCCCCCTCCCCATGGTCTTAAAAATGTGTTTTCCATGAACAGAGGAACATAAGATGATTTGGCATCTGGTCTAAGCTTGCATTCGTGTCTTGCTTATATCAGCTCCTACATTAAGTACACAAGTGATATTGATTTCAGCCAAATTTAAGTGCACTTATTAAGTTATTATATTTGAATCCAATCCTCCACCCAAGAGGCTCAGCACAACACAACACAGCAGGACTTAAATAAAACACAAAGCCATAGCTATACTTATTTCTTTGTCTACCTATTAGCTCATAGTAACAAATGTTCCTTTGAGAACACTGTGATTATAAAGTTGGCTCGCTATGTGATCAGCTTGGACATTAAAATATAGTTCCTTCTGGGAAACTTGTGCCAAATATTTTAGTATTACAAGTTAATTAAGTATAAGAGTCCCCTTTAATTTTCTGCCCCCTCTGCACCAGAGTTCCCAAATGTTGGGCTAGGACCTACCAGGGAGTTGTGGGAACGTCTTGTGTGTGTGTTGTCTGAGAAGCAGAAGATGGCTGGACACTGTAGGGTTGATGCTTGTGGGAATGCATATCTATGTGGGTGGGTGTGAGAGATAAGCCATACACATGTAGATACCATACATAACCATTTACATATATATGTGTGTATGTGAGAGTTTATTAAAAGGAAAAAGAAATTGCATGACCGTATAGCTTGTATACCTGGAGATGTAGCTTGCACACAAACACTCGAGATTGTGAGCAAGCAAATGCTTTTTAACATATGGTTAGAACATTTTTCCCCAGTGGGTCAGATTGTACTGTTGGTGGCAAATCAAGAAAACACCAAAATGTTTTTCTTTAAACAACAAAAACATTTGGGTGAAATTGTTTTCAATAGTACAGTTTTATTAGAAGAGCCTTTCCTACGTTTTTAGGGTGCCTTTAATATTTAAGAAGATTGACTTCAAATTGGCTTGTGGCATTTATGCCTTGCCAAAGGCACATCATTTGGCTTAACAGGTGGAGTCTTCCTGGGGTCTCTTATTTGCTAGGACGCACGACACGTTTCGCCTTGTCTACTCTTACATGCTTTTGATAGTGTCTTCAGTTGTTTGCATAATCTGGGTTTTATGTGGTGGAACACAGGTTTGATGGCTATGAGCACAGGTAACTGAGAAGACTTCTTTGAAGGAATTGTCAGAATAGGATCATTGACTTTCCAAGCCTGGTACAGATTTATCAATGTACAACTGTGATGGACATAATTCTGCATGTCTACTGGTTGTGGTAGTGTTGTAATCCAAAATACCTACAGGGCACCAGATTGGAAGAAGCCTTTTAAAGGATCTCTTATATTTCCTCCTTCCATTCATCCTATTCTTCACATCTGCCACACTAACCCTCTCTCTACAAATGATGCACATGCTTGGACTCAGGTTGTGTCTGATGCTCTACCATGTTCTCCCAGTTGCAGAATCTCCCTAGATGTCACACGTTATCCCTGCCTGCAACAAGGAATCTCTTGTCCATAGAGATACACTTCCTGTGGCTTGCTTATGGTAAATGTTTGCGCCAGATGTGCAGACATCCAGGCTGGGGACCCATCAGTATGCACCATGTCAAGGCAAGGTGAACACAGCCTCATTCAATCATCGATTTAACACATGGGCATCAGACCTAAAGAAGACTAATATGTCAGTTGATTGCATTTTATAACTCTCATGTTATATCATTCCACTTTACTATAAGAACAAGCAATTGCATCAGTGTAATTATACTAATTACAAGCAGTAACTTGTTGATAGATTTTCGTTAGTCGTTTAGTTGTTTAGTCGTGTCTGACTCTTCGTGACCCCATGGACCAGAGCACACCAGGGCCTCCTGTCTCCCCCTGCCTCCCAGAGTTGGGTCAAATTCATGTTGGTCGCTTCGATGACACTGTCCAACCATCTCGTCCTCTGTTGTCCCCTACTCCTCTTGCCTTCACACTTTCCCAACCTCAGGGTCTTTTCCAGGGAGTCCTCTCTTCTCATGAGATGGCCAAAGTATTGGAGCCTCAGCTTCAGGATCTCTCCTTCCAGTGAGCACTCAGGGTTGATTTCTTTCAAAATGGATAGCTTTGTTCTCCTTACAGTCCAGGGGACTCTCAAGAGTCTCCTCCAGCACCACAATTCAAAGGCATCAATTCTTCGGCTTTCTTTATGGTGATAGATTTTAGGAAATAAGGAACATGGTAATCTGGCCTTCTACTGGTGCAGACTGTTGGTCCACCGATGCACAACTACTCTGAGCTCTGGCAGTGTCTCTCCAGAGACATCATCTTTTCCTAACCCATGATGGAGGTCATAGTGTTCCCCGATAGTCTCCCATCTATATACTAACCAGGCTTGACTCTACTTACCTGCCAAAATCAGATAACATTGATTTATTCAGGGCATTCCAGTGATATAAATTCATTTCCATAGCATAACTCCATCCCCTTTCTCTCCCCCTCCACCTCATATGATAAGAAGAACATGTTTAAATACCTTGTATTTTTGATGCAAGTAAACTGCAGTTACAGGAATCCATCAATTAGGCTGCAGTTACAGGAACCTCTGTTTTTATTGCTGTTGTTTTGTCCTGGCTGTTTGCAGAAAGCCTGACCTCACCAGAGAAGGGGAATAGTGTCTCGTGAGAGTTCGTTAATGAAGTGATACTGGAGACACACACAGCTCAGATTATATGGCAGTCCTGCTGTAGGATATTTGGTAGCCGTTGTCTCCGCAGATAGCTTTCTATTTTCCTCTACACGCACCACCCGGAGTTTGTTACAGGTGTGCATAAAAGATACCTTGGCTTCGATGCCAGATGATGGCAGTCCCTCTAGTCTATGAGTGTGAAATAAAAATGGACTACTCTAATTTAATTGAGTCTAACCTCATGTAGTTTAATCTCTCTCTCTTTCTGCCTGCCTGCTTATCTGTGGAGACAAACATTTTCCTTGTTTCCTTTCCTGACGTATGAAAAGGAGGAAAAATTAAAATGTTGGTGAGGGAAGCACGGCTTGTATGACAGATTTCATTCATCTCCAAAGAGGAAATAAATGTTTTAAGGTGGTACAGCTGTTTCCCACCGTTGCATAACTTGTCTGTTTAAAATTTCTAAAGTAATAATGATTGACATGATGTTTGGTCTAACCAACAATTAGAATTCTTTCAAGTATTTTGAAATAATGAAGGTACATGTTTTTACCTCCTCCTGGCAAAAACTAGATCAAGATTTAAAAAAAAACCCTACTTAAAAAAAAGCCCTTGCTCACCAAGGAACCTTGTGGCAGAGTGCTTAAACTGCAGTACTGCAGCCAAAACTCTGCTCATGATCCAGGTTCAATCCTAGATAGCCAGCTCAAGGTTCACTCAGCCATCCAAGAGTTGTAAATTGAGTACCCAGCTTGCTGTGGAGGGCAGTGTGTAGCATGCATAATTAAATTATAAACCACCCAGAGAGTCCTTCAAACAACATGGAGTGGTTCAAGAGCCTCCTCCAGCACCACAATTCAAAGGCATCTGTCTTTCTCAATCATTCTACAGTGGTGCCTCGCTAGATGATGATAATCCGTTCCACTGAAATCGCTGTTTAGCGAAATCATTGTCTAGCGAAAAGCATTTCCCCATTGGAATTCATTGAAACCTGTTTAATGCAGTCCAATGGGGAAGAATCGTCGTTGTTTAGTGAAGATCATCCATAGGAAAGCTGCTTTGCGAACCGCCGATCAGCTGTTTAAATAGCTGTCTTGTGAAGCTTAGGTCCCAAAACACCCGTTTTGCGAGCATGGAGGGAGCTGTCAAAATCATTGTCTAGCGAAAATTGGTTTGCGAAGCAGGGACTAAACATTGTCCAGCGAAATTCCCCCATAGGAATCACTGTTTTGCGAGTCACTGATGTGGTGGCGCTGTGGGCTAAAACACAGAAGCCTGTGCTGCAGGGTCAGAAGACCAGCAGTCGTAAGATCGAATCCATGCAATGGAGTGAGCTCCCATCACTTGTCCCAGCTCCCACCAACCTAGCAGTTCGAAAGCATGCAAATGCGAGTAGATCAATAGGGACCACCTCGGTGGGAAGGTAACAGTGTTGCGTGTCTAAGTCACACTGGCCATGTGACCACGGAAGATTGTCTTCGGACAAAATGCTGGCTCTATGGCTTGGAAACGGGGATGAGCACCGCCCCCTCGAGTCAAACACGACTGGACAAAAATTGTCAAGGGGAACCTTCACCTTTACTTATAGTGATCGCAAAAAGTCAATGTGTAGCGAAAAAACTGTCATGGGGGTAACTGTCTAGCGAGGCACCACTGTATTTGAAATTCAGAATGGTGTGTCTTGGATTGAGATGAGTGTTGCATCTAATTTAGCACTGCCGCTGTGAGAGGAAAAGGGTATGTTTTTGGCAGTGGGTGAATGGTAAACGTCATGGAGGCAGCATTAAGGGAGATGCATAGTGGCACGACCCTTACACCACAAACACTACATTATAGCATAACTCAGAAATACAGAAAAGTCAAAGAAGTGCCTGTTAGTACATAGAATAAATAATAATGTACTCTCAAGTCAATTCTGACTTATGGTGATACTTCCCAGGGTTTTCGAGGCAGAGAATTCTCAGAAGTGGCTCACTATCCCCTTCTTCTGTAGGCATCCTGAACTGTGCAGCTTGCCGAAGGCCACACAGGCTGTCTATTCTGGGATGCACAGTAGGGAACTGAATTCCCAATTTCTGGCTCGTACCTCTCCAGCCCACGTTGGTACATGTGGTGATGTAATAAACTGTGCACCAAGAAAGCAATAAATATAATTGCCTTCTCATTTCTCTTCTTCATTTTCTTACAACATAAAAGGGTTTCCTCGAACTAACCATGACAGTGTATTCCTCACTAGTTGAGTACCACCAGGGTAGACTCGGTGGAGAGTCTTTAGTTGACAGGTACAGGATCCTCATGTTATGGCGGTGTTTGTCACTCATAGACGAGTAAGGTGAATTTATGTTTTTAAATTTAATAAAGGTAGTGCACAATTCAATTCCAATGAGTAAAATGTATAGGTAATACGTTCCGCATTTCAAAAGTGGTAAACTATAGATGTGATGTTTTGCACCTGTACTTTCAAACGGATCCCGTTTGATTTAAGTAAGACTTATATAAGACTACACAGTAAGTTGTTTGGTGGTTACATGCCTGTATTCCGACTTTCCTCACATTTTTCTGTTTTTTTTTAAAAAAGAACAAAAGGAGGGAGGAAATGTCTTTTTCTGTGGCTTGAACATTTTCAGATTTTACCTTTATATATTGCTTTCTTACATCCACTGCGATTTTAGGTGTCACATTCATTGCTTGGCAATTGGGAAAAATGGGACCAATTATTTCCTTTTAAAAGGCTTCCTGTTTCATCTTTGGCAAGACATTTCAGTGTCCTTGTGCCTGTCTCCTGTTTGAAAACTAGGCGGATAATACCACGTCCCTTTCTTTTGGGGGCTGCTATGAGAATAACATAATTAACTACTATTACAAATTACTAAATAAGATAATGACAGTATTCCTTACCGACTTAAATGATGGAGTCAGTCTCTTCTTCATCCTCTGTTCTGGTTGGGTGGTGGTCGGGGGGGGGGGGAGACTAATGGTATGTATTTGTGTATTCTGGGCCCTTTATTGGTTGTGCTGGTTTGGACACAATCTCAGTCAAAGGTAGTAAGTTACTTCAAACCTGATTGAGATGTATGCCTCAAGAGCCTTCACTTTGCAGTGACCCGGAATTTGAAGGAATGGGTGTGGCATATATAACCCTCCAGATATGTTTGGATTCCAGTACCCATCATGCCCAACTATGGACTAGGCTAGCAAGTGTTAGCGCAAGAACGCAGAAATGGTAGCAGAGTTACCAGACTAAAGTCCAGTCCAGGCAGTCCAAAAAAAACACGCATATGCAGGCAGCTTCACCGACACCAGTGTGTATTTACAGGCTATATGCAGCAGTGCAGTCTGATAGCATAACAGCATGACACTCATCAGAACAGGAGGAAGTACATCTACTGTACAGAGTACACATATATACTTATGCACATCTATCTGTGTCCAATCACATTAGACATTGCATCATACATGAGTCAGCCCTCATGAGTCATCATGACTCAGCATTTCTAAACACCTGTTCATTATAGCTGCTCATTAATACACCTTATTCTGCTCAGGCCTGTAAATTTACCTTGACAGCAAGGGCTGATGAGACTTGTAGTCAAACAACATCTGGAGAGAGGGAGCATTACCCACCTCTACAACAGATTTATCCCTGGGTTCAAATTCTTATGCTGTGGACATAGCCAGTTTTAAAAAACAAAACCAACTTCTACTTCTTGCTTTATATGACACTACAAGGTGATGCATCACATTTTTATTAACCAGAGACCTCTTTGTTATTCACAGCTTGTAGCTGTATTTGATGAGCAAGATCCACACCATGGGGGAGACGGCACCAGCGCCAGCTCTACTGGCACTCAGAGTCCCGAGATCTTTGGGAGTGAGATGGGCACAAATCCTGTGTCAGCCTTTCAGCCTTATCAAGCAACAAGTGAAATTGAGGTCACGCCCTCAGTCCTTCGCGCAAGTGAGTAAAAGCTGCCTTTGCTGCAGCACATTTAATCTTCATTTACCAGGATGCCAACTTCGGTTACCTTTCCAAGTGCTTGGGAGTATGAGCCATTATGTATCTTTTTCATAAGCTGATTAAAAATTAAAAGTTAAGTAAATGTTCTGAGGCAGGCAAGTAAGTATATTTTTGCTATTTGGGGCTTTTGAAAAACACACAGCAGCTATTATTTGCTTTCAAATATTCATAATTCATCTCTCTCTCTCTCTCTGTAGGTGTTTCGGGCACCACAATTCTGGGAATGTCGCATTAAGTTTCTAACCCTTGCAGTTTTATATCGCTTGATCGTGAACTGTGTTATCTTATAGCTCCCCAACCTCACAAGACATATAGAGCAGGGAGTTGTATTCCATGTCTGTCCAGAATGGGATAAAGACATGTTGGGATCAGGAGGAAAGCAGGAACATTTTGCAATCAGTGACAGAAAATGGGGGGATGCTACTCAAAATGGCAGCCCTGTGTTTTCAGTTCTCTTCCTATTCCTTTCACGACATGCGCTGTATGCCGTACTTATTACTTCCATGTTCTGATGTCCTGGTGCATGTCTTTATTGGATAAGGATGGGGAAACCTGAAATATTTGTATCACAAGACAGGTCAAGAGGACCTCATTTCACAAGGAGCTGCCATTTTTGATGGCAGTGTTGGCTTTCCTGCAAAGAGTCGTGGAGAAAGCTACATAACTTTTGTTGGGTTGATCATGAGATGCACATCATATGGCTGTGCCTCAGTAGCTTTCGGAAGCTTAATGGGATAATCTGACCTGAAACTCTGCTGCTGAACAAATAAATAATGTTGTCATCTTAGGAAGGTGGCCATCCAGGGCAAGTGTACTTCATTGTCATTCTTGTTCACTCCACCTCGGTGAAATTAGAAGTCGGTGGTCCCCCAAGAGTAACAAAGGCACAACAGTGAAGTTAATTGGAAGATCCACTGTATTCCTCACAAAACCTTCATGGCAGATGAGTAGACAATGTGAGAACAGGTCCATTGCATGTTTTAACATCCCACAGGTTCTTCTGGTGATGCAAACATCCCTTTGCTAAACAAATTAAGTGTGTGTGTGAGTGAGTGAGTAAGTGAGAGAGAGGGAGGGAGGGAGGGAGATTGTACATGTCTGTCTGTCCACCTGTATTCTCTGTTGGCCTTTCTGAGTTCTATCCCTAATTTAAAAAATGCACCTCATATTACAGCAGTTGTAATACAGATAAGGAGTCCTGGACACAGTTCACTCTTTGTCTACCCAAATTGTTCCTGATCCCCAAAGCTGTCTGCTGGATATGAGCAATACAGTGGACCCTCGACTTACGGAATTAATCTGTATTGGAACTGTGGCCGCAGGTCGAAAATTCCATAGCTTGAGAGGCCATTTCCCATGGGAATGCATTGAAAACCATTTAATCCGTTCCAGCCAAAGGGAAAAAAAAATCCCGGGCTTCCAAAGCTGCACCCGTTGCCCTCTGCCTCCTGTCCCCATGGGGGCCAGGAAGCTGAAAGCCACTCTGCTCCCGCTGCCAGCTTTTTGGGCTTCCAATGCTGCTCTCGCTGCCTTCTGTCTCCTGTACCCAGTGCCCTCTGCCCAGGCCGGAAGCCGCTCCACTCCGAAAGCTTGCAAGCCGAAAGCTTCGAAAGCTGCACCCGCTGCCCTCCTGTCTGCAGAGGGCACCGGGGACAGGAGACAAGAGGGCAGCGGGGGCTCCTTTGAATTTCCTGCCCTTTTCCCCTGCCTTTCGTAGGTCGAAGCTCTGGCCGCAAGTCGAGCTAAATTTTGTGGCCGGAGCTTTTCGTACTTACGAAATTTCCGTAAGTAGGGACCTTCGTAAGTTGAGGGTCCACTTCGTAAGTTGATGGTTTATCCATCCGTTCCAGCACTGACACGACAAATGGCTGCAGAAGAGAGATGAGCATCTTGTGGTTCTCTAGATGCTTTTGGACTGCAACTTCCATCAGTCCTAGCCAGCGTAACCAGTGGCGAGGAATGCTGATTTTATCTGGAGGGCTATACATTGCTTGTACCTGCTGTGTAGCTCCATCAGAGCACCTACCCTCGTGAAATTAACCTTTCACTGATGGGTGGGTGTCTGGTTTTGCCTTGTATTAGTGGGTCAGACTAGATGCCCATTTTAAAAGCCTCTTTTATAATTGATTTGTTTAAATTTGTGAGTGATTTGAGACTTTTGCTTCCTTTATGCCTTCGTTGTGCTTCTGGCTAACTGAAAAAAAGCAGTGTTTGAAAAAACTGTTCAAAAGATGCTCACTTCGGAAGTGCATTTGCATGACATCTATGCCCAGAGAAAAAGAAGTGTGAAATATTTTGGCACAGATATCCTAGAAAATCAAAAGCAGTGTTCTGTGTACCACTTAAAAGAATTCCTTTCATTTCTTTGTGAAATAGGTTTTGTTCTTCAGGATGCGGTACCCCATGGGTAATTGAAGCCATACTCACAATGTTACTTGACATTAAAGCTAACCGATTTCAAATACCTGATTTAAATATACTTTGAAAATAGAAATAATATCCCTATTGTATTTTCTTTTTAACTTGTGAGCTGAAGCATGGCATACAAATGGTATTCTCAGGATCTCAGATAATTACCTTCTTACTGTTGAACTTCTATTCAGCGCGTAAAACCCATCCAGTTTTGTGGTCGTTGCAGATCCCGATTATTACATGTTGACAAGATCATATATCTATTAATTAGATTGGAGATAGGATGCAAAATTGCTGTAATTATTGTAATTTTCCAGCTAATTGTAGGGTTTGTGGTGAATATTTTACTTCTACCAAGTGAAAAACAGTATTCCATCTGAAATTGGTTGGCTGTTGTTGTAGATATTTTTCACTCTCTTTTTCTGCTTCATAATTTCGCTATTCCCCTCCCCTTGAACGTGCTTTTTCCAAGCACCGAAAAGGCTACACCGTGTGAAAATGCTGCTCATGTGAAAAAAGCTTACATTTGATTCTGCTGTTCACATGCATCAGAAGGGGTTCCAGACCATCCTCTGTTCTGATGCACTGTCTAAATGTATTAAGCTAAGGGTGAACAATCTGCTGAGATTTTCATCTTGCTTTGTTCAGGTTGCCATGTTACCACCCCCTTTTTTTGTTTGTGTATAAATCGTACCACCTTCTTTAGAAAGGAAAAAGGTTAGCTAGATCACCTCCAGCTGAGAAAGCAATATTCATCTGGCTTGCCTTCCCCCCTATGTGCGAGACATATAAGCATGCATTCTTTGAAGTAATCATGTACTGTGGGAGGGTTGGGGCAGATTGGATCTCCACAAATAAGCAAAAATAATGCTGGACAACATCATCTTTGTATTATTTTATATTGAAAATACGTACATAAGCTATACTATACCTTTATGTGTTAGCACAGTTGCCTTTCTATCTGTTTTTCATCTGACACTATTGTGTGTTTGTGTATGTGCCTTTAAAAAAATCATTACCCAAGCTAAACTTCCTGCTGCTATAAGTCTTTGGTTGAGACAGAGTTCTTAAAAAAAAAAAATCAACCATGTGCTACTCAACAGTAGATTTCATTTCATTTTATTTTGTGTAAGTGGATGTCAGTGTGTTTCGAAAACGGCTAGGGAGCTTGCTACAGGAGATGGGTTGAAGCAAACTGATGTTTATTCCCTGCTGAAATATATAAGCTAAAGGCGCAGGTGAAAATTGCCAGACCTAATGAGCAATTTGGCAGGTAAGACAGGATGTCAGGAAGTGACAGTTCAGCCGTGGTTGGCACTGCCTGTGAACCTACTTGTTTGTTTCAAATGACTGCATTTAAATGCTATAAATAAGATCCTCAAATATTTGCCTTCAGACAGCAAGCGCAAGCTCTTCTTTGAGTAGATGTGTTCGCCTTTAAGATAGTCCCTGTTGTTTTAAAAAAATTGCATCTTGCCTTACCTATGAAGTACAGGGTGTAAGGTAAGAATCATGCCACACTATGATTTCTGAAACCCAGGTAGCTGGATCAAGACTTAGCCATATTTGGAGCGGACCTGTTGAAACCAAGGGGACTTAAAATCATCATGGCTTACTTCCCATTTGTGTTTGTTGGTCTACTTTAACTGTAGATGTGTCTGGGCATCTAACCCAAAGTTCATGGTAGACTTAAACCGTACCCCCTCATGTAGACATTCAATAGGTTAAAAAAATAGCAATCAGATATAAAATGTTTCAGTAGGTTCATCTTGTGTGAATGGGAAAATAGAGATTTACTTTATTTTAAATATTTTACCTTGCCTTTCTCCTTTTAAAGACAACAAAGCTAAAAACACTAATTATAGTGGTGCCTTGCAAGACAAATGCCTCGCGGGACAAAAAACCCACAAGACGATTGGTTTTTGCGATCGCTATGGTGCCTCGCAAGACGGTTTCTTTTATGGCCATGCTTCGCAAAATGGTGTTTTTTTTCCTTGAGACCGATGCCTCGCAAGACAAGTACATTTCATTCGCTTTGCGAGGTTCCCATAGGGAACCTCACAAGACGATTTTTTCGCAAGACAGCGATTCTTGCAGAATGTATTACATTCGTTTTGCAAGGCACCACTGTATACAGATATTAAAAAGAATCAAACAAATACGACATTGAAAATGGTAAACCGAATCAACACAACACCAAAAACAGATTCAAAGCAACAAGGCACAACATTCCATTTTGAAAACTCCTCTCAGCCAGCTAATCACTAAAGGAAAGCCTGTGTGAAGAGAAAGACCTTCGTTTGCTTATGAAAGGACAACAAAGATGGGGCCAGGCTGGCCTCTTGTGAGAGGAAATTTCAGGGTCTGGGGGCAGTAACAGGGGAAGCTGTCTCCTGTGTTTCCACCAAACATATCTGTGAAGGTCATGGGACCAAGATAAAGGCATCCCCTGATGATCTTAACACCTGGGCAGGTTGAATAAATTGTCACTGTGCTTGACCTCAGCTGATAACTGCTTCCTTCCTGCTCCACCTCTTGTCTCTTTCCTTCCCCTTTCCTTTTCTGGCAGTTGAAATCTTAAATAATTCTATTTTTCTTTTCTGGCCCTCCAAGTACTTCACAGCTCTGGAGCAGACATTGTTAACGGCTCATTATACATATTTTCCTCTGGCCTAAAGCTAATGTTATGCTAACATCCAACTGCAGCACACATTGAATTTTAAGCCTCTTCCTTGAACTCTGTAACCTTCTGCTTTGGAAGGTTTCTTAGCCCTCCTGAGCAAGTTGTCGGAATGCCCTTGTGGGGAGGAATTATCTCCTCCTGGTGACATGAACAACTGGTGGAACTGCTGGTTTTACCTGATCATGGTTTCCTAGATCTGTGTTTTGCCAAAAATGCCATGTTTGGAGACCTCTAGGAGTTGGGAAAAAAAATTAACATCCCCCTCCCTGAAATTCAGATGTGCAGACAAAAATGATGTTGGGACTGCATGTAACCCAACGGGATGTACTCCTTAGGTTGTTCTAGCCAACACTCTGCTTAGTTGGAACTTAGTATTCATTTACTTTAAAAAGGAAGGAAAAATACCATCCACTTTTCAGTATCCCTTGTATATCACACCTCCAAAGGAAGCTTAGGATTTGTTGTCTACTGGCCTTCCAAAGGAGGACTGGCTAGTTCACACCCCTTTTGGGCTTATTTTGACTCTCTGCCCATGTCCATGTGTCTGTTCCCCAACACCTTCATGAACAGGGATTAAACCCGTTGCACATCTTGGGCAGCCTATTCTCGGTCTCTGATTTTTGTTATTATTATTTTTTGAACATTAGCTGTGGCGTGCGAAGGGCCTCAATTCCAAGCGGCTTCCTTGAGCTTGAGGGTCATGCGAAGCCCCACAGAGACATTTGCTGGAGGTGTCGATGAAGCTGAAAAAAGGACCACCTAGAGCAGACAGCTGGCGCGTTCCCTTCCAATTCACAAACAGATGCCATTCCCTTGACACCAGAGGAGCGTGAGTGGGTGGGCCGAGAGATCTCATCTGTGGATACACCCTGTGGTGCTGTCTAATCAAGGGAGAGCTGAAGCAGATAACAAATTCCAGGCTGGAGCACAGCTGTTTCTTTTCCCTCAGCTTTCTAGGGAGCCTTTTGTGCAAACTCGATGTGAGAAGCAACCACCCACCTTCTTCCAGAAAACAGGAGGAAGACAGTGGCACCCAGCTATACAGATTCCCAGTCAGACTCTGCCTCCTGAAATTTAGCCTTCAGGTTGATGAATTGTACACTTCCTCCTTTCTATCAAACAATTATTTTTTTTCTTTTAAAATAACATCAGGCTTCTTCTTTTTTTTAAAGCCACTGGAGCAGGCAAGGTGGACTTATGCCAGGCTGGCTACATTGTGAATGATTTTTGTCAGCACCAATGCCCGGCAGCAGATAAAAACATTATTCTTTCCTTTGTGGCCCTTGATAAGGATCTTTTTGTTTATCTGTTCAGGCTGTATTTATTTTTCATTTCCCTTTAATGTGAGGAATTGCTTTGCTATCGCATTTAGAATTTTTTTTTTCTAGCTGCCTCCTCCCTTCGCCAATTCCATTTAGCTCCAGGAATTCTCGATGTGATAAATCCTAGTCCATCTTAGAAGAGAAAGGCGCCCAAGTCAGGAGGGTGAATTGTTCAGTATTGCTGTGCATTTTGTGATAACTTGCATTCAGTCCCAGAATCCCCCAGCTAGTATTATACGAAACTATATATTGATTCTGACCTCTGGCTTCAACCTTCAGTCACACAGATTAATTAAACAATACCCCTCTTTGCCTTGACTCAGTTCTGGCATATTTCCCGACCCCATGGAAATTGTGATATATTAAAGCCATGGAAGGTTATGGTTTGGAGGGATGTTCTCCTGGCATTTACTTGATGGGGAGGGGGTAATATTTAATGGTAAAGCACCTGCTTTGCAGCATTTCCAGGCAGAGCCAAGGGCTCTACCCCAGCTTGCTTGAAACCCTTGAAAGCCACTGCTGCCAGTTAGCCAGAGAGCTGGGCTAGTTTGACATAACTGGGCTAGTATAAGGCAGCTTCTTATTATCCTACAAAACTAAATACAGTGGTGCCTCGCTAGACAATGATAATCCATTCCACTAAAATTGCTGTTTAGCGAAATCATTGTCTAACGGAAAGCATTTCCCCATTGGAATGTGTTAAAACCTGTTTAATACGTTCCAATGGGGAAGAATCGTCGTTGTCTAGCGAAGATCGGCCATAGGAAAGCTGCTTTGTGAACCGCCGATCAGCTGTTTAAACAGCTGTCTTGCGAAGCTTAGATCCCGAAAACACCCATTTTGTGAGTGCGGAGGGAGCTGTCAAAATCGTTGTCTAGTGAAAATCGGTTTGCGAAGCAGGGACCAAACATTGTCCAGCGAAATTCCCCCATAGGAATCACTGTTTTGCGAATCGCTATAGCAATCGCAAAAAGTCAATGTCTAGCGAAAAAACTGTCATGTGGGTAACTGTCTAGCAAGGCACCACTGTAGTAAACTCTACGAAGGCAAGAGTCACCATTTGCAAAAAGGATAATGGGTAGGGGCGTGCTTTTTCATGTTTTTGAACTATAAATGTCAGAATTCTAGGATCTGGGCAGCCCACAAGCACAAATCATCAGACATCTAGATTTTGCTGTTAGTTAGTTGACAGTGGGGGGTAGTTGACTGACTGGAGGCGCTGTGACCTCCTGGTCATGAAGGAAGCTGGGAGTCATAGTCTCACTGCCTATTAAGCTATATAGAGGGCACCTCCCAAAGAACTGTGACTCACTGGAAGTACTGCAACAGCTTGCTTGCCTTGCCTTGCCTTGCCTTGCCTTGCCTTGCCTGCTTGGTTTCTTTCAACAGCGGATAACACTGACAGTATCAGGGAGAAATAACCAGAAAGTGTTTCCCTGGGGAGGAGAGGGCAAAACCTGGAGGTCTGCTGTCCTAGTCTAGTACTTTTTTTTTTTTGCTTATTCTGTTTAAATAACAGCTGATTTGGTTGGCTCCAGGAAAGCTCACAAGATCTAAAACAATACAGGGAAATAAATCTTCAAAAATATACTAAATAATTATAAGTATAACGATTATTAATGTAAGTCCTTAAAATATAAATAATATTTATTATAATAATATAAATAAACCAACTGAATAAATAACTCAGTGTACTAAATTAGGGAGAACATTTGGCTGTTCATAAGTTGTAAAGTATCTCTCACCATCTTTTATCATTGGCCATTGTAGGTGGGCTGATAGGACATGGAGGCAGAAATATCTGCAGGGCCGAATGTTCCTCGCCCTAAATCTATATAATTCGGTTTCAGTTTTCCCAGTCTTGGTCTGTTTGGGCTTTCATGTATCCCTGGGCCCCAGTAAATAGTGCTATCCTTCTTTCACGCCCACCATGCTAAGCTTCTAGTTCCTGGCTCCTAGCAGACCCAGCAAAACTAGAACCCTCAATGTACCTGTGAAGATTCTCAGTTATCCAGGTGAAGTTATCTGGAAGTTGAGTCATGGCAACTGGACTTCTTTCTTATTAGGTTGAAAAATCTCGCTACTCATCCTAGTAGCTTCTTCAGTCTGAGGAGAGTTGCTAGGAGACCTCTGATAGAACCCTCAATAGGAGCAATAATCTCAATGTTTCTTGCTATCGATGATCCATAGGGAGCTTGTGGGAGCTGTCTGGTGTCTAATTTTGAAGAGTGTGAGCCCAACTTGCATTTTTTTTTAATGTGGATCAGGTTTACTTTTAAATTCTTAGCTATTCAGCTTGATATATGTAATGCATTAAACAGCTTTAACTGTCAACTTGGGTGACTTAGATTTCTGGATGTGAAAATGTGTGATTTATTCTCAAAGTAGTATTGCAATTTCTGGATGCTGATTTTTACATTCTTTAGCTGGGAATTAGCTTTTTCCTTCTCTTACCTCTGCAGGATTATTACTTTCAGAGGAATATTTCATACAGGCAGATATGAAACAGATTTCTGCTTTATTCCCCCCTCCCCTGTATTATTTAAAATACACATTAAGCAAGCAGGGGATAGGTTGTTCTAAGTTTTAGTGTTTGTTGACATCAACAGGCTGATGATTGGAATCTCTGTCTCGCTATCTAATCCCAAGGAATCAATTTTTGATATAAACCTGTGTCTAATGGACTGGCTGAAAGTTAACAATCTGAAACTTTATCTAAACTGGAAAGAAACAGTTCTAAACCTAGAATTGGGATTCACTCTATGCTGGATGGATTTACAGTACAGTGAAAACTCTGGTTTCCAGTTTAGATGTAGTCCTTGAGTTAATCCTGAGCTTGGATGCCCAGATTTTGGCTTTGACCAGGAATGTTTGTACTACATTCAAAGCATCCTGAGATGTCTCCTGTGGTAATATGTTTAAGGTCTATCCTATGTGGCATACTATAACACCCTCTATGTTCAGCTTTCTCTGAAGAGTGTTTGGAAATTTCAGCTAGCCCATAATGTAGCAGGCAGACTGTTGATGAGGTGGTTACAAGTACCATATGACCCCCCTCTTATAAAAGCTCCACTGGTGCTCAATCTACCTCCAGGCCCAGATTTAAAATGCAGGTTATGACCTGTATAACATGTGTCCCATACAACTCGAGACCAAGATACAGTATTTGAATATTCCCAGGTTTTAAGCTCTATAGGAGAAGACATTATCTTGGCCTTGCCACCTTCATAAGCGTATCCAGTGAGGACATAAGCCATGAACTGCTGAGTAGCTCAGTGATGTAAGCATCTGGCTGCAGATCCAGAGGTTGAGAGTTCAATTCCTCACTGTGCCTCCTTGACAGGGACTGGACTTGATGATCCATAGCATCCCTTCTAGCTCTGCGATACTAAGATGATGATAATGATGATGATTAGAAAAGGGTTTTTTGGGGAGGGTAGGTGGGGAGGCTTGTTCTAAGCTGTGGAACTCCTTTCCATAGGAAGCTATCCTTGCTGTCTTGCTGACAATAAGCAGAGACCTTTCTCTTCAAACAAGCTTTTGGTAACACCTTCTATCCCTCTGTTGGGAAAAACTTAGAAAGTAAATAAATAAGTAAATCCATCCGCCCACCTACTCATCCATCCATTGTAAAGAGGGGGGCATATAATGTTGAGAATTTAGCACTATATAAATTTCAGTCTTTTAACCAAAGTGCTGAACTTTTGTTTCTGACAGTAAAATCAATGGTGCCCAGATGGGACAACAGTGTTACAAAGAGAATATGTGCAGTCAGAATGCATTCATTTTATTGCTGTTAGTTAAATGAATGTTAGTTTAAGCATATAGGAAATGTTTCTTCAAACGCTATATGGTCTTATAAAATAGTTGCAAGCAATGTATCCTCTAATTTTCATCCCCGCTGGGCGGGTCTTTGCCTCTCTCACACAACTCCGCCCCTGTGTGCGCACGCAACTCTGCCCCCCCCCCCCCCCGTGTGCTGGATTCTGTCACAACTGGAACCTAACACTATCACTGCATGGAGGAGGAAGAAAGTTGTGAGGAGGGAAGCAGAGTTGTGTGCACATGCGCGCCCAGCTTAGCGGGAACCCTGGTTGCAAGAGTTTGAATAATTAGGCAGTGAATGAGTTTCACTCTAGTATCTGAGGAAATTACCTATTAAAACTCAAATCTCTCTAAATCATTTCAGGCCTTCTTCATTAAGGTGCAACTGGTGTCTCTTCATAATTGCCTGAACAATGTTGATATTTGCATACATGCATTTTAAAATGGGCTAATTCTATGTAGTGTTTCAATTTATGTTGCTTGGCCTAGATTTTGTTTCACTGTAAAGAAAGGAAATTTTATTAGAAGTTTTTGCTGAGGTGTCCTCTGACACATTTACTAACCAGTCATTAATTCTGGCTGTGGGAATTGCTTTGAATAGAAATTAAGTGCCTCTTCGTTAATTTTTGTTGCCGGTGTTCACGCTGGCTGAGAAATGCTGTGACTTCTAGTAGAAAACAGTAATTTCTCTAGGCTTTGAATGTACTTCTCTGCAGATGTAACCTTCTCCTATAGAAGCATTTCAAACTTTCCTCAGGGTTGGCTGGCTTTTTTAACAGTAGTACAGTGGGGTCTTGACTTGAGAACTTAATCCGTATTGGAAGGCGGTTCTCAAGTCAAAAAGTCTGTAAGTCAAGTCTGCATTGACCTACAGTGCATTGAAAACCGATTAATCCCGTAACAGGCCGTTTTTGTTCCATTTTGGTTTTTTTCTGGTCTGTAAGTCAAATCTCAGTCTGCAACTCAAACCTAAATTTTGTGGCCAGAGAAGTCTGTAACTCAAAAAGTCTGTAAGTCAAGCCGTCTGTAAGTCAAGGGTCCACTGTATACTAGGATCCAAAAGATCCATGCCATTGATAACATTTTAGTAAAGTGCTGTTGGATTTGTATTTTGGCCATTAGGATTTGACATTATTTTATTATGTAACAGAGGGGTGTGGTGGCACTGCTGGTTAAACCGCAGAAGCCTCTGTGCTGCAAGGTAAGAAGACCAGCAGTCGTAAGATCGAACCCATGCGACCGAGTGAGCTCCCGTCGCTTGTCCCAGCTCTTGCCAACCTAGCAGTTCAAAAGCATGCAAATGCGAGTAGATAAATAGGTACCACCATGGTGGGAAGGTAACAGCATTCTGTGTCTAGTCGCGTTGGCCACGTGACCACAGAATCTGTCTATGGACAAATGCTGGATCTACGGCTTGGAAATGGGCATGAGCACTGTAGTGGGCCACTCTCAAGCCTCTGCTAACTCAGGCCTCAAAGAGTGGTCGCTACTTCACTTCAAAAACTTGCTGCCACCAACTTATCCTTAAAATAAAAAAAAAAGGACAAGTGTATCTTTTCAAACAAATAATGGGTTTATTGATTACAAGAAATAAAAGTAGTAAATCACAGATGTAAAATCAATTTATCAATCACTGTTTCTCAGACACTAGCTCTTACAGACTTTTCCTCAGCGACAGGCTCTCTCTCTCACTCTTACTAACAATCACTTTTAAACTCTCATCTCAATCTGCCCTCACACACACTTCACCCCCCTTTTAATACCAGCTCCTCCCCTTCAGTTCCACCCTCCGTCACACCATTGGCTGATGATTCACTGCCCAGCTGTGATGGACAGGTGAGGTCATGGCTGCCCGTTACAAGCACCGCCCCTTAGAATCGGACACGGCTGGACATTTGTCAAGGGGAACCTTTACCTTTACCTATATTATGTACTAATTGTCTTTGAGGGCCATCTACAAATGGATTGGCTAATGAAATCAATAAGCAAAGACCTAAAACCAGTTGCTACCCCCCAGCAAAAACAGACCTGCTCAATAAATTGCTGAATATTAGGTCAACCCTTTGCTGGATCCTATTGATTCAACAAGGTCTGCTGTGGTAAGGATTAACAACTGTGGTCCTTCTCCCCATAAGGAAAGTCCAGCTGAATCAGACATGGGTCTGACCATTCGAGCATCTTATCTTCCACAATGGACAGCCATAGTCTCTGAGAAGAAACAAACAGGATGTGACAGCCTAAGTACTTTTTCTGTTCTTGCTTCACAGCACTCGGTATCAAGAATCATGTTGTCTTTTAAAGCTGTAAGCCGATCATATCCATCATGACTAATAGGACAGCGTTTCCTTCTTGTCGAGAAGAATGGTGGGTGTCTGTCACAGCTGGTTATTGGGATGTGTAGATGAGAACATTCCCAGTCCAAATGTTCAAGGAAGGGGGATGCTGATGGGTCTCCCTCTTCCCTGGCACTCTTTGCCACCCTTTTGTTACAACTGCACAAACGTATGCCAATACTGGATATGATTATAAAAAGGAATTCTTTTTAAAATGCTAGACAATGTGATGACATTATTATCTTTATTATGCTCAGAATCCTGTTACTAATGTGTAGCCATATAAGTCAAATCACATAAACCTTATATCTGAATACTATCTGAAGGATGATATCTCCCCATAGGAGCCATCCAGGTCCTTAAGATCATCAGAGGAGGCCCTCCTCTCAGTTCCCGTGGCCATTGCAGGCACATTTGATGGGGACACCAGAGAGCGCCTTCTGTGAGGGTGTTCTCAGGTTGTAGAATCCTCTTCCTCAAGAGATTAGGGTGTCACCCTCCATTTTATCCTTCCACGAACACTTGGAGACCCACTTCTTCAGGCAAGGTTTTAATAATCATAGCAGAGTTAGGAATGCTGGGTTTCAGTTGAGTATCTTTGTTTTTTAAAAATTGTAAATGTTAATTTCAATTTATGTTTAATAGTTTAATTCTTTTAATATATAATTTATTTTGGTTTTAATGTAATTTTATTTATTTTATTTTATTTTATTTTATTTTATTTTATTTTATTTATATCCCGCCTATCTGGTCAGTTAAGACCACTCTAAACTGTAAACTGTCTTTGAGTTCCTGTCCCCCACCCCATGGGAGAAAGGTGGCCTATAAATGAGACTAGAGATGGGCACAAGCTTCAGTTTAGTGGTTTATGCTGGTTCATGCACATGGCATTCCCCCGCTTCCCTGACCAGTGACCCACTCACCAATCAGAGTGTGGTCCTCTCCTCCTCCTCTTCGGCCGTTTGACCATTCAGGAGCATGGGTTTGCCTGTCCTGCCTCCTTGTCTGAGTGGGTGACCAGCCAAGGAGGCGGGGCAGGGAAGTCCATGGTTCTCCTAAAGACTGGTCGAACAGCCGAAGAGGAGGAGGAGCGGAGCATGCGCGGGCTGGTAAGTGGGTCATTGGCGAAGGAGGCGAGGGGCAGGGAATGCACGGCACCTGTGCTGATTTATATGTGCCACACATATAAACAAGCACAAACTTCTGAACTGAGGTTTGCGCCCATCTCTAAATGAGACAAGTAAATAAATAATATAATAAGCTCAGAAGCAAATTTGTACTAGTGAAGAAGTCAATGCTTGTATTTCTTGTCATGTGCCAAGACACACAACTAATGTAGAATAAGGAATACAACTGTTGTCATTTTAACTAACAGCATTTCTCTGCTGTGATTTATGCCATTTGACTTCTGCCTAGGTAAGTAAGTGATTACTTACTTAACATAATAATCGGAGGCTGTTCATTAAAAGAAATATATTGCTGTAATTTTGGAGATAGGCATGAATGGGCTTTTGAATCCTGCTTCCCTGAATAATTGAAAATTATTTCATGCCCCCATCTCCAAGAAATCTGGGAGAAATACTGGCCTGCTTAAGTGGGTTGGTTTGTATTTAAATGCTTAATTTAAGAAAATAGTTGTGTGCTTTAGCTTGGCTTGCAGAGAATTATCATAAAAAGTGGCATTTAAGTAAAAAAATCAAATAAAAAATTTCAAGGGAAACAGATGTTTGCACTCATAACATAAATATTAGAAATAGGATCCAGGTTTTAACAGTTGCAGTTAACCCTTGAGGAATATTGCATAAAGCCCAACATAGTGTTTGCCATCATTACAAATCACTGCGCTTCCTAGTACTGAACGTTGGCTTCACTCTCTCATTAAATTGTCTCTAGCCCATTATTGTAGTAGACATACAGACAATCACTCTTAAGTGTTCATAAGGCTTAGAAGATCCCAATTTACTCCAAACAGCCAGTAAGTATCATGCAAGGCAAAACTTGTCGCATTTATTTTTCTGTGAATTATTCACTTGAGTTCTAATTGGGAGTGTCTGCCTGTGTGACATGAAAAATTGTTTGTAGCCCGCAGTCAACAAGAAAGCAAGGGAGCCGGCTAGGGAAGGGGAGAACACGTCCTTGTTTATGAGTACATGTCATCCCTTAATAAATAATAATTGCCTTGCTGTTGGCCTTCTCAAGTAGAAGAGATCACATAAATGTGGGAAACTAGAATTGCAGAGGTTGAGGCCAGCTAAATCGCAAGTTGTTTTTCAAGCAGGTCAGACTGTTTGTCTCACTTGCCTACAAGTCTGGCGGATAGTGGCTCTTTAGGGACTCAAGCTGAGTTCTTGGCCATTGCTTACTCTCTGTGAATCATACAGATCAGTTGGGATCTTTGAGGAAGATGCCCACTGCCGCCATCATTATATGTGGCATTCTGTGGCTGCTTGCCTCAGTTAGAGTCTTAGTTGAATATGCCTGCTTATCTTTATTAAAAGCCAATTTTCCTGCGGTTCAGATAGCTTTCCATAACTGTGCCAGTCTATCTTTTTGGGAATAAAGTAGTACCTCAGTTTATGAAATTAATGTGTTCTCCGGAATGTTATGTAAAGCGGAAAATTCATGAACCAAAACGCGGATTGCCATAGAAATGGGGGCGGTGCTACAAACCTCCAGGCACAATGCATCCTGGGGAAACTTTCTTTGAAAAAAAAACATAAAGTGAGGCATTATTTTCAACAGATTTCTGTTCATAAACTGAAAATTATGTAAACTGAGGTGTTCATAAACTGAGGTACTACTGTAACTATTTTCTTGTCAATGTGTGGAAGACACTTTTTCTTTTTTTCTGTGTCGATTTGACCAGGCATAAGTTAAGGGGGGAAATATTCTTACAGATCCCATCAAGCTAACTTGGATGCAGCTTCAACAGTGTTAGTGTTTTGTATATGAGACCAAAATGTTAATTGTTTTGGACATTGGCTTCCATTTGTCAAACAACTTCATGTCCAACCTGTACATGGCTAATATATGAGCAACTCCCTTGTTTTTTGCTTTTGTTTTGTTTATGATATAATTAAATAAATTATAACCAGGATTTGTCTGTTCAGAGGGTCCAAAATGGGAAGCTAATGTTTATCTGGCCATGTCTCCAACGGTTGATACTCTTGCGAATTTGCTATAAATGTCATAATGGCTCAGGACCTTGGCTTATTGGAAGTCCAAAACTATAACTGTGCCATGTTTACAATGAGCAGAATAATTTAGGCAAGTTAGTCAAACATTACTGTATTATCCCTGTAATAAATGTCAGTTTTGATTTATTGGCTGCAAACCCCTGTCAGCCAGAGTCATAACATTCTTTTTTAGGCAGACAGTGCTTTCTCTTCTACATTTATATCCACAGGCAGACATTTTGACTCCATTTTGACCTCTCACATGGAAGCATTCAGAAGTGATAGTTACAGTTGTTGCTTCCTTTGTCTTTTTCATTTCTAATATTTGCCACTGTTCCACCAAGTTCATGCTTTCATACCTCATATTTATAACCAACTTTGTCTTCACAACAACCTTGAGATGTAGGTTAAGCTGAAAGAAAGTGAGCAGCTTGGGTTTGTGTGCTGTGAAAGAATTGGATTCTGAATCTGACACGGTAGCCACTAAACCATACTGTTTTTCACCACATCTTCATTTCCAACAATCTCTACTGCAGAGGCTGATAAGCCTTTTGCCCTCCAGATATTTTGGGGCTACAACTTCCATAATCCCTTACGAATGGCCACATTGTGCTGGAGCTTCTGGAAATTGATGGTCAAAACAAAAGGTTGTTTGGAATTTTCTCTTGGAAGCAAGCTTCTTGAAAGAACAAAGATGGTAGAGTTGACATAAACCTGTCACCAGCCCTTTTTGTTCAATCATTTCAAAATAAACGTATGAGAAGTGGAACAGTTTTGCCCCATCCTCTTCACCAAATCAGAAAGTAAGACTGTCTTGTAAGCATAGAGATCCATGTGTGAACTGTACTTCCTCAGCTATAAGATGTCATTTACTTTACTTTCTTTGCTGCTTGTGTAATTTAAGTGATAATGGAGATGAGACTAGAAGATACTTCTCCTCACCTTATCTCAAATAAAAACATCTGAATAGGGTTTAGGATAGCTTTATATATTCCACTATCTGCTGTTTTTCAGGCTAAGTCTCCACTTTGTGCCTACTGTCTTTGGAGCCTTGTATACATTGTGCTTCTGCCATTTTTTTTACTACTACTGTATATCCTCTTCTCATCTTCCTCTAAGATTTATATCTTAGAGCACTTGATTAACTTTTTGAAATGAGCAAGACGCAAATATGAATCTTGGCCCATGCTTTGGTGCTACTTCAGGTAGACTGAAGGTGGGAAGGGAAAGGAAGTTAGGGTGCCGTCTGGATTGTTGGGTTGTGGGTTAGCAACTATTAGAAGTGGACTGGGAGGTGAGACATGTGCCCTGGAAAGGTGAGGAGGTGAAATCTTCCCCCTGGTCATCGAGAGAGATCTTAGAGCTGTAAAGTAGTGTGTCTCAAATTTCTAATAGCTGAAACACACTTTTTTCCTGAACAAAAATTGGGAGGCAAATTCCACTATTTCATTCAGAGGCACTTTTTTTGTTTTGTTTTGTTAGAACAGAGTAGCTTGCTTTCACCTTACACAATTTTCCTTTTGATTAGATTTGCTGTGGTCCATCCATGCACATCAAACTTACAAAACAGAACTGCATGCTGCAGATGCTGTGTCAGTTTGGCAAATCTGATCTACTGCCCACTGGCATGTTAAGGATTATGTTAGCAAGCTGGGTGTTGGGCTTGCTTTCCAGTAGAACAGGTGGTCCTGCAGATTTAGTTGGACTGTATTTCCTTTTAGTCCTAGCTTGCAGTGGTGAAGATGATAGGAAATGCAGCTCAAGAACCTCTTAAGAGTTGTTAGACTCTGCACTAGGACTAAGATCTGATATTCATACCAAGGCAGTTCGGAAGATTTACAGGAAGTAATACAGTACTTTGAATTTGTTTATAAAATTAAAAACAAATAATGAAATATATGGTTATGATAGTGATCATAAGTGTTATTTATAAGCTATGTTGACTTATACATGTTACGTCTGTGAAAAGGGCAAATGTATTGAAAAGGACAGATAGGAGAAGTTAGGCTTTGGGACTAGAACTCCCAGAATCTCCCAGTCACCACAGCCGGTTGCTTCCTGGACCTGGGAGTGTTGTGGGCTCTTTGGTACTATGGTTCCATGTTTGACATCCTGAGAATCAGTGCTTATTTAAAAGGCTTTTTAAAATAATCCACATATTTGTCTCCTCACTGTAAACATGTAGGCATTGTTTGCAGGTGGCAGAATCCTGCATTATTTTCAATCCTTGAACTAGCTAATGTCTCTTTCCTGGTTGCCAAAGTCTTTCCACATTTCTTCTTCCATATTTATAGGTGAGTCTTCTTTTGAGGTCGGAAGATAATCCTGAGTGAAGAAAGGGATGGATAAGAGCAGCGGTCCCCCACCTTGGACCTCCGGATGTTCTTGGACTACAGCTCCCAGAAGCCTTCACCACCACTTCTGCTGGCCAGGATTTCTGGGAGTTGAAGTCCAAGAACATCTGGAGGCCCAAGGCTGGGGACCACTGCATAAGAGGGTTGTTCCTCTGCTCACTGACTTAAATTTGGCATTACGCTGAATTCCATCTGCTAGCGCATTCCGACTTCCTTCTCAGTCCTTTTGCCGTGCACCACAATATTTAGACAATTCCCTACATTTTTGGAAGAGATTTTGAACACAGACTGATTATAAGGGGTAGGGAGAAAACTTTCCCCATCCTTGTTCCACATTCCATCAGCACAACATACACTGTTGATTATAGACCACTGATTTTTTTTAGAAGTGAGCCTTGTTTTTCTCCAGAAATTCCTCATTTGAACACAAAGGATATGTTTATTGCCATTAAGTGCTTTTAGTTGACCCTGAATTTCTCATGGCTTGGAAGCCTAGTGATCTACCTGACATTAGAAATAGAGAGTAACTTTTCTTTGCACTTCTACCACATTGATGTATTGCATTGCCTTTGCAAACCTGACCTTTGAGTTCCTAGATAAAACAGAATATAACTAAATTTAAATACTGACCAACAAAAGATGAAAAGAGCTGTACTTGAAATGCTAATGAGTTGCACAGAGCCTTCTAAGCCACGGGCGTGGCTAACCTTTCATTAAAACTTCTTATATAGATCTTTCTTTGGTTATCTGTTCTGTAAGTTAGAACAAAAGAAAAATAACCTGATGGGCACATATATATAGCATCTTCTCAAGTGCCTCTTTATGCAAACATGTTTGAAATCTTTTTATTGGTTTTTTAAAATTCTTTCATATTTTAATTGTCTTTGTTTTTATTTAAATTTTACTGTTGTAAAACGGCTTTAAGTGTCTTTTTTGTGGAGGACTGGCTATAAATTTCATAAATAAATAGATAGATACGAACTTTCAACTAGAAGTATATGCAGACTCTTAGCATTCTTCCTTCATTGTAAAGAGTCAGGTGAAGAAAATGATGGCTATTGCTCTGTTATGGAGTATACATTAATTAGTGCTTGGGGATAGAAAATCAGGTTCAAACCTCATACCATAGACAATTGGTTTCATTCTTGAAAACCCATGCTGTTGATGCCCAGGTTTCTTCAATGTATGGATGGGAACTCTATTTACTCCACTTGGATTCTTGGCGGAGACTCCCAAGTCGAAATAATACAGTTCCCATTCATTCATTGAAGAAACTTGAGAATCAATGGAGCTAAAACTGGATGATGCTAACACTGGATAAAAGAGATGTGGGACGTGCATTTAATAACTTAGAAGAGAAATGTTCAAATGGCCAAGATTGCTCATCTTGGAAACAGTATGGAAGTAGCAAATTTGTAGTAGCTTTCAAGCTGGAGAGTTGGGGTGTCCTACATAAAGAGTTCAGGAGTGGGCTGGACATGGACTCAGAGGTTGAGGACACAGCAGAAGAGACTTGACATTCTAGAGCCAACCAGACTCGTATCCCAGAGCTGACAAAACTCAATATATTGGATCTGCCTGGATCCAGTAGTCTTGAATCTGAGACTACTGAGGCCATGAGCCTGTTCTATGCCTGGACCCTGAATTACAGTGAATAGTCCTTCTCCAGCAGCAGCTCCATGAGCCCAGCAGCTGGAAAGCCAGTGCCTGCAGAATGCCCTGCAGGAATTTCTGAAGTGACAACCAAGTGTCATGCTTGAGGCCAGGGAGTTCTTTAAAGGTATCCTTTTGGTGAGAAGAGGCAGTGCTTGGAAGTAGTATGGGTTGGTGAGGTTTAAGTGATGTTGAGCACCTGTTCCAGTAGTTAGCTCCTCTTGGAACCCTGTACTCACTTGGAACTGTCCTTGGTGCTGCAGCCTCCGGCTGCCTTGTTACCTTATGGACTCTCTGGACCAACCTGTCTGTTGCTTGAGATGAAGGAGGAAGGGCTAAGTAGGAATGTGTTTAGATTAGACCCGAGTAGAGTAGAAGGTGCCATGTAATCATTCCTCTAACCCTGAGACATTTTTGAACCTCAAACCGGTATAAGAATTATAAATGGGTAATATATTCACGAAGGCTTTCACGGCCGGGATCTAATGGTTGTTGTGGGTTTTTCAGGCTCTTTGGCCGTGTTCTGAAGGTTGTTCTTCCTGACGTTTCACCAGTCTCTGTGGCCAGCATCTTCAGGGGACAGCACTCTGTGCTCTGGTGTAGTTGGCTTTGGGAGTGCCAACTACACCAGAGCACAGAATGCTGTCCTTTGAAGATGCCGGCCACAGAGACTGGGGAAACGTTAGGAAGAACAACCTTCAGAACACGGCCAAAGAGCCCAAAAAACCTACAACAACCATAAATGGTTAAATTTGTGGGTGGTCATCACTATGATTGCACATCAACAGCAAGCTTCATCTTAATAACACTTCTACCCTTAATAATTAACATGCCAAGACAGATTAAATTGACCACTTTTTTTGGGGGGGGGGGTGTGATAATTATTAATAATTCCATGACCTTGAGCCATTTTTGTACACAGTCAGGAAAACATGAATGGATCCAAACCAGAATTTATGCATTGTAGAATTTCCAGCATTTGGCATCTCTTGTGGTCTCAGTGATTTATATGCCTGTTTTGTTTAATGCCCAAGTCAAATGCTGCAGGTTTTCAATTCTTTTCCTTCACACAGTTGGTGTCTATGCTTGGTTACCTAGGAAACTGCTGTTGTGTGGAATTTGATTTGCTTGGCTGTCAGAGTTATGGCTGAAGTTTGAAGTGGAGAGGGGTGTGCTCAGTGGAGCTCTCAAGCCAGCTAAAAGCCAGCAGTATTCTGTTCGATCTACAGCACTAAGGGTTGCAAAAGAGCATAGAAGAGATGACAATACGTCTCTGGTGCCTTGGCAAAGTCAAAAATATTGTTACCTCGGCATATTCAGGATTAAATGGCTTGTACACCTTAAGTGTATTCCCTCAAGTTTTGTTTTTCTGAAAATGAGCTTACCATCAACTGAAATTAGTGCCCTCCCAGTGGTTGAATATTTGAAGAACTCAGCAGGTTAGGAATTCCTCAAAATGTGAATAAATGCTTTGATCATTTGATCCTTTGGAAATTAAACAGGACTCATTTTCCACCATGATCTGTTACTGAGTTCAGTTCTTCTTGGGGACATATTGTTTGTGGATGTTCACCATATCAGGAAGGTTTATAGAATGTAACATGATTCTTCAGTATTATGGCTGAAATCCTATTGCTTAGTATAGCACGTTGTACTAAAGTAGGATCATTGAATCACTGTTTCTGTGGGCCTACTGTAGTGTGATTTACTATGCTATGCAACAAGATAATTCTTCTGTGTAGGTCAACGTACTGGAAGATGTGTTGACGTCTATGTTCAATTGTTTTTATTATTGTTATTTTACTACGACTACTACTAAACTTATTACTGAGAAGTTGTTCCTTGTTATACTTTTTTCTGCTTCCTAAGAAAATATCCTTTATCTTCTGTGGGTCTAACCATACTTACAGTAATCAGAACTCTGCTTTCCAGTAGATGCTCACAAAATGTCCTTTCCGATTTCATTTGCTTAACTACAACTGAGTTAATAGCATGAGAATTTTTTTTAAAGTTCATGAGCCCTTACACATCTTTATTTTATTTCTTTGACTTAAAAAAAACACAAAACTTCTGCAATGTATTATTAGATTTTCCCATTTCAAGTGCTTATTTAAAAATGCACCTTGGCTCCAGAAGGAAATCAATATTTACAGTACATTAGTGCCATGGAGAATATGAAGCGTTGTGATTAGAGTTCATTGCTGTTTTATCCCCTCTTCAAAGCAACCATAGACATCAAACACTATCTGCCATCATCCAGGAAATTGCGACACTGTGCTGGGCTTGCGTGTGTCTTCATCTGGTGCGTTAGTTATTTAAACTAACTCTCTCCCCTCAGTTTTCTTTTTCAAAGAGTAGATGCTGAAGTCTGTAAATGAAGGAAGCACGCAGACACACCCACGCATCCAATTATCTTTTAATAAGGGAGAAAATTTTCACTACTTCTTTTCTAATGTTTATATAGTCCCATTTGGATAAACATAATTGCAGGCAGAGAGCAGGAGGGAATCCAAACAGTGTCCCCCCTCCCTTGAAAAGTGGAATGGGGAAGGTAGGAGGGCATAATAACCATTGTAAATGTTGCAAGTGCTGGTACTTTGAATGACTCAGATGAATATTTTAGTCTGATTTTGTCAAACCAATTTTATTGAAAGAGGAGGAGGTGGTGATGTGGGTATGATTAAAATATATATAATAATTAATAATTGTGTGCCATCAAATCAGTTTTGACTTATGGCAGCCATTTGCAGGATTTTCTAGGTGGAAAACACTCAGAAGTGGTTTACCATTCCCTTCTTCTGGGGGTGTCCTGAGACTGTGCAGCTTGGCCAAGGCCACACAGGCTGGCTTTATTTGTAGGAGGCACAGTGGGGGAATTGAACTCCCAACCTCGGCTTCGCAGCCAGAGACCTAACTCGTGGAGCCAGCCAGCCAGCATTCTATAAACATGGTTATGTTGGTTAAGGTTCCCCTTGACATTTAGTCCAGTCATGTCCGACTCTAGGGAGCGGTGCTCATCCCCGTTTCCAAGCCGTAGAGCCAGCATTTGTCTGAAGACAATTTCCGTGGTCACGTGGCCAGCTCAACTAGACACGGAACACCATTACCTTCCCACCGAAGTGGTCCCTATTTATCTACTCGCAGTTGCATGCTTTCGAACCGCTAGGTTGGCAGGAGCTGGGACAAGTGATGGAAGCTCACTCCATCGTGTGGATTCAATCTTACGACTGCTGGTCTTCTGACCTTGCAGCCCAGAGGCTTCTGCGTTTTAACTCACAGCGCCACCACGTCCCTTCTATAAACATATATGCAGCCATAATATTGATTCCAACTTACAGAGTCCCCCAAGATTCTCTAGTCATAAAGTATTCAGAAGTCATTTACCTCTCCTTTCTTTGTGTGGCACTCAACAATCATGAAGTTTGCCCAAGGCTGCACAGGTAGTAGGGCATATACAGTACTTCCTGTCAAATGCCTCATAGCTGCTGGTGATCTTGACTGACTTTTTTAAGAAGGCACTATGGAGATTCAAACCCATGCCCCCTGCATGCCTGCTATACCAGCTAATATACACCTATATGTTTCTATAATCCTGGCCTTAATCAAACAGCAATGAATACCTCCCCCGCTTTTTTTTTAAATTTAAATGTTGAATTGCTTTTCAGATATGTTTTAGCAATTAGGCATCCTGATTGACTTTTGTTGGTAAAGTATGGATATTAGCTCTAATCACTGACATTTGAATATAGATTCAGACTGGGGGTAGACTTCACGCTGGCAGCAGACAGAGGTTTCATGCCATATCTTCTCATTAGCCACGTGTGTAAATCTGCTGAGTTCTCTCAGCACATGAAAAGAAGCAGGGAATCAGTATTTAAGTGTCTCATTATACTGACTTCTGTGTTAAAGGAATTTACAATGAGATTTGGAAAATCGCAAGCTAATCAGTGAGGGTGTTATTACTGGCTTCATTATTTTTGATTTTTTTTGATACATAGGCAGACAGATAAAACAAAAATACTTAGCAAGGTGCAGATTCAGATATTTGGTTCATCGTAGTAGAGGAATGTTTCCATTGTTGGATCTGTATTCTGGGTTCTTTAGCTCACTTGTCTGCTTATAACTGCTAGGGATGGGATTTTTAAAAAAATTATCATTATTTTTACCATAAATCCCATAATTCTCCATTTTGGGAGTTCAGCCTAACAGACATCTAAGTGTGACTTATCTGGGAGAAAGGCCTAAATTGAAAGGCTTTGAAGCCTAGCTAGGTCTGGCTTCACCTAACTTCATAGGAGCCCATCCACAGAACACAGGTTGAAAACTTCTAATGCAGCATATACTGATAGCATCTATGCTTACCCATGAAAGAGATTTTGGGCTTGTGGTAAATAACTCATGGGTCATGTTCATAAATGATGTCAGTGTAAGACAACGGCCCTTTTGGATTCTAGCATGAATTGGATTGCTGGTAATTACTGTGTCCCCACTTTGATTCTGGGTTATATGTAAAGGCAGCCAACTCTCACACGATGAGATTCAGCCTGGGCATTGAGGAGTCAAAGCCAGGAATTCTGGTGGCAATCTGCCACTTCAGGTCATTTCATTTCTTTATATTGGCATAGCATATGCCAGAGGATTTTGGCCATGACAGTGTAGCTGAAATGACAAATTAATTTGGGATTGCTAGGGGAAAGAATGGAAGTAAAATATCTAGTCTCATAGTGTCAGAATCTCTGGTGCAATCACATAGAAAGTACTATGCATAGTTCTGGTCATTCCTAGATTGGAACATTTTTTTGTAGAGCTGGAAAATGTCCAATAAAAAGTGAACCAAAATAATCAAGGGGGTTGGCATACTTTCTATCTTTCAACAAAATACCCAACTTTATTTAGATGAGACTCACTGAATCAGTTGCTGAATGGTAAGCTAACATTCACATGAATCTTATTGACTCAGTGGATCTTCCATTGCTGGGATTACAAATTTGATTTCGGACAAAGTATGGGTGGCTTTTAGTTTTAAAAAATGTCACCATTGACTAGAAAAAAACATTATACTAAGAAAAATGGTCATCATTTGTGAAAGAGGCAGTAATTTCAGCCTAAGCAAAAGAGTGCATTTATTTGTACGCCACATATATGTGGACACAGCATTTAGCAATAGTTACTGCATAGATTGCTTTGAAGGGGAATAAAAGAAATTAAAAAAGAGAACAGGAATTATAAACATCTGTTAACCTCAATACTAAAATTATGTCATGAACAATATAATTTATTAAATAAAAATTGGGGGTAGTTTTAGAAGAGGTAACCGTGTTCGTTTGTGCTAGCACATCAAGCAAAAACAGAAGAAAAATAAAAAAATAAAGAAGCCCAGGAATTGTGGCGCCTTAAAGACTAACGACAATACTTTAATTGGAGCTTTCATGGACAAGTCCACTTTCTGAGATGTAAGAGTGGGACACCCAGTGAAGGATGTTGATGAAATCCTTGCCTTCAGTTGACAAGAGAATTTATAAATGGGCGCACAGGTTTTCCCAGAAACCTGCAGCCAACATGAGAATTATAGTCAAGACACTGTTTCTGAGCAATGCTTGACTATCAGTGTGAAAAGTCTTTATGAATCTACTAGGGAATTGGCACTTAACTGGTCAAGAAGACCGTACCGTAGCTCCAGGTCAGTCAACTTGAGGAAATGTGGGCTGAAAAACACAGGCTTATAATTGGGGGTTTGGTCATTCTAATTTGTAAATCTGCTCAATACGCTTGGAAACCTCATTGAAGCGCATAAACTGTGTGCATTTATGAAAGAAATAAAAGATACTTTTTGATATATGTCTCTAATTACTTTTGTTCCATTTTTATATTACATTCTGCCTCATTAGTGGGAAACATATCTCTTCTAATGCTTTGTTCTAATGCTTTGCTTTGTTGAACATCTTGGAATGGAATAAAAATGTATGGTATTTAAGCAGAGGAAAGAGACGGGCTAATGAAAATAAAATGCATTTTTCATTTTTACTTATTTTTCCTGTTTCCCAATAGCATGCTAGCTGCTTTTTGGTGCTCTTGGGTGCTGCCTTTTGTGAAGAGATGTTAAAGGCAGGAAGTCATGCTGCTAAACAAATATTCAACATAGCAATATCCTTAGCCTATATAAATTCTTATGGTTGGAACCATGGTGCTTTGTTGATTCTGTGCCAGGTACAATATGACTTTCTGTCTTGATCAAGACATCTGATTGCTACTATGTAAAAGGAACCTAAGGAATTTGATGTTCATCTCTTGGAGAAAAGATATATCCTCCTGCTCCATTCAGATGTAAATATCAGCAACCTCTGCATTATGCTGAAACCACGCTGTCAAGGCAGTTAAATTATTCATTTAAGCAAATGTTGAGAATAACCAGGCCTAGAAAGTAAGAGGCTGCAATTTATCTCCATATGAACTGGATACTGTTTCTAATACTGGAGTGTAATGAAGTTACATTGAAAAGTAACATGGCTGAAATCCTGTTTGAGCAGCTACACCATGCAAGGCTGATGACATCATTAGCTGTGGCGATCTTTTGGAAATACAATATTTCTGACTCTCCATCCACCAGTGAAGGCCCCAAGGCACCAATGGAATCTCTACCTTCATGGAGAAGCTTTTCAGGGCCTGGGGTGTTAGTCTTTAATTTCCAAAAACCACCAGCATCAGATAATTTTAGAAGTCGTATTCTTCTGTAGTGCAAATAATCTGCAATGGATGAGCCAACGTCCTTGGAAGCTTGGATTGTATGATTTCCCCCAGTTTTGCTTTGAAAGAAGGGTCATAAATCACTCAAAATACTCAAAACTACTTCGGGTGTGTTATATCAGTCATTCTCATGTGTAGGAAAGGTTAGCATTCTTATTTTGGGGCGGAACATTTTCATTAGAAAAGGCTGCTGAGATTTAAGGATGACGGTTCTAGAAAAGCTGAAGAACATAAAGTGTGTTCTTTCAAGGACTGCTGAACGAGCATTCCCTAGGAATCCTTTAACACAAATTATCATTCTTTTGTTTTTTCGGTAGGTTGATTGCTACAGACAATTCACTAGAGATCCTTCCAATATTGTGCCATCATGCTGGTTTCATACAAACTCAGCTTTTTAATTTTGAAATAAGGGCTGAACCGTTTCCTTGCTTTCTTGGGAAAGGAAGAAAGGTCTTAAATCTGAGCATCTTTTGCTTTCTGTCTTTTCAGATATGCCTCTTCATGTACGACGCAGCAGTGACCCGGCATTAGTTGGTCTCTCAACATCGGTCAGCGATAATAATTTTACTTCAGAAGAACCTTCGCGGAAAAACCCCGCAAGATGGTCCACGACGGCAGGTTTCCTCAAGCACAATGCTTCGGGTGGGCCAAGGAATCATGAAAGAAAGGTATTATGGTCTCCCACGCCTCAAGAAAAACAAGGCATGACTTAATGAGCCAGCATTACTAGTTTGTTGAGGTATCCATGTCTGGGGAAACATTTCGTATAACTAGAACCAAATTGCCAGTTTTAAATTGGCTTTCTGGGGACTGTACAGTATACAGACACAAGTCACACCTTTTGTCATGCCCCGGCAGTGCGTTTGTGCAAAGAACCTCTTTTTGCAAGCACGCGCTTGTACGTATGCGTATTTGCATACATATACGTATGTGAAAACCCTTCCTTCCAAGAGAAGCCATTGAGTAGCATGAAATAAATTATATTCAGCCACTACCTGAGGCATGAATCAAGGTGAGTACAAAAGAACTGTGAGGTTTGCGTTCAGGTTAGATGAACAAATCTTACCTGGTTCTTCCTAGCCCCTCATGCATTGAGAGAGAAGTTTTATTTTGGGGTGCCTTTAACCTTATTCAGGCATTATGTATTACGGTAAATTCATATGTAAGGGGGAAAACTGTAAGCCTGACCCCTATTGCCATTTATGTTACATTCCTACAAGAGAAAGGAGTTAAGTGAGAAAGGAGAACTCTGTTGTCTGTGAGTCGGGACCCTGGGTCCTAATTCATGTGGAGAACCTCCATAAATAGCAGAGTTCTGCCTCTCCAGATTCTTCACCTTCCACATGTAGGAAGGTAACAGATGGAGGGAGCAGGGCTTCAAGACTCCCCTTGACATGTGGCAAGCGAATCCTAATGTGTTCGCATCTGAATAGGACTTTTCTGAACGTGTAGAAAATGCTCTGTTGATGGAGTAAACTCAGGATGTGAGGGCTGGAGGAGTGATGTGACAAGGGAATGGAATAAAACACTGTGTCGTGCCATCTTGTACTTGTGTTTCTGCACTGTGCAAGTCATAACCAAATTGGACAGTAATGCATCCAGGTAGCTCTTGAAGTTCCGCTTCTTTTTAAGCACTCAGTTGTTCCCAGCCTTTTCTTGTAGATCAGAGAGCCTTGGAAAGACAAGCTGTGACGTCTTCCATAACTGGATCTAAACTTCCAAGACAAACCAATTCAAAATATGTGCCTCTCTCCCTCTTCTGCATGATCAGTATCCCTATATGAACAATAATTCAGTACACCTGGTGGTGAAGGATTTTGGGAATTGCAGTTGAAGAACAGTTGGGTTACCCAAGGTTAAGAACCACTGCTCTAGACTAAACATATCTGGCATTACTTTTTTTTTTGTTAGTGGCTGGAATTTTTACTTGCTAGTATTTTGAAAGTACTATTCAGAAATTAGTATTTTGTGCATAAATTAGTTAAGTTTCAGAAATTTATGGCAGCATCAATAGTACCTTTTTGTACAAGATTAGCAAAAAGTTATTTGCATTTAGTAGAACATTAACACTTTACTCTAATTTATTCTAATTTATTGTTACTCCCCCCCCTCCCCAAATGCTGCTCTTTCACAATGTATTTTTGGTTCTAGACCTGTTTACTAGCCCCTTCCTCGCATCTCAGACCTCAGTGAAAAAAAAAGCTGAAACAGGAAAACCCCATAGAATTTATTACAGGATTGTATTTTGTTTTAAAAGTTATTGTGAATGACAGATATGTTTCTATAAGTTGTTTCTTTGGCTCTCTTCATCTCAGAGCAGTAGGTCTTAAATGAGAAAATGAGGTCCTGTTTCTGTTGGTAAAGTAGAGAAAGAAGGCTAACAGGATTTTTTCCCTATGGAAACTTTGTGAGATAATACATTTGGCCACAGTGATTGCAAGTAGAATCTAAAGTCTCTGTCCCTTTCTAATATATCATCTCATAGTTAAATATCCAAACAGTTAACAACAAAGAAAGCCATTGTTGTATCTACTACAAAATTGATACAGCCGACATTGTTGTCTATTGCAAATCCTGTTGCATACCTACACCTGCGTAATTCAATGACACACAGGTGGTTGTGAAATTCCTGCAAAAGTGAAAGTCGCATCCAGCATGCAGTTTTCCAGTTGCCGTTGTACAACTTAGTTTGACAGTCAGGCATGCAGTGCAGTTTGCATGGGCACAAATCCTTGTGATCTTCTGCATGTGTATTTTAACACTGTATCATATACAGTTGGATTTCAGCCAACATGTTGCATCTCTTAGTAGTGTAAGCCAACACACATACCCAACATGCAATTGGGTATGTGTGTTGATTGAAGGGGGATCCAGAAGGCTGACTTAGTCTTCACATACTTTCAAGGTCTGCTCCAGAAGGCTTGTAAACCCACCTCCCGAAAAATTTTGAATTATGTAGAGTGGTGTGGTAGAATAATATCTTGTTGTGGGCATTTATTGAGGAAGGAAATAGCCTCTTCTTGGGTCAGCTGATGGGGCTTCCTCCATTGGTATAAATATCCCATTTGGTTCTGACCGTAGTTCAATCTAAAAAATCCAGTTGGGACACACATAGATTGTACACAGAGCCATGGGTGGGTAAAACATGCGTGGGTACAACAGGCTTGACAATAGGTAGATAACAAGCTCTCAGCCCCCTCACCCTCATAAAGTATTTAAGAGCTGCAGATCATACAAACCAGTGTGTGCCGTTATTTTGAGGATATATGGGATGATAAATATGTAGACTAGGCAGAGGTCTACCTTGTAAAATGTTTTGGAAGCAGTGTGATGCTTCTTTGGCTTTGGGATGTTCGTTCTTTCGTTAATCAGTTATGTACTTCTCCTGCATTCAGGGCATTTTCTTCTGAAAAGACCTGCCAAAAAGATTATATCAACATTTTCTGCTTTCTCTGTAAGCAATAATTACTCTCTTGTTTTTGAATTTGCTATCCTTTTAAAAATCCTGGGCCTCTCAGATTTTTTATATCTCGTCCAGGCCACTTTTGTTCAACACTAATATTAAGTTAAAGATCATTGTCTGTAGTTATAACTGGGCACTGTGCATGCTTGGTTTCTAACTATCAGTCAAAGCATTTACCTCTCATCTGAATCACATAGATTTGAATGCATGTATCTTGGACAATAAAGACATTTCTGTGTTTTGAAATTTAGCAGTATTGTGAGGTTTTGCTTTTTACATAGTATGAGCCACCATGTTTCAGGAACTCTAGTTATTATTTGCATACTGCAGTCTGTTTGCATTGTTAGCTTTTGAGCATTTACTTGCTCTTGATCTTCAGGAGAATGTTCTCCTGAAGGCACATTGCAACAACATTTCACTGGAAGTGAGAAAGTTGGCCAAAATAAATAAATAAATCCAACTGATAGAGCACTATGACGAGAAATCCAGACCCTGGGGAGTATTAAATCAGACTGGTTGGAGAAATAAGGTGGTGTTGCACAACAGATACTGATAATGCTTCCCCTTAAATTTTATTTTCTTCTGAGCTGTGTATGTCAATCTTTTGAGAGATGGCAGTCTTTGAGAATGTTAAGTCTTCATGTGTTTAATGGTCACTTGTATGAGCAAAATAAAGAATATGGCCCGACTTAGGGAACGTATAAACATTCATATAATTGAATGTTTGGGAAGGTCCATGACCATTTGGGAAATAACGTTGATTGCACCATCTTTTCTATCACTTGCTTGATTCCCTCTGGGTTTTCTTTTTAAAAACAAGGCTCTCCTGAGGTACCTGAGATGTCGACTCACAGGAACATCATGTCTGCCTTGGAATCCAAAGGGCTTCTAAAGACAAATATAAGATCTTGAGGGAACCTACTGATATGTTTGGTTTTTTAAAAAATTTCAACAGTGGACTTTTCCAGAAATATTCAGATATTGAAAAAGTCAATATTTTAGTGGTGATGGCCATGCTGGGTGGGAGATTTGGAGAATTATTGTCTGGCGTCTCTGCTTTAAAGAAGTACTAACTCCAGCACTTCCCAGAATGTGTAGAAGTAGTCCAATCATATATGACTGCGATCCATGGCAGTTCTTCATAGCAATAAAACTGATAAAAGGAGCTGGGACTCTTGAGTCAGTCCTGAACAGCACATAGGATCAGGTTATGATTCAATGACTGTGGAATGCTTTTAGATTTAACAGATGATGGAGTTAGTTGACAGCACATTGCTTAGTCTTTAAAGCGTCACAGATCTTCACAGATCTGCATGGCAACAGCTATGGGATCAAAACCTTAAGATAGTCGTAGGTAAAACAACTTCTGCAATTGTATTTCAAGTGTGAGAATGCATTTTCATTTTCAAAGCCTAGAAATAAAAACATTTAATTGAATCAAATGTTAGCTTCCTCTCTTGTCAGGTACAGTACTTGTTTCTCTGGGTCCGTCCCCTCCCCCTTGAAAAAGTTGCACGAAATGGATACGTAGTACTTTTGGAGGAGTGAGGTGTTAAAAACTGCTGAATATATATAGCTGTTAACAAAGCCAGTTAATAATGATAAAAGAAATATGTACATATCTGTAGTAGGTAGATACATTTTTAATAAACTACAGAAGTGTATATATATCCATCCTTTGGGATGTGATACAGTGGGGGCTCGACTTACGAACTTAATCCGTAATGGAAGGCAGTTCTCAGGTCGAAAAGTTCTTAAGTCAAATCTGCATTTCCCATAGGAATGCATTGAAAACCATTTTATCCGTATCTGCTCTTTTTGTCCATAGAAACTAATGGGAAGCTGCTATTCCGCCTTCTGCCACTAGAGGGGGATAGTTTTTTTCTTTTTTCCTTTTAACCTAAGATGACTTAGCTTTAAAAAAAAAAGGAAAAAAAAGAGTTCGTAACTCGAATCTAAGTTCGTAAGTCGAGTCCATATATTCCTATGAGAGCGGTTCGTAAGTCGAAACGTTCGTATGTCGAGCCGTTCGTAAGTCGAGACCCCACTGTAATCTGCTGTCAGACTCTCGCATGGGAACAGTATACTTTAAGCCAAGTGTAGCAAAACAGACATAAAAATGAAATTAAAGGAGCATGTGTATATGCAAGAAAGTTTATTAGCTTCTTACTTGGGATTCATAACTTTATGTTGAAGCAGCTTATGTTCTTTGAGGTATGGGGTGAAAGTGGCATAAAATTAGAACAGCCTCTGAAAGGATGAATGTTAATATTGCCGTTTTTCAAAATGGAAATCAATGTTTAGTTTGCAGATGGTTCACGAAAAGAAATTAGTGTTTAGTTTTCAGCTGTTTTCCAATAGGACTTCATGTATTTCCCTCCAGGATTCTTAGTACACTACAGTACTGTGTTTTGAGAGTTATTGTGGAATAGAACTAGACCACTGGTTAGCAACTACACTGTCCTTGCAACTAAAATCAGACCAAGAATTTGATAGACAGGAAGCACACATCCCTTACGTATCTCCCGTTCCTCATTGTGCTACTGCAGGTTGGACCTTGTAGTAAGGCGCAGTCTCTAGTATCATGATGTGATCAGCCCAGCTGTAAATTGTGAATTAGCTTGCTTTGTTTTCTGGTTGCCTCTCAGGAGTTAAATACTGGTTAAATTTTGGATTATTATTGCTCAAAGCATGCAGATAGAAGACTATGCCTAATGTGTTTTTTCCCTCTTTTGATTGCTTTATGCACCAAATCAGATCTGACCTTTTGAAGAGCTGCTGGACTCCTTGCTGTCAATATTATTTCAAGACAAGATAGCAGTAGCAGAGTGGCAGGAATCTGTGGTTTTCCCTACTCCAAGCAGCCTGAGTCAGTATGACTGGATATTGTAGTTCAAAATATCTAGAGTCAGAGGTTCCATACCCTTGGTATAAACAGTGGTACAACCTTCTGACTGATTTGATGTTAAGCAGATGTAGAAGCATAAGGAGAAAGGGAAATGGGTAGAATTGCTTGGGTTTGCCCAACATGTGCCTGATCTGAAATCTTACAATACGTAGATCATTAGGCCTCCATACTTAGAGAGTAAAGGAAGATTAGCTGAGCTGCTGTCTCCTTTCCTCCCAGTTGGATATTTTCAGCATCTTAGAGGCAAAGACCTCTTCAGTCAACAAATAAGAACCACACCTATATTGATGCTTATTATTGCAAGGAGTCGTGTGAAAGGACTGAAGTGGAAACATAATTTGACCACAATGAATAGGGAGAGGTCTGGCTGTGCTCTTAAGTGAGTTTTCTCTTGATTGAGTTTGATTTGCATAATCAATACAATGCAAATGATTGATTCTGAATATTATTTATCTGAACAGGTGGTATTTCTTGTAGTATATGGTACTTCTTCCTCTTTAAGATGCACCTGGGGGGAACAAACATAGTTTTCTCCTCTTTATATTTTGTCTTATTAAACCTACCAGCAGGATTAAAGCCCAGCTCCTGCATTGTAATTACACTACATCAATCACCATATGCTGTTTTGTTTGCTTTGCATTATCTTTATTGAGATTTTACTGTGAGATTAATGAGTAGAGAGTGAATTTGGGGGGAAGGGGGAGAAATTCATCAGCGCTCTGAAGTCCTGGGAAATAATGTGAACCACACTTGAGAGTTCTTGGTTTTGTATGTGTACACAGAAAACCAAACATTGCACCGCTTGTTTTAAAAAAATTGTTCCTTCATAAACAGGGAAAATCAACTGTGGCATTTTCACTTTAGATTCCACCCTGTTCCCCAAGTATGGTTCATATTCTTCAGAGCAGACTTTCAATATAAATATTTATTGCTTACTGGAACAGTTGTGCATCACGGCTGACCTCGACCATTGTTTTTTCTTTGTTTTGGGGTTTAGGATAGGGTTGCCAGACGTCAAGCAAAAGGAGGACATGTCCTCCTTTTTTAGCCTAATGCCCTCCATCCGGCAGGCAAAGATAAAAACCTTTTAACACGTTAGGGTTTTGTATATTTTATGTTATAATTTTGGATGGGAGGGGGAGAGGTGGAAGGACCCCCCTCCCCCTGTCTTTCCATGCCTCCATCCACCCGCCTGTCCCCATTACCTGCTGCTGATGCTGAAGCGCAGCCCACGTGGAGCCCAGAAAGGCAGCACGAGTGGAGCACCGCCCGCCAAGCGAGGCAGGAGCAAGCAGCGCCCGAGTGCATTGATGGAAAGGCAAGCGCCCAGACTGTATGGGTTCAAAATCCCTTTTGGGGACTCCCACACTCCCCAGCCTTGAACCTATGACCCTCGGGGGGGGGGAGGCTGTCTCATTCAGTTTTGCCCGGTGCCGCTTTCCCCCTGCCTGCCTCAGAGCCTTGTTTGGGCGTCCAGATTGGCAAGGTTGCCTCTGAGCCTTTGTAGAGTGCGAGCGAATGGGGGATCCCGCAGCTGGGCCGGGATGGGTTCGGGTACAATTGGCTGTTTAAATAATGTTTTTTTGGTATTTTGAAAAAAAAGAGCCTCCATTGAATTTATTTTTATTTTTTAACATGACTGTTTCCTGGTCGGTTCACTAAGAGACATTTATTGGCAGCTATTGTAATAAAATGGTATTGATTGCGGGTTTAATCCGGAACGATTCAAAGGAAACATTCAATACGTCCTCCTCTGTCCTCTTTTTTGTCTTTCTATGTCCTCCTTTTTGGTACCCATGTATCTGGCAACCCTAGGTTTAGGAGGACCTTGCTAATAATTAAAAATTATAATACGTTTTAATGTGGGATGATGCAACTTTTATTAACATAAGACTTGGAATTACATATAGCGTCTCCTCCGTTTGCATATCTTGTTAACTGTTGCTGCTGCTGTTGTTGTTGCTGCTGCTGTTCTCCTCTCCCTATTCCTCATCCTCCTGTGCCTTATCTTTGTATTATAATAGAGAAGTGCTTCCCATAGAACTTCAGGAGGCTGACATTTTATAGAGGGTTTCAATAATCCACGTGTTTAATAAGCCATCCTTGTTCTTGAATATTTTTATGTTGAATGCCAAAGTGTCTGCTACTTTTCTTGCAATAATTGCTTTTCCCTTGGCTTCACTAATATTGGGAGGAAAGTGTGTTTTTAAAATAGTTGTTGTTATATCTTTCCTTCAAACATGCACTGCAGAAGAGTCACTTGGTATTTGAATAATCTTGGAACGCATTCTTTCCTCTTGATGCTGCTCTTCCTTGGTGGCCTGAGTAAAAGACTAATAGATCCCTGATATTGTGGCGTTGGAGCTGCCCTTGGTGTTAAACATGTCTTAGGAACATTGCCCGTCTTGTCCATTTCAGTTTACAAGGTCATGGATCTAAAATAATCTGGAAATAGGTAGAGTGTTAAATTGCACTGTAGAATGATAAAATAAACTGAACGTACCCAGAGGGGAATAGAAACTGCCAAACAATGGTGTCCGTCTCATTTAATATATACAAACACTTGTAACGAGTCACTCACTGACTGACACAATTAGTCTCCATCTCCCCATTATGTAGCTTGCCGTGAAACATGGCTCTGACCTGCTGCATAAAGAGAATATTCCCCCAGGTGCCTTTTGTGTCCAAGAATCATGAAAGCAACGGATGCTTCTAGATTTTGTATTATTAAAGTATGTATGGTGTGGTTGTTGTGGGTTTTTTGGGCTCTTTGGCTGTGTTCTGAAGGTTATTCTTCCTAACGTTTCATCAGTCTCTGTGGCCGGCATCTTCAGAGGACAGCACTCTGTGTATGGTGTATTTAACTTTTATTTATTTATTTCCTTCTGGGCAATCTTTCATGTAATGTTTTATGGGTTAGCTCAATGAGTTGGGTATCTGGCTGCGAAGACAGAGGTTGGAAGTTGAATACCCCCACTGTGCTTTATTGAAGAAGAGCCAGCCTGTGTAGCCTTGGGCAAGCCACACAGTCCCAGAATGCCCCAAGAAAAAGGGCATGGTAAACCATTTCTAAATGCTCTAAGCTCCCTGGAAAGAGTTACCATAATCTTGGTGGTTCATTAAATATATACAGTCGTGCCCCGCTTTACGATTGCCCCGCATTACGACGAAACCGCATTACAACAATGTTTTTTGCGATCGCTTTTGCAATCGCAAAACGATGATCTGAATGGGCTTGTTTCGCTTTCCGATGATCGGTTCCCTGCTTCGGGAACCGATTCTTCGCAATACGATGATTATCGGACAGCTGATCGGCAGTTTCAAAATGGCCACCGGGTAAATAAAATGGCTCCTCACTGTTTTCTGGGACAGATTCCTTGCAAGACAGACACCAAAAATGGCTGCCCTATGGAGGATCTTCGCTGGATGGTGAGTTTCCAGCCCATTGGAACGCATTAAACGGGTTTTAATGCGTTTCAATGGGTTTTTTTATTTTTGCATTACGATGTTTTCGTTCTACAGCGATTTTGCTGGAATGATTTAACGTCGTAATGCGAGGCACCACTGTATATATAATGTGGTGGCACAACAGAATATTCAATCCTGAATTGTACTGCAATTAAATGGATTGATTTGATGTTAGCATGACTTATGATAAAGGGTTATATAGTCAACAAAGCCAGTGTTGATGCTTAGTACAATAAAGAGAAAATAATTTAACACAGGAAACAGAAAATATCTCTGTTCTAAAAGAAATATAATTTAATAAGCTAAAATATGAATTATTATTTTGCTTATCCATGAATCTCATTTGTTGTTGTTTTTTCATTGGTGAGGCATGATTAAAGTGAGAAACCACTCATCAACCCTTGCTTTAACTTTGGCCAAACCAGGGAACTCTAGCTTTCTACTTTGGACCAAGCCAGGATATTAACCTTTGCCACCATGATTAGAAAGCAAACAAACAGACTTCTGCACTCTTGGTTTGTGAGGCACCTTTCTTACTCTGAGATTTACATTGTGCTAGGACTGGAACAAGAGTTTGGCTTAAATATACAGGTCTTGTATTTCCTCAACCTACTGAGAATTCCGGTGTCCCAGGTGAATGAGTCCAACTTATGAACAACCGCAGCATGTCACTTCTGCTTTTTGGTAGCATGGCTTGATATAGGGCTTCTTTTGTCCCAATTAGAGATTATACGAATATCCCCCCCCACAGGTGCAGATAACGAGGGTCGGTCTGGCCCCCTGGGGTCAGATCGACCACTCACAATTCCACTGCTGCCATGAGCTCCATGATCTATTCCTATCGCTCCATTGCTTGTGGTGGATTAGCCACTCCTAGCAGAAGGCGGGATGACGAGCCTCCCTGCCAGGCTGACGAGTGGCTAATCCATCGTGAGCAATGGAGAGATAGGAAGGGACTGCGGAAGTTGCAGCAGCGGCAGAATCGTGAGTGGTCGATCTGGCCTTAGGGAGCCGGACCCTCATTATCTGCACCTGTGGGGGGGGATATCCGTATTCATAAACGAATACCACCATCTCTAGTCTTAATAAATTTCCCAGTCTTGGGTTCTCAGAAGTTCTTGGACTACAACTCCCAGAAATTCTGGCCAGTGCAACTAGTGGTGAAGGCTGAAGGGAGGTGTAGTCCAAGAACATAAGGGAACTTAAGATTGGGAACCACTGTGTTATAGTGGCTGGGAGGGGGGGAAGGTGTCCAAGTGGAACATTTTAATATTTTATCACAGCTCTTTTCCTGTCTTTTAAAGAACAGAATAGAACAAAGTCCTGTATGTAGCAAGTGGCTGAAATCTGGGGATGCTGTTTCTAGTTCTTACGGTAATAAATTCTGCAACAGAGTGTAAATCTGAGGACCTCTCCTACTGCATGAAGGTTAATTGGAATTTCCCTGGCTCATTCACTCATGCAGCAAATATATGATTGTCTGAATACAGCAGTCAGAATTAAATCTGCATGGGAATATAAATCTTTAGGGGAATGGTTTCCATCTTGAGCTCCACAACACTAACACCCCACAGAATTGCACCTACTTAAATGTGAGCTATGAAGAAAATGCCAGTGGAGTAGGCTGAGTGGGAGACATAAGAGGATCACCTAGAAAGGGCTAGCCAAAGGTATTTTATTGCCTGCAGTGAGTGTGGTCACTTCCTCACTCCCCTTGGAGAAGCTGAATGGTCTGCCAATATAATCTTACATTAACATTGCTAGTGGGGCTACAGCTTCTCCTCTGTTGAAGGTCAGCAGCCTAGCTTAGAGGACCTGGAGGGGGGGATATTTATAGCTCTGTCGTCCAGCTGCCAGACTCCACCCCATCATCTGCCACCTTGGGCAACCACTTCACAATGCCTGATGTTAAGGCTGGCCATGTCCAGAGAGCCAACTTAAGTTCTCTCTGCTCTCAGAACTATCTTCTAGTTGTCAAACTTACAGATTTCATGCATTTTAGATTTCATATTTGATCTCCGTCACTACAGTTAGTGAAACTCTGAGATTTGTTTTTAAATAACATGTTAGTTTCACAAATGAACATTGCTGTAGCTGAACAGGATGAATTAACGTATCTTTTTTAGAAATCTGCCTTAATTTGTGTGCAAACACATTTGCACTTTTCTTTTGCTTCATGTCAACAACAATTCCCAGGTGTTTGTTTTTTTTTAAATGATTTTAAAAACTCTATTGCTTTTGCAGTGTATCAGATGACAGTACAGCTAGGAGATCCAAAAGACAAAATGTTTGCTTCTTAAACACAGAAGACACAGAATCAAAGTTGCGAGAGAGCTTAATGGGATTTTCGAGTAAATTAACTGATTGCCTTAAACAAAGGGTTGGGAATGAACGCACTAATACTGTTTGCAGGAGATGGAAGAGCTTTTACCTGCATACGGCATGCAGTCTTCAAATTAGATTTTGCATTTTCTGTTGTGCTGTCTTTACTAATTCCTGCTGACATAAGAGACTGTGTATACTGAAAAGCAGCAGTGTACACATGCATGACTATTGTTTCCAAGCATGAATGCCCAGCAACTCAAGAATAATTTGCTTTCAGTTTAGGATGTGGGAAGTTTCCTATGGAGGTGGAAATGGAGGAGTCCCACTCAAATGGTGAAGTCATCTCTCTCTGGGTATTCGGTATACTGTTGATATGACATTGAAAACCTCACTGCATAGTTGAGTGATTGATCAAGTAAGGTGGAAGAAAACATATAGAGGAGAATGAAATCTCCTATGCGTTAGCTGTGAAAATGTAAAAAGCACAGTGTGCTGCTTATATACTGCCCCATAGCGCTTAAAGTACTTTCTGGGAGGTTTACTATTCATTCATTCATTCATTCATTCATTCATTCATTCATTCATTCATTCATTCATTTGACTTGTATGCCGTCCGCAGTCTGCAGGAGTCTCTGGTTACACATCCAACCCACCCAAGCAAGCTGGCTACTTAGTTTACCAACCTTGGAAAGATAGAAGGCTGTCAACCGTCTTATCTTTCCAAGATAGAAGCCGGCTCCTTGAACCTGTTGGGACTGAGTTCAGGTCACGAGCAGAGTCTTGATTGTAGTAGTGCAGTTCAACCACTGCATCACGAAGGTTATCTCACAAAATGTAGCCATAAGATATCCCATCAGATACATTTAATAATTTGAATGCTGTTGTGTTAATATCAGAATGCAGGCATTTTTCATTAACAATACACACAAAAATGTTCTCAACTTATTTATGGCCAGGGAATGGGATGTGGAAAGCAGCATAATGTACTCTTCCTTCCTTCCTTCCTTCCTTCCTTCCTTCCCTCCCTTCCTCCCTCCTGCTTATATACTGCCCCAAAGTGCAAAGCACTCCCTGGTCGATTCATAGCATAACCATGCAAACAAACAAAAAAAGAGCACAATACGTAGAGGCATATCATATATTAGCATGTTATACAGTCATTGTTGTTTAAGGAAGCCTGAAAATGCTTTGTTGAATGGTAGCTCTAATATTGTCCAATAAATGACATTAATACCGGTAAATTCTCATTACAAATGTTTTGAAATCTCTCATAGCCAGAGGCTGCCAAGTGTAAAGAAAATCTCTCCTTTTCCAACCAAAATTAGAGTATTTTATTGTAAGCAGTGATCCATACCAGTAGCCATCTCATGAGGCTCCACACTGCAGCTTCTGAAGACATGAACATTCTTTTTCTGGTGGCTTGGGTATTTATGCTACATGAAAAAGGTCAGCAGCCTGTTTTTAATGATTATTCCCTGCTTCATAAATCATGGTTTATGAAGACAGGAATGAGCAGAAAGTCTGTGTGTTCCTTCCTCTCCTCTTTTCCCCAAAAGGAGATAGACTTAAGTGTGAAGATCTTGGCTTGTATTAAGCCAAGTTTCTGGTTATATCAACACCTGGGATCTCTGGCTAGAAATGTCACTCAGTTTCTTATCCTCAATAAGAAAGGGCATTTCAGAAAATTGACACAACCTGTTGAGTATTTTTTAACTTTTGCAAGATTTGTGGCCTTCAAGAGTGAGGCACTGAGTGCTTGTGGGAGGATGGATTTCAGTAGGATTGGCTGATACAGTAGATCCAAAAGATGCAACAAATTCATCCAGTGTTTGTGATTTTCAAAACTGTGTGAGAAGACAGCACTGATCATAGTTTGTGCAAAAGCTGATATTACAGTTTGCACAAAAAGAGGTTATACCAAAATATATCAGTTTCTCATAAATAAGAAGCATTTTGATGTCCCTCAAGAATGCTCATGCTCAGTTTAATCAGACATGTTTTTTTGAATCCAGAAATTATAATCTGAACCAAACAAGTTTTTATTCACTCCTGATTAATAGTACTAAAAATACTTAAGATCTGTTTTCACCCTATGTGTTTTTAAAATGCTTCTGAGATTTTCTTTGCATTTGCATTTATATGAGAAATGGAAGGCAAGACTCATTTATTGATTGTCAGTTTGAGAAGCATGAATATCTTATGCCGATGATTTGGAATGTTGATACTTAGACTTATTGTGATCTGCCAACTCATACGCTATACTTCTCATGGGAATGAAACACAGGACAGTGCTGATGGTGCTAACAGTAATATGTGAAGGAGGAGTTATTTTCAGTTTGCTCCACCATAAGCTTTATAAAGAGCTGCCTCGATGCCAAACAGCACTTGCTTTAATGAACTTAATCAGGGGTTACACTTTCCAATTGATATCTATTGTAGATTTTTCTTCTTCAACATGTTGGCTTAAATCCAGTTGAATACTTACATTGACGTTAGATTCATTGGTGTAAATCTCACTGATGTCACTGATTAAGAACTTGCAGATTGCATCTCCTCTAGTGTGCCAAGGCATGTGACCACGATGCAGCTTCTTAGCTAGCAGCAATTTACCACTAAAATCTATGTTGGTGGACTTAACGCTGGTGGATTCTGGCCATTGTGTTTGATCTACTTTGGGAGTAATCACATATAAGACAGATAGTTAGAAATGCATACAGACAAGCCCATCAAGGGGAGGGGGCAGAGTGCCCAGCCTAATGCTAGGTTCTAAATCCTATTTAATTTTTAATGTCTGCACTAATTCCTACAGAGGTACTCATACACAGGAGGGGCAACAAACTGGAGTGAGTTCAGAGGAGGGCAACAAGGATGATCAAGGGACTGGAAACCAAGCCCTGTGAGGAAAGACTGAAAGAACTGGACATGTTTAGCCTTAAGAAAAGAGGACTGAAGGGAGAATTGACAGCACTTTTCAAATACAGTGGTGCCTCGCTTAACAAGTGCACTGTTTAATGACGAATCCGCATAGTGACGCGTTTTTTGCGATCGCTAATGCAATCACATTGTGGTGTTTTAATAGGCAAAACATCGCATTGCGATGATCGGTAAGCATTTCGCTTACCAATCTTCGCATTGCGATGTTTTGGGAACAGCTGATCGGCGGTTCCAAAATGGCCGCCGGGTCAACAAAATGGGCGCCCGCAGTGTTTTCGCGCCCTGCCCTCACTTACCGGGCAGCGAAAATGGTGGCCGGATGGAGGATTCCCCGCATAGCGGTGAGTTTTTCCCCAACAGGAACACATTAAACGCAGTTTAATGCGTTCCTATGGGGTTCCCCCCGCATAGCGACGAATCCGGATAGCGATGTTAATCCTGGAACGGATTAACATCGCTATGCGGGGCACCACTGTACTTGAAAAGTAGTCATCCAGAGGAGAGAAAGGCTGTTTTCCTCCATTATCCCAGAGTGCAGGACACATAATAATGGGCTCAAGCTATAGGAAGCCAAAGTCAGCCTGAATATCAGTAAAAACCTCTTAACTGTTGGAACCAGTTGCCTCAGGAAGTGATGACCACTCTAGTACTGGAGGCATTCAAGAGAACTTTGGACATCCTTCTGTCAGATCTGTTTTGATTTTGATTCCTGCCTTGAGGCAGGGGGTTGGACTCGATGGCCTTATAGGCCCCTTCCACCTCAGTTAATCTGGGGTTCTAGTAAGCAAACTATGACATTGTTTTGTTCTCTAAAATATTGCAAATTGTTGGTTTTTGTGTGAGATCTTTATTTTTAAACAGTTGATTATAACCAAATCAAATTGGTAAGACAGACAGCAAACCTCCCTGGACTAGGGAGGCAAGCCTTCTTGTGCTTGGGACTGTAACTCCAAACACGGCTGAGACGTCAGGGCGGTAGATGCTCCTCCCTTTTATGCATCAGGAACCCTTCATGTTGGGAACATGAACATCCATCTGTGGTTTGGTATGCTATCAGCTGGGTGTAGAGTTGCCATCTCAGTGAGGACCATACCTTAAGTTTTGAATAGAAATATCTGCTTCCTTTAAAAATAGGGAATAGTCCATAATTAGCTGTTCATCTGAGGAAGTTATATAAGGTCTGAAAGCCCTGGTATTGTTTGCAAGTGTCTTCTCAGAGAGTTGTTATTGTTGTTGTTGTTATTTATTTATTTATTTATTTATTTGATTTGATTTGATTTGATTTGATTTGATTTGATTTGATTTGATTTGATTTGTACCCCGCCTATCTGGACCAATGGACCACTCTAGGCGGCTTCCAACATAAAATTTAAACAATAAATTTAATGGAAACTGTCTAGAAGATTACTTTTTTGCATACAACAGGATTGTGTGGTCTGGTTTCCAACGTATGCCTGGTTGTTGAGAATTGCCAATCAATAAAGGAGTGGGAGTTCCTTTTTATTATCTACCCAGGCTTAACTGGCAAGGACACTTGTCTGCTTATTCCGAAGAGCCAAAAGACCCTTTCTCCAGCGAGTCTCCCTTAATAAATCATGGAGTTAGGATGCTTTCACTTCATGTCAAGTCATATTTCTTGTCCCAGCTGTGATTTTTTGCCTTAATTTTGCTCCACCTCAGATGATTTAAATTGTTGTTCTTGGCTCTTTGCAATTATAAATATATTCCTGACAGAAAAAGGAAATGGAATAAGAAGCAATATTCGAGCACACCTGACCTGCCACTTTGTGCGGCGGCCTTCGGATGGCTATTAAAATCCAACCAGCTGCCTTTGTAATATTGGGAGAGATTTCTGGGACGTGGTATTTGGGCTATGGGCCCTCTCCCTTCTGTACTTTAATAAAACTTTAAGCTCCTTTTTGATATTTATTATGATCTCAAGCTTTTGGGTGGTGGGGAACATGATATGAATATCAGATTGGGCATAAACCCACATTGCTTTGTGCACTGCTTCAAAGGTTTTGCCCCCAAAGAGATCTATAGCTGTAAGGGTACACAGAAGAGATGTTGTTACTATGGCGACAGCACTTTACATGTTGGCCAAATTTCTCCCAACTTGGTTGTGCTCAATTTACGATACTCATAACTGCTTGCTTCAGATTGTCAGCTGTAGTCCTGTACATACTGACTGTGGTTTTTCTTCTGTAAGTGTGCTGAACCACACTGCCTGCTAGGTGATACTCTGGAACATCTACAGTAAATTGTCATGGTAACACACATTGTGATGCTGCCCTGATTATATACATGTCGGTACCCTAAAGTTCTTTAATATCACGAATAGGAATATACTGACCCATGGGCCCATCCAGTTGTGTTTCTTAGAAGTAGACAAACATGTTTCCTGTCCCCATCATCTTATTTCTCCATTAGGCCATTTCCTAAATTCCATTCTCATTGCATTTAAAAGATGTGTTTGGATGTGTTTCTCTAAAGTAAGTCTTCATAAGAGAGCATTCAACTTGAACTTTGGGCGAACTTGGTGAAATCTTCATCCAAGGTGTCAACCACACTTTCTGTTTTTTTGTTGCTCCAACTTGTTTCAAAACACTCAGCAGGCAGGTCAACATTGATGTGTTCTCTGAATGATCAAATCATTAAAAGAATAACTAGGGACATTCCACCGGTGAGGCAGCATCTGCCTAATCACATATGTCTACTGTCAATTATCAGATTGTAGCAAAGTGTGAACTATTGGAATTGAGGATTTCCTGGGGCCAAGTGTAAGGGTGCTGGGGGCTCTGTAATAGTATGGACACTACTTTGTAGTGCATTATCATTCACAAGAGCCATGAGGATTTTGCCTGGTTTTATCAAACGATGGAGTCTAGGGATGACTTAGTTTCTCAGTTTGATCTATCATATTGCCTGTGGACCACACATCAGAAAAAGCAATTGTCAAAAATGTGTAGAGCTCAACACTACATAAGAGTCATCTGAAGACACTTGATACTGGAAGATAAGACATTTTGTGTGCGAATGTATTTATTTATTTATTTTTGCATCCCTGTAAGAAAAAATGTATGCTTCTGGCACCCTGAAAATGTGCAGGTGTCATTTGTGTTTTATCAGTCCCTAGAACATTTGTCATGTGCAGACGTGGGGGGTCATTGCACAATAAAGAGACACATCTACTTAAATGGTGTGCTGTATTTTTCTTCTGGTCTGGCTCTTCTGATAGGTCATCCTTCGGAAAAAAAACGTGTTGAAGTTTGAAAGTGTTCCTGTTTAGCACTTTCTTCTTTCTTTCTTTCTTTCTTTTGAAACAGAAAGATGAAAATTATAGAAGCCTCCCACGGGACACCAGTAGCTGGTCTGCTAACCAGTTTCAGAGAGACAATGCTCGCTCTTCACTAAGTGCCACACACCCCATGGTGGACAAATGGCTGGAGAGACAAGAAGAGGTAACACATGACTCTCTTAGATAATGTGAAGGTAGTCTACTTTTATGCCTGTCTGTGCTCAAACACATGTACTATATTTTAAATGGTGTTCACTGTTGGGAAGACAGCGGTGATCACTGGGTGTGGAGGGGATCTCCTAAGGGCAAATAACTACCACAGCTGTGACTTCAGTTGATTGGGATGAATGTGTGCAAACTCTGAGCACAGAGGCTTCAAGCATCCTGCTGAGTTGTGTCATGTCAGCGAGAGATGGATAAATAGATATCTGATTCGTTCTAAGGTGCAATTTTTTTTTAAAGAAAGAGAAGGCAAATGAGGCTGCTTTGGGTGCTCGTCATGTGTTACAGCAGTAACCATGGCCAATCTTTTGCTGTGTAGGATGGGTGGGTATTCAAGCTGAACCAGATGCTCAGCAATCTCATGTGATCATGTCTTGTTATTGCTGGACTGTAAACTTTTGGACTGCAGAGGACGAATCATTGGAAAGTTCCTCTGTATAAAAATTCTTCCTCTTTGTATGAAGGAAGCCTCAAACATCCTTCAGAAATGCCTATTGTGTGCGCAGACATATTTTACTTTGGGGAGGAGTATTCCAAATTGTGGAATCCACCAGTAGACTTCTACTGAAGTCGTCAAATAGAGGTTGAGGGTAAGTAGGTGTTAAACTAGATGATCTATGAATTTCTGGTATTAATGGGTTGCTCTTTAAAGAGCAGTTGCTCACTTATAACAGCTAATTTGTCTCCTAATGTATCAAATCAGGAATGAAATTAGGTTATAAGAATTAGGAGATTACAAATTGTATTTTCTCTTTGATCCTGGTTAGAAACAATTTGTTAAATAGCCTAAAGCTCCTAGAGGACTGTACTGGATCATGTAGGGAAGGTTTTTGTGAACAATATTAGGAACATGATGTATTTGCCTGTTCGCAGAGTTTGTAAGTGAGTTTGTACAGAACAGAAGCCAATCAGGAATTTGCTGGGGTGACAAAAACATTTATTGTACTCTGATGAATTTATTTAGTCCATACTTGTTACAGTCCACAAAACTCCCATGTATATAAAAATGATCAGAATCCTGTTGTGTAGTCACCCCAGCGCAGGGTGGATAGAAATCAATTATTTTTTAAAATCACAATTGATTGATTGATTGCTGCCCAGAGTAGACCTTTGGTCTAGATGGGTGGGGTAGAACTCTGAGTGATTGATTAATTGATAATCAATCAATCAATCAATCAATCAATCAATCAATCAATCAATCAATCAATCAATCAATCAATCAATCAATCAATCAATCAATGTCACACATCTAGAAAAATCTACTCAGGGTGGTGTATCATTATTTAAATTTATTTATTTAAATCAAATCCACCCTGTCCTAGTGTTATACCCTTTGGCGGCAAATTGAATAAAGCTAAGTAACCGCTATAGGTGTTATCTATTGTGTGCTACGTTGTGCAGCCTTGAGACATTTTGCCTCTAAAAATTGCACTGTTTGCATAATTATGCAAAAGGATACTGGCCAGTGTCTAGCCATGAGAACAATAAAAATCAATTTATACAGTTAGCAGTCCATTAAGAACTTTAACCTAGCTTAAGCCTAGTTTTTGGGGAGGGGAAACTTACAAAAATGTACTGTGTAGCAATATTTACTAATAATATTAGTAATAGGAGTAACAGTTCAAAATAGGTACAAAAGCTAATTATTTGCTTTTTTAATTCTGTTTGTTTAGCAAGAGACTATGCAGTTAACAGTTGGCAAACATCTTGGCCTGGCTTCAAAAATACCGTTAAGGACATAACAGCTTTCAAAAGTGCATAGTTCAGTACATGTTTACAGTAAGATCTCATCAGAATGGCCTGGAAGGGATGCAAAAAAACAGCACTATCAGTTTTCCTCTAGCCTTTTGATAAAATGTGCAGGGAAGCAACATATGTGGCAATGTTTCATTGTCCTCAGTGTTGTAAGGTCAAAGCGAACAATTCAAGGTTGTAGGGTTGAAAACGTCTCAACTTGTCAAACTTTAAATGAATTAGAATCCCAGTTTGCTGATTTGAAAGTCAACATAGAATCCGAAAGTATTTAATGCTGTAGATATATCCATTTTATTTGCTTGAAATTTGCAGGATCTCTTGTTCAGAGCCAAACCCCAGCAGCTTGTACAAGGGCTATGTAATTCCTTAGTAATTATATGCAGTCAAGTTGGTTTCAACTTATGATTACCCTTTCTAGTGCTTTCTAAGTAGACAATAGTAGTGGCTCAACATTCCCTTCTGATAGTGCCATGAGATTGTGCAACTTCCCCCAAGATACATAAGTTGGCTCTTCTCTTGTGAGTATTTGGGGAATCAAACTCCCAGCCTCTGTCTAACTTACAGAGGTATCCAGAAATAAGACACTAGGATAGTCTTATCTATGATATAAAAGATATACCGTACTTTACTGTACCGTAATTTGACAATGGATACAGGCTAAATTTGTGGAGCACCTCTAAAGCTCAACACTGTTGCCTCCATCTGCTTTAGACTGCTATCCCATTAGTCCTCTTCACTATTCATGGTGTCTGAGAGTTATATCTGAAGGGCATCATCTTCAATCATATATCTGATTGCTCAAAATGAAAATTCTAAAAGCTGCTAACAATTCCTTGTTCTTATTGTTGCTATTATGTTTAATGTTCATTTTTCAATGCAAGCTGAATTGGGACTCTTAATGGCAACTGTCTAAAAAATTTCTTCCGTCTGCATATTTTTAATACATTTCAAATAGATTTTTATACTGTAGTGTCCTGACCCCCAAATTTTAATGAAACCCCTCTTTTTCCTTTTAAAAAAAGCAAAATTACTATTGATAGGCAGTGATAACAAAACATGCTTGAATTGTGCTACTTAACTGAATGTTCTTCTTTCCTTCCTTTTTCCCCTAAGTATCCCTTTTTGTAAGCTTTTATTTAAAAAAATCTATTACATTTGATGTTAATGAGTCTGTATGTACCTAAAAAGGAAGGATCCTTTGGTGATTGCATATCAGCAGGATAATTAATTAAACTGAAATTGTTTAACAGGGCATGAACAATGGAAGCAAATCCATGATGAGAGCAAAATGGAGCATGGCACTATGGAGGGTTATGAAACTTATATATAAAAGGCTTAGAAATAAGTGGAAATCTTGTTTTTACTGTTACTGTTACCACCACCATGACCACCTCTTCCTTCTGGTTAAGAAAAAACAGTGGCCCCATCTCCCCTTCCTATGACCTCAAGTGTGAAATTGGAACCTGGTTTGGTGGCAAAGAGTTGTCTGCTCTTCCATCCCAAACGAGCAAATTATGGTTTGTGTTCCTGGTTTGCAGCCCAAATGTATATGAATGATGACTTAGTTTAACTTGAAGGTTTTTCTGTGTTAGTCAAAAATATGGTATGTCACTAAAGATTTGTAAGCTTTTAAATATATAAAGAAAGAGGGAAGAAATGTGCAGGTCTAAGCTGTCACCTGCCTCTGCTTGAAATGATTGAGTGGTTGTATCAATATTTTTGAGAGTTATGTCAAAAATATTGTCAATTGGCTGGATACTGGCTTTCTTGTAAGGAGCTCAGAATAACATACATGGTTTTCCATACACTCTTTAAATCCCTCTCAGCCATCCTTTTTGGTAGTTTGCATTAAGAGAGAAACATTTTCCCAGTGTCTTGTCTCCCCAGCCCCAGCCTGATATTATAACCATTTAATTATGTTTTCTTGCTTCATTGTCCTATAGGAAGGAATTATAAGCTGGGTTTCCATTCTGATGATTGCACTGAATTTCTATAGCTTTTTTTCCCCTTGAAGGCGCAGTTTCCTTGCAGTTTCTAGTACTCTGGAGCACAAGTATCTTCTCTGTACCATTACAAGCAAACATATGCAGAAGGAAGTCTCCGTAGATTGTAGAGAGAGACTTATTAAGAGAATTGCACTGGCCCATATTAGAGAAATTGCTGCTGCTTGTTACAATGCTCTGGACATCAGCATCTAATAGCTGCAAAAGATATTTCAAAATGCATGCATCTTCTTTTGTCTACTATCGTGTACGTTCTCCCAATTTCCAGTAATGTGAAATAATTGGCAGCTTTGAAGCTTTGTGAACTGGAGTGCAGGTCCGTATTTGCTGGTTAGAAATCTGCACTTGAATACAAGGATTAGTTCTCATTTATATTCCAAAATGCTTGTGAAAGTAAGCATGAATAGTGTAAGATAAAAAAAGTTCGCCTGCCATTATACCACATAAAATGAGACAACCTAAATTTGCTTCCCCCCCCCTCTGTTTATCAGCTATAAACATGTTGAACATCCAAATAATATGTTCGTTAAATTCTGATGTGGTTAATTATGTGTTCTAGAAGCCACTGGCATATAAAATTCTGCACCTAGAATTGTGTTGACTGGGTTAAAAAAAATCATTAATTATCCTGATTATGCCAATTTTATTATTTTAAATTTATTTATTTTTTAATAAATTCTTCATTACTGGTCATTAAAACTAGTACAGTGGCTAAAATCCTGCTACTTAGCATAAGAACATTTCTTCCCCAAGAATCACAGTGGGGACTTTTATGTGCTGTTAATATTTATATATTTTCTTATGCTAAGCCGGAAGATTTCTGCCAGTGTTGCGCTACGGCCGAGGTCTACTGCAAAAATGCTTTCCTTCAAAGCAGTAACTGGAAAATTTTGCCCGCCATATTTCGGTGGCTGTTCAATGTTGCAAATCATTGATTTGAGCCAGCATTCCCTCTAATTTTCAGCCGTGCTGGTTGGGGCACGTGGCTCAGCCCCCACGCGTAACTCTGTCCCCCCTCTGAAGGGTTCTGACATGACCAGAACTAAAGGGGTTGGAAATGCTTGCTCTGTGTGTGTGTGTGTGTGGGGGAGGAGCCCTGTACAGGGGAGGCAAAGCCATGCATACTCACACCGCCACACACCTTAGAGGGAACCTTGATTTTGCCTATGTGGATAGAGTTACCCAAACACTTGCCACTTGTTCCTAACATCACATGTTATTCAAGCATGATGAAGAAGGAATTGTGTAGTGTTGGGTTGTGCTGTTAGGAAGAACAGACTTTGTTGGGGGAGGGGAATGAAAGACTGAGGTTAGGAGGCAGACAAATCATGTTTCTTGTGAACTGTGTAGTTTATTTTAATTTTATTTTAAATAACAGATAACAATCTGTTATTTACAGCAACCTATTTACCCAACCTTGGGTAGCCCAAGTGTTCTTGGACTGCAACTCCCAGAATCATTCACAACCAGCTGTACTTCCCAGGGATTTCTGGGAGTTGCAGAACATTTGGGTTACCCAAGGTTGGGAACCACTATTCTATGGAATACTAGCAAGAATAGAGCCAGTTTAAGCAAGGGGAGCAAGACTTTGAAAAGAGGTATACTATTGTTTAAATAAAAAGGTTTCAGTGCTATTGACTGATCAACTGGTTATTTATTTATTTCATTTATGTGACCCACTTTTCCTCTAGCAAGCTCAAGGCAGCATCCATGGCTCTCGTTCCTCCAGCATGAACCTTACACTGATGCTGTGAGGATATTACACCGAGACCATAAGTGGCTCAGGAACAGTCAGCGAGTTTTAGGGTCAAGAATGGCTTCATGGTCAAGTTGGCTAGATAGCTCAATGTGTTTGGTTTTTGACTGTGGAGCCAGAGGTTGGGGGTTTGATTCTCTACTGTGCCCCCTGTAAACACAGCCAGCCTGTGTGGCCTTGGGCAAACTGCACGGAGCCATGGTGCCTCCCGGAAGAAAGGAACAGGGAAACCACTTTTGAGAACTCTCTACCAGGAAAATTCTGAAATGTGTTGCCATAAATCAGAGTTGGCTTGATGTTACATGATTTGTTATTATTATGGCTTTAGATCCAGCTTTCCTTGATGGTAGTCCAACGCTCTAACCCCTATATCACTCCACTGATTATCAACACAGCAGTGGCTATCAGTGTCTAGGAAGTTAATTTGGAGCATTTCATATCTATGATCTCCTCATTTCCAGCATTATATATATACAATAGTCTTGTGAGTTAAGTTGGAGTAAGATGCACTGTCTGGCTTATGGTAGGCATTGGTCTTCTTTATCTACATCCAGAACTCTGTACCCACTGCACTACCTCTTGTTAATTCCAGACATAAAGAAAAGTAACAGAAGGTCATTGCTGCACTGTTAACAAGTTTAAGCAAAGTACACAGAAGTATGATGGCCCCGAACAGTTGCTGTAGGGGGAATATAATCTATAAAGCAACAGAAGGGGTGAGTTAAATACAGATCCATAGGTACACCCCAGTCTATAAAGTGCTGCTTCTATTAGATTTGTCATAGGTTTTTCTTTGCATCTGCATTTGGCTCGTGGCATCTGCCAATAATTGAATAAAATCATAATCTCTGTGTGATCTCACCAGTTTCTTTCTCCCCAGGAGCATTGTGTTGTATAGAAATGCGATTAGCATCCATGTTCCAGACAGAGAGATTTTACTCTTTACAATTTGTTTGGGGCAAACAAATGCTTATTGAAAACCAGATTAATCTGATTTAAAGCCAACAACAGCACACCCACGCCTGCCCGCCATATTTAGGTGCTAGAAAATGAAAACAGTGATTTAAATTACCACTACCTCCATTACATTTTAGAAAAATACTGTCAAGTTTGAAGCAAAATTGAAATGCATTTTTCCTCTATTTATAGTCTTGCAAACTTGTAGGAGCTACAGTTTTTGCATCAAGGCCAGCATCTGCACCAGTTGAAACTGTTCACATTCCCGGAAATGAAGATTTCTGGGAATCAAACTCCCAACCTCATTGAGTATCTAGCCAGCTTTTAGAGAATTACAGTTGAAAGTTACTGCAATGTGAACCACTGTGGCTCTTCTAGAACTGATGTCCACGTTTTTATTGTTTTCCTCTTCCTTCCCCCCACCCCAGTGTTCTGATTGCAAGGAATATGGTCTTATTTCTGATCAGTCTAATTTTTATTCATCTGTCAAATGTTCTGGGAGATTTACTAGCTAAAGAGTGAAGTACGCATGCTCTACATGAATAAATAAAATTACTGTGACATTAAAAGGACTTGATGCTTAGAAGAGGATTCCCTGGGAGTAAAAAAAGCAGTATTAGAAAAATATTGTCTCAAAGTCAGGACGGCAGCTCCCAGATTATCCCTCTTTTATATCTGCTCATTTGCAAGCCTTCAAGAGCTGACAGCTCATTCCCCACCGGAAACGGCCATGATGTTTTGTGCATTGTGGCTTGCTCCAATGGAAACTGTCTCTGAAACAGCTGAAATCCCTAGCCTATGCCATCTGGAGAAAGATTCCAGAAGGACAGTTATACATTAATCAGTTGTAAATGTACGAATAATACTTGCAGTCCCTTAAAACTGGCAAATGTACTGGGCCAGAAAGTTTCATACACTAAACTTGCAATGGCTCTTAACCTGGGTGATATCGCCCCCCCAGGGAGTGATTTCATTTTTCAGGGGGGGAAAGGAACGTAAAGGGGCAACACAGGGGCAAAGGAACAGAAGGGGGTGATATGGGGGCGATGGAGCGAGCCAAACCTGAGAAGGTGGCTGCAGCCGCAGTGTTGGGAGCAGATCCAGTAGGCAGATCCAGAGCAGCTGGTGTTGGCAGTGGATACACCGCCACACCGCCACAGCAGGAGGGGGGCAGTGATAACTTCCTCAATGGCTCATGGGGGCAATTCTTTCAAAAAGGTTAAGAGCCACTGCGCTAAAGTCCACTTTATCATACTTCGGAAAACGCATTACACATCTGATGATGTGGACTCTAATTCACAAAAACTGACATCAGGATTTTTTTTATGCCTCTTTGAATTGTGGTCTTAACGATCAATTATGATTCAGGATGCCTCCAGACTGTTTCCTATGTTAACTAAGAGCACAGAGGGGGAGCTTCAGTTCAAAGATGGAAGGATTTTGGACAGACACTGGGCTATTATTCTTCAATAGTCTCAGTTTCAGGAAGAATACCAGATCTCATAATAATTTATTCAAAGTGCTGGTAGGAATCACTAAACCAAAACAAGATAACCTCATCTTCCTTTGAGAACAAATTACTATCGCAAGTCTAGAGAAAGTAGGTAAAAGTAGTAATCAGTGGAATGAGAATTCCTTCTGCATAGTAATAAGAATTAGAGCCAGCAATGTTCAGTTGACATTGGTGTCATTGATATGCATAATGAGGGACGGAACAGCCAGGTCCACAAGAAGATCTAATGGCCTAAATCCAGTTGCTATTCCCAAGCAGACTTGCTGAATCAACTGGATTTATGTCAGCACTGAGTTACTGTTCAGCAATTGATTCAGTGAGTCTTCGGCTAAGAGGTAGCAGTTGGATTTAGGCCAATGCATTTTGAATAGCCCAACACATTTCAAAAGAATTCTTCATGTCACACATGAATACTCAGGCACTCTGTATCAATCCACTGGATTCATTTTAAAGTATCCTAAAACTGGAGATTTTTCCCCCTTCTTGGCATGTGTCTTGGTATCGTTTGATTTCCTTCCTGTGGATGTTGCTTAAGTGTAGATCTTCCATAATTGTGGCAAAATCTGATGTTACACTTCTACTGGTAGAACTGTGGGATCCTGTTGAAGTGGATAAATGTGAATCTCCCCTTCCCGCTACATTGCACCCCTGTAGATAGCAAAATTCTGCTCTAGAGGACTCAGAAACTCTCCGTATTTTGTTTTCAGCTCTGAATGCTGCACAGAGGAAGTAAAGAAATAAGTTTTGTTCTGCTAGTGTTCAGTGCGACCACAACTTTGCGTTTAGGCCCATGTTCTTGACTTGTATGTTCTTCTCAGTTCAGATGTGCTGTTGTAAAACAGTACATTCAACATTTCTTCTGCACCAGAGCACAGACAGAGTTCTGACTCCTGTCCTCTGAAGATGCCGGCCACAGAGACTGGTGAAATGTTAGGAAGAACAACCTTCAGAACACAGCCAAAGAGCCCAAAAAACCTACAGCAACCATAAAAGAACAGTTCCCAAAATTGGGTCTACAATAATTTTTGGGCTTTAGCTCCCATAATTCCTAGCCAGCATACCCAAGATCTCAGAGATCCTTAGAATGAATGATCTAACAATATCTGGAGGTCCAAATTTGGGGTCATCTGGCATAAACTGAAGAGCCATTTTCTTTTGCTGCTTTCCTCTCATGAGTGGTTGATTCAAAGGACCTTGGAAGCTGGAGGTTCCATTGACGAAATTTGTGGAGACAGACCCTTCCTTCCATATATTTGTCTGGTTCACTTTTCATCTTGTTGAGCCCCATGGCAGCCACCACATCTTGTACCAACAAATTCTATGCAGGAATTAATTGAGGTAAATCCAGTGTTAATCCCAGTTGGCTCACTGAACAACCAGAATCATGTTGCTGTTTTTCTTATGCACTGAAGAGAAATTGTGTAAGTCACCAGGGCTAAGAGATGTGGTGTTGTCCCCAAGCTGGCTCCATATCCATTTGTATATGATGGACAACTAGTGTCTTGTGAGTTAGCCATGCTGATTTTCATAATTTCATTTTGGTGAGATGAAACCCCCAATAGGATTCTGGCTGCAATTAACCATTCCTATTCAATTCAATTAATATACTCTAGTCAGGACTAACATTGGATTTAGTCTGATTGGTTAAAGCTAGTCAATAGCAAAATGGAAGAATGAATAAAGAAAAATGCATGTGATCATTGTCAGCCATGCTATTCTGGAGGCCAAAACATGAGCTAATATTTTGAAATGATTATATACAAATAGTTCGTGGAAACATCCCTAAATACCTAGTTTGACAATGGCTTCTGGCTAGCACTGTGAACTGTAAACCAAGAAATCCATAGAAGAGGAAATAATATCCTCCATAGGCATAATTAAGTAAATTGCTTTAATACACTTAAAACTTTTAACCTTCACAATCTTGAAAGCGAATACAAGGACTGCTTCTATTTAAAGTTTGCATGAAAGGTCTGAACTATACTAAAACTTTTACAGTGATGTAAACCATTGAAATAAATTATCTTAATTTGGTCAGATCTATATTCATTAACTGTATTACCCACCAAGGGAATGAAAGACAAAATTTTAATTCTACTAATGTATTTCACTTACGTATTCATTTGGCACTATAGTAATTAAGGACACTATTTCACAATATTCACACACTCTTCACTCAGGTCAAATTTTCATGGCAGTCCCATTGGGGTTTTGATCCAACTGAGAAGTGTAATAATTGTCGGTATTGTAGGGGGAAAATAATTTTATGGAGCAGGGATACAAATTTTAAGAGATCCTGAATAGTCTCTTCTCATGCCCTCAGACACCCACACTTTTAACTAATCAAGAACACAGAGGAGTGCAATATTCAGAATACAAATATTGTGAAAGACTCTGGATTATAAAACAGTCTCACAGAACTGAAATTAGAACTAATTGATGAGCTCTGAAGTAGAACTGAAAGAAAAATGAACAAACCAGCCATCCTGCAATGCATCTATATATGCTGGGTTGGCAGAGAGAAAAGCAAAGTGTGCCCTCTTTAAGTAGTTTTAATCAGACAACCTGTATGACTCATTAATGGCATATTTGAAAGCAGAAAACTCTTCATTATATAAGGGCATTTGGTATCATTGGCTCTGTTATAGTTTGCATGAATTGAAGAAATAGCAAAGTTCTCCTGAATCTTCTACAGATGTTTTCTTGCAGCTGGTTCAACACACGCGCGCACGCACACACGCACATGCACGCACACACACACACACACATGCACGCGCACACACACACACACACACACGCACGCACGCACACACACACACACACACACACACACACTTTTCTACCTGTTAGATAAAGAACTCCTAATTCTTGGCTTCAAAAGGGTAACCCTCAAATCATGCAGTCAATTCAGCTTGCTCGGTGAAATAAGTTTTCCTTATGTACACTGCAGCCATGGAAGACAAAATTTATCTTGCATTCCTTCAGTTGCTTTACTAGTGTCTCTATGTTGTGCACTTTCAAGTCAGAACTGATATTTAGTGACCCTAACGGGGCTTTCAATGTGAGTCCTAGTCCATCACGCTTGGGGTCAGCTGGAGCTCTGCTGTTTCATTGCCAACTGAAAGGAGCTTCATGGCACAGTGGTTAAATTGCAGAACTGCAGCCAAGACTTTGATCACTGTCTGAGTTTGATCTCAACGGATTCAGGTAGCTGGTTCAAGGTTAACTCAGTCTTCCATCCTTCCAAGGTGGGTAAACTGAGTTCCCAGCTTGCTGGGGGCAGGCAGCGTATAGCCTACATAATTAAATTGTAAACTGCCCAGAAAGTGCTTTAAGCGCAACGAGACAGTATATAAGCAGCACACTTTGCTTTGCTTTGAAAACCCATTTGCCGAGGGATTTCAGTTGCCTGATTCTGTCTATTTTATTTTATCTTGTTTTTACTTTTTTTATTTTGCCTGCTTGTTATTCGTGTTTTTGTTGTTTCTCTTGCATTTGCACATTTTCGTCTTGTCCGTTAGACTGAAGTGTGGTTCAGAATTTTTGAAATAATTCAGGCCTGAAACTAGTCGGTCAGTCCAATTAGAGTAGAAGCTGAGTTTATTTATGTGTCCAGAGAACATTCAGTAATTGGTTCAGTCTCTGAAATCCTGTTGCTTAGTGTAGTAAGCTGCACCTGGAGTAAGCCCGTTGAATCAGTGGAGATTTGGTGAATCCTCTCTAAATTCCATTGATTCATTGGACCTTCTCTAGTTGCGAGTTACTACATTAAGCAACAGGCTTTCAACCAATGAGTCTACTCTAGTTGGGACCAAGAGTTGATCTTCAGCTATGTTTTATATAATAAAGAACTGTGATGAAAATATGCTGTTCGCTGTTTTTTGAAAAAGTATTTGATGGGTGTCCAAGAAATAGCCTGGTGAAACATGCCTGCAATTAAGTTAGTTGGGCATCTCTTCTACAAAGGCAACAGATCATCAGCTCTAGAGAGATTAATCAAGCCTCCATGTGAATTGGTCTTGGAATCCGCTTCCAGTTGCTTCTGCTTGTTGTTACCACTTCAGATAAGACTCTCGAGTGCTCAAGCAAGACCGCTTCTGAGAGCAGATGGTCTTGCTGTTCTTCCTCACAGTGTAATTGGTTTTAGTCACCCCGTGTTGGGAGAAAAGGCTCCCTGCCCAGCTGGTAAGAGCATGAGTGAGTGCAGATAATGGTTACTCACTGATATTCCTTTTAGTTGGTTTTAGTCCTTTCTTTTCCCACAAAGAAGAGTAATTGGGAGGATTATTCCCACCAGGTCCTCCATCTTAAGTCAAAGCCCTAGCATAGTTCCTTCTTTTAAGAATCCTGTATTTCCTTCTTCTGTGCATGTAATCAGATCGTTCTCTCATTTACCAAACATGGATTGGTTTTTATCCTTTCCCCCTCTTGTCAAAGTCAACACCTTCAGAACAAATTTGTGCCGGAAGTGACTTTGTTTTCCACTTCTGGATAGTTGTGAAGATGCGGGCGGTGCCGCGCCAACGGTCGGCACAGAATAGGAGCGATGGCTTTAACTGACAGCCAGCAGAATTTGCATTATGACAGCTCTGGGGGATGTCGATTTTTTGGAAAGATAAAGGGAGAAAGGAAGCTGGCTTGTATACCAGAGATAGCCTGGCTTAAATGTTGTTATCCTCCGAAGCAGCCACTTCCCCTCTGTTTCTAGATAACACCCTTCTGCTACACATATACTTCGTTCTCTCTCTTTTTTTGGCCTGGCTCACCAAGCATAGCAAGCGGCGTGAAATCCTCAGTTTTGTCGATTTTCATTTTGATGGGAAAGAGCAGCTTGGCATCCAGAAATACTATTGTCTGAGTGAGTGAGGCCACCTTCCTCATGATGGCTTGAGACTCCCTACTGATTAGAATAACCCCCCAGTCATCTGTGTCATCTGTGGTGCTAATTTAAAGGCCACCGTAATGTCACCAAACAGCTGAGCAGTGGCTGAGAAAGAAAATCTCTTCCGAGCTGATTTTTATCTGCACTTTATTAAATTTTTCACAGATATTTACATTCTGCCAAATAAACAAGCCAAGCTATGAAGCGATGGGCCTGAAACTTTCAAAGCCTCAGATGCCTTTTAAAAGATATCTTCACGGGCACAGGCCCAAAGCCAGTCTTCATATCTATTTAGGAACATCGGTTTAGCCTACACGTTCCCCCCTCCCTTTTCTAAAAACAGCCTTTTTTTGTAGAGCTTTGAAGTTTACAGTGATTGTATTTAACACTTTGCTTCGAGCTAGAGTAAATAAAACATCCTAAAATAACTAGAGCTTTTGCAATCATGTCTATCTGTAATTAACTTTTAGGAAAATAAAGGAAAGAATGCTGGTTATCTCCTTTTAATTAAACATGTTTAGTTTTATGTTTGCATACCAGTTTTTTTTTTTTTAAATCTGCTTCACCCTGATGAGTAATATATTAGTATGGTAGTTCTTGCCCAACATCAGTGGCAGCCATCACATATTTCTGGCTACCCTCCTGAAGCAGCGTTGCATTGAGTTTTGGAAGAACATGCCATGTTTAAAAAACCTTTTGCCCTGTCCTTGTGCAGACCATAACGTCTATTATTGTTCTTTTTTGGGGGGGTAGATATGGGGATAAACGGAATGGCAATGGTTGCAGTCCTATATATGTAACTACATTAGGTTTGATCTGAAGGTATCTCTGATGCTCAATCAGAAAATGTTTCTAAAAAGTATTCCTTAATTTCAAATTTGCTTTGCCTTGTGGCGTGGAGGGTTTCTACTAGTAAGATGTAAGCCCAGAGATGGCTTGAATAAAGTGAACTAGTCAAAACTGTTTCTTGGATCCTGGCTTGTGTCGAAGTCACACAGAGGAGTGATAATTAAAACATGCAGCATCAGAGATGTGGGAATTGCTGGCCCATTGTCAAGATGTGACATGAAACTGGAGGGAGAGAAAGAGAGAGATGTTATTTGCATCCCTGCAGAAATGGTTTAATTTGCATTCTTAAATTGCATCTCTAGCCTTAAATAAGCATGGTTTGACTCCTGTGGTGGGCTTTCATTTTTTGTCCAGCACATAATGCTGAACTATACCTCCTTGATGGCCGTCTTGCAAAGATCTTTCTGCCCTTGACATCAGATAATGACCTGACATTTGAATTGTAACATCGTTTATTTAAGTGTGTCTGTAACCACAACCATGTGCAAATGTGGTGCTTGTGTGTTCAGTTTTTTGTTTTAGGGAATATTAAGTTCTTTTTGCTGGGGACGTGGTGGCGCTGTGGGTTAAACCTCAGAAGCCTCTGTGCTGCAGGGTCTGAAGACCAGCAGTCGTAAGATTGAATCCATGCGATGGAGTGAGCTCCTGTCGTTTGTCCCAGCTCCTGCCAATCGGACAAAAAGGTATGATTTGGCTTGCCCTAAACAACAGGATTTCAGCCATTGCACAATGGCTACCATAAATAATTTGCCCTTGAGGGAGGGGAAAGAGGTTCACAGAATGAGAACCTAGAAAAACATGGCCCTGTTTCATCTGCTATATTGAGCATGATAATACTGTGTTTCCCCAAAAATAAGACAAGGTCTTATATTAATTTTTGTGCCAAAAACGCATTAGGGCTTATTTTCAGGTGATGTTTTATTTTTTTCATGTACAACAATCTATATTTATTCAAATACAGTCACATCATCTTCTGGTTGCTGCAAAACGGTGGAGGACAGGGCTTATTTTTGGGGTAGGGCTTATATTATGAGCGTCCTGAAAAACCATACTAGGGCTTATTTTCAGGTTAGGCCTTATTTCCGAGGAAACTGGATATATCCAGGAGAGAACAACTAAAAGTGCTAACGAATAGCTAAATCATGATCTGTTCTGTCATTTTGTGGATCTGCAGATGGATTTTCTTCGTCACCTTTTATTTTACTTGTGCAGGTTTCTTTCTTTTTCTTCTTTTTAAAGAAGATGAATATTCTCTTTGATGTACAATATTAAATTTCACAGTGTATGGTATGTCTAATTTTCATCTATTTTGGAAAGATTGACACTGGCAGTAATGCTATTCTAAAAGTTTTTCATCTGTTTTGGAAAGATTGACACTAGCAGTAGTGCTATTCTAAAAGTTTTTCTTGTGCTATCCTTTTATACCCACGGAAATCCAAAGCTGTTCTACATGCCATATAGAGATCTTTCAACATTAAGATTGTCACTTTGTTGGCAGTTTTGAGCCAAGCAATGGATCCCTTCACTGATTTGCCTGGTACGCTTTCACCACATGCTTGTACATTTTATGATCATCTGCTGCCTAGCACTGAACTTGAACAGCCCAGCTAAGCATAGACTTATGTGGGGGGGCACAGAACCATGAGTAAACAATTTATTGCCTTGAGAAAATCTGCTTTATACAAAAAAGTTGACAGGTTTCTAGCTCTTGACGCCAACTTCAGAAAGCGAAATGTCCAAATAAAAGTGGCCATGGATTGGAGGCATAGCTTGGCTGGTTTTCATGAGCCTTTGCCCCTCCCCTGAATAGCAAGGCAAAAAATAAATTATGTAAAATGAGATACGTGTGCATAATATCATAAGAGTTGCAGAGCTGTGATGTGCATAATTGTACTCTTTCTTGGGTATAGAATTTTAATGTACAGCAGGACCTTTGTATCCACAGTTGCAGTTATCCATGGTTTACCACAGCTGTACATACAACATATAAGTGGAGGGCCTTGTGGTCTTTTCCCCACCTCCTTGTATATTGTATATAGGGTTTGCTATTATCGCGGTTTCAGGCATATGTGATAGATAATAGAATGGATCCCTGTGGATACGGGGTCCTTGTTGTTGTTGTTTAGTCATTAAGTCATGTCCAACTCTTCATGAGCCCATGGACCAGAGCACACCAGGCCCTCCTGTCTCCCACTGCCTCACAGAATTGGGTCAAATTCATGTTGGTTTGCTTCGATGACACTTTCCAACCATCTCGTCCTCTGATGTCCCCTTCTCCTCTTGCCTTCACACTTTCCCAACATCAGGGTCTTTTCCAGGGAATCTTCTCTTCTCATGAGATGGCCAAAGTATTGGAGCCTCAGCTTCAGGATCTTTCCTTCCAGTGAACACTCTGGGTTGATTTCCTTCAAAATGGATAGGTTTCTTCTCTTTGCAGTGCTACTGCAAAGTTCTACTATATACATAATTAAATATGAAGCGTGCATAGTAATTGCTAAGGTTATTTTACAGTGCAGTTGTCCTCTTCTTATAGGAGAGTCGATATATTTTAGTCCTTAGATTCCAGGATCTCAGGTCAATTCTGGAATGCATATACAGTACTTTCCCTCCTATACATGCTTTTGTTACTTCTAGTGATGGCATATAAATGCAGTGATCTGTATTTGGTGCGGAGGAATGCACTGGAAAAGGAACAAAATTACTACTGCTTTATGGCATGCTGCCAAAGGAATATCTCACAGCACTTGAGTGTCATAAGGACTCCAAAGAAAATTTGAAGCTACCTTAACCTGTCTAAGAACATGGGTTTGTTTCACTCACCAGTCTTTCCTAACCTCTTCAGTCCTTCAAATAGATTTCAGAAAGAGGAGAGTACATATGGTGAGTCCTTTAATAATATTGTAGGTTGTGGTGTTGCTGAGGTTTGGATGCTTAAATCAGGTAGACTGTGAGAAATCTAAATTGGATTTGATGTAAAAGACCCTGATGTTGGGAAAGTGTGAAGGCAAGAGGAGAAGGGGACGACAGAGGATGAGATGGTTGGACAGTGTCACCAAAGCGACCATCATGAATTTGACCCAACTCTGGGAGGCAGTGGAAGACAGGAGGGCCTGGTGTGCTCTGGTCCATGGGGTCACGAAGAGTCAGACATGACTTAACGGCTAAACAACAAAAAAACATCAAACATTGGGAGTGAATGTGTGACATCGCCATTTGTTCTAATACATTATTTTAAGTTTCTAACACATTGTTTTGTGTATGAACAGTTTCATAAAGGGATTTAAAGACGGATCCCAGTGAGGTATAATGGCGGGAAATGTTATCTTGATCACCCTGAGCACATTCTTGTCTTTCTTCCTTATTTAGTTTTAATGTTCCAGGGGGACCGATTTTCATGAGAAATTTGAGTTGGTAATCACAAACAGCCTTAATTTTCTCATGGAGTGTTGGCTAACGTTTTGGCATTATTGTCCTGTAACTTTCCCAAAGAGGAGCACATTTTTGTATATTCTCCAAGACAAATAACCCTGTCGTTTTTTTAGAAAAAGAAAAGACAAGATTTAGTTCCTGAATAGTTTAGAGCTATTTTCATTTTTAGAAAAAGGGGGAAAGGATACATAACCAATCAGTCTATGAAAATGTAATGGGATTCAAATCTATTCTAACATTTTGTTAATGTTCTGATGGAAGTTGTCTTGTTTTCAATTGCTCGTTGATGATATTTTTAGTAAAAATTTGCATTAATAAAATAAGTAAAAATTGCATTATGGAAATAAGTACATTTTATGTACATACAGAAGTATGAAGCGTATTTGGCCAGGCTTTTTGCATATCTGAACTTGAATTCTGAGACTATTATGGCACACTCTCTTTGAAAATATGGTATATTCACTATGGTGAACACAATACATTTCCTGTAGGAACAAGTTTATTCATAGCCCACTTTTGCCAATGGTTGTTAAATATTATATTCCTTCTACTGCTATAGCATATCTCCTTTCTTAAAAACAAAGAAGATTTCTTTAATATGAATTTAAAAAGAGAGAGAGAGAGGTTCAAAATTGATAGGATGCTGTTTAAGTAATAACACTGAAGAGACATGGAGCATACGGTTAGACAGTAAGAGATCTCATGGGGAATCCATAGCATCTTTGGGAAGATCTGGGAAATATTTATGTCTGAAGCATTAAGAGAGCCACTGGAAATCAGAGTTGGCCATAGCTGGCTATATGGACTGATAACAGTGTAAAGCAGTTTGCTTGATAGTTCAGTAGTTTAGGCATCTAGCTGCAGAGCCAGACGTTGAGAGTTCGATTCCCCACTGTGCCTTCTTGACAGAGGCTGGACTTGATGATCTTTCCAGCTCTGTAATTCTATGATGACGATGATGGTGATGGTATTTTTCCTGATACCTTATTGAATTCTTAGAGTTGAATTATTTTTCCTGTCTATGTTCTAAAATAGCTAGAGCTTTGTAAATTACTTTTAAAGGCAGAGAATGAGTTAGTTGCTGTTACAGTTACCGTTTTTTTAAAAAAGAAACTCAATCTTTTGCTTTTTAGGTTCTCAAAAAGTAACTAATATAGTTGTTTTAAGGTAAGGAAGCATCCAAATGGAGCAAACTGCTACTATTATAAAGAAAATACATTCTCCACTCATGTCCCTTGTTGTTGTATCTCTGACCATAAATGAGACAACGTAGCATAAGAGCAACCAGTTGAACTCAGCCTGAGGAAGTAGACTTGATCTAAGAAAGCTAACATTGTATCATCATATAACATTTAGCCTTTTTGTCTCCTAGCTTGTGTTTTGTTTGTATGTCTGATATGTTTGAACCATGTCGTATTTCTCTCACAATAACTAAATATAGTTATACCACAGAATGGTTTATTCCTCATCAAGTAGCAGTTGCAGTGTCATATAGTTATATCTTCCTTTTGTGAGGGAAATAATCACAAGTCACTCTTTAGCTGTATCTTGAGTAGTTCAAGGTTCGGAAGTAGTTCCAAATTTGGAACGGCAGAAGTCAGAAAGTATTATTTTGTTCATGCCAAAATGTCCTCTATTTTTCCATCTCTCTCTGTGTGTGGTGGGTGGCGGTGGTGGGGATTGGAACAAGGTGTGTGTGAACAGGTGAGGTTGTTGTGAAATATTGAGGGCCATTTATTCCTTGTAACCATTTTGAGACACCTACTGTGTTTAATAACTCCTTCTTTCCCTTCAAGAGCATGCTGTTCATTTTCTTTGAAAAGATTCCGCTGGGAACAAATGCTAGGATCACATCCTGTTTCTATTTCAGTGAAGTATTTTTGAACTTTTTGAAGCTCTAGAGTGTGTTTTTTTCCTCAAGAATGTGCATGTTTGAAGGGAGAAGGAAGGACACTGTTTGATGTTCAGTGACACTGTGAAATCTCTTTGCAGTGTTTATATCCCTCTCAGCAATCGTACAAACATCATTATAGTGATTGTTCAGTATTCTGATCAGGCTTTGAAGGTTTTTCAGATTTTTCACTTGACCTTCAGTTAAGTACTTATCTTCCCCCTCTTAAAGATTTAACTTTCTCAAGGAACAGTGCTCATTTTACTGATTGTGTCTGTTATACAAGCAAGCACATGTCCTTTGTATTCTATAATGACCCATGTAGGAGCCTTCATTAGTTTGAAAAGCACAGTCTTTGACCCCAGTAGTGAGTCACTGGCATTACAGAAACATAATTTGCCACCTGCTTGAACCAAATAAGAGTTGTGTGTTGGTGACTGGGGAAATGATGCCAAGATAGTATATCTTTATTATTTATTGAGGGTTTTTTTCTTTTTGTAAAAAATCCACTTGTCAGCCTCTGAAGCAGTTTACATAACTTCAGTGAAAGACAGGCCCTAGCTGCAAGCTGTATTATTGTTACATGCCATTGGTCAAAGTCATGTTGCTTAATGTAGTAAATTACACTCAAGTGGGCCCATTCAAACAATGGGGATCAGGTAAGTCAACTCCTCCGTAAGTCCAATTGATTAAAATGGGAATATTTTGACTATGACTTACTATGCTGAAGGAGGAGTTGACGCAAGGAATCCCCGTTGACTCAGTGGGTCTACTCTAGTGAAATTTACTGCACTAAGCAACAGGTCATTGAGCCACTTCCAGCTTGTTGCAACTCTGATCAGGTTTTGCTGGTATATGAGATATTCAGTGAATGGTTTGCCAGTGAACCCAGGTCTTGTATGTGGTTTCTAGTCTGACACTCTCTGCCCTACAGTGTACCAGCCCACAGACTTACAATTGAAAAAAGATACAATATAGTAAGACCAGAGGGTGGAGGATTTGAGTGAATGAGTAGTCTTAGGGCTGATATGAAGGCTGCATTTCTCACCTCCCTCTTGTGCAGCCTGCTTGAACGGCTATGCAAGCTGACAAGTAGCAGCTCGCCTCAGATGGCTATGATAAGATGTACAGCAGGAGTAGGCATACCCACCAGATGCTGTTGGATCATAGTGCCAGTAGCTCTAGCCAACTTATCCACTGCTGAGACATGTTGGAATTTGCTGTCCTGTAACATCCAGAGGCCTTCACTTTGCAAACTCCTGTTAAAATTCTTGCTTTGTTTAGCTGGAATCTATTTGCTGTTTGTTTATTATCTAGGGGCCTTGCCCATGGCTAATTGTAGCTAAGTGATGAAGCGCCGGGCACAACTCACTTCACAGTCAGGCACGTGACCAAAATGCACCGTCACACCTTGTCGCTTGCTTGCATTTAGGTAAAGGTAAAGGTTCCCCTTGACATTTAGTCAGTCGTGTCCGACTCTAGGGCGCGGTGCTCATCCCCGTCACCAAGCCTTAGAGCCAGCATGTGTCTGAAGACAGTTTCTGTGGTCACGTGGCCAGCGTGACTAGACATGGAACGCCGTTACCTTCCCACCGTGGTGGTACCTATTTATCTACTCGCATTTTTTCATGCTTTCGAACTGCTAGGTTGGCGAGGAGCTGGGACAAGCGACGGGAGCTCACTCCCTCGCGTTGATTCGATCTTACAACTGCTGGTCTTCTGACCTTGCAGCACAGAGGCTTCTGCAGTTTAACCCGCAGTGCCACCACGTCCTTGCATTTAGCCACAGGCAACTTATGCAAATTTTACATGAACACCAGTACGATTCTGGCCTTTATTTATTTTATTGTTTTAAGTTTTCTTTAATATCCTGCCTTTTCTCCATGATGCTTGAGGTGTTTTTTTATACATGGCTCTCTTCCTTTCCACTTCATCTTCACAACAACCTTGTGAAATAGGTCAGAGGTCACCTAATGCATTTCAAACCTTCCAAGTTGACCAATAGTGAACAGATTATATATGGGACATATCAGTAGTTTGCACAAGTGCTGGCACACAACCCATCTCTAGCAGAACACATAGAGGAAAATGGGCCATGAAATTATGGCACTTTCTCGAGTGAGCCACTACTGCTTTTTGGAATACTTCCTTGCTAGACTGTAATGTAAAATTCCAGATCTGAATTTGGTTGAACTAAAAATGTTAGGAGAATGGATGAGGGGCATATAAGGCTGGTTCCACATTGTTCATTTAGACAAACAGGGACTTGGGATAGGATTCCTTCCCAGTCCTCGCACGCTGTCATTTTGTACAGTTGGTGGCACTGATTACCATGGAAACAATGTTTGGGGTTATACAGCTGCGAATGTTGTTAATGGTAATAGCGTTATCTAGTTACTTTAAATCCAATTATGCTGTTAGGCCATCGAGCCCATTCCTGTTCCTGCAGAATGATTTACACTGCCAACTCCAGCCTTATGAGAGAGAAAGAGAAAAAAATTCCTGAGCGACAAACATCCCCATCTAGAGAGTTCGGGTGGCTGTCACTGCTGGCCATAGATTATTCTCGAGGCCTGTAGATGGATCCAAGTGTATGGCGTGGCATACCTCCATCTCTTTTTTGTCCAGATAATATTCCTGCATCTTAAAATAACAGATGAAACATATTTTCTTCTCCCTTCTACAGTGGTGCCTCGCTTGACAATGTTAATGCGTTCCAGCGAAATCACTGTAGAGTGAAAACATCGTCAAACGAAACGAAAAAATCCCATTGAAATGCATTGAAAACCTGTTCAATGCATTCCAGTGGGCTGAAAAACTCACCGTCCAGCGAAGATCCTCCATACGACGGCCATTTTTGGTGCCTGTATAGTGAGGAATCTGTCCTAGAAAACAGCGGGGGGCATTTTGAAAGCCGGCGGCCATTTTGAAACCCGACGATCAGCTGTTTGCTGATCGTCATAAAGCGAAAAATCGGTTCCCGAAACAGGGAACCGATCATCGTCAAACGAAAATCACCCATTTAAAACATCATTTTAAAGTGATCGCAAAAACGTCAACATAATGCGGATTTGTCGTACAGCAGGGTAATTGTCCAGCGGGGCACGACTGTACCTGATCCTGTCAACATCTAAGTCTAAGCTGGTTATCTGCTAGATTATAGTTTTTTTCTGGGGAGAGCCAGGTTCCTTAAGCTCCTTTTTTTATTGAATGGTCATCCTTACTGTTGTGATTAGTCTGAATACTGCCTTCTTCTTCTTCCTCTTCCTCTTTGCATTCTTTTTCCATCTTTCTAATATTGCATATTTTTTAGGGCTAACAAATCTAAGCCATTACATCTTCCTTAGGGAATGTAAGCAGTGCAAAGGTGTTCACAATCTTTAACGGGAAGTTTGCTTCTAAAACCCTCTCTGCTACTAGCACCTAAGATAATAATTGCATGCCATCAATTCCAACTTAACGATGATTCTTTCCAGGGTTTCCCAGATAAAGAGTATTCAGAAATGGTTTACCATTCACTTCTTTTGGGACTACCATGTAACTTGCCCAAGGTCACACAGGCTGGCTCTTCTTCCTGGAGACAAAGTGGGCAATTGAACACCCAGCCTCTCGTTCTGTGGCCAGACACTGAATTCACTGAGCTATTCAGCCATTTTATAATAATTATTTGCCATCAAATCAATTCTAACCTATGGTGATCCTTTCTAGTTCTTTTTTAAAATCCTGCTTTGAACTCCTGTTAATTTGGATAACACATTTTATGTTAACTTCCATGTATTAATAATATGAGTAAGAACGAAATGGTATTGATGTGATGTAATTCAGAGACGAAAAGCTTATTGATCAACAGAATACGTGAATCCTAATAAGATTTAATCATGTTTAGAGTCTGTGGACTTATTCAACATACCATGTGATCATCATCCCACTCTTGGTGTCTTTTACAGAGCTGGGAAGAAACAACGACCAATAACTTATCATGACTACCTTCCGAATCTTGTCTGACTTTTTTTTCCTCCTTTTCTTTTATTGTTATTTTTATTGTCAGTACTTTGATACTTCGATGTTGCTTTGTTAGCCTCCCAGAGTAGTGGGTCTGCTACTAGATAGGCAGGATAAAAATGTAAATAAATAAATAAATGATCCCTTTTTGTAGTAAATTCCTTTTGCAATAATTAAGCTATCATTAGGTTGTGTTACCATTGTAACTTAAAGAGCCGTCACTTGTTTTGAAGTGTAACTAGAATGGTTAAAGTTACTTATACATGTGCTTTATACCTTCAGCCAGTGATGTTTTTTTTTTTTAAAAAAAACAAAGTAAAAATCTTTTCTAGTTCCTTTTGAATAATGAGAAAACAAATGCCTTTTATAACTGTGGCTATTACAGCAACTAATTATTGAGGCAGACACCTTAGACCTAATAGTAACCTTAAAAATAACCAACCAAAGTCTAGCCTTCTGCAAATGTTAATTTTTGTCACTGGCTTTCCATGAGATCCCTCCGCATTTCCCAATGAAATCTGTGTTTGTTCTGTGCCTTGGTGCGATTACAGAAAATTTAGATTAAACTTTCCCAGTATATATTATTACATCTAACTTACGTTTCCCCAGTCGCCATGATTCCCAATTCACTGATTTGATTAGAGCCTTCTGGACTTTATCATAAATACTCAGAAGTGGGTTGCATAATAGCACCCCCCCTCACCCTTTAACCTCAATAACTTTGTGTCACCAGCACATTTTACCATTTCCTCATCTAGGTCATTAATAATTCTGTTAAACAACCAAGGTCTTAATTCAGTTCCCCAAGGAGACTGTTATTAACTTCTCCACTTCTTTTACTCCAACAAGGATTTGTAAAACACTTCTTTGCTCTAAACTACCTAGAAATGAGTGTACATTTCTTTATTGCCCTTGGCATCATTATGCTGGAGATAGTGCTGCTTTCTGTCAATTTTATAGATTTTTCTCTTTGTTGTGTAGCTTTTGTATAGTTATAGTGTTTTGAAAATATGGAAGTTGTAAAGACATTTTGTGGAGTCAGGGAAGAAGATTGTTATCCCTCCAAATCTTTAAAAACAAACAAACCCAACCACCCAACAATGGTGCAGAGACCAATTTAAAGCCATCTTGATGAGGAAACTGTACATAAACAGTATTTAATGGTGGGTGTCCTTCTACTGAGGGAAGGATGTTCAAAGGATGCAATGCAACTGGTGGAATTTTTTTTCCGGATAGTTACCAGCACTTTAGGATATTCTGTTGGGATATATGTATTCATGGGGAGGCAAGAAGGTTGATGTTGGCCAGCTTGTTTTCCCGGAATGCAAGAGAAGAAAAAGAATAGCAGAGATTGAATGGAAATAAAGTCTTGCAAGGGCTATTGATAGAGAAACAACATTGTTCTTCATTATGTGCAGCCCTTTAATTTTAAAAAATAATAATTACAGGGACTTGGTGAACTTTGACTCCTCGCACTGTGAGGAGAACATGTCTCACCCTGACCAGAGGCCAACAGCTGAAGAACAACTCTTCAGAAGAGAAAATTAGTTTTTGGGCACATGCCAGCAATGAAATGTCCCCATCCCTACTAGCATGCAACAGGCTCCATGTGTACCTGAGGCCGAACGTTTTCCCTCTCCTGGCATAGCCTAGGGTAAAAGTAGTGGTTCATTTCTAATCTGGCCCTTTCTCTGAATTTGGGTATTGCAAATTTAAACATTGTAATTCTTGCTTTTCTCTCTTGATCGGCTGTTTGTTAACTTGGAAATATTTCAGTGAGTGATTTCAGGAAGAATTTTTGAAGATCAAGTCCTTATTGTTATGTCGCCGTAGTAGGCAGAGATACGTCTTGATTAGAGATGGGGACGACTCACCATTTTGGTTAGTTGAATGAATAATGAGGATATGGAACTGACCAGAAAACTCAATATTGTGGGGGAAAAAGTGGTGAGATGGCAGTAGGAAGAGAGAGAGAGACTTAACATGAGATAGGTTGACTCAATAAAAGAATATATGGCTGTTTGTTTGCAAGATCTGGGCAGAACTTTAGAACCTTGCCTTTAGAATGTGGACTGCTCTGCCACACAGCATCATTGCAGAACTCTTGTACAGTGATAATTAAGGAACTCTGCAATCAGTAACTGAAATAGTTTCTTGCTGTGCCTGTCCAAGGTGTGCATGTGTGTAAAAAAATCAAAACCTAGGTATTCGGCCTTCCTCTCAAAATGAGGCCTTCTAGACACATTTGAACTTCGTGGTAGTTCAAAGGTGCTGCAAAACTGCCAAGGGCTTTGTAGCAATAAAAATAGTAATAAGATATTTCAAAGATCACTGCCAGGCTGTTAAACTGGTGCCTTGACAAATGAAATCTTATTTATGTTTGAACTCATGTTCCCTTCAGGGAAAACAAGCACTAGTCCTTGATGAGAAATAAGAAATTGGTTACCCTTTAGTTCCTAGGCATTGTATGCTTTTAAACCTCTTGTTTTTAAATGCTGAATTGTGCATCACTTGATGTTATGGGTCCCTTTAAAATGTTGACCCTAGCTAGATACGTTACATTTTTGTTTAGCACTGTCTAGGCTGGCTTAGTGTGGTAGGCCCTGTTTGCCTTACAATGGCAGTGGGATCTTTTCCTGTTTTGATACAAGGCTGTGCCTAGCCTCCATCATTTCTTGACCTATAACAGATAGACCAATGTTCTAAACTTTTGCAACTTCTTCATCTTTCCCAAGTCACATCAAGGGAGTTGGCTTGGCAGCTTGTCTGGGGCCTACTGCAGTCTTCTCTAATGTCATTTGGTCTCTGAAGAACTTTCTAAAAATTCATTGTGTCGTAACCCTTGTATCCTTTTGCCAGAAGCAAATGAGCTCTGTGTTTTTGGATGGCTTTGCCTGAAGTGCTATTTGGTGGGGTTGATCCTTTGCTTGATGGACTTGTCTGGCAGCAGAGGCCCAAACAGTAGCAGTTGACCATAGGATATCATGTTAGTATCAAACCTTCAAATGATACCCTTTCAATGGCATTGTGGGAAATTAAAATGACAACCAAAGCCAGCTTCCTCTTCCTTCCTTCCTTCCTGTAATGAATGAAAAAGAACCACAAAAGAGATCTTGTATTTCATTTATTTATTATTATTTTTTGTTTTTTTTTTCCTGAGGGGAAAGCCTCTGAAATCTCAACCATTTAGTTTAACGAATGAGAGAATCCTGAAAATTTCAATTTCATTTGCATTTCCTCATTTGGATTATTTTCATTTGAACGATGTATGTAAAATCACCTCACCCATTGCTGAGGTCAGCCAGCAACCTTCCTTACACTGCAAAAGTTACTCATCTTTGCAATTCTAAGATGATGATGATGATGATGATGATGATGATGATGATGATGATGATGATGATGATGATGATGATGATGTGGTCTCTGAAGAACTTGTGGGTGTGAGTGGCACTGGGCAATGGCAACAGCCTGCCATGATTATTAATGATGATGACTTGATAATTATGAAGATGATGAAAAGTAGTGCTGCCCTATCTAGGTGTGATCATGATGATGATTTCTTTTTCTCATCTGTACTGTTTCCTGCTGCTGCTACTGCTGAGAATAGTTGCGTAATGACAAATGTGAACTATTACTGGCTGCAAAGGTCTGATGTTGATTGGTCTTTGTTTCTCTTCTATTTTGTTGTTTGTACTTTTTGTGTAAATGATTATTTGTGGCCGTGCCTCTGCTTTTTCAGAATAGTTTTGAGAATTCTGTAGGCTTTATTTGGCCTAGTGAGCTGGACAGCGTACAGTGGGGTCTCTACTTAAGAACGTCCCTACTTAAGAACAATCCAACTTAAGAACAACTCCATTTGCTAAATTTTGCTTCTACTTGAGAACAGAAATCCAAGATAAGAACAGGAAAAAAAACCTTTCCTGCTCTTTTTTTAACCTTAGGTCATCTTAGGTTAAAAAAAAATTCTCCCTCTAGTGGTAGAGTACGTATTAACCAGCTTTGCATTAGTTCCTATGGGAACTAATGCTTCAATGTACGAACACAGCTCTACATAACAAAAAAACAGCCAGAACGGATTAATTGGTTTTCAGTCCATTCCTATGGGAAATTTTGCTTCAACTTAAGAACGTTTCAACTTAAGAACACCATTCCAAAACGGATTAAGTTCTTAAGTAGAGGTTCCACTGTAGTTTCTATGGACGGAAAAGAGCAGATACGGATTAAATGGTTTTCAATGCATTCCTATGGGAAATGCAGATTCAACATAAGAACTTTTCAACTTGAGAACCACCTTCCAATACAGATTAAGTTCTTAAGTAGAGACCCCACTGTAGTGCAAAACTCTGCATCTAGCGGCAAAACTGACAGCGCCTGGATGATCCGCTGTGTATCTCGGAAGAGCCAGCCTGTGTGGCCTTAGCCAAGCTGCACAGTCCCAGGGCGGCCCCAAAAGAAGGGAATGGTAAACCACTTCTGGATAAATTCTACCTAGCAAACTCTGGAAACGGTCGCCATATGTCAGAATTGACTTGATAGCAGATTACTATTATTACATTACTTGGCCTAGTACCAGAAACACAAACAAGGTTGACTATGTGGTGGAATGATAGAATCCGAAAGACCCCATTTGTTTTCATGTTTAAGAAAAGAATTGGTATGCAGATGACCCAAAAACGGATGTGGCACCCCCTGATAGAACCTCAAATCAAATGAAACCCTGATGTTATTCACTGTGCACAACCCTAGCAACTACCATTTGGTCACCGGGTTTGTTAGAATCACTAATACACGCATGAAAACTGCTTCCGCCACACTTTAGATCAGGTAGCCAAACTGGTTTGGAAAGTTCTGAGAACAAAACAATGATTTTTTTGATGCCGTGGATCATACTTTGTTTAACCAGGTAAGAATGGCAATGAGAAATATGTTGACTGGAGTCTGGTTGGTGTTCATTTAAGGTCTGGATCAATTGATGCAGCAAATTGATGAGGTGCTGGGGTGCATCTCAGGTACAATCGTGCCCCGCTGGATGATTACCCCACTCTACGATGAATCCGTTAACGTTGAAGTTTTTGCGATCGCTTTTGCGATCGCTTCATGATATTTAGATGGGTTTTTTTCGCTTAGCGATGATTGGTTCCCTGCTTCAGGAACCAATTTTTTGCTTTACGGCAATCAGCAAACAGCTGATTGTTTGGTTTCAGAATGGCCGCCGGCTGAAGAAAATGGCTCCCCGCTGTGTTAGGGACGGATTCCTCGCATTACAGGCACCAAAAAATGGCCGCCGTATGGAGGATCTTCGCTGGACAAGCAGGTATTCAGCCCATTGGAATGCACTGAACGGTTTTCAATGCGTTTCAATTGTTTTTTTTAATTTCGTTTGATGACGATTCCGCTGGAACCAATTAACGTTGTCAAGCGAGGCACCACTGTATGCACCTTTCCATGCAACCAGGCCTGTGACTGAAGCAAACATTTCGCCAGTTAGCGACGGTAAGATACATAAACCTTATGTGAACGCCATTAGGATTGGTTTTGGTTTTATCAATGCATCTTTGGCTGATTTCAGTGAGGACAAACATACATTATGCAACTGGCAGGCATGAGATTATTCATCAGGTGTGGGGGAGGTAGCAATAGTGAAGGCTGGTTCATTATTTCAAGGTGTAAGATTTATGTCTCTGGCCTTGGAGTTCTTGGCTTCATATCCTGGTGTGGTGTTGGGTAGAATAGCAGCTTCCAGGTTTGCAGGCATTTACATGTTGTAATATTTCTCGCTCCCTTTACATTCCAGAGATAATTAAAGCCTTCACCTACAGAGGTCTGTTAGCATGTAGTGACTGGGAATAAAACAGTGCAAACAGAAAACGGGTTTTCTCTCCCTGGGCTGAGCAGACCGAGATGCGATTAACTTGGCAAAAATGAGTGGAAATGAAAAGTAAATTGGATTTTAAAAATTCTTTCAGTTTTAATAATATAGCAGAGTGTTAGTGACACAGGAAAAGGGAAATGGTTTTGAAAACTGTGAGCGTTATTTTTATCTTGCTATTTTGGCCTTTTTTAAAAAAAATCTCAAGCTTGCAGGAAATTTAGAATTAGGGCAGATGTGCCAGCTTTGGAAATGTCCAGAATACTAGAATCCAGATATTACTAGAACATATGCAGTTTGAATTTAAGTATATTTTAATTAGAAATGTTATTAACTTTTTAATGACATCATTGAGGATAAGAGTTGCAGGGATAACGTGATTCAGAAATTCAGTGCTGATTTGTGGAATATGAAAAAGTCGGGTTGAGTAATGTCATTTTAACACTGAAAGAAAACAGAACACAAATGCATATATGTGATCCTTGTGTTTACTCCCATATATTACACAAGGGAACAGGTTTATTTCTTCCTCTCTGAAGTTAATGCCATTGTTGGTGGAGGTAGGGGGACTATACAGTGTAACTGAGGTTTTCAAGTAGCACAGCAAAAAAGACCCGCCCCCCCCCGAACAAATAAACAGCAAAGTGTGCTGCTTATATACCACTCCATAGTGTTTAACTGCATTTGGGCAGTTTACCATTAAGTTATGAAGGATACACATTATCCCCTCCCACCGTGGGTACTCAGTGTATTGACCTTGAAAGGATAGAAGGCGGAGCGAACCTTGAGCTAGCTACCTGAGATCGAACCTGGATCTTGAGCAGAGTTTTGGCCGCAGTGCTGCAATTTAACCACTGTGCCACGAACAAGATTCCCTCTAGGCTGTGTGCATGCGCTTGCCTCCACCTCCCTCCCCACACGTTTCTTCCTCCTCTGCGCAGCGATTGCGTTCAGCCCCTTTGGTTGTGGCCACGATGGAACCTTGTGTGTGGGATGTGTGTGCAGAGTGGCGCGCGTACACAGGGTTAAAGACGTCCGTGCGAGAGGCGGATGTTACTTGCGGATTGGCAGCTCACAGCTTGCCTCTGCAAATAAGCATCACATTTATGCACAACATCTTTCCTTGCTTCCTTTCTCTGTGCCTGTAAGGGGGTTGTAGGAGTCATCTATTGTGCTTCTGTTTCAGTGCTCGGACGTAGACAGGGGATCTCTTAGATTGCCTCCATCTATTGGGATAACTCAGAACCCTGACATTGTTCCATTTTGTGCACTTTTGCTTTGCTTAAATGCCTGCTTCGCCCCCCCCCCCCGCATAGCATGCACCACTGTACTGAGAATAATAAATAAATAAATGTGTTGTTCTACATTAGATGCAAGCAGGTGATCTCAAAGTGGTCTATTTATAGCAGAACTAATGGATGTGTTTAACTTGACCTACTTTTTCTGAGTACTTCACTGAGAAAACAGATGCACCTCCGTTGTTTGAGTACAGACTTCCAAAAGATTGTCTTTTTCTGCTTTCCCTCTTTTAACTGGATCCCACGCATTTATGCACCATGTGCAGTTATATTTTTCCCCCTGTCGTTTAAGTGCCGCACCAGTTTCTGTAGGTGCCACGGCCATTTTTGTGCGGGATTGTTCACCTGCAGTCCATTGTAAACGTGGTACCCAGAGGCGGTGTCTCTAAGGGTCTTTCCTTGTTTTCAACTAGTAGTTGCCCTTCTAGGAAACGAGAGAGAGAGAGAAAGAGAGAGAGAGAGAGAGAGCACTGAAGAACCTCATCTTACATTAATTAAATTGTGGGGTGGATTTCCCCCACCACCACTTTGATAGAGACTGCATATCACTGATTTTGTATGTTCAGACCTCACTCCTGCCACTGCTTTTTGTGTTTCTTAAGATCATTATTACTTAACTTTCTCACAAGGGCAGTCAGAACTACCCCATTCTCTTTTATCTCTCTCTCTGCTTTCTGCTCTGAGCACTCCTGTAAAAAAGGAGAATAGGTAGCTGCCTTATTCTGAGTCAGAACGTTGGCCCCTCTTGTCTGATACGGCCAACTCTTGACTCATAGTGATCTCCAGGGTTCAAGGTGAGATGCTTTCCCACCTATACCTGGAGACACCTGCTGTTCTCCCGTACAAATACTAAGCAAGTCTTACTATGCTTTACTTCCAAAACCAGTTGTTATTGCACATGTTCAACAGGATATGGTGTCCCACTACTCTAAGAAATATCAGTTCTTTAATCTCTGTTGTGACACTTCGCTTAATTTCTGAACTAGTCTGGGAATAAGAAACTGGTTTTATCTTCATTCAGTAATCTGTTCCTGTTGGAATTGTATTTGCAACCTCGCAGGCTGTCTGTAGTTTGTTTGACTGACAGGGACTTTTCTGGGGTGATCCAGCACTAATCTATCCTTCCTTCTAGCCTTTGATTTCAAAGAGAATCTCATCTCTCTGCTGAGTGGTCCCCCCCCTTTCCTCTTTTGAAGGCAGTTTGTTTGTTGTTGATCTGGTCAGTTGGTTGCTAAGTATGTGTGAAGTAAAGAAAGCAGAATTCACAAGTGTGTAATTTCAAGCAATTGTAAGTAAATAGATGTTTTTATTCTTTCTCCTACGAAAGTCTCAGAGTGAGTTATTGAAACTTTAAGTGCCAGAGGTGGACTCTGGAGAACTTGTAGTTATTCTTCTCTGTGAGTTTCTGTACTTCTGCTGTGTGGCAAAATGTGTAGCGAAATGGAGTGCTACTGGTTCCCTCATGAGTAGCTTACAGTGGACCCTTGACTTACAGACGGCTTGACTTTCAGACTTTTTGAGTTACAGACTTCTCTGGTCGCAAAATTTAGGTTTGACTTGCAGCCTGAGATTTGACTTACAGACCAGAAAAAAACCAAAATGGAACAAAAACGGCCTGTTACGGGATTAATCGGTTTTCAATGCACTGTAGGTCAATGGAGACTTGACTTACAGACTTTTTGACTTGAGAACCGCCTTGCAATATGGATTAAGTTCTCAAGTCAAGACCCCACTGTATTTGCCTTTCAAGCTGTGTGGAACTAGCTTGTCTTGTTTCCTGCCCACCACAAGCTACCTCTTCTACCATATAATTCTGCCTTCTGTAGACTCTGTGATATAGCTAGGCGATTTTAAACCAAGAAAAAAAAGCTTGTGATTTTCAAATGTTAGGCCCCAAGATTTGGGAAAGGGATATGCAACTTGAGAAGTTAGATTTGCTTGCATTTTTAAAAAATTGCTGTTTATTGGCTTATTTGCTCAGTTAATCAGACATTAGCTAGGGGAGATGACAATCTCTTTTTATAATTAATGTTTAATTAGGAATAGATATATATTTTTTACAAGATTAATATGTTAGCACAGTGATATTCATTGGGATTTTATCGCCATGATAGAAATATTTTGCCAGTCAACTCTCACGAAATTATTTAAGTCTTTTAAATAATTGCATTTACATTTTATCAGATTGTTCTGTCTAAAAAATGGAGGCGCCATGGGCTTGAAGCCTGAATGTCAAGCATATTTGGAGCAGAACAAACGCTTTCGTCTCTTAACAGGGTTGAGTAAGAAAGTCAGAAAACAGAACTTCGTTCTTTAACACTTTAGCCATATACTCCCACCTTAAATGAATGACAAATTGCCTTGTAGCTGGATTTTTCTGTCCCAGCGAAATTCTCAGTAGGATATATTTAACTTTTTCTCCCATGATAATAGCAAGACATAATTCATTGGCTCTCCAATAATCATTTTGCATGTTCTAATTTTAATAATTTCCAGATGTTGGTATACAAATATATACCCACCAGAAATGTGTTAAGTAAGCTTTTGGTTCAGACAGCTGTGACCTCGGGTCATTGCTAAAAGGTTTTAGTATCCCTTTAGACTCTATGTGTGTACATGTCGGTGTGCTTGAAAAGTACAGTGACTGTTCCCGCGTATAGCCTACAAAATGTATTTTCTTGGGAAGAAAAAAATCATGGATAAGGAAGGGATTGTGGTTTCTAGTCTTTGGTAATTATGTAAATACAAGATTTTCTGTAAACTTCTTAGTCAATGACTTGAGATATTTGTACTTTGTAATAGTGGTAGAAGGCATGGGAATGAATGTTCCTGCCTATAATTATTCATTTATATGATTCTTAGAAAGTGTTACTGAAAATACCAGAGTGTTCACGTTAATACGTCTATAGAAACAATCATACATTTATGTTCTTATTCCTTTTTTCCTGTTGCCTGTAGGTGTCACATTTGAGACTGTAAAATATATTTCATTGACAAGGCATGATACATATACATAATTGATTTACAGGTGTGGATTCATTTGTAAGGAAGCTATAATGATGATTGCTTCCCCCCCCCCCATATAGCTTTGCAGATGCAGGCCACAAAGCTTTTTAGCTGCAGCCTTTTTCCCACGTGGTCCACATTTAGTAGGTGTCTATAAATGTTTGTATATTAGGTAGAGCTCCTAGAATAGATGATTATAGGATTTGGAGCCCCAAAAGTTAAAAAAAAAAACACCAAACCCTCATGCTTTATTTTAATTTTGTGTATGTTGTGCTTAAGGTGGAAGGGGGAAGCATTTCTAACGCTACTGCCACTTATCTAAGATCTGCATGTTTGAAAATTTCTTCTCTTTGGAGATTTGGCTAGCTAATGATGATGTGAAGACGACATGAAAGCCAATTAAGCTCAAGTCTTGATGAATTAGGGAGAAAGCAGGTGTTGTGGGCAGGGTGGTGTACCAAATGTGACTCGATATAAAAAGATGTTTGATGGGTTGGAGAATGAAGTTGCAATAGATTTAAGCATTAAGAAGCAATGCTTTAGCACGTTATCATTATAGCATCAGATGAAGGAGGAGTGAAAACTGTTTGGAAAAGCATCAATAATTTAAGACCCGCAGAGGAAACCACATTTGCTAGCAGGAAATAGCAATGACTTGGAACAGCTATGGGTAAAGAATAAAGTTACGCCTGAGCATTAAAAAGACAAAATGTATGATTACCAAAATTTTACAACTATTGACATAAAAAATTTAAAGTTGTTAAAGATTTTCTGTAACTTGATCCAATCATCAGTCTGGGGTGCAGCCAGGAAGGTAGAAGATGACTGTGATTTGGAAGAGTTGACATGAAGGAGCTACAACAGATCTGTGAGTGTAAGGATGTATTGCTGGAGAGCAGGACCAAGATAATTCACACTATGGTATTTCTGATTACTGTGTACACCTATAATGGCTGGCCAATTAAGAAAACCAAAATAAGAACAATAAACAATCAAATTGAAAGATGGTGATGAAGGAGAGAGAGAGAGAGAGAAGAGGTGTTAGAACAAATTAAATCTAGACACCCATTAGATAATAACATGCCTAAACTGGGGTTATTATACTATGTGAACATACTGTAAGAAGACAAGACTCGCTGGAGAAGATAACAGTGCTGGGACAAATGGAAGGCAATTGGAAAAAGGGAAGACCTAACATGAGATGGATTTTACTTAATAAAGGAAGCCATAGCCGTTAGTCTGCAAGACCAGAGGAAGGCTATTAATAACTGACCAAGGAGGTCTTCCAAACTTAAGGTGACCATAAGTTGAAAAGAACTTGATGGCATATAACAGCAATGGAGATATGTGAAATGTGAAGACTGTTGTAGCTGCCAACTGATTTATAATTTGCTATTTTATACATTTTTCCATGGATTTACATACGAGGAAGCAAACACAGACTTTTCAACCTATTTTTTCATCTTAATGGAAGAGAGCAAAAGACATTTGCATAGCAGGGTAGCTGAGTAGTAAATGTCCTAAATACTATGTGCAGTGGGGTCTTGACTTGAGAACTTAATCCGAATTGGAAGGCGGTTCTCAAGTCAAAACGTTCTCAGGTCAAATCTGCATTTCCCATAGGAATGCATTGAAAACCATTTGATCCGTATCTGCTCTTTTCCGTCCATAGAAACTAATGGGAAGCTGCTATTCTGCCTTCGACCACTAGAGGGGGGGATATTTTGTTTCTTTTTTTCTTAGGTCAAGAAAGGTTCAGGGAAGGCAGGGAAAATACAGTCCAGGCAGTACAGTACCAGGCAGTCTGAAGACTGTCTCCCAATCCACTCTCTAAACGCTGGGAGGAGTGAGGAAGCAGACAGGCACCCTTTTCACTGGCCAACAGTTAACTGAAAGTTCAAAATTTGCACTTTCCCTGCCTCCCACATGTTTTTTTTCAGTTCTTAACTCAAATCTAAGTATGTAAGTCAAGTCAATATTTTCCTATGAGAACGGTTCTTAAGTCAAAATGTTCTTAACTCGAGCCGTTCTTAAGTCAAGACCCCACTGTAGTGTGTTTGTTATGTGCCGTCAAGTTGAAACCAACCGACAATAATTCTAATACAGCTTTCAAGGAAAGTGAGAGATTTAAGGTGCTGTTTTTCCAGTTCAACCCATGCTCCCTGATGAGTAAGGATTTGAAGGCCAATCTCTCTGAGCCCTATTGATCACTCTGTCCCCTACACCACACTGGGTGAGCCATTATGTAGTGTAGGCCAGCTGTAAGAATATAGTTCTCTATGTAGTTTTATGAAAACATAGGATACAAAATGTTGCTTAGGACTGCCAAAATTTTGGAGATTTCTAAAAGCTCTAAATAAAGTACATCATTTTCTAAATTTACCTTAGTTAGCAGGTGGAGGGATTTAAAAAGGAAAAAAAAAACTCTAAGGCAATAATTGCTTGATGCAGATACTTTCAAAGCTAGTAACTAAAAAAAAAACACATAAGAGCAAATTATAATTCTAAGTTACTTCCCTCTGCAGGTGTCTAAATTAATCTATGTTTGGTTCTCTGTAAATGAAGGTCTGTGTTATATGGGAAAGAAAAAAGAGGCTGATTACAGCAGTATTAAAGTTTTTTTTTCCTTTTTTAAAAAAGGGGACACATCTCTTAATTACAGCACCGTGATGCTAATGTTATAGTGAAGTTTTGAACCCTTTTTCATTTACTCCAAGTATCATAATTGAAAGATGCAATTTTTACATTCAGAAGGTTAGCCAAATCAAATTGAAACTGTGTAAATTTCCCTAGAGCTATGAACATTTTGGGAAAAACATGGATAGAGGAGGTTAAATAAATTATGATGTCCTGGAAGTATGTTTATTTCAACATATTCAAATATATGTTAGTAGTACTCAGTAATTATGTGTTAGCTTTCAAAAGTGTACTGACTCTTCTATGGAGTCTTAGGATATTATTGCCATGTGGAAATAAATTATTGCAGATAAAAATGAAGTCCAATCCATATAAAAAGAAAAACAATAAAACTATGTGAACAGCAATGGGGAGGAGCTTGAAATGCCTTACATATCATACAACCTGTAGAAGGCATTTCATAGAAAGCACTTAAAAACAAGGGAACCTTTTACAAATTTCTCAGAATGCTTTGAGTTCAAACAAATGCAGAAATAGGACCTGTACTTCACCAAATTCTCTTGACTGGACTGTTAATACAGTTGTGCCCTTAACGATTGCCCCGCATTATGACGAATCTGCTTTATGATGATCTTTTTGCAATCGCAATTGCGATCGCAAAATGATGGTCTAAATGGGGGAATTTCGCTTAGCGATGATCGGTTCCCTGCTTCGGGAACCAATTTTAGCTTTACGAGGATCAAAAACAGCTGATCGTCGGGTTTTCAAAATGGCCACCCGCTGTTTAAAATGGCTCCCTGCTGCGTTTAGGGAGGAATTCCTTGCTATATAGGCACCAAAATGGCCGCCGTATGGAGGATCTTTGCTGGATGGTGAGTTTTTACCCCATTGGAATGCATTGAACGGTTTTCAGTGCGTTTCAATGGGGTTTTAAATTTCACTTTACGATGTTTTTGCTTAACAGCGATTTTCCTGGAATGGATTATCGTAGTTAAGCGAGGCACCACTGTACAGATAGATGATAGGTGGAAGAATCTGACTGACTAGATGTTATTTTGTTTTTAGTCACTGCTGGCTTTTTGTGTGCTCTCACATTGCACCTGACTACAAGCAAATAGGAGTAGGATTTTTGAATCTTTGTACTATAAATCCCATAATTCTCCATTCTTGGAGACACCTTATTCTGGTTCACCTGGAAGAAAGGCCTCAACTGCAAGGCTTGGAGCACAGCTAGGCCTAGCTTCACCTAACTTCTTGTTCAGAAAGAAAGCTCCCAGTTAGCACCAGAGCAGGAACAGGAAGTTTGGACAAAGCTAAGCCTCAAAGCTTCCCATTTAGGCCCCTCACCCCAGGTGAACTAAATTTAGATATCTGCAAAGTGACTGCCAGGTAGAACTCCCAGGATGGAGAATTGTCGGATTTCTAGTCCAAAAATTCCATCCCTTATAGTAACCCTAGTAGTGTTTTTAAGATATATGAGATATTTAAGGAGTGGTTTTAGCACCACCCCTCTGAGATCCCATGGCTGAGAGGGGAGATTTATAGCCAAGTGTCCTGCATCCTAGTCTGACATTCCATCCACTACACCATACTGCCCTTCACTGTACTATCCTGAAAACCTACAGCCTTATTGAAAATCAGAAGCTAAGGAGGGTGGGCCCAGTCTGGTTTTTACTTAAAGGGGAGATCTCCAATGACCGTCCAGGCTGGGTTTGAAAGAAACCTTCCTGGAACCGTTTACAGCCACAGTACTGAGCTGGATAGGCTAAGGAATTGATTCAGCATAAAACAGCTTCTCATGTTTCTGTGGTTTGGAAGAAGCAGACTGTTTTCAGGCATTTATTTTCTGTGAAGATACTATGAAGCCAAGGCTCTCTGTTTCCTCACCACACAGATCTTTTTGAAACGAGATGTCTTAACTTGAAGCAATTCACCTTCAAATATTATACCCTTGAGTTACCTGCACAGCATGATTTTGGCCAGTATTTAGGCCACAGATCTGTATATTCAGTGACGATAGTTGTGAGGATTATTTACTAGATGATTTTTAAAAAGCTTTGCAAAGAAACATTCTTTGAGTTGGACAAGTCACAGATAGTAAAGAAAGTTTTGAAGATTTGAACTATCTCTTGAGGCAATGAACTGTGGCATTTGGTATTGACTGGAGGATCAGATCAGTCTTCAAGAGCAACGTCCATGGAAAACATGGTGCTGCTATATAGGGTCTTTGGGTTTGAAAAGAAATTAGTAGTAAACATAAGAAGAAGCTTGCTGAATTAGATCAAAAATCTATTCCGTCAAGCATTCTGTTCATGCTATCTTGTCTATGAAGTGCTTGAGGAGCCTGTTAGAAGGACATGAATTCAACTGCACCCTCAGTTTTGCTCTTCCTAGCAAAGGATATACATGGTTGTAGCATCCTGATTTCCAAGCCTTTTCTTTGGTTTCTAAGAGCACAACACAGGATGTCCTGTGATTTTATTTTAACATCTCCAGACTCTTGTGGCTTTGCAGCAAGAACCTTGAAAAGCCATGCTTGAGTTTAGGAGATATTCTTGAATGATGTCATTATGAGATGCCAGAGCCTCTGTGGGAAGAGAAGATCGGCAAAACTCCTGCAAATGGCCAGGCCCCATTGAACCACAGCGCTTTGCTTTATATTCATAGACAAGGGAGTACATGAGTTCTGTTCATGAAGGATTCTCTGTCATGTAAAACTATTTACGTTGTTTGCAGTTATATACCATGGACAGAAAAACTTTAACACACATGGATGCTTCTACAATAAATATAGTATCTCAATACACTTGACAAAAATACTTATGAATGTTGCTGGGAGACTCAACATTCTTTTTATTCAAACACCTTTTAAAAATAACGTAAATATCTAATGTTGAGTTCTTCTTTATATTCCTAATGCAGTTCCAGGCATATTGCAAATACTGGTGAACTTTGATATGTATTACTTGCCTGGTGCTTAAGAGAGATAGATGACTAAGAAGCGCATATTAGAGTCTCTCAAAACTGGATATCATCAATCGTCAAGTAGCTTGATTTCTTGTAGTGATTTGCCATTCTGGGTGTACGTCTACAGCTAATTGAGAGAACTGGGTATATCCAACTTCTCATTTTGCAGACCCTCAGAGGAAATGTCAGCTGGACATTGTGGAATGCCTCAACCTTGTTTGAATCTTTCTTCAGTAATATATTGTCTTTCTTTGTGCTGAACTCATAACCTTCACCCATCACTTATTGTTTTGTTGATAGACGGTTTCAGCTTGTAGATTCTGCATCCGTGCTTTGAAACATACTGGTTATAATATTGTAGAGGCATGTTCATGTACATATGCATGAACAATTAAACAGACACACATTCTTATGATGTTGCATAACTTATGGAACTCTGCATATATATACTACTTTAAAGCATTTTCAGCACTCTTTGAATCCCCCCCCCCACTCATTCAACAAAACAGTGTTGAAAATGCTTTAGTATTTTCCTCATGTTGCTCTGGAATTCAGCACGAAGTCATTGAGCAAAAACATTTGTTTACCATGGATGGGGGTTGCCGTAGTGCATTTTCAGTAAAAGACCTGCAGAGTCAAGGGACATTGGCCACAATCTTCTTGGTGAGTGTAAATACAGTGACGTTAATTACAGTGGCGAGTTGTGGCTACTTAAACAAGTTGCTACTTTTGTCTCTCATTATGTGTTTGACATATGAACTGGAGTAAAATGAAAGAATACAAACTCATTAACTAGTGACACTTCGTTTCCTTAATTTACACTGTTGCACTTATGCCAGTGTGACTCACCAATAGGATTCTGGCCAGTAGGCTGGGTTGTAAGTTGCTAGTTCATGAACACTGAAGCATAGTGAATCTCACTAGTAGAACTATGATCTCAAGGATACAGGATGAAGAACTTCATTAGTCTACAATTGAGTAGTTCTTTAACTTTCTGTATAATACAAATTTATAACATATTGTATATTTATCTCTATAATGTAGAGTATTATCAATTTAGATAAAAAATAACATAATCATTATATCAGATGTACCTATCACTACCATTTTATTTCAGTTACGTCATAATCAGATCACATATAGTCTTTGGATTTAGTGGGATTATCATAAGAAATGTTTAATGCACTGCTTTTCAGTGAAACGTGATGCAATGGTGGAATACTTTTCAGAAACTTCCAGCTTCAAAGCAAGGTGTCTCCACAGGAGACTTGTCTGAAAGACTAGAAAACCACTGCCTTTTATGGAACAGTTGATGTCATAAGATTGTGCAGGCACAGATGGATTTTTACAGCTATCTACACTAGCAATCTCACATTTGGATTATTGTGATGGGAGGCTGCCTTTGGAAATGTTTCATAAGCTTTAGTTGCTCCAAGTTTTATTTTGGACCAATTCTTTAGTTGGTCCAAACTAATACAGCCAGTCTTTATTTATATTTGCATGGTTGGGTGGAGATTATGCAGAGGTTGATTGATAACCAAAAATACACATTAAATTTATATATAAGACGTTTATAGAAACTATTTGCAAATGCATGCATGCATGCACGCACGCACACACACACACACACAGAGAGAGAGAGAGAGAGAGAGAGTCTTTCTAAATGTTTTTAAGTATTTTATATTATTTTTAAAAATCTGTAATATAAAATGTGTTATATCTTTTTCTGTTACCAGGATGAAGATGGAACAGAAGAAGAAAGCAGCAGAGTTGAACCAGTGGGTCATGCAGACACTGGTTTAGAAAATACCACCAGCTATTCTTTAGAGTAAGTTCACTGGAAGATTTACTTTGAAATAAGAACAAGAATAAATGCACATTATACACATGCATAATACAGTGTATACTCCATTCAAGAGTTTTGTGGGATGGCTCACTTCCTAAACTACTTCCAATTTAACATGTCCAAAATGCTGTTTTAAATACATGTCTCAGAGGCCTGAATGGAGCAGATGTCAGTCGGTTTTTCTGAGCCATTTCCTAAAGCTTTGGACCGCTGGATAGAATTTGAACAGACCTGTGTTTTGGTACTAGACCTCTTCAAACCCCATGAGCCTTGCAAATTCTGGGAGGCGTAGTCCAGCAACACAAATCTACATACCCTTGATTTTGAGCATCATTAATTATAAAGAATTTTTTTTTTCCAAATGGGCAGAAGGAAAGGGCAATGATCAGGAAGCTTTCCTGCTGCCTTCTCATGGGCCCTCGTGAGGAGTTTAGAAAAAGGCTGATCTGCACACATGAGGAGGAAAAGAAGTCTTCCCTTTGCTTAGCCCTCTGTCGACACAGAGAACGACGGGCTGAAGGGGAAGGCCTCTCCATCCAGCTGAGGAGCCTGAAAAATCACATGAAGAGGCTCTGTGGGCTGCAGAGGTTTAGCGCTTCAGGCTCTTGCGCTCTGCGTGAAAAGAGCAACAGGGATGGGGCTACAACCCTCCCTCTCCTCATGCGTTCAAATTAACCTTTTTCTCTCTGAATGCCTGAATAGGGCTGAACTCTTGGGTGTAAGACAGATTGATGAAGAGGCCTTAGTGAGAGACGCGGTGTTTATGTAAAAGGAATCCATTGCGAGCTATGCACCATCAATTTTGGACTTAACTTGCCTTTAACACAATAAAAGGAAATTGGATAATTCGGACTATGCAGAGAGAAAGAGGGGGTTGGGGAATCGGCGAACAAGCAATGAAAAATCAATCTGTCTCTCTGCTAGAATTTTTCCCTGCTGTGCCCATATCAATAAGACTTACTTGAAGCTGTAGCGGAAAAAAACAAGAATTGGACATTAGGATAGTGAGAGTAGAATATCAGCTTTCTCTTACCAAAGGTACTAGATTCAATTTCTGGAATCTCTTGGTAGGCTGGGGAAATAATTATTGGGCTTGAGTTCTCTCACTGAGCTAGATGGACCATTGGATTGACTGGCTGTAAGACAGTGATCTCCAACCTTGGGCCTCCAGATGTTCTTGGACTTCAACTCCCAGAAATCCTGGCCAGCAGAGGTGGTGGTGAAGGCTTCTGGGAGTTGTAGTCCAAGAACATCTGGAGGCCCAAGGTTGGGGATCACTGCTGTAAGACAGCTGCCAGCCTTGTGCTAGGCCACAACAGATTTTGACCTGCAACAGCCAGTTCTTCCTCAGCCATCTTGTGTCATAAGCTGCTTTTGAAATCCTTCTCCATTTCAAAATCATCCTTTAAAACACTCAAAATATAGAAATTGATATACACGAGATAATGTGGTTTTTTAGTTTTAATTTTTAGTGGAAGATAGTCTTACATTCTTAAAAAGGCCTCACAGGTTTGATGTATATTACAGAGAGAAAATTAAGAAACAAGTTTTCCACATGGTTCAGTTTAAATAAAATTCCTGTATGAAGGTACTAGAGAGAAATCTGTTTGTTAGTGAAATAAACCAGTTTGCCTTGTTCATTGAGAGAAGGGAGTCTTATGTTTCATTCAACACCTTTTTTTCTAAATAGCTTTCTCAGTGGGTGACAGCATCTTCTGTTACTAAGGTCACAGGTGTTGATGTGCAACTGGTGTTGCAGCATATAATCAATGAGGAGTTGAGACAAGCCATCAGGAACTCTCCATGTTTTAGAAAACTGAACCTTCTGGGTTTGTGCAATTAGAAAAAGTCCATGCAACAGAGGGAGTGACTTCTAATTTTATTTTAAAAAGAGAAAGAAAAAAGTAGAGAAAAACAGAAAGGGAGAATATATTTTTTAAAAAACTGTAATTGTGCAATAGAGGATATGCATTGATAGAAGGTGACTAGATCATCATGCATATGCTAAAATAGTGAAATCTTCTGACCACTGATTAACGGATAGTGTATGTTAATCTTTCCACCCTTGAAGCATAAGTCTTTTGGGAATGTGAAGAGCTTATAAAATCCAACTTTGCTAGCTACAAATTACCTACGCCTCAGGAGTGTAGTTTGCAAAGCCTATATATTAACTCAGAACATGAGTTTTTGTTGAACCAAGTGTAGCAGAGGGAATGACCTTTTCTCATGCTAATTGGGAAATCAATCAGTACAAGTATCTAATTTTCAGATTCTGGTGAAAATAAACAACTGTTTCAAAAGTAGTACTGAAATTAAGTTGGAAAAATGGACAATTCCAAGAAAAAACGATAACGAAATTTAGATGCATCTTATAGGAGTAATAGGGACGTGGTGGCGCTGCGGGTTAAACCGCAGAAGCCTCTGTGCTGCGAGGTCAAAGACCAGCAGTTGTAAGATCAAATCCACGCAATGGAGTAAGCTCCTGCCGCTTGTCCCAGCTCCTGCCAACCTAGCAGTCCGAAAGCATGTAAAAATGCAAGTAGATAAATAGGTACCACTTTACCTGTCTAGTCGTGCTGGCCATGTAACCACGGAAACTGTCTTCGGACAAACGCTGGCTCTATGGCTTGGAAACAGGGATGAGCACTAAATCCTAGAGTCGGACACGACTGGACTAAATGTCAAAGGGATATATTATATGTATTACAACCAAGAAGTTGTTGGAGGGGTATGTCTTTAATGTCTAATAATCGCTGCCAGTTGGGTGATTTTACCAGCATTGGGGATTTTTGAAATTTCGGGAGCCTTAGGATCTTCCAGGCAAGAGGTCAGAAATGTTTTAATTTCTCAAAAAACAAACACATAGTCTTATGTGATGTAAGTTATGGCAGCTGGATTTCAGCCAACGCTTGGGATTAGTTTTATAAGCCCCAATCTGTACTATGTGTAGTGTGCTGTAATGTCTGGATTCACAAGCAATAGTATCACAGCTAGTGACACATGAGAACTCAAGAAGCTAGTTACTGTATACTAAGGAAATGAACCAGGGCATTGAACAAATGGGAAACAAAAGTGAATATGCAGCTGTAAACTAGGTTTTGGGTATTGAAAGTCTTTAATCCCAAACCATAATGTGGTTCCTTATCTATGGTTAGCATAGATCACGTCTAAACATTGTGTTTGTGCGTTAAAAAAAATGAAAGAGATAAACTACTACAAAGTGCATAGTGTTACTGTTGAAAATGGTTGATTGAATACATGATCTGAAGTTTATACGTTAACTATGGCCCAGATTCAATTATTTGTCTTAACTAGACTAAGAGTCATTGAATCAATGGAAACCTAGTAAATTAACACTTATTTAAATTTCACTGATTCAGTTCCTCGATGCTAAAGAGATTCATATTTTGGATTTTGGCCTTTGAATATATACTGAGAATATGTCCATTTTGTACATGCAGCCTATGTGTGTACTGTATGCATTTACAGCCTATGTGTGTACTGTATGCATTTATTTATTTATTTATTTATTTATTTATTTATTTATTTATTTATTTATTTATTTATTTATTTATTTATTTATTTATTTATTTATTTATTTATTTATTTATTTATTTATTTATTTATTTATTTATTTATTTATTTATTTGCAAGAATACATTGCATGGTGGACACACTGAACTTACTATTTGCCTGCCTATAAGGCAGTCAGTTATTAGAGCCATGACTTTACTTCTAACTCATGTAAAAGCCAGCCTCAAGGCCATCCTGTCTGGGTTGTACATAATATAATCCATGTAATGCATTGGTTACCCAAAACATTAATTCACATTTCATGTGATTTATTAATGGAATTGTTTTTTATGATTGATCTCCTTTCATGCCATCAGATTAATACTGAGGTATGTAGCACTTAACGTTGCTTTCATCACCACCAGTTCTGGAATATCTTTCTGTGCAGTGTGTGTGTGTGTGTGTGCGCGTGTGTGTGTGTGGTGTCTTTCTTTGGTTCATTTACAGTACATGTTCACATTCCCTCATTCATCATTGTCTCGCAGTGATATGGTAAAGCTCGTCGAAGTCTCCAATGACGGTGGACCCTTGGGCATCCATGTAGTACCTTTCAGTGCTCGAGGCGGAAGGTAATGTATTGTGTAGGTTTTTAATTGAATCATCGTCTTTCTGTATTTTCTCTTCCACTTTGTGCGTAAGAGGGAGAGAGAGGGAGGGTGTCCATTTGAAATAAAGCACAGGGGTTTTTTTCAGCAGAAAGTCTTGCTGACTCTAAGCCATAAGAAATCCTGCCCCTGAATATAAACTGCACTGGTCAAGGTGAGGATGGCAGAATGTAGTTCTTAATTTATAATAGAAATTATTTTCTGTCCTAATGCGAAACCGAATTGCAAGGACATGAATTATTTCCATCAGAGTGTCATAAAAGTTTCTCCTCGCCTTTTACCTTGGTCTAATATTAGAAATGTACTTCATGCAGCATTTATTCCTGGCTGCTCAGACCATAATTTACCCAACTGGCAGCATCTGAAACCACGAAGACACACTTTTTTGTGTATGTTTTTTTCACTCAAACTGGAAAGGAATGTAATTTATAGTCACAGAGGTGTTAAATAAAGTCAGCGGTGTGAAATACAGCATGCTTCTGAGCCTGCTGTTGAACATGAGTGCATTGTATTGCATGCAGGAGATTATCAGAGAGTGCCAAGCAATGGGGTAAAATGAGTATTCTATTCGTACCATCCATTTACTGTTCTTCATCTGTAAACAGCATGGTCAGAATTGTAATGCTTGCTTTACTGAGATGGATTTTTAGTATTTAGAGTCTGTGATTGAATGTACTCAGAAAATTAAATCACCTCTAAAGTAATTATATTTTTGTGTGAGGATTTAAAGCTCTGTGGTGCGAAAGAGCACCCATTCACTTTCTCAAAGATATTTGTAGAACTTCAGGTGTACAAGGCAGGGAATGGAAGGAGATTTCCTTTCTATCGGAAGAGTAACTGCATTCATATTTTCTGCTCTCTTCGGTAAGAAGGGGCCAGACATGCATGTTATAAATGTAATCTTGGATTATATATTGAAGGGGTATTATGTTTTGACAAGTCACCTATCCATCAACAATTTCCCTTTAAATTGATTAAAAGCAAATGTCACCGCATATCAAATACATCTTATCAACTGCTTTTTGTAGTTGATAAATATGAGAAGTCTCCCTTCCTCAGAATGATGAATGCAGTGTAAAAAAAAATCATTCATTCTTGATATTATTTTAAATGTAATGGTTGAGTAGGTACCATGATCTTTGGTGCTCTGACAAAACTAATAATGTTCTTATAGTAGTGTTTCCTTAGGATCTGGGAGGTGAAAATAAGTGCCATTGTAAAAATGTCCCCTCTTGTGAAATATCTGGTAGTCATTTGGCTGCATTTATCAAGTGTAAGTGGTAGCTGACGCAGCCCTGACAAACCCTGTCTCAATAGTTAACAAATTACAGTGTCTTTTTATGTTGGTTGGTTGGTTGGTTGGTTGCAAGGAGGGTAGAGTAATCAAGCTGGAGTGTTGTGATTCTTCATCAGAATTATCAAAATAATAACAAGGATGTATTTTGGGGGTGTGAACTCAAATACTGATAGTAAGATGGGCAAGTGATCAAATTTAAAAGGACATCCTTTTCAAGGTGCCTTCCATTTAAAGAGCTGGCTAGATAGTGCAATGAGATTAGGTATCTGGCTACGGAGCCAGAGGTTGTGAGTTCAGTTCCCCACTGTGCTTCCCAGAAGAGCCTTGGACATGGAAAAGAAGTAGTCTTCCCTACTTGGGCAGGATGGCATTGAAATTGGATTTAAAATTATAAATAAATAATTTCTGCCTTCATTCCTGTAACCATAAACCAGCATATGAATTATATGAAAGTCAATGTCCTCAATGCTTTTGAGTAATACATGTCCCCATTTTGATGCTCTGATTGGTACTTTATAGTGGGGTCATCAACCCCTGGTCCGCGGCCTGGCGCCAGCCTGTGGGCTTCCTTTAACTGGGCCACGGACACAGATCTCCACACCCCCCCGCATGCACGCACAAGGGGCATGTTGCGCTTGCGGGGGGTGTCACGCTCATGGGTGGGTATGTTGTGCTTGTGGAGGGACGTGTCATGCTTCGGCGCATGCGCACGAGTGCAACATGGTCCACCCACTCTCAAAATCTGCCTGGCTTATAATTTCAGCCCAACCTGGAGTGGGCGCAGCAGCGACGGCAGTTACTTGTCAAGCACATGGCTTGCTCCCCGCCTCGTAGGGGCTGGGTCCCGCCTGCCCCCCCCGAAGCCACGCATCCAGAAGGGGAGTCATCTCCCTGCCAGGCAGTCTTCTCCCTCAGGGGTTTGGCGCCACTGGGGCTTCTGCTTTTAGGTCTCTCTCTCTCTCTCTCTCTCTCCCCCTGCCCGGTCTTGACGGGCCGTTGCTCGTTCCCTCCCTCTCTCTTCCTTTCCTTTTCCTTTCCTGCTGCTGCTTGTTTGCTGCCACCACCGGGGCCAAAGAGCCACAGCCAACAAGGAACAAGTAACAAACAAAAAGGAAAGGAATCTTGATATCTAGTAGAACAGAACAAAGCCTATTTTATATTTGTTTCTTTCATGTAGGCAGAACACAACATATTTCAAAATATTGTTATTGTCACCTTGTAGTTGAACATACGTAGCACCAAAGACTGAAAGGGAGCAGTTTTGCTTCAGTGTGTGTAGAATTCTGTCTCCAGGCCTTGATGTAGTTTAGTTGTATGTAGGACCCGCCATGTACCACAAAGAGCTCTACCATCCAATACTCCACTATTCCCAGGTCTGTTGTTTACTTCTGAACAACGTAAACAAAAACTTCTTTTCTAATTATGGTTACAAAGGAAGGAGATTAACCAAATACAATCTAATGAATGCTAGGGATGAAATACACAGATTAATCATGCACAGTGGGCAAAATGTTTCAGAAATGGAACATTTCTGTTTCATTTCCAGCAGTTACACCCACGGCTCCATCAGAAAGGGGGCACCCAGAAAATGATCCCCACAAATGCTACTCTTTCCCATCTGTGTGGGAAGTCCGTTATTGAAATCCAGTTTACATCTGGCTGCCCCCTAACAAACCCATTCATCTCCATTAAAAAAAAAAACAGCACCATCTCAAAAGTACCACATCAACTGCCCTGCCAGACCTCACCACCTTAAACCTACACTACCTAGGAAACGCCTTAATGTAGTTTCCAGAGCTATAGACAAAACAGGAAGCAATCCTGTCTGTTGATGCAGAGTACATCTCTACAAACTACAGTATGAACCTGAATGGCTGAGAAAGTCCACAGTTAAGCCCAGATGAAAGGTAAATGCAAGTAATTCTGAAAAGCCAAGGTCTCTCTTACTCACTCTGCTCCCAATGGCTATTGAAGCAGGAAAGCAGCAAGTGGGCAAAGACCAACTGTCAAGAACTTAGAGTACTGTTGCTCTAGCAATCATGTGACCTCAGAGGTCGTGTGACACCTTCTCTCATTATGACCTCAGCAGTATGTCAATAGTTATTTAAACGTCTCTCACACTCTTAAGCCCAACCAAGCTGCTTGCAAGAGTGAAATGAAAGTCTTGTCCTGTGGGTCATAAATACTTCTGCATGGGCTGCTGTCAGGCTGTTTTGTTTTTGTTTTTCTTATAAGCTCATAAATGATAAGTAGTATCTCCAAATGAGCATCCATTAATTATCTTAGTTAATGACGTGGAGCTATTTGCCTACTCCTTTTTAGGTAAAGAGTAAAAAATGGAATATTAGATGTTGGAGAACTAATTGCCATTCAAAGCACTATTTATGTCACAGAACCCTGGTCCAAATTCAGAAAATGTTAGCATTAAAATAAATCTTTCTTTTTCTCGTCCTGACTTAGGGCACAATCTTAACTAGCCAGGCTGGCCTTAGGCTGGCTGAACCAGACTCTCACAATTAAGAGGGAGATGCCTATTAAAGGTACAGTGTGCTACTTCCCTTAAATGCAAATCTTTTCTTCAGCTGCCATGAAACTCATTGCAACACCAGTTTGCTCCGTAGAAGGCTATGCCCCTCCTAGTGCGTCTGGTGCATTCAGAGTGCCCCCATGACATCTGCCTTTCTCTCACTGAAACGTCCACCCACCCCACTGTCTGAGAGAATGACAGGAGGCAGCCAAAGAAAACTTCTGTTTATTGATCTATAGGATGGCCTCACATTACTCCCTCTTCCCCCTGCCCTAGCTCATGATTAGTGGCAAGGTTAGTGACTAGAGCTGTGTAAAGTTATACTTCAGGCAAGAATTCTTAGGCTGTGCTTTCCAGGGATCCTATAGTTTGTTTTCCATCTGACACAACTCTACACAATTCTACACAACTCTACACAGTTCAAGGTCTGGCCCTTTCACTGTCCATCTTCCTGCTCTCCTTCCTGATTGGGTAATGCTGAGTTTGCACTTGGACTCTCCCTTCTGTTTTTATTCATGACTGGGCAGCTTGGGTCCCTTCTACAATATTAAATTTGTGGCTTATGATTAGAGGGCTAGCTTGGATACCTACCACTATCAATCCACCTGCCCCTTACCTCTTGGTTCATGATTGGGGAGGCATTTTGAATCCCTCCCACCCTCGCCTCTTGGCTCATGATTGGTGGGGCTGGCTTGTAATCCATCCCAGTAATATCTTGCTCACCCCTACCTCCTGACTGGTGGAAATTACAGACCAGTAGCCCCTAGAGAGTCATCAGTCCATCCATCCATCCATCCATCCATCCATCCATCCATCCATCCATCCATCCATCCATCCATCCATCCATCCATCCATCCATCCATCCATCCATCCATCCATCCATCCATCCATCCATCCATCCATCCATCCATCCATCCATCCTTTCCTTCCTTTCCTTCCTTCCTCCCTCCCTCCCTCCCTCTTTGTGCATAGCATTCCTGTCATTGTTTGTTATACTAAAAGTAGGAAAACATATTTGTGTGTGTGTGCACATGTGATGTTCATTTCAGTTATGGTCAGAGAATTTATTATGGTATTGTGATGTCACTAAGGATCAAACTTAGTGAGACAGCTGGACCTATATGGTGAATAGCCTGTTGAGTCCCTGCCATCTTTACTGTGTTGTTGGTCATCTCTAAACTATTACACACTGTGCATGTATGCAAAGTGAAAGAATACTGCACTCTGTCAGTCATTTATATAATGGCATTAGATATTTAGGAACAAGGGGGGATACTAAGGGAGTGGCTGCTGGAAATGATCTGAATCTTTTGCAGTTCAGCAAGGGTCAGCATAAAGATTATACCCCGTTCTGGGAAGTTCCATGGAAGGAAGTTCTGCTTACTCATATCAGGTTTAATTACTATTTAGGTCAGTCTCTTATTGCTCATCCCAGCTAGGGTAGACTCATTAAATCAATTGTTGAATGGCAAATCATCACAGTGGTAAATCTTGCTGAGTCATTGGATCTTCTCTGATTATGACTGATGAATACTAGCCTTAGTGTCCTTGAATGTACAATTGTTTCTCTTAAATAAATACATAGTACTCATCATTGGCATATTCTAACAACGAGGACAACCATGATAAATCGTAAGTATATACTAAATGGCCACTTCCACATTGTAGAATTTGCAAATGAAATGTCAGCCCTCCCTCATGGAAGGAGTTCACCATTTGGTATCATCATTGCTCTGCAACGTCTCTGTTCTGAGGAAAGGCTGGGCTTATAAAGTCAAGTTTTCCTGGACAAGTTGTAAGAACTGGTGTTCTGCATAGCCTTTGATATTGGGAAATTGAACTTAAAGAACCAGTGTCTTAAGGAATGATGCAGATCAGTAGCTAAAAATTGTGAGCAATGTTATAATGTGGCTTAGTAGAAATCCCTTCCTTGTAAATTTGGAACCACTCCATTTCTAACCTAAGCACTAGCTAAATGAAGCTAATGTTGTCATGTAGAACAGTGGTCCCCAATTGGGCCTCCAGATGGTCTTGGACTTCAACTCCCAGAAATCCTGGCCAGCACAGTTGATGGTGAAGGCTTCTGGGAGTTGTAGTTCAAGAACATCTGGAGGCCCAAGGTTGGGGACCACTGATGTAGAAGACTGAGCTCAGAAGAGAAAAACACAAATAGGAAATATGTCCCTCTAGTTCCAAGAATGGAGGAAGTAACATATTTCTTTGGTATATTTCTCATTCATACATCTCTTAGACATTTGTTTTAATGGTCTTTCTGCTTCCTTCTGTGGTTTTATTGTATTGTACCCTGACCATATTTCATACTTTTCCTTGTTTCCTTTTCAAGCAACCAGAAGGCAAGCACATATTCATCACTTTAGTAGAGCCAGCTGAGATAATTTCCTAAAGGGTGAAATTTATCTAGATAAAACTTTAAATAGAAACGCAACAGCTTGTGGCAATGGCCTGGCTGTGCAGCCAAGCAGAAATGGAATAGTGGGAAACCTGGGCTTGCAAGCCCATGGAGGATCGGTGGGGAATCTTGATGAAAATATGGAGCCCCTGATTTTTTTGCTTTTATCATCCAGGTTGATGAAGTAGAACATAGAAAGGGAGCAATGATCATAGAATCATGGAGTTGGAAGGGGCCATCAAGTCCCAACTCCCCACTCAATGAAGGAATCCAAATCAAAGTATATCAGACAGATGGTTGTCTAATTTTCTCTTGAATGTCTCCAGCCTTGGAGCACTTACCACCTCCTGAGGTCATTAGAAGAACACTTTCCAGATTCAAGTATAGCGTCAGTCAACCTGCTTTCTGATCAGTCTCATACAGTTGCAAATCTATTAGAATTTGACACTAGTCACTAACAGAATTCGGGAAGGCTGCTTATTTGGACTGTAACCATGGTGGCTGGAGGATTCTGGGAGTTATAACTTGAAGAAATCACTTTGCTAATCTCTGACTTCTAATAATTTATAAGAGAGGGGAGGAAAGGAAAGAAGGAAGGCGTTTTCAGTCAGTCCTATTGTAGGTGCAGGTTCATCTGTTAGAAGAGGTTAAAGATGAGTACACATCTGGAGGGGAAAATGACAATGTATATCTGCACCAGTATGGGAACTAACACCTTGAGGTCTGTTAGCATTCTCTCTGAAACAATACTGAAATGTAACATAAATATAACTATTTCGGTATAACCCAGTTTAAAAAACAAACAAACAAACCCAGCCACGCTGGGAGAAAACATCCCACCCCATATGCAACGGCAGTTGCTTTGTGTGCAGAAGGCATTCATAATAGTTGGAAAATGCAGGTACAAATTCCTGGAAAGTCTTGTGCATTGTAGCAAAGCACTGCAGGAAACCTGGGCTTTAAAGTAATCCTTTAGCTTTTATGGATGAAAAGAACTGAGTTGTGTAATAGAGTGGCAAGCCTGCTTTGTAACGGTTGTCTTGATAGTTCATAGAAGTACTGTGTTTCCCCGAAAACAAGACAGGGTCTTATATTATTTTTTGCTCCATAAAATGCATTAGGGCTTATTTTCAGGGGATGTTTTATCTTTTTCAGGTACAACAATCTACATTTATTCAAATACAGTCCTGTCATTTTTCTAGTGGCTGCACAAGGGTGGGGGGCGGGGTTTCACTTAACTAGGGCTTATTTTTGGGGTAGGGCTTATATTACAAACATCCTCAAAAATCATACTAGGGCTTATTTTCAGGTTAGGTCTTATTTTCAGGGAAGCAGGGTCGATGAGCATACAGCTGTTTTGGTGATTTCTGTTGGCATGCTGGTGATGACCAGTTCGTGGCCTCTGTGAATCATACCCTGAGTGATCCGCGCCTCATCAGAAAGTTCTAGAGCTTCTGTGGTAGCAAAAATCCACATTAGAGTAAGGCCCCTCCCCCCTCGCCAAGGCTCCCCTTTCAGTTTCTTTCAACTGCCGCATTGAGAGCCTCATAGTTTTGCTTCTGTGAGTAAAAGAGAAAGAGACTTTATTCTTGATTCTTTCCTGTTATTAAACTTTTTTCCTTTAAACTTTTAGATCAAATTCATTATCATCAGAGATTTTTTTCTTTTCTACTTCGCTCAGCCTCCGGCCACAGCACCCCCCTTCTTCAATCATTTTTTTTCTCTCCTCAAATTATTTTCTCCTATTCATGGCCCCTTTGGGCCCGTTTAAACACTGCATGGTCTGTGATAACAAAATACCACTCTCAGACGGCCACGCCAAGTGTCTTTTTTGCTTGGGAGAGGCACACCAGATGTCCTCCTGCCTGCATTGTAAGAACTTCAAGTGCGGAGTCCTCTGTTCTCGCTTATCCAGATTAAAACTCTAGAGAGAAATTGCTTCACATCAAAGAATTAGAGCTGTTGGCGGTTATGAAAGCTTACAAAGCTTTCAGAAATCTCCTCACTGGCAAGATGGTACAAATTGCCACCGACAACACCACAACGATGTACTGTATTCTGAAACAAGGTGGCACCCACTCTCCAAGTCTCCTCTATTTAGCGGTTCTGGGAGTGGTGCCTAGCACATCATATCTGCCTCATGGCTTTACACATTGCCGGCCACGACAACGACTTGGCCAATCTACTCAGCCATCCAAACTCTCAAGCTCACGAATGGGAGTTAGACCAATCAGTTTTTCTTCACCTATGTGAATGATGGGGCAAACCAACTCTCAACCTCTTTGCCTCCCGTGTGAATCGGAAGTGTAAACAATACTGCTCTCGAGCCACCATTGGCAAACACTCCCAAGGAGATGCATTCATCGGCTTATGGCCCAAAACGTTCACTTACCTTTTTCTGCCGTTCCCGCTTCTCCACAAGGTCGTGATTCGCCTGCAACAAGACAAACCCGATGCCATTGTTATAGCCCCTTGGTGGCCGAGACAACCCTGGTTTCCAGTCCTTCACAATCTCTCATCAGACATTCACCACCTCCCTTGCCTGTCCCACCTCCTCACGCAGAACAACTCCCAAATACTCCACCAGACTTACCTGTTCTGCAGCTGGCAGCGTGGAGGATTCTGCCTCACTAATGAACATCCTTCGTCAATCAAAGAAGCCCTCCACTAGAAAGGCTTACCTGTATAAATGGAACAGATTCAAATCTTTTACTGAAGGTTCTTCATTGCCTTCTATCAACCCATCACTTGCTACTGTTCTACTTTTTTGTCTTCATCTCAAGTCTAGCAGCCTTTCCCTCTCTTCCTTGAGAGTTTACCTCTCTGCCATAGTTTCTTATCAGCCCCCTAACCCCCCGCAGCTGATTTCTTCAAGCATCCAACATTGAAACATTTTCTTAAAGGTCTATCTCATATCTACCCAGATACCCACCTGCCTTCCCCACAGTGGTCACTAACACTAGTACTTCTACAACTTACTAAAGCTCCTTTCAAACCTTTAACTTCAACTGATTTACAGCTACTTACCCTTAAAACAGTTTTCCTCATCGTCATCACCTTAACTCGATGAGCTAGTGATTTAGTGGTGTTACGTCACAACTATCTTTATTTACAGTTTTTTTCTGGACAAAGTCAAACTATCCATGGATATTTCTTTCCTCTCCAAAGTCGTATCTCAGTTCCATCTCTCTCAGCCATTTATCCTTCCTTCCTTCTTCCCGTCACCGTCCACAACTCAAGAAAGAATCCTCCACATTTAGACACTAGGCGAGCCCTTGCCTTTTACGTCCAACACACCCAACTTTTCTGGAGTTCACCTCGACTTTTCATAAGTCACCAACCACCTACTAAAGGTTGCCAGGTGACGTCTCAAACTATATGTAGATATGTTGCTTCAACCATTCACCTCGCGTATCAGCTGGCATGCAAACCAGTCCCAGAGGTGATTTGCCCTCACTCCCACCAGAGCAGTGGTGACCCCTACAGCATTCCTACATGGTGTACCTCTTTCAGACGTCTGCACCTCTGCCACCTGGGCACAGCCATCCACTTTCATCCCACATTTATTTATTTATTTATTTATTTATTTATTTATTTATTTATTTATTTATTTATTTATTTATTTATTTATTTATTTATTTATTTATTTATTTACTTATATACCGCCCCATAGCGCTACAAGCACTCTCCAGGCGGTTTACAATTTTTTAAATATACAGGCTACACATTCCCCCCCCCAGCAAGCTGGATACTCATTTTACCGACCTCGGAAGGATGGAAGGCTGAGTCAACCTTGAGCTGGCTACCTGGGATTTGAACCCCAGGTCGTGAGCACAGTTTTAGCTGCAGTACAGCGTTTTAACCACTGCACCACGAGGTGGCAAAAGTCTGATGCAGCCTTTGGACATGTTCTAGCCTCTACCTTGATATGACACCCTGCCTCCGGATAAGACAGCTTAATTAATTAATTAATTAATTAATTAATTAATTAATTCATTAATTCATTCATTCATTCATTCATTCATTCATTCATTTTATTTTATTTTATTTTATTTTATTTAATAATTTAATTTAATTTAATTTAATTTATACCCCACCTATCTGGTGCCATGACCACTCTAGGCAGTTTCCAACAAAGAGTAAACAACAAATAAAATCACAAAGAATTGTACTTAGCATAACTAACCAATAACAATTAAAAGCAGGGGGACCAAGTAAGAAAGGGGAAAAAATTTAAAGACAGAAAAGATCAAGTATTGACTGGAAGGAAGGCCTGAGTAAACATCCATGTTTTTAGTTGTTTTTTAAAAATACCCAGCGAAGGGGCCGCGCGAATCTCCGGAGGGAGGTTGTTCCATAGGCGAGGAGCTACCGCCGAGAAGGCTCGATTTCGTGTTTTTTCTTTCCGGGCCTCTCTCGGCATCAAGCTCCTCAGCCTCACCTCCTGACTCGCTTGAGTGATCCAGGTAGACCTTGGTGGGAGCAGGCATTCCGCCAAATATCGAGGTCCTAAACCGTTTAGGGCCTTGTAAGTAAGCATTAAGACTTTGAAGTTGACGCGGAAACGAATGGGCAGCCAATGCAATGCGGCCAGGGTTGGAGAAATGTGTTGGTATTTTCTTACTCCGCAGCATCCTGCACAACCACCACCACCATTCTGCACACCCAGGGTGTGATTCACAGAGGCCACGAAGAAGAACGACAGGTTATCCACCTGTAATTGTAGTTCTTCGAGTGGACCCCTGTGATTCACACACCCCGCCCGTCTTCCCCACTCTCACACCATTCTGCTTAATTTAGTGGTGGTTGACACAGCTGAAAAAGGAGCCTTGCGTCACGGTACTTATACGAGCGGGGGTTGGGCGTTATTCTAATGTGTTTTTTGCTACCGCAGAAGCTCTAGAACTTTCCGATGGGGCTCTGGCAGGCGCAGATCACCGAGGGTGTGAATCACAGAGGTCCACTCAAAGAACTAAAATTACAGGTGGGTAACCTGTTGTTTTACAGCTTTTGGCCATAATCCAGACCTTAGTAGATTCAGATCCTTCCAGTCTGTTTTAGAGAAAGCAGGAAATGTTCTACAGATGTATGGAAATTTATATGGACTTTTGAAAAAAATTGTCCGTGTGTGTGTGAGAGAGAAGTGTGACTTTTCTTTCTGTAAACATGCATCGGTTTGTACACAAGACCAGTGCAATCAGGATTTTGGTTAATTTATTGTTTGGTTTGATTTGTATACTGCCCCGTTACTGTGATACACTATTCCGGGATGTCTACAACAAAATATACTAATAAACAGTGAATAAACAAAATTAAAACATTTGAGAGAGTAAAACAAATGGCTTTGAGTTTTATTATAATGATGAGATGTTTTATAAAATACAAGCTTTAATAATGCTAATAAAATTTATGGGGAGATTTGAGCGGAGCAAGAAGCTTAGCTTATGGCTGGGAAAAATTATCATAAACCTTTGGAGGAAGGCGGAGGAGTAAATCCGAGAAGCTCTGTGTTCTTAGGAAAGTTGTCATGAGATCATTAATTATCCTGACATATTAGGGAATGCATCTTGACAGACTGACAAAGCATGGATGGCTCGTTAGGGGATTCTGGTTGTAGCACAATCGAGTGGCTCTTTGAGATTCTGAAATGGCATGCAGAAGATACCTGAGCGCAGAGTAAGGTCATAAATTCAGAGCTTTGGGGGCTGGGCATCTTAACTCATGCAATTGGACATGAGAAGCTTCATCAGACAACCTGGGTCTAAATGCGAGGTTGTGGGGGAGGGGGATCACCTTGACATTTGTTTGAAGCTGCAATACAGTTTCCACTAATCCAGTGTACAGATGTTTTAATTAGTTGGAGCAAGGAGGGCAATGTCATGCAAACCTCTCCGACATGGATAATGGTTACGGACATTATTTTTCTTTCTTCCTTCCATTCCTGTCATATGGGTTTTATTTTTATATCCAGCAAGAACAGCTTTTGAAATCCAAAGCTCGTAAATCTTTTAGAAATGGCTATTTTATTTCTATCTCAGGGTGGTTTTAGCCCCCTGCTTTGTAGGGCTTGCCCAGATCCTTTTTCTTTTCTGCTGCATCAGCTACGAAGGCACTGTGCGGGTTTGCTGCCTCATAACTGCAAATGGCTTAGAGGCATTCCACTTTTAATGTGCCTTGAGCCATTTGGGATTTGCCGCCATTTTATTGAGTGCCGATTCGCTTGCTGAGGGTGTTTTGTTTGTTTTGCAGTTACTCATATTTTTTTTTAAAAAAAATTGGGCAAAGAATTGGCTTCCTCTTGCATGCTAAAACAGGTGGAAAATGTAGTTACACAGTTGCACTCAACTGTATTAAGTTTATTCGTTTTGTTTGTTTCTGTGGTGAAGTGCATATCGCTGTGGTGACTGAAAAGTGTCGGTTTTCAGGAGGCACCACCTGCTCCCCAGAGGCATCAGGGCAGAATTAACCCCCTGTTGTTCAAGGGGGGTTGTTGCAGTTAGAGTTTCTAGGCTTGGGTGTGTTTGAAAGTAAAACAGATCCTTCACATTACTTTCTAAGCCACTTTTTATTTTGTTTTATTTTGGGGGGGAAAGATAAAAGGACAGGGCCCTAAAGAAGAACACAAAAACAACAGACATGGAGATCTCAAAATCAGAAACAGAAAATCAGAGTACAGAATCCTCAGTAATCCAATGTGTGTAATTTAGATGAAAGGCCTGCAAAGTATAACTAATCACATAATAAATCTATGTGTAGGCAACCCTGCAAACAATCAGAGTAAATTCACCAGAAACGAGATCCTGTATAAAAGCATTCATCAGAGAACACATGTGTGTGTGTCTGTTTGTTTGTGTGTCCCCACAAGTGGTCAAAAACTATTCATTTACTGTATTCATTTGATCAATGACTGACTATAAAGATATTTTTGTACTGATATTATTCTTTATTCTTAGTAGATTTACTTTGATTGATTGTTGGGCTTCATATGAGCACATATCTATATGTTATACACTTTCTTGTACCTTGCACGCCTTTCATCAAAATGACTGTTGAGTTATTTATGACTTTATAATCTGCAGTTTCTCTTTCAAGTGTTCAGGCTTTGACCCGTTGTTTCTGTGTGCTTAGTGGAAGCTAAAGAAAGCCAATGCGTCTCTGAGATGACCATTTAGACTCTTCACAAAGAATCATTGTGAGTTGGGAAACAGCCAACTTTTCCCCCACCATTTTGAAGCAATAATGCCCACATGCCAGCCTGTGTTCTTGGCCTGAGAGAGAGGTCTTGACACACTTGCTTGGTATTTGTATCCAAATTCTCCATCAGCTGAAGGCAGCTGACAATATAAATTTAAAATTGTAGATTTTATCCGAAAATATAAAACTGCAGCCATGGGATAATCAGACCTCAACGCATCCTATGCCCATTAGGGCAACCTCCGTCCAGCACATTGAAGAAAGGCTTTTCAAAACAGGTAAGTGTTGCAGCAAGGATGGGGAACAGGAAGCTCTTAAGATGTCATTGGACTGCAGCTCTCATCAACCTTGGCTAACATAGGCAATAGTAATGGTTAATGTGTGTTGTAGGCTAGCAATGCCTGAAGTGACTTTCCCATCCCTGTTTTTTTTATATACAGTGGTGCCCCGCATAGCAAGGTTAATCCGTTCCGGATTAACCGTCGCTATGGGGAAACATCGCTAAACGGGACGCAAAATGGCTTCTGTATTCACCGTTTAGCGAAGTTTCCCCCATCCGGCAGCCATTTTCGCACCCTCGGTAAGTGAGGGCAGAGTGCGAAAACGCTGCACGCGGCCATTTTGGGTCGCGCAGTGGCCATTGTGGAGCCGCCGATCAGCCGATTTCCCAACATCGCAATGCGAAGATCGGTAAGCGAAACGCTTACCGATCTTCGCAATGCGTGTTTTGCCCATTGGGGCTGCCGGTATGCGCTCGTTATGCGAGGCACCACTGTATATATATTTTTTCTCCCATTTGGTTTCTTACAGAAAATGCACTAATCCCGTATGTGGGAGGCCACGATTGCCCTCTTTCTTTCTTTGCAAGGAACGATATTTTCATTGCCCTCTCTAGATCGCAGCTGCTGTATTCACAGTGAATCGGGATTTCACACCTGAATTTATACATGGCGATGTATGACTATGGAGAGACATTCTTATTGCCTATTGATAGAATTGCTTGCCAGTTTCATTCTTGCAGATGAGAATGTAAAATTTCAACAATTTAATCCCCTCTGGGAAAGATCATGAGAGATTTTATGCATTTTTGGCATGCATTTCAGCACATTCTTCAAAACAACAACAACAACAACAACAACAACCCACAAAAGTGTTTTTGTGCAAAAATATGCTTTGCAGAAGAAATTATATTTTGTACAAAAGGCTTTTAATGTTTTGTTGTTGCTGTTGTTTCACCAAACCATACATTTTTGCTCATGTTACTGCTGATTTAAAAAATTTCTTATCCAGATGTACAATATCTCATATAACTTGACTGGGTGGATTGATTGGTTGATTGATTGATCGATAGGGTAGTTTAAGGCAATATATTGAGGCACCCTTTTTCATGGAGGTCATAGAAAATGTGCAAGTATTTGTTACACCCTTAGGACTGAACATTACAAATGGTGAGCTGGCAGCTCCCACATGATTGAACCTCTTCCCTCAGAAGCTACAATCATGTAGAGGCCTACAACAAGGAGTATAATGTTGATTTATTCAGGAATGCTGTTCTGTGCATTCACTTAGAGTCTAACTGGAAGCCATAACAGTGTCATTCTCTAAACAATAACTCACTTATTTAGTTGCCGGTGATAACTGCTGTTTAAATAACTACATTAACTACTGTGAATCTTTCAAAACAGCAACCTTTTAAATAGGAATGCCTACTGATTGTGTCAGCCTCTTTGTTTTCACTTCATTCACCCCATGGGTACTTTGAAATTATTGTTAATCATTAGAAAACAAAATGCTACTCAAGACTCTGGGTATTGCCGTTGCCAAAGAGAGAAAAATAGCATTCATAATTATGAGTTAAAGGAGACAGAGACAGAAACCTAAATAGGTTAATGGGAAAAAAGTGTTTACATATGTATTTATAGTTGTATATGGTAATTAGAGCTGACATGAGACCTAGTCCTGCTGGACTCTTTTTAGTTTATCCATTTCTAAAGAGAAAACTTACTCTTTCCCTTAGTTTGAGAAAAGAGCCGAGCAGGTTTCCTTTACACTTTGCCCATATTATATTTATATTATATTTAAAAATAGTCATGTGTGGAAAATATGCCTTTGAATTTCTACATTTAACACAAAAGAAATGAGTTGTCTCACTGAGTCCTATTTAAACGGAGCCAACTTGAGTCCCCTTATAGGGAGAAAAGTGGCCTATACAGTGGTGCCTCGCTAGACGATGTTAATTAGTTCCGTAAAAATCGCTGTCTTGCGAAAACATCGTTTTGCGAAATGCGGTTCCCCATTGGAATGCATTGAAATCTATTTAATGTGTTCCAATGGGGAAAAATCATCATCTTGTGAAAATCATCCATAGGAAACCATCGTCTTGCGAAGCGCAACAGCGATCGCAAAAACTAATTGTCTAGTGGTTTAATTGTCCCGCGAGGCAATCGTCTAGTGAGGCACCACTGTATATAAGACAGACAGACTCTGTAGATGGGACTAGGGAAATCTCACTTAGTTTCAGTATTTAATAGACAAGGTTTAAACATTAGTACTAGAGATGAGCCAGTTCAGCTGTTCGTCCAGTGTGTTTACTGCCGCAATCGGTGTTTGGCGGTTTGGCGTCCCGTCCCCTTTGGCAGGTTTGGTGGTTTGGCATCCCGTCCCCACTTGGAAGCCGCATCCTGGCTTCCCTGCCCTGCCTCCTCCAGGCACCGTCTCTCAGTGGGCACCAACAGCATTAAACGAACCGCCGAAGTGGTGTTCGTGCCCATCTCTATTTGATACAAAAGTACCAATATGTTGCTAAGGGATAATGTTAAATGCAAGTGGCTATAGCTGATATGTATCCAGTGAGCAAATGTTACAAATCATTTGCCTCCCTCCCCTCAAAAGCCCAGCATTTATTAGTGGCCCTCAAAATGTTTTCTGTTGCACAGAAAAGTAGAGTGAGGAGTGGCCATTATCTTTATGTAATATTCTGTGCTGGCAAATGCTGTCTGACTGGATAGATGTTGCTGTATCCTATAGAATGTTTTTCTGATGTTAATGAACATACCAACACAATCGTGGTACTATAGCCATTGATTGAGAGTTGAAATCCTATTATTGGTGCATATGTTTATGTGTAAGGTATGACATTTCTTTGACTTGGGATGTGCAGGTGGTGTTCTGTTAGCACAGGGAAAGGAACTTTTGATCTTCCATTTAATGCCACAACACACTTCCTCCTTCACTGCTGAGGGATCCCTTCTTGCATTCCCTACTCTTGGACTTAGGCAGATTTGTACTGCACTCCAGCAACAATGCTCTTTAAATTCTTTTGTTCTTCGTTCTCTGTTTTAAGCTACCTTGACTTGATGAAGTCCCTCCTTTTCATCTCCAGGGAAGACTTAAAAGAAGAAACACTATTTTTCTTGTCTAGGTCTTCCATAACTTCCCCAAGCTGCCTACACAAAACTTTCCCTTTGAGAAGCAAAGTGTGTGCATGCGCACACAGTGAGAGGAAGCAGAGGAAAATGGCAGATTGTTGAAAGAGGGGCAAACCTCTGAGGCTTCCTGAAATGGAACAGTAACCACCAGCATTTTGTACAAGTTCTGATAATTGCATGAAAATGCTATTCGTGCTAAAGTGTTGTTTTGCATAGTTCTGCTTCATCTGACCCTTAGAAAAAAATACCCATTTTTCTTTTCTTTGAGAGTGCAACAGGGGACTGCAAAATAGTTTTGCAGTCCAGGAATGAGACAAACAAGGATTTATGGCTCTAATCTGGAGCAGCACACATTACCAACCACCCTGCTAACAGAAAGCCATATTTGCTCTCAAAAAAACCCATTTGTCCTGGCCTAGCGGAAGAGTGTTGTATGAATGGATGAAAATTTTGAGTTCTCTTATTTCAGTGGGCTTTCCCACAAGGCTTTGCATAAACTCTTTTTGACAGCCATTACAGGCTATATTCCACAGATTGCACGTTTCATCTTCACTCTGCTTCTAGAGGATAATGTGGTCATTGATGCAGGATGCTACAGCACGGCAAGAAGTCATCCAAGATTCAGCAGCAGCAGTACTGATACATTTGCTGCTGCTGTTTACAGCTCATTGGCTCATGCCATTGATATCTCTGGCCATCACAAGTACACCATGTTTTTTCGATATAAAAAGTTCTTACCTAATGAAAGATAGACTTCCCCCCATCAGTTTAAACTATTTCAGAAATTCAGGTTCACATCCTAGAACAACAGGTCATCTCTGTCCTTCATTTTCTCAAGACTTGTGGTTCAAAACATTGCATTTGTGATGGGATGTTAATATTTCACTTTTCCAAGAAACCTTAGTGTTTAATAATTAGCATGTTAATATTATCTTGGTATAATTATAGTCATTGCTTCCGTTTTAAAGATAGTTCTATTTAGAACTGAATAGTAGTAACAGTAGTAGTGGTGGTGGTGGTAATGATGATGATGCAGAACGCATCTTAACTATCTGCACAACACACCTCATCTCAAACTGAACTACGTAAGCTCTCAAACAAGATGATGTTTTATTAATCCTGTCATGCGATAACAGTGTGTAATAAAAAGAAATAATCTCTGCATCAAAACTGCAATTACTCTCATTAAACAAAACTCACAAGTTAAATTATCATTGGCAAGCTGAGTTCAAACACAGCATCTGGTATTATTTTGTATGTTCTTTCTGTATCTGTGTGGGCAAAAACATACACAGCTGAAGAGATGTAATTATCACACGTCTGAAGGCCAACCTCAGGTGGATCCCACAGACTGCAATTAGATGCACCGTGTGTTCGATAAATGCACAGCTACGAGAGTGACTGGTTATTAAATAGGTAACTTTAGCATTCCAGAATAACAGATAGATTTCAGCGAAGGAAAGCTGCTGAGGGCTGCTCGGCATCAAAATACAAGTTTGTGTGTGTTTGTGTATGCATAACTAGAAGCTGGAGCATAGATCAGCATGCAATGTGAAGGTTTTACAATGCAGTCCACTAAAAATTGGCCCATATTTTTGCTGTACGAGAGCCTAGCAGTAGATATTGTTCAGTAGTCTAATTCAGCATTCCATAAGGCAACTCAAAAAAAAAGGCATGCTCCAAACAAAAAAGAAGCACAATATTCCACATTCATAAACCAGAGCTTTTTGAAGGATTGGATCGCTTTCTTTTTACACACTGTTCTGCAGCATGGGAGGACTTTGAAGAGAATAAAATAGATTATTCAAAAAGATATCTTTGTACAGGTAGCACTATTTTGATAAGTTTAATAGGTTCTAATTATCCTGTCCAGGTATCACATTATATTGGTAAACTACAAAATTAGATGGCGTGGCAAGGGTTATGTTGTTTCCGTTCAAACTGAACAGACCTAACTCTTTTACATCTCTTTTTATCCTAGCCCTTGTTTGAGCCTCCGGCCCTAACTAAGGCCTGTAACAACTCATATTTATTTTGTTTTACCTGATTACTCTGTAAAGCTGACACTGCCGGTGATTATCTCTGAACTGATATTGACATTAACTTGCTGGCTCATGCCTATAAGAAACATGTAGTAAAGTAGAGAGAGCAAGGTTAAAAGGTGCAAATCCTATAATGCTGGAAACCTCACTTGCACGATCGTCAGCTGCATGCTGCAACCAACAGAATCACACCACCGCAATATCAACATGTCCAGCTATTTTCTCCCTCCTTCCATGAAGAAGCAACTGGAACACCCACCAATACCAAAACCCTATAATGAACTTTATGTCAGATATGCTGAAAATCTATCCCATCATCTTATGCTGTTACTTGAATGCAGTGCATTGGGGAGTCCATTTTATATTTTCTGTGATCCTAAACGCAGGTTAGGTGGTCGCTCTTCCCCCCCATTCTTGGCATAGTTGTTCATAGTATAGAAACTTATAACATACCGGGCTATTACTTATTCAGAGTAATTCTACTCTGTCTGGTGATAGTAGTCCAGAGCACCTCTGTTAATTAGTAATGAACCCACATGCAAATCCTGTACTCTGCCATGGAACCATGGTCCAGCACCAGAGCAGTCCATGCCATTTTGCCCGAGTGATGTCTTACCGTGTGCGTGGACTCCGTACATGCTTCTCCTCAGAGTTGTGCCTTGCCTTCATGTGGAAAACCCGGGACAGAAGCAGCGTTTTTCAACTTGTCTGTGAATGTGCTGCCATGCCTTCATTGCGTCAGACTAAAATACCTTTGAAGACACTATTTTAATCAGGTTATCATACCTCTGAAAACATATTTAAAAAAGCTTTAGAAGAGGTCGTAGCTGTGTTAGTCTGTGCCAGCGTATCAGGCAACAACAAAAGAAAAAAAAAAAGAAAATGAAGAAGACAAAAACATTGTCCAAAAGTGGACTTGTCCAGAAAAGCTCACTTTAAAAGTGGACATGATCTAGGAAAGATCACATTAAGGTATAATAGTTAGACTTTAAGGTGCCACATGCTTTTGTCTTCTATCTTGTTTTTTTTCCCCTTTGGATTTTGCCTAAAATATAGCAATTGGTCTTTAAGTCTTCTTTATTTATTTTTTTTGCCTGATATATAAAAAAATGTGACTATAGAACATGCCCAAAGCATCAGCTTTTAAAATCTGTCATAAAGATTGCAGAATGTTTACACTGACAACCTAGACCTTGGTTGTAGATTGTCTACCTTAAGTAATGCCATCGTATACCCTCTGACATCATTTATCGTATCACGAGAGATCCTCCAACTCTTGCCATTCATCTACTGCACAGACTGTTCACCCCTGTGTAGGCTCTTGTCTTCCCAAATTCCCTGTCATAGACGTTGATCCCATTACCATTGTGAGATGAAATTACAGGCTATCAGCCAGACGGTTGGAAGTTCTGAATGCTGGTTTGTTTGGATGTATTTGTGTTACTTTTTGAAAATGTATTCAGCTGCCTTCATGCATCTTGCCATTATATATGAATATTTCAAAATATCTTTCAAGAAGACTGATGACTTGCAAAAGTAGGCTTTGTAAAATGCAAACTCCTACATGAATCAAAGAGAGAAAAGCTGTGTGTAGGAGAAACAGTTGAAGGCAGCAAAGCTTAAAAGTTGGAAAGCTGATTCGTTTTTTTAGAGTTTGCAAGGTTTTCTTACAAATTCGTGACCTTGTAGAAATAATAGCTGTGAGCTACTTTTCCTGTTGTAATTGTGGCAGTGGGGAAGTTAGTTTTGACGTGTAAATATCATGAGAAAGTGTAAGGATGCTCCAGGGTAGCGCTTAATGCACACATTTATGCATGTGCAGACTAAATGTTCACATATTGAATCTTGCGTCACCGCATTTTCACAAGTGTTGCTAACTTAATTGTATAAATAACATCAACTCAATCACACATGTTAACATTTCCCTTCTAAATTTAAATTATAGCCAGTGATAAAACTGGAAGTAATTCGCTCATATTTTATTGATGCCTTGCTTGATCTGATATACATTTCCCCCTTTTTGAAGTTTAAATAGCCCACAACAACCATCCAAGCATATGAAGATGATGATAATGAAAAGTGACGGTGTAAACACCAACAGTGTAATGAGAACATTAAATTGGATCTGCCAAAGTGTGATTTGGCCCTCATTGGCCACGGCATGTGTGTGCTGGCGTGGCTCTTCCTTTGGAGAAATTTTACTCCAAATTGAGGAAAAGAAAATAAAGCAAATTCTTAGAATGGAGAGGGAAATTTCTCACTGAGCAGTAGAAGCTGTCTTTAACTCCATCCTGCCGTGTGGAACCCACTCAGTGGAATTTTATTCATTATAAAAAGTGGTGGTCTGCTTAGGTTACACCCAGCCAGATTGGCAGCATCTTTTTCCTTATAACACATTGAAGATCACAGCTCTACCTATGTTCTCCTGCCAATAGAACGTGGTAGCCATTGTACTTGGTGGGACACAGTAGATTAATGGTGAATGGAGCTACGGCTGATGGAACTGGGCTTCAAATGGGTACTGATACGCATAGAGAGTCAGGTAGGCATTCATTCAGAAACTGACAGTGTCACTACTACCACCACGTTTGTTCACTCTCCAACTCTGAGAAGAGAAATGCTAGATTTGGTAGGAGCTAAGGGTGTGTTTCTCGTGGCTGTTTTGTGTTGCTTTGAAGTCAGTTAATGTTATTTTATTACAAATTGCATGTGGGCTGCAGGACCGTCTTTTCTTACTAGGTGGAAGATCTCCTCAAGCAGTAGAGAGGAAGCCTGTTGTCTGGGCATCACCATGTCATAGTTTCTTCTTCAGGGTCCCGTAACAGTTAAATTAGAGAGCAAAACTCTTGCTGTTTAGTAATGCAGGGAAAAGTATTGTGAGGAGGGGAAAAAGCTGGAAAAATATTGATGTGAGGGAAAAGAAGTGAAAGGGGAGAGGAGGAGGAGGAGGAGGAGAAAAGAGAAAGGCCAAAAAACACGGGATTGGTGGACTAAGTGGTTTCAGTGAAGATGAGTACCACTGTTTGTAATATGTTAGAAACAAACAAACAAACAAACAAACTCTGGAACTCCCTCCCACCAGAGACTAGCCAGCCCCATCTTTGCCACCCTTCTGAAAGCAGGTGAAGTCCTTTCTCTTCAGGCAGCCTTTCCTTTAGCAACTGGCTGACTTAAGTGGGATTTTAAAATGGAGGTGATTAGTATTGTGTTGTTTTAATGATTTTAATAATGCTTTTATTTAACATTTTAAATATAATGTATATTTAATTATTTTAAAATATTTGAATAACTTATCATTTTTATCTACTTCTTTTAATTATATAACCTAGGCAAAGTAAAAAAAATATTTTAAATACAACAAATAAATAAATAATGCTCTGTACATGGGGACATTTCCGACAATACTGTGATGTAATTTCAGTAGCCATTTCACAGGTAAAATACAGAGAGAACATTTTGTAATCCTAACGTGAAAGGGCTATTACACAAGTAAGATCCAGTGATAATTTATAATTTTGACCTGAGGCCTTTCATTTTGAAGAGTAGTGGGAATAAGTTGGTATTAAGATGCCAGGGGTTTAGTCGTCAAAAGAAAAAATTAGCCTGTGGAAAGTTGTCATGTGCATAATAATCATTCATAATCATTTATGTTCTAGAACTTTGGGATTGTTAGTAAAGCGGTTGGAAAAAGGTGGGAAAGCAGAACAAGAAAACCTCTTTCATGAAAATGATTGCATTGTCAGAATAAATGATGGTGACCTTCGCAATAAAAGATTTGAACAGTAAGTGCACACTTCTCATTTATTGCTTTCCTTAACCTTTCACTATTGCACGTGAAAATATTTGGGAAGGTACAACATATTTTAGAACAAATTGCCTAGGTAATTCTTTCATATAAAGAGGAAACTGTTCACAAATCATTAAAGCATTTATTTAAAATTACTCACTCTACAAAGGTAACGGCTGCCATTACATGTCTTCTTTTGATAATTTAAGTCTTGTTTTCTGTTAAATACAGGACTGTTTCTTCCCAATCCGGTCCAACTATCTTGAATGATTTGGCATTAAGAATGAGAACTGGAATGTTGTTTTGTTGGTGCCTTAAACAACAGCAACACTATAACGTTTATTACTTTAATTTTTTTAAATGGAATTTGAAGTAAGAAATTTAGGACATTTGTATATAGAGCTTCTGACTTTTCTGAAGTCAATAAACTTACAGGCACTAAAAGCCAGAAACCAGTCATTTAAAAATTCCCCCCTGCCCCAGCTAAAAACTTCATAACTCATATGAATATTGTAATGAAATGAATATAAAGGACAATGGAATAGGATAACATAACATAACATGGAGCCCAGTGTGTTTACTGCCGCAATAGGTGTTTGTAGTAGATTAGAAAGAGATTTTAGACATTTTATAAGCCAATATATAAAACTGTTATAAGTTTGAATTCTATGCTGAGGTTTTGCAGATAGGATAAGGTAGAAATCTGAGAAATTAGTCCTTGTAATATTTTTAAAAGAATGTCAGAACATTAACATTTCTGATGTTTTAAGAACTCATGTACAGTATTAATAAATGAGAAATCAAGCACCCTTCCTAAATGTGTGCCCCTAAGAGGAATATACTTCAGAACAAAACAAAAAGCATTTGTTAACAGTTCACTCCAAGAAAATCTGCCTTTTTAGTTTACAGTTCACTTTCAGCAATATGTCTGTCATCTCAGGATGCCTAATTAACATCAGTAATTATGCTTGTAATGTCTTCTAGTGTGCCAGTCTTAATTTGCTAATTTTCTGTTCGTTCTAAAACCTAGAGCACAGCATATGTTCCGTCAAGCTATGCGTACACCGATTATTTGGTTCCACGTGGTTCCGGCCGCAAAGAAAGAACAGTATGAGCAATTGTCACAAAGTGAGAAGAACGCTCATTACTCCAGTCGGTTTAGCCCTGATTCCCAGTATGCTGACACTAAAAGTATTAACCACCCTGGACTTCACACTTTACAAAGAATACCCCGAGTGAACAATCAAGCAGACGAGTCGGACTGTTATTCACAACTACCTCAGAGTGTGAACTCTTCAGGAAAACCACCGTTGGGCCCGTCACCATCACCACAAAAAGTTCTCAGTTCCACTTCAAACTCCGGCTACAGCACCAAAAAGGTCGGGAAGCGGCTTAATATACAGCTAAGGAAAGGTAAGAGGTTGATCTCTATATTTATTGAGTGTACGTGAACGTAAGAGATGTTTTGTCAAGTCATTCATAGCAGTGGTTTTAGAAGAGGTAGCTGCGTTAGTCTGTGCTAGCATTTCAGGCAGGAACAAGTGGAAAATGAAAAAAGAAGACAAAACATTGTGGCACCTTAAAACCTGCTATCTTTTAATGTGAGCTATCACGGATAAGTCCATTTCCTCAAGACTGAAGAAGTGGACATGTCCACGAAAGCTCACATTAAAAGATAGGAGTTAGTCATTAAGGTGCCACAATGTTTTTGTTTTCTTTATTTTTTTCTTTTTATTTTGTTTTTGCCTGCTTTGTCAGATTAGTATGTATTGGCCCTGATCCACAGTCTTCTCCTGAAGTGCCATTCCATAATCACTCTTTATTCAGCTTGATTTAATGAGATCGTTAGATTATTTTGGTCATCCAAAATGTGGCAGCAACACTGCTGTCTTTAAAGGCCATATAAAACCAGTCTTGAAGGCGTTACACAGGCTTCCAGTATGCTTCTCAAGTCAATTCAAGGAGTCAGGTTTGATCTACTGCAAATTACTTAAGGCAGTGAAAATTAAGAATATTTAGAGAACAATAGAAACAAAGGCCCAATAAAAGAAACAACATTTTGAAAATAAATTAAACAGCTGGAAAAATAAACCACTACATGGACAACACCTGGAAAATATTGGTGGAAAGCATGATCACAATTCAAGATGGCCATGGCTAAAATGGGGGACCCTTAAGAAAGAATCCAATGACTTGATTTTTGCTGCATCAAAACAAGCACTCCAAACCAACATAATGAAAGCTAAGATCCAAGGAATAAGTGCTCACAGCAAATGTCAACTCTGCCAACAAAAAGATGAAACTGTGTCACACCTCATTTGTGAATGTCCAAATATTGCACAAACATATTGCAGAATTAGACATGATGGCAAAATGAGTGCACTGGTCATTATTAAAAAAATATATAACCTGGCAACCCATGGGAACATCAGGTGGAGAAGGTGTCAGAAAATGAGGAAGTCAAGATTTTGTGGGATTTCTGGATCCAAACTGATAGACACCTTGAATATAACACACCAGACACAGTAGTAATAGAACAAAGAAATGTCTGTGTCATTGACATTGCAATTCCAGGAGATGCCAGAGTTGAAAATAAAGAATTGGAAAAACTAACAAAATACAGAGACCTGGCAATTGAAACGCTTGTGGATGAAACACACTTCAGTGGTCCCTGTAGTCATCGGGGCTTTGGGAACAATATCAAGAAATTTCACACAGTTTTATATGCAGTTGCAGATCTCAGAAATAGCATAATCAGAGCTACAAAAACGGCAATATTAGGAACAGCATACATCCTCTGTCAATACTTAGGTTTTTGGTTAAAACTTGTATCTGTTATATAGTACCAGTCAATGTTTTTATAATGTTGACTGTGCCTGGAGTTTTTTGATGATGATGATGATGATGATGATGATGATGATGATGATGATGATGATGATGATGATGATGATGATGATGATGATGATGATGTACGGTCAGATAGATTCTAACTTATGAATACTTTGGCCAGTGTTCCTAGCTGCATAGTCTTTTTCTTCTTGAATGCACTGTAGTGAGTCAGACTCCCAACCCCTTGTTCTAGAGCCAGATGCTCCAACTCACTGCGGTCTCTGGCAAGCTTGCACCACATGATAGGGCATAAGTAAATGCAACAATATAAACAAACAGTTTTGGTGGTATTTCACAGGTTTGAAATCTAAATAAGAGGTGTAATGTTCATTTGAATGATGTTCTCTAGTAGTTAGATTAATAAAATTTATTATTTCATTGTCGTGGAGAAAGATCAGTTACTATCCAAGTTTCATTTGCATACTGATGTCAGCAGACAATCCTATTTGATTTCTGGTGAGAATTCAGCAGGTAGTCTAGGCTTGTATAAGTGAAGTTGCGTAAGTCATGGCAACAGATTGCTGCTAACTAACCGCGTGCTGATTGCATCCCTGGGCACATGCCCAATTGCAAAATTAGGCATGTGCCCTGGAATGCAACCAGCATCTCATTCATTATCTGCCTTCTTACACAATTTCACTTACACAAGATAAATTGCTAATTGGGTTCTTTCCCCCTTTGCAGGCAATGGCTTATTTTAACATTATTTATTTTTAAGTAGAAGATCAGTAAGAGTCTCACTCATCAAGGGGGACTCGTATTGCACCTTCATTGTGACTGGAGTTGTTGCTTTCCATCACTGATTATGCTCTGTTCTCTGTGAACTTCATGTGAACTACCAGATTGCTTGTTTCTGGTTACTGAGTTTTAAGCTCTACAAACTTGGATGACATAAGGTTGAATTGACAGTTTGCTTCTGTTGTTGATGTGCCTTCAAAAATACTTAAGGCCATCAGCTTAAGATGACATATGCAGTTCAAATACAGTATTACTAGCTAAGATTGGAATTTGTTATACTTAACCAATATAAAGTACAGTGATTTCTAGCAATTTATCATGTTTAATGGAATGGAGCACAATAAGGAAGTTTCTAGAAAATAGTGTTGAGACAGCGGTGTTCACAAGATTTGGATTTTCTCAGTCAGCAATGGAAGTAATGATTATGTGTATACAGTGATGCCTCGCAAGATGACCACGGATAATGTTGTCTTGCGAAACATGTTTTCCCATAGGAATGCATTGAAATCTAATTAATGCGTTCCTATGGGCAAAAAAAGTCAGAATAAAGTCAAATTTGGTTTACAAAGGGTTTATTAAGTGCTCTTTAAAGCCGTACATATTGTGCAGATGATTTAAAAAATTCCAATAAAAAAACTTTAACTTTTTAAACATAATAGAAAAAACATTTTAAAATCAGCAAACATGAGGCAGGAACAAAAAATGGAAAACGTTTGTCTTGCGAAGCACGGCCATAGGAACATTCGTCTTGCAAGTCATCAACCCCATTGCCAAAACCATTTGTCTTGCGAATTTTTTGTCCTGCGAGGCATTTGTCTTGCGAGACACCACTGTATATTTTGCATGAATAATTTTAAGCAGCAAGTGGACGAAAGAGCATTTTACAGCTTCTCACTAACAAATAGTGAGACCTGCAAATTGCTACTGCAGAAGGTGAGGCTTGACTACTTCATTGTACTCTAATCAGGGCTGTCTCTGAAGACTCTTCAATTTGGATATCATATCGGTCCCAGAATACTCTGCTGCAATAGGAGCTGACCCTAGTAAACAATAATTTTGAAATAAATTTATTTGTTTGGGCCTTTATTATTTTTTTCTGGAGCCCAAGTAGAACAGCTGGTGCTTATCTTAAAAGCTTTAATAATTTGGGACTTGGGTTTCTCCCACACATATTACTAATTCTCCTGTTTGCTCATATGCCTTCCCATATGCTAGGATTAGAGGCCCTTCTCCTGGTGCCACAGCCTTAAGTGAGCAGCAGTTCCATAGAAGGCCTTTTCAACTGAGCACACAAGTGATGGAACATAATTCCTGGAGAGGGTTTACTTGATGGAAACGTTCACACCTTTTCTTTTTTTTAGCACCGGGGAAAAATGGAGGCTCAAATGTATACACCCCCTTTCACACAAGGGTTGCAAATCAATGTGAAGGCTTGTCTCACCTCCCATTTTGTCTTCACAATAAATCTGTGGCATAGGTTACGCTGAGGCACAGTAACCCTAGGTCACACAGTGAGCTCCATAGTGAAGTGATAATTTGAACCCAGATGCTAGCAGAACATTCTAAACACTACATTGTAGGGACACCGACAGCTTTTAGGCCTTTTGTAGCAAACCTATAATTGTTGTTTTTCCAATCACTGTATATGGATGTGAAAGCTGGACCTTTAAAAGGCTGACAGGGAAAAATTGATTTGTTTGAAATGTAATAATGGAGGAGAGATTGCAGACACCCTGGACTGCCAGAAAAAGAAACAAGTGGGTCCTAGATTAAATCAAGCCTGAACTATCTCTGGATGCAAACATGTTGAAGTTGAGGGTCTCCTACGTTGAGCACATCATGAGAAGGCAGGATTCTGTGGAAAAGACAATAATGCTGGGAGAAGTTGAAGGCATCAGGAAAAGAAGAAGACCAAATGTGAGATGGGCTGACTTGCCTGAGCAGGGATGTTGAGGACAGGACATTTTGGAGATGCTCATTTGTAGTCACTATATGTTGGACGCAACTTGATGGGACATAACAAGAACAACATAGTTATTTTTAGCTGGCTTGTTGACCTGGTTATACTTCATTCCTACTTTATCGCTGTCCTTATTGTTTTACAAGGCAGTCTTATTTTTATTGTTAATAGTTTTTTTTACATGCATACATTTACTACTCTGAATATGTGAAAAATAAATGAGAAGAGATGGTAACAGCAACAATTGCAGAATCATCAAAATTTAGATTTAGACCATAATGTTTGCTTAATATTCAGAATATCAAGATGTTTCAGTTGCTGAAGTCAGAATTGGGAAGGAATTTAGTTACGATTGTTTCTATGTTTCATTTCATTTTGTTTTTTGGAGTACAGCTCCAAGTGGCCTTGCTGCCTAGGGCATTCTAGGAAAAGGAGCCCAAAAAACAACATTTCCAACCTCTGATTAAGGCCAACATTGACAGTTCATACAGGAGAATCATTGGAAGCTTGTGAAAATCTTGGAAACCTGGTGTTGTAGCATTAACTCCCTAAGATAAATCTGTTCTCTCTATGCTAAGTCAGTTGGAATTGATTGTTTTCTCGATCAGTTCCATGTACAATACATTATAGCAATCATGTTTTTAAATTCAGTGTGGATCTCTGTTACAAGGACATGTTTACAATCACTCATGCAAAATCGTGTATTTTGTTTTTTAATTCATGAGCTACCTTTAAGGGCATGCCCTTTCCAGGACTGCTTCTGATAGTCCTTGAAGAACTGATAATATGTTTCAGGATACAGACAATAAAAACCAGTAAATGAAAGGGAAATGTAAACATTAATATCCCACAGCAGTTATAGCTAAAATTGTTTCTGTTCAGCAGTCCAATAACATTTTAAGGTTGGCCTGAGGTCTGCAATTAAACTCACAAGAGGTGGTGTATTCAGTGGACAGTGTCCTGCTTTCTCCTCTTAACTGCCAATAGACATCACAGAGGCATGTAACCAGTGATAAGACTTCAAAGAGCAAGGTACTATATAGTCTGGGCAGGCAGCCAGGCAAGTCTTAACAGTGGCGTCAGTGCAGAAGGAGAGTGTCCAAGCTGAGGTCAAGAGACCAGGATCAGTAACCAGCAGAGATAACAAGAGTTTGATGAGGGAGAAACACAAGACACAACGATAAACAGTCAAGGTCATCTAGGGCATGGCAATAAGGAATCCAGCAGCAAGTCTTGGAAGGCATGAATTCAAACTATATTGAGCAGTTTTATTCACCATATTGAGGCTTTGAGAGCCAGCTGCTGAGGCCACCTAGATCACTCTGTGGGCAGATACTGACTCTCAAGGAGACTGCTCGATCTTGAGGAAGCCCCTACTCAGTATGAAAACTTCCTGGAAGTACTCCTCTCAGTGGCTGAACTCTAGTATAGGCCTTTTGAGTCTGTGGAAGGTTGACTCGTGAAGTCCTCTCTGAGTCTATGAACCTACTCTAGCTGTGACCTAAAGCTGGGTTTGAGCCAGTGTCTGTAGCTGGGCCCTCCCCTTTCCTCAGTAACACTCTTGCAGAGTGTGAAGTGATGTTGTTTTTCATCTGCATCCAGAGCTGAGTCTCCTCTGTCTTTTGCCCCCTGAGGGCTCAAGGTGCACAGGACTGTCCGGTTCTTCCACATTCCCAGGATCCTGGAAATCAGATTCCTCCTCACTGGAAGCATTGTCTGACAGGGGCATGACAGGCAATCACCTGTGCTATCTGGGAGTGGAACAGCCTTGTTTTTGTTTTGCATTGGACATGCAAAGGATCTACCACATGGCTATTCCAGATGTTGGTGTCTGCAGCTCCCATTCGTCCCAGCCAAGATGGCCAATGATGGGTTATGCTGGGAGTTGCAGTCAAGAACATCTGGAGGTGTTTTCGCTCATCCTTTACCCATCCTGGTATACTTTGATGACATCACCTCCATTTAGGGTTGCCAGATGTCATGTCCTCCTTTTTAGCCTAATGTCCTCCGTCAGGCAGGCAAAGATAAAAATCTTTAAAATGTCAGGCTTTTGTATATTTTATGTTATAATTTTGGATGGGAGGGGGAGAGATGGAAGGACCCCCTTCCCCCTGGCTTTCCCCACCCCCACCTGCCCGCCCACTCCAGTATTTTGAAAAAAAAGCCTCCATTGAATTTATTTTTATTTTTTAACATGACTGTTTTTTGGTCAGTTCACTAAGAGACATTTATTGGCAGCTATTGTAATAAAATTGTATTGATTGTGGGTTTAATCTGGAACGATTCAAATGAAACATTCAATATGTCCTCCTTTGTCCTCCTTTTTGTCTTTCTATGTCCTCCTTTTCGTACCCGTGAATCTGGCAACCCTACCTCCATTCTTTATTTCTTCGGAATGCTCAGGAAAGAGCACTCCGAAGCTTCTTTTTCTGAGTGCCCCCCCTCACATTTGTATAAGTGGTTCTAATGCCTGTGGGGGGGGGTCTTCTGAACTCCGTTTTGATGGTACCCGTTATGCCACATAGCAGCTCCAATGAGTTATCTGTAGTACTTTGGACTGTGATGTGCACCCAAAGGATCCTTCCTCCTTTTAATAATGGCTTTTTCTTGTTAATGTGCACTGTGGAAATTCTTGTTAATAGTCAATGCAATTATGCGAAAAATGTGGATGTGGCACAACTAACAAAGCAGAACACTTAAGTACAACCCCAGTAGTTTGCTATACATATGAGTGGAATGGAGACATTGATTGTCTTTGATTATTTTTAATGAAGGATGTTATAATATGACAGGCTTTATGAGAACCTAACAAACATGCTTTCTTCTGAGCTAACAGGCAGCAGCTATTTCGCCAATTACTATCATTAGATTAAAATTTCTTCGCGGGTGTGTTAGTGCATATATACACATGTGTATTCCATCATAACAAAACCCTCTTTTTATTTAGCCGATCTATTTAGAATAATGATTTAGAGTGTGCAAATTGCCCCTGTTATGATATAAAAGCAAGAGACATAGGAAGAAAGAAAACTCTCTTATTAAAGCTGTTCTTTTTGCAAGCTGTGTGAACTATGCCGTCTAAAATGACAAAGTGGGGTAGTCCTACCATAATTGTTCTTGCTTCCGTTATGATTTCTTAATATTTGTTGCCATTTTGGCATTTTCAAATAACCTGATCTTTCATAGGAATTAGCTATTTAATAAAGTCTGGAGAGAAGGTCAGTAATATGCTTCTGTCAATGCAGAATTTTGTTGGCTTTTTCTAAATGAAAATTGATATCTATTTATCTTTTGTTAAAGGTCGGGGCTTGAGCGTCTAGCATACAGATTTAGGGGTTATTGCTGACGTTCTAATATTACTTGGGTTTTGCAGTTCAGTCTGTTTTTGAAGTTTATACAAACTGGGACTGGAGAGCCTCCACTAGTTTTCAGACTCTGAATATAAGATTTTGTAGGGTGCTCGTAACATTCTGATACACTTCCTAATCATGATTTGGAGAAAAAAAAAGAGAATGCTGTGATATTTTGGGTTTTTTTCCAGCCTCATTGCCCATACAAATTCTTCTTTCCTTTGGATGTTACTTTTCGCTGTGATATACAGTAATGCCTGTTTTCTTAATCAGTACAAACACATACTGTATATCTTAAGCCAGGCCACATTGGGTTATACAGTGGGGTCTCGACTTAAGAACTTAATCCATATTGGAAGGCAGTTCTCAGGTTGAAAAGTTCTTAAGTCGAATCTGCATTTCCCATAGGAATGCATTGAAAACCATTTAATCTGTATCTGCTCTTTTCGTCCATAGAAACTAATGGGAAGCTGCTATTCCGCCTTCTGCCACTAGAGGGGGATATTTTTCTTTTTTCCTTTTAACTTAAGATGACTTAGCTTTTAAAAAAAGGGGAAAAAAGAGTTCGTAACTCGAATCTAAGTTCGCAAGTCGAGTCCATATATTCCTATGAGAGCGGTTCGTAAGTCGAAACGTTCGTATGTCGAACCGTTCGTAAGTCGAGACCCCACTGTAGCGTCAACCTGAAGGCATTGTTACTCATGCTTGTAACAATTGAGGGAAGAGGGCTGGCAGGACAAAAGAGTGAAAGGCTACATTATGCTTCCCATCTTTTTATCGTGGTTAGGAATCGAGAAAAATATTTGTGCTGAATAAGTGTTTCTCAATAAACCATTAAATAGTTTCTGCCCCTCTACGATCTAACTGCCCAACAGAACTTTGGAAAGCAGCTCCTCACCTCTCGATGGATCTGAGGATCTCTGGTCTTCTTTTCCACAATATTTGTGACCTGTGAAACACTGCAGAAGCAGAGGAGGTGGTAGGAAACAGGACCTACCTACAGTGGTGTTGAAAGCTAACCTATTCGTCTAGTAAACTGTTAAAGAATGGAGGCCTACTTGTCACAAACTACTTTGCTGGCCTAGAGGACATGTCCTTTGCTGGAGATGATGTAAGATAGCCCAGATTATCTCAAGTGCTTCAGCAAACAGGCATTCCAAATACTTCGTGTAATTATGCTGATTGGACATGCAGCTGCAGTAATTTCATTCAGAAATGACCAGTTCAGGTTTTTAACTGGTCATTTCCATGCACAATTACTGTGATTGTGTACGTGTGATTCTAGAGGTGTAGGTCTCTGATATAAAAGGACCTTAAAATCATGTAATCTTAGTATTTTGAAAAAGGGTCCAATTACGAAAAAAAAACCTGAACAATTTTTGATCCATGTGACTTCATAGTGCTTAGTTGACTTTGCTCCCCCAGTCATTTCTTTTTGTGTATAATGGAGTGCTAATGAAGCACACCAGACAGTAGTATTTGTGTTTGATGAACAATTCACTGAATCAGACTAGAATGGCACCTTTCTGGGGGGAGAAGCAGGCATGAAAATAGACTAGTAATCATCAACTTTTCATTTGCTGTCATTGCTCTATTTTTGGGCATCATTCTTACATTCACCCACAGAAGGCAGCATGTTGTACTGTAAGTTCAAAGCCTGCTGATAAGTGCAGTAGAGCTGGTAGAAAAGAGACTCATAATTTTCTATAGTTCCTACAGAGCTGAGTATGGGAAGCTGTGTTGTAGAAAAATGCAGAAGGAAAATCCAGAGCTACTACAAATTACTACAGATTTCTGAAATACCTGAATTTCATTTTTATATAACTTAATCCATAAGACAAATGTTTGTATTAGAGATGGGCATGAACCTCCGTTTGGTGGCCAGCACTATAGGTGCTGCATGTTCCCTTCCCCCATCCCCCTGCTCAGATCCTCCACTCACCAGCCGGTGTACCTTATTTTTCTCTTCAGTTGTTCAACCAATCCCGGCAGGAATGTCTGTTTTTCTCCTGCGTCAGCCGCCCACTCAGAATAAGAGGCAGGGCAGGGATTCTTGCAGCTCTGTCTTTGACTGGGTGGCCCAACAATAAGCAATTTCCTCTACAATTATCTGCAGCCAACCAACCAAATAAACAGTACCTACGTACCATAAGGTACACAGAAGTGCACTTTCTTCTCATAAGTACACTTTCTTCTGGGTGTGCTCAGGGACCTCGTAGCTTGCCCAAGGCTGAGTAGGCCAGCTCTTCTCACAGGAAAAACAGTAGAGAATCAAACTCTCAGCATCTTACTCCACAGCCAGATACCTAAAATTGAGCTATCTTCCCAGCCTGGATGCCAGTGCTTGAACCTTCTGTATACTTTGTTTGAACTTAAGAAGTAATACCCTATCTCAGTGAGTGTGACCGATTAGAATTCTTGAAGTAGTCCACATTTTTTATCAGACTTGTCCTATTGAATTATTTCTAACACTTTTCAGTCCTACAGTGGCCTTGTGCATACACCTGAATTTTTAAGAGACCTTTAATCAACAAAACTGCAGTAGCACCCTGTTTCCAGAGAGATACCCATGTTACTCTGTTTCAGTACAATATATGGTAGGCATCCTTCAGTCTCAAGAGACTATGGTAACATGCTCTGAATAGAGGTTTTGGAACAGGCCAATACAAGAGTGACAATCCTTTCCACACTGAAGACAAATGCAATCTGTCCCCTGTCCAGCTCCCTGATTTTGCTGCTTTCGGGACTGCCTCTTTGCCTTGGCCTGCTGTACAAGTGTCTCATCAAATTGGGAGAGGCCATGCTGCACCGCCTGCCTGCAGGCTGAATGCTCAGATGTCAAGGTTTCCCATCTGTTGAGGTCTATTCCTAAGGCTTTCATATCCTACTTGCAGATATGCTTGTATCGCAGCTGTGGTCTCCCTCTGGGGCGATTTCCGTGCACTAATTCTCCATACAGGAGGTCTTTGGGAATCTGACTGTGAGATTCCAAAGGTAAAGGTAAACCAGGGCATTATTTTCTATGGATTTTGGTTCGTAAATGGAAAATTATGTAAACTGAGGTGTTCATAAACCAAGGTACCACTGTATTTACATAGGGAGTGAGCTTTCAAAATGTTGCCTCCAGAAGCATGTCGGTGATGGATAATTAGATAATTGTTAGGCAGTAGTTAAGCTCTTCTCTTTGAAGTATAGATGCAGTGAGTTACTTCTTCTAGAAAGGAGCTAATTTTGCAAATGCCAGAATTTTGTGGGAACAGGGAGAACCAGCTTCTTGGTTATATAGAAGACTATAGAGAAAACCAGTTTATTCTGAGTATCCCTGTCTCTATTTAAGGTGCTAGGTGCACACTGTGCTTTTTAAATATAGCCCACTTTAGCTATTTCCCTCTCAAGTCTTCCCTCATACTTCTATTTCTCTGCTGGAGCTGCCTTGAAATTCTGGCAAGTTGCAGTGCCCTCACATTGGCTTTTGTGTGTTGCCATTTCTAATGTGAATAGGAATCTGGTAAGTGTTCCACTGTCAAGATGCGGGCTGATGTCTGTCCATAATAAATAGCAGAAGTTTGATCTAAATAGCCTGGAGAGGGGGAGGAACTGTGAATGAGCAGGAAACTGCAAAACTTTAAGCAATCCATAGAGAGTTAGTAACCAAGACACTCCTCTCTGGGAGGTCCCAGTGCACAAATGAAGAACAAAATTAATTAGACACTAAGAACATTAATCGCAAAGATGTGTCACTTTTTATTGTTCGTAAGCACTTAAGTCAAACTGAAGAAAAGAACTTGGATGGATGCCAGCTTGTCTCACATGGAGACGCTAAGAGATAATAATCAGTTAATGGATGAAGGCTGTACAAAGTTCCTTTCTGGCATTAACACAGTTGTTGCTCAAGTGAAGAGGATGATCTTTGGGGCACTGTGAGTGAGCACCCATTTTTCCAAACTGATTGACAACAAACTAGAGCAGAAGCACATACCCTTCCTGACCGTGAACACGTCTATTAAAAATATATATATCTGAAAGTGAAGTTCTATTCTGACAGCACTATCGTGAATGCAGACGTATATTTTCTTGCTTTTAATCTTAATCTTAGAATTGCAGAGCTGGAAGTGACCCTATGGATCATCAAGTCTAGTCCTTGTCAAGGAGGCCCAGTGGGGAATCGAACTCCCAACCTCTGACTGTGGAGCTAGATACCTAAACCACATATTCAGCAATTTGTTGTTCCATGCATACTTAGTGGAAGTGTCCATCATCTCTGATGTGACTTAATGGTCACATATTCCTCACTGTATTCCTCTAAGAGAGGTATCCACAGACAATCACTGTGAATAATTTGCTTTACATCGTCCTCTTACATTCCCCAGTTGGTTAAGCTATGTTGGTGCTAAGATTGCAGTGACTTGACAGTGATTTCTGTTATGTGTTGTTTTGTGATCTATGTTGTTAGTAATACGTGTTGATTGTAAAATTTGTCGAACATGGATGGGAGACACTTTTAAGCAAGACTGGCCACTTACAAAGAGCTCTGATTGTTTAATTATAAAGGCAATGTGTAGCCTTTATAATTAAAATTGTAAACCGCCCGGAGAGTGCTTGTAGCGCTATGGGGCGGTATATAAATCCAATAAATAAATAAATAAATAAATAATCTTTCTATTCGCCAATCTTCATTTTGTCCTTTGCAAAAGTACAGCCATGCCCCGCTTTACGATTACCCCATTTAACGACGAATCCGCTTGATGACGATGTTTTTCTGATCGCTTTTGCGATTGCAAAACGATGGTTTGAATGGGGTTTTTCCACTTTGCGATGATCAGTTCCCTGCTTCGGGAACCAATTTTCGCTTTACGACGATCAAAAACAGCTGATCGTCGGGTTTCAAAATGGCAGCCGGGTGTACAAAATGGCTCCCTGCTGTGTTTAGGAGCCATTTTTCGCTTTACAGGAACCAGAAAATGGCCATCCCATGGAGGATTTTCGCTGGATGGTGAGTTTTCAGCCCATTGGAATGGTTTTCAATGCATTTCAATGGGCTTTTTAATTAAACTTTACGACATTTTCGCTCTACAGCGATTTCACTGGAACGAATTGTCATTAAGCGAGGCACCACTGTATAAGCAACAAAAGGAATGATGTTTCTTTTGCCACTGGATGGCTAAGACAATGGCATAAACCTAGAAAACCCCTGTCGAAATGTCTTAATATATCCTTTAGCATTAACTTTTAAAAGTAGAAGATAAGTAGCTGTTAAAAATGAATGTAACCACCGCTTCTTACACTACTTTTACTATAACTTTGTGCCTGTATCTTTCATGGCTTGTTACCCAAAAACAGAGTGTGTATAACTCACTGCTTCAAGGTTCTCCACTTATATACCATCAGAACAAGGGAACAGAGACTGCACTTCCATATCTTTCCAAAAGAGAGGTGGCCAAAATACATGCATGCCCAGCTTCATGTACATAGACCCAAATTTTAAATAACTACTGTTTTTTAAATAGGAATATTCTCAATGAGAAGTCTGTGGCCAAGTGCTCTATGTGTGTCTGCTTACGATGCTTGCCAGTAGCTAATTTATGAGCCTCAAAGCTTGTGTTCTCCCTTATTACTGTACTTCATTTGATCCTGACAAGAACAGCCATTCAAAAGAAAACAGTTACCAACAGAGGACTATCTTGTGGAATGTACAGCAAATGGTATTCCCTCATTTCAGCAGCTAGAGGTAGTGTGTTAGATAAATAGTAAGAATGAGCGTTTAATTTTTTATGTTAGTCGGGAAGAAGGGGCCACTGGGGAGTTCTATGTCTTGTTTCTGAGGAAGACCCCCATGACTAGAATAAGAGCTGCCGGTCACAGTCCTTCAGCCAGTAAAGGAGCAGCTGCTTTGGTGCCAGAGTAGCGTTCCCTTTCCCCTTTTACAAAAAATGCCTTTTAGATTCTGACCCACAGCCTTCAACCTTATCATTTAATCTATGCACAGATCTTAGAAAATGTCAGGAGCTTCCTAAGTGTTAAATACTAATATTAATGAGAATTTTCAGAATATGTACTGGGTGGATCAGTGAGGGCAATGTGAAATGAGCAAGTGCTTGGGCTGTCTCTGGTGGTCTTTCATACTGCAGCCCAATCATGGTTTTCCACAGTCTTTGTCCTGACTTTAAAAAAAATGATACTGATTAGATCAGAATTCAGAATGTTAGTATGAACTGCCTAATTAATTAGTGGTTTTAGTTAGAGGATCCAACTCGCCTTTTGGGGTGAAGAGCATAATAGAAATAAATTAAATGGAAAAAAAATTGGTTTAGATTAACATTTGTAACTATTAAGTTATCAGGCAAAAACAAAAGAAACAAAAAATAAAGAAGACAAACCTTGAGGCACTTTCTAATATATAATTATTAAGTTATATATTCATTTTAAAAGAAAGCATAGGGCAGGGGTCTCAAACTCAATTTACCTGGGGGCCGCTGGAGGCAGAGTCTGGGTGAGGCTGGGCCTCATCAGATTTTCTGCCAAGCGGAGCAAGAGTCCGAGGAAGGCGCCCAGGAGTTTCCTCATCCCGGCTGGGGCGCCGAGGAGGAGGAGTGTGTGAGCCCTCATTGCCAGCCACGACCCCCTCCGGCTTCACTACCACCACCACCACCAGCAGGATGAAGAAGCGGAAAAGGGAGGGAGCACTGGCAACTGCCTAGTGGGGGGGGGGAGGAGGGCACAACCTTTTTTAAAAAAAAAACACCCTCACAGAATCGCCTTGCCAAAGGAGAAAAGCCCTCATCGGTACCTGTGAATTAAATCAGAATGAGGTGGGGTCCCCACAGATGCATGCACACAAACACACACACACACGGAGGTCCAGCAACCTTCCTCTGAGGGCCCCCCTCAAAAAAAAGGCACACTCAGCAGCAGCAGCTACCGCCACCATGACAGAGGAGCAATGTGCTCTTTCTTGGCGGGAAGGGATGCATCTTCCCAGTGGTCCTCATTTCTGAGGAAAGTAGGAGAGACCTCGCTGTGCGAGGCGAGCCCAGGCAGCCCCCAGAGCTGAGGCGGCTGAAGCAGGACGAGGAGGAGGAGGAGGAGGAGGAGGAGGAGGAGGAGGAGGAGGAAGCACCACTGGGCACTGAGGCGGCCGCTGGCCAGGCTGATGCTGGGGTGCTGAGAAAAAAAGAGCGCCAGAGAGCCGCTTCGTTGGAAAAGGTGGCGGCGGCGGCAGCTGCTGTTGGCGGCTTGGAGGCGCTCTTCGAGGACGGGCTGGGAGCGAGCTCCGCTCTCAGGCATCGCTCAATGGAAGCTCGGGTGCTCGGGGAAAAGGGCCAGCAGCGCAAACATGCGGGCTGGCTGGCAGGCTGCAGTTCCGGATGGAGGGTGCAAGAGGTGATGTCTCGGGAGACAACCGGCGAGTGAGGTGAAGCTTTTTTTGACTCTTGACAGACTCCTGAAATAGGGGAAAATATCATTCATTACTGTGGTTAATGTTATTTCCCCAGTGGCCTTTTGTGGTTTATTCCTTCAAACTGGTTCGTTCTGTAATTCAGATTGTCTTTCTCCTACGTGCCACTTCCTAGCTGCCTTTGGCTAAAAATATTACAGCCCATCTCTTTCTGAGAATGCTAAGATTTGTAGTCCAGCATGTCTGGAAGATGCCCAGTTGGGTAATAATCTTGGCATGGATCTGATAGCCTGATCATTTAAGCTTTATTACTGACCACATCTCTTTTAATTCTCCCCCTCGCTCAGAAACACTTCGAAACCATTTACTCCCTCTTCAAATCCTATGTCCTGTTTGTCTGAATCGAAAAGGGTTAATAAGGAATGTTGTCTTTTTTTTCCAGTGAGGGAACACTGATCCAGTGTGATACTAAAGTGTAACAGTAAGCAGTTACAAAAAGGAATGTGTAAATCAAGACTGTAGAATTCTTAACTAGAAGCATTTTGAGTACCTATGAGTATCTATAGAATATTTGCTCTACCAAAGAGCCGCATTCTCAGTCTCCCCACCCACTTAAAATAAAAAAGCATGGTTGAAAGGGGAGATCTAATATTAGCACAGAGAGAAACAGAGAAAAAGAAATACTCTGATGTTCCTTGCATTACAAACAGCTCTGTATATAAAATCTCTCCACTCCCATTTTCCTGTTTGAAAGTCTTCTCTGGTTCTCATTTCTCTCCTCCTTGTCTTTCTGCAAAGACCTCTCTATCAGACACAGAGACCTCTCACCCCTCACACTCTTCCCACATTTTATGTAACCTTTCTCTGTTCTTAGCTGTGCATTTGTCAATTTTGTACCGCAGCTCGAAAAATTAGACCAGAGAGCCCCACTCCTGCTGTAGTTGTTACGATTCGCCCCCCTTGTCTTTCTTCTAGCCATGGCTCTGACTTTATCCATCACTGCTGGTTACATCCCCAGGGGAAAAAAATCACCTAAATGTGTTGGGGTTAGTATAATTATGAGTTAATTTTACACTAATAAGGATTCAGTTAACTCACCACATTGATGGTGTTTTCCCATTATGAGGTTAAAAATTATTGGATCCATTTAATGAATTAGAAATAATAGGTTCATTCTAAGCTCTGAATTACAAGTAAATTCAAGCAGAGTTAGTCATGAAATGAATCTTACATATCTACTCTACGTTAACAGTGGAACACTAATGTAATTCAGAAAACGTCTCTTGTTAGTACATAAGAATATAAGATGAGCCCTGCTGGATCAGGCCAAGGGCCCATCTAGTTCTGCTTCCTGTATCTCACAGTGATCCCACCAGATGTCTCTGGGAGCACATGAGAGAACTATAGACTTGTCTCCTGATATCCTTCCCCTGCATCTGGCATTTTGAGGTACCTTCTTTTTGAGCTTGGAAGTTATACAATCATGGCCAAAAATATTGGCACCCTTGCAATTCTGTCAGCAAATGCAACTCTGCTCTCAGAAAATTGTTGGAGTTGCAAATGTTTTTGTATTCACCTGTTCATTTCTTTGGTTTGCGTTGGAACAACACCAAAAACAGAGAAGAAAAGTCAGATCTAATACAATCCCACATAGAAACCCAAAAATGCGCTGAACAAAATTATTGGCACTCTGTCTAAATTGTAAGAAATAATTGCTTTTCAAGCATGTGATGCTCCTTTAATTTGTATTTAGACATACCTGTCACAAGCCGCCTAGAGTGGTCTTTTAGACCAGATGGGCGGGGTATGTATGTATGTATGTATGTATGTATGTATGTATGTATGTATGTATGTATGTATGTATGTATGTATGTATGTATAAATAAATAAATAAATAAATAAATAAATAAATAAATAAATAAATAAATAAATAAATAAATAAGAGGTGTGTCGCAATATAGTAATCACACTTGCAACCAGTTAAGATGGAAAAAAGTTGACTCAACCTTTGTGTTGTGTGTGACACTGAGCATGGAGAAAAGAATGAAGAGTAAAGAGTTGTCTGTGGATTTGAGAGGAAAAATTGTGGAAAAACATTGACAATCTCAAGACTACAAGTCCAACTCCAGAGATCTTAATGGTCCTGTGCCCACTGTGTGTAATATCATCAAGAGGGTTACAGTCTATGGCACTGTAGCTAACCTCCCTGGATGGGGACGGAAGAGCAAAATTACTGAAAAAATTACAACATAGGGTTGTTCAAATGGTGGATACAGAACCCAGATTAACTTCCCAACAAATTCAAGCTGATCTGCAGATACAGGGTACAACAGTGTCAGCTCACACTATCCGTCGCCATCTGAATGAAAAGGGACGCTATGGAAGGAGACTCAGGAGGACACTACTGCTGACACAAAGGCATAGAAAAGAAAGACTGGAGTATGCCCAAACTTATGTAACAAAACCACAATCCTTCTGGGAGAAGGTACTGTGGACAGATGAGACAAAAGTAGAGCTTTTTGGTCAAGGACATCATGGCACTGTTTACAGAAAAAGAAATGAGTCATTCAAAGAAAAGAACAGTTCCTACAGCCAAACATGGTGGAGGTTCAAAGATGTTTTGGGGTTGCTTTGCTGCTTCTGGCACTGGATGCCTTGACTGTGTGAATGGTATCATGAAATCTGGTGATTACCAAAAAAATTTGGGATGCAACATAGTGGCCAGTGTCAGATAGCTGCGTCTCCACCAAAGGTCTCGGGTCTTCCAACAGGACAATGACCCGAAACACACTTCAAAAAGCACTCAGAAATGTTTGCAAACAAAGCGCCAAAGAGCTCTGAAATGGCCAGCAATGAGTCCAGATCTGAATCCCATAGAACACCTGTGGAGAGATCTCAAAACAGTAGCTGGGAGAAGGCATCCTTCAAATCTGAAGGCTCTGGAGCAGTTTGCAAAAGAAGAGTGGTCCAAAATTCCAGTAGAGAGGTGTAAGATACTCATTCATGGTTACAGGAAGTGATTGATTTCAGTTATTCTTTTCCAAAGGGGGTGCTTCCAAATATTAAGTTAAGGGTGCCAATAATTTTGGCCAGTGCATTTTTGGGTTTCTGTGTGGGATTGTATCAGATTTCACTTTTCTTCTCTGTGTTTTTTTGTGTTGTTCCAATGCAAACCAAAGAAATGAACATGTGAGTACCAAAACATTTGCAACAATCTTCTGAGAGCAAGGTTTCATTTTCTGACAAAATTGCAAAGGTGCCAATGGTTTGGGCCATGACTGTACATCCCCATGGTGGCTTGTAACCTGCGATGAACTAGTAGGAGCGTAAATTGTTGCATATGTCATTCTTAAAAGCGAGAAGGTTCAGTGTTTTCTTGCTGGTATGTGATATTTTGCCCATTTGTGTGGATTTTTGGCATTTCAGCACTTCATGGAAAAAAATCATTAAAGTGTCTTTTGAGGTGGGGGAAAAAAACTTGAATTTTTGCACAAAAATAGTTTTCCACAAATTTTCATGTGCCAAATGTGTTGGGGGGGGTATATGTAGGGTCCACCCTTACTAGAAATAAGAAAACAGTGCTGATCACTACATACTTGTGCAGAAACAAAACATATCACAGAGGTGAACTGTATTTTATTGGACAGATGTGAAAGACAAGAACATTTCATGGAAAGCGAGGAAATGTGCAAGCATTTCTTACGCCCTTGCTTGTTGGCGTGAGGAGGGCAGGAGGATAATTTAGTGGTTTTCTGCTTGCTCCCTATCCTGTAGTGCTCAGCCTGTGGGAGAATCTGGAGGAGTCGAACACTCATCTCTTTTTTTGACACATTAGTAGCCGAATAAACATCTCATCCCACTCTGATTTTGCATTTTGCTCATGAACCACATGCTGGTTCCTTTCTCCACATTTTATTTTCCAGCCAAAACCCTTCCCTTATACAGTACTTCCCTCACGTTTGTTCTTTACGTTGATATATATTCACCAGCTCAGCCTGACAAACAGTGGAGCCTGCCATATGTTTTCACGGAGTAATGATAAATAATGTATCATTCTGTTTTTATTAGATTTCAAAAGGGAGGAAACTCTGCATCCGCAAACAGCAGGGAGACAGAAAAATTCACCCCAGGTTCTGGGATGCACGTTTTGCCAACAGGGCCCAAATTAATGGAATATGAGTAATAAACACGGTTGCTTAGTAAGAAAAAGTTGCACAAGGTGCGACATGTAACTATGTGATTAGAAAACAGAGCAAAATGGAGTGTCACTGGGGGCTGGATTCTTTTTAGAGCATTATATGAAAAAGCTGGATTATAGGTAAACACTGGAGTTAAGCACTAGAGAGGAATGCAATGTATTATATAATAAACTATCTCCGAATATAGGAGACCTACTGGACCCACAGTTAATTAAGAACAGAGGTTGGAAAAGTTGTGATTTTTTAAAAATACAACTCCCAAAATCCTCCAGCCAGCACTTGAACAGAGGTCATGGACCCAATGCTTTTAATCCATTTGATATTTTTCCTGTCAGTTTTCCTACGAAGAAGCTGAACAATAATAGTTGTATTCACACAATGCAGAACAACCGAAGATAGATTCCTTGGACAACACTGAGTATAAATGTCAATTCTCATCAAGAAATATCAGTAAATAACTGGATTCACACAATATGGTTACTTCTCATTCTCTTAAAGTTTGGAGAATATGGGATTTGTGTAGTATATTAGCAAACTCATAGGAGAAGGTGCTGAAATATGACTGTTTTGATATTCTTGCTATATCGTAAGCTTCCATAATTCAAGCTGTCTCATGTGCTCAGCAGCTCTTTAAATGTTTTATAAATAATATGAAAACTTATCCTGCCTCGGGAACAGTGCAACATTTATCAACACTATGAATATAAAACATACAGGTTGGGGGGGCAGTATGCAGGCAGAAAATATTTTAGTGCTATCTATAAACTATTTTGGGAACTACTAAGATGAGGAAGCAGATTTAAGTCAATGGGTTGTAGTGTTCAGATGTTGTATCTCAGTGTAATCATATAAACTCTCTGCATTTGGCTCAGGAGAGTTGTTAGACTTTGTGATTGTTACTTTTAAAAAGATCATCATGGACCTGGGCCTCCTGTTTATATATAAAAGGCTTTTTAAACAAAAATTATCAAGCTATCTGTTGCTATCAGTGAGTATTTATTTTGCTCACAGTTAAATAACAACATCAGTTTTCTCTCTTGGGGGGGGGGGAAGGTAAAGCACATGCTTAATGTCAAGATTATGGCCAGGACAGAGACCTATAAAAATTACTCATCCACACTGCTCATGCTTTTCCTGATGGATACCTTCTAAGAGGGCCAGATGTGCTGATGGTTGGAGGAACTCTTCCTGTCTGGTACCCAACATTCCCTCTAATTTTCAGCCCTGCTGGGTGGGGCTGAAAAGTAGAACACACCCTTCACATGCATGACTCCACCCTCCTGTACATTTGTCCCCGCCTTCCCACATGTGCTCTCCCCTCACCCTGCACAGGGTTCTGAATACAACCAGAACTCACTGTGGGTGTGCGGAGGGGGAACAATGCTGCATTGAGGGAGGTGCAGCCACACAGCTTAGAGGAAACATTGATGTACCTCTCCTCACTTTGAGTCACACTGACTCCTCAGCACTCCAGGGAGTTACCAAAATTAACAAGGTTGAACATTGTAACTTGTATGCTAGCCTTGCCAGGTATGAATACTAAAGTACCCACAAAAGTATGGGATTCAATAGGTGTTCAAGGGTAAGGCCATTCTTTAGTACCCAACCCAACTTTCTCAAAATAACCAAACTGCTGTAGAATGTTATTATGTTTGCTGAAAGTGTGGCAAACAGAAGCTGAATAAAGTCCAAACAAGTTTCAAAAAGTTGTTCCAAAATTTGCAAAAGCAGTTCGAAAAAGTTGTGGAGCAAAAGAACACTTAAAAGATATCAGAGGTAAAGGCAGTTTCAGAACAGTTCCCACAGAAAAAAGAAAGCTAACTATCCTAAGCTATTACTTACAACAAAGCAGAACTTCATCATGATTTCAGTGCATGTGCATAGCACAAATCAGATAGCAAAGCAGCAGGTGAGCATAGGTTTTTCCTAAGAGAGACTAGGAAAAACTAAGCAAACTCTGTTTTCCTGTAGAAACCATTTTATTATCTTGCATTTTTAATTATTACATGCTTGGATATCTTTATTATATTCTTGGATATTTGTTACCTAATGGAAAATGGAAAAAGGAAACCATCAAATAGGAATAGGAGAAGATTATCAACATAACCATGTTTATTAGCATTATGTTTAACCTGATTGCTTTTCTGATTTTTTTCTGCATTTTCAGAATTTTTGTTATTGCTGTTTTCATTCCTATTATTATTTTATTTTGATGTTGCTCTGTTAGCCTTCCAGAGCAGTTGCTTTGCTACTAGTTGGTCAGGAAAGAAATGTAAATAAAATAAAGAATCATTCCAGGTCCTTCGAACTGAAGATTGTATGTTGTGACTAATTGTACTGAAGACACTCAGGTATCTGAAAATTGTGTCACTAAAGAATGCAGATGAACAATGAATGAATAAACTCTTACAATGAAAAAAGGCAGCAGGACTTTTGTTTCAGGTTTTTATTATTATTATTATTATTATTATTATTATTATTATTATTATATCTCTTAGGGATTTTCAACCAGGTAATATACTGAAAGGTTCAATTTGCTTTTAGGTTAAAAATAAAACTTCATGAGAAAAGTGACTTGCGTAAACGAAGGAAAGTGTGTATGTGTGGGTGTGTGTAGCTGTGTGTATGATGCATGATTTAAATGTTTCCATTTAGAGTAACAGGATGGAGTGTTTTCTATGTTTTCCTTAAATGTTGAGAAAGAAAGAAAGACAGAAAGAGAGAAAAGAAAGAAAGAAAGTTTGTGTAGGTGACTTCCTATGAATCAAAAGTTCTTTAATAAGTCATGTATAGTCCAGCATCAGGAAAATTACAGCACTTTTAAATCATTTATGCAGGTACAGAAGGCCTAGGATTTAGCATCACTTCCAGAGACGTTCCCATTGGTGGCTCTGCTCCAATTTATGTGAAAAATATCCTTCCAAGAGGCGCAGCTATTCAAGATGGAAGATTAAAGGCTGGAGACCGGCTCATTGAGGTGATGAAATGCTGCAGCACTGTTGCAATGTCTACGAGTCCTTTCAGCAGACAGCTTACTTTTCATTTTACTTTACATTTCAGCAAATTTCCTACCATTTTCCTGCTAGTTTCTCTCCTGATCTTCACACTTTCTGAATAATAGTATTAATAAACGCCAGTGTGCCAGGCAGCAACTTTCCTTGATCTGAAAAAAAATATATAGCTCTTTCTCTCAGTTTGAAAATACAGATTGTAAAAAAAAATGTTTTGCTGGATGATTTCCAATTCGAGTAGAGTAACAGAGGGGAATACAGCATGTTATTGGGAACAAGGATTGTCCCTTGCACCTATATAATTCCATAATGTGTTCTTTTTTACATAACGCTATCTACCCCTAATGTATATTGTAAAACAGCTGTATTTGTACTTGCTGGGGAACATGATTTTAAAAGGCAGGGCTGTTTCAAACAGGGCTGTTTCATCAAGGGAGGTGCAGATTAGAGATGGGGTATTCATATACGAATTCGTACACAAATACGAATATCCCAGTTGCAGCTGGCACTAAAAAGGGTCCATCCCCAGGACCAGACCATCCACTCATGTGTCCGGCCATGGCGCCGATCATGCTCATCCTGCCAGTGGCTCCCGGAGTGCTCGGCTGGCCCCTCACTTATAAACCATCTTTTTAAAAAAAGTTTGTACTAAATCTAATCTACACTCAGTTTTTTAAAAGACCATTTGGATAAGCGAAGCAGAGGAAGAACATGGTGATAAAAAGCTGTGCGTGGGTTAACAGTGCTATCATAATTAATGTCCCATAAAATTCTCTTTTTTCGGAGGGGGCGAGCTTCTTATGTTTTAACTCCTTCATGCACCATTGCTTCAGTAATTTCTAAGGAGGAATAAGAAATGGCAGCCTCTGCCCTCATTGTTCAATTTAAAAAATGCTTAAGTATAAAGTGGCAAATGCATTTACACATTTTCTCTGTATTTTCAGAAGAGTGCATGAAGATATTTTCAGAGCAAATTTTGTACTGCTTCAAAGAGTCTGCCACTTCCTTTAGAGTCTGCAAGGGGGAAAAACCACATTGGTTCTTAATGCACTTCTTTTGTCACATTAAAAAAGTTGTTACCTGTGCATGAGAAACCTAAGGGCATAAAACTCAGGAGTTATCTGGTTTGGGACACCCTGCCCAGAAGCAGGGAATGCTATAGTAGATTCCCCCCCCCCCCAATTTGTGCCCATGAAAAGTCTTTAAAATATTCCAAGGTGGAAATTTCCTAAAATCCCTACATGGCAGAAATAGTTCTAGTGTAACAAAAATAGTATTCAGTCATATCATTCCTGTAAAACCAGATTTCGTGTATTGGGCTGTTAGGTTGTTTTTAAAAAAACCTTCCTTGGCTCAGATGATTTTGGAAAAGAACGTACAAAGTTACAACAGTTCACCCATATTTTCAGCTTTTCCTTTATTCTAGAGTTGTGCGACTTTGTCTGTTTAGACCTTTTGAATGTAACTCCCAAATCACTCACCACTTTCAGTGAGTGATTTGGGGAGTTACATTCAAAAAGGTCTAAACAGATACCAGATTTGGTGAGACAGATATACATGGTAGGCCAAAAATGTCAAGAAGAGAAATTGTTCCTTGGCTTGCTTTATTTGTTTGCTCTCTTTGGCACTTAAATGTAATAATTTAACTCAGAGGTTTAGGGCTTTTGGGCCAAGGTTGACACCCTTTGGAGAGACCAGGAGAAGTCCTTGCTCTGTGAGACTGATGCCTGTGAAGTTGGAACAAAGTGCCAGAGGACTGAACAAAATGGCAGACGACAGCGATGAAGCTGTCAGTATTGAGGGTTAAGCTGCTGATGCTGCTGACTTCTTTTGGCTACCACAGTGGCTATGTTTATGAGAGGAAGTACTCTTCAACATAGTGAAGATGGGGAAGATCTCCTTTTATGGATCAGTGCCACTAAAAGATGTAGAATTTAACAATAATTTTAGAACTCCTGAACTGGAGAGGACCTATGAGGGTTCGAGTAAATCCAGAACCACACTGATTGTTTTAGGGCTACTTTGCATTTATGGTTCTTATGGACCAACAAGGATTGCCATATTGGTCCATGAAAACAAAATAAATGCCATTAATAGATACACGTTATCTATCAGTTATGTGCTGCTCTGTATTCTACAAGATCAGCTCCAAAATGCTGAACACTGTCAACACTGCTGCTAGTTTGCTTATACTAGTATTAGTGTTCTTCTAGTAGTAGTGGTGGTGGTAGTGGTAGTGGTAGTGGTGGTAGTAGTAGTAGCATCAACCCTACTACTTTCCTGGTCATTCTTCATGTCTTCTCCTGCCAAGACAAGAATATCCTTCATCTGAAAGGATGCCTCGTTTATCTGATAGCTGCTATGATAGCTTGCTGAGCATTGAAGTTAAGGTGATTGCTTCTCTACAATTTTCTGGCCTCCTCTTGACACTTTTTTCACAAGGACAGCAGCACCAGTTTGCCATCCCCTTGTCTCCTAGGATATCATTTGTTCTCTGTGAATTCTCAGAGATAAAAGTGTCAATTTTCTTTGTCCTTAAGCATTTTCCTTTAGCATTGTATGAATCACAATCCCTTACCTTCTTCTGACTGAAATGAATTCGCACCTTTCTGCTAACCTTCTGAATATATATATATATATTTGCGATTGCAAAATGATGGTCTGAATGGGGGAATATCACTTTGTGATGATTGGTTACCTGCTTCGCTAACCGATTATCGCAAAACGAAGATTTTCGCACAGCTGATCGGTGGTTTCAAAATGGCCACCGGGTAAAAAAAAATGGCCGCCCGCTGCTTTCTGGGATGGATTCCTCACTACACGGGCAGCGAAAATGGCCGCCCTATGGAGGATCTTCGCTGGACGGTGAGTTTCAAGCCCATAGCAACGCATTAATCGGGATTTAATGCGTTCCTATGAGCTTTAAAAATCGCTTTATGATGTTTTCATTCTACACCAATTTCACTGGAACAAATTAACATCGTAATGCGAGGCACCACTGTAGATTTATATTTACAGCTGCAGAAGCACCCACTAATGTATTTGTCCCACAAGAGTAATTCATTTGAAGTGCAACTCGATCTTGTTCAGCGGTGAGGGCACAATTTAAAGCAGTGATCAAAAGTGCTGGACTCATATAGGACCAACCTTACTTAAAAGTCAGAAGTCAGTTTGACTCTCTTCCAGCTAAGGTGCATAGAATTGCTGCCTGAAACACAGCCAAAGATTTTTGCTCATACAAAATGTGTCACCTGGTACCAAGGTTCCCTCTAAGGTGAACAAGTGCGCGTGGCTCCACCTCCTCCATCCACTCACAGCAATCCTTTCCAACTCCTTCGGTCCACATCATGACTGAACCCTGCACCGGGGCGTAGTCACACCTGAGGGATGAAGCCCCACCCAGTGGGGCTGAAAATTAGAGGGAGCGTTGCCTGGTACAGGCTTGCAGTTCTACTGATCTGCTTCATTAGTAGACATCCGAATTTAATTTTTTTTTCTCTGTTATAGGTAAATGGAATGGATTTAACAGGGAAAACCCAAGAAGAAGTTGTCTCCCTGCTAAGGAGCACCAAGATGGGAGGGACAGTAAACCTTCTGATTTTCCGCCAAGAAGAAACATTCCATCCAAGGGAATTGGTATGTATTCTTTTCTTTTTCTTCACTTTTAAAGCAGCGGAAGCATTTTTAAAAGATGCCATTTGCAGTTATGTATGTCCAGGAGTGGAGCAAAGCAACAATGAATGTATATTGTGTTTCCTATGGATGCTTTGTATTAGTTGTAGTCTGTTTGGATTTCCACATTAATGTGTGAATTAATATTTTTAAGTTATGGGTGAAAGCAAATGGTAGTTTTTTGTGTGAACTTTACTTTTGTGCTTACAAACAACTGGCTAATTTTCTGGTGTCCCCCCTGCCCGGCACATATCTCCCTGTTCTAAAGCTTGCTGTTTTTTTCTTCTTCCATATATTCTTCCTTCCTCTCTGTTACACACAAGCACCCAAAAAACAATTTAAATTAACTCAGAACAGCATGTAAGAGTGCTATGGTTTGGAAAAGAGGAATTTGTAAGGGCAAAATTGTTGGGATTTTTTTTAACGTAATAGGTATCCCCATGTGGCAGAGACACCCTGCCGTCATTAATTTAGCAAGGTGATTCGGAGAATGCGTGCTATCTAATTTAACTGGAATGAAAACATACATTGTATTTATACTGACTGTTCTACAAAGTGCTCATACATAGTTTCACAGGGATTGCACAGGGTGGGTTTTGGTAGTAAAAGGTAGATTGAAGATGCAGCTGTTGATGAAGCTATCAGATCAGACCATCACACATCATATACCAAATGAATATAATCCATGGCTTTATGTATTGATGCCACTAAAGTTCTTGTTTGGTGCCTAGGGATTCAGATGAATCAGTCTCATAACTCTTATCTGTCATTCAAATCAAGCAGCATTTCCCTTCCAAGTTCTTCTTACTATCACAGCACAAAATAAATGCATCCATCGTTCTCTGGTGCCATGAATATGGGGATAGGAGCTTGCTCTTTCATGGCATGTGATGATCATACCCCGAAACACTGCAGTCACACCTCTTGAGTCGTTAGGGAAGGAGGAATTGAAGCCTCTCAGAAGGATCAATGAAGGATAATACAGGAGCTCATAAAGCCAAGAAATGGAGTGATCGATCACATGGCCACGTAGAAGAGATTTTGGACTCCCATCACTTTTTTGCTCTCTAGTACTCATTTCCTTTTTTACATGTTTCTGTGGTTTGGCTCCTTGGCTGGATAGACAGATAAACAGAAAGATGATAAAATACTAGATATATTTTCCCATATTTAAAAATGTTCAGTTCAGTCATCCATTTCTGTCCTGCTTCTTACATTGTTTAGTAATAAGACCCAATGTAGTCGAGAGTATAGAAAGTAAATGGGCATGATCATTATTTATCGTAACATGGCAACTGTGAAGCTGATAGAATAAAGTGTTTTGTATATTTCTTGTGCCATAAAAAAGTGGTGTCAAGAACTCTAAATGCATAAGGAAAAACTACTCTCAGGGCTACAGCTCTCAGTATTCCCTAGCCATTTTTGCTCATGTTTTGTTGCTTGAGGAATTCTGAGAGTTAGAGTCTGAAATAGTAGCTTTTTCATTCAAGCTGTGGAATTCTGTAGTTGCAAACAGAGTCAAACACTTAGCACAATTCTCCTCAGATTGGAAGATTTCATCTTGTAGTTTCGGAACAAGCTTCTGTGTATTTCAAGAAGCCAACATGGAGGAACATAGGAAAGCTGTCATGTTAAATGGACCACGTATTTGACAGACTGCTGATCTATGTCATTTTGGTCAAGAAAAGGACATTATTCAGACTTGCACCTGTTACTTGCCTATAACTGGGGTGTGTGTGTGTGTGTGTGTGTGTGTGTGTCTGTCTGTCTGTCTGTCTGTCTGTCTGTCTGTCTGTTCTGCATAGGGCTGAAAACCTATTAACAAATTTTTATTATGATTGTTCCCATAAATGCTGTTTAATTAACCCGAGTGATAACCCCACAATGCCAAGCCACAACTTCACAGGTTTATCAGTGTGTTGCTCCATCTATTGTGTAGGGAAAAAAAGAAAAAGTAATCAGAATTGGAAATACACCATCCATATTTCAGATAACTAAGTGTGGCTAGTAAGAATATAAGAGGAAATACATTGCGTTCATATTCTAGAATTCTTACTATTATTCAAAAACAGCTCTTATTCTTCTGGTAAGGATAAATCAATAAAGGAGCAATTCTTTCTCTTATCCAAATTAGCTCATCAGTAACTCATAGAAAATGTATCAGCAAATATCTCACGAAATAGATCTCTAGTCCTTGTGTTCAACTTGAGTATTTATTGGCTTTGAAATATAAAAGCCAGTTCTTTTCAAATTAGGCAGTCTTTCCCTCCCTCTCTTTCCATGGGATTTTCCTACCTCACCTAAAGTGAAATGCAGATTGCAAAAGTAAGTCTTGTCCATTAAAATAAAAAGATAGGGTTCTAGACACAGAAAGCTTGGTGAGGTCATTCTGTAATAAGAAGAATTCCTAGATAATGTGCGATGCTTCATGTGTGATGTTTTGTTTATATGGTTTAGTAAGTATCTGATGGGAGGAGATACGTGAGGATCATGGAATGTTGGTAGGAATGATTCCAGTTGGCTGGGAGAGACACGAGATAAGGAGGGGAGTGGTTTGAGGATGGAATCTTGAGTCTAGATATGTTGGCTAATCTTCGAATCCAAGTCCTGAGTCGTGAGTCTTTGGTCCTGAGTCCAAAGCCTTGAGTTCAAGTTTGAGTGAAGGGCCTTCCTTCCTGCCCCTGCTCCCGCCACTGCCACACTATCCTCAGAGGCAGCAGGCCCATCTTCCTTTCCAGGAGCCAGCCTATCAGCAGTGGTGGCAGCAGGAGCAGGTGGGGATCTCAACAGCAAGTCACAACTTGCAGGTCTTCATCTCTGCTATAGAGAGCAGATTGGTAGGGAGAAATTGGGAGTCAGGGTCATTTTGGAGTGTAGGGTCTAAGAGAATGGTCAGAGAGATCAGTCTCAGAGACAGACTGAGGGGAGAGAAGAAGTAATGGAGAGAGTGGAGGATTGTACTGGATGAAGGTAAAGCTTAGGAATTAGCAACATTCGAACACTTATTTTAATAAAATGTTATCTGTTCTACAATGAGTGGAACTTTTATTTGTTCTATTCAATCTGAGTGTTGATGAGCTCAATACCTGCCAGTTGGCTGTGTGGAGACGGCATGTTTGCTCGAGTGAAGGGACAAATATACACACACGTAAGGGCAACTGAACGTTTGTGGCAGTGGAAATAGGAAGAGAGAAACTCAGTGAAGATTATTAAAGAAAACAGATTTATTCCTGTGGTGATTTAAAGAGACCGTTACCTAAGTAGTCAAGTAAAAAAGACAAAAGAAGGTTGGACATCAGCATCACAGAGAAATGTGACGTTATGCTTTACCCTGGATCCTATAGAGCAGAGCTCATCAGGAGAAGGAATGGGGGATGCATTCTATCTAGACTAGCCAAGGACATCTTCATCTCTCATGCAGAAGCTCTGCTAGGTTGGCCACTGGACTTTATTTCAACACTTGGGATGGGATTGGATGTGTCCTCCAATCCCTGATGGTGGGAGGCCAGTTCAGGATAAACAATATGTGTTTGGAACAAATCGTTGGACTCTTCCACGGAAGGAAAAGGCTAAAGCATTCAATGATGGTTCCTCTCCAGCACCTACAACCTGAATACCTTATTCTAGTTTAGTGGTTCCTAATCTTGGGTAACCCAGATGTTCTTGGACTACAATTTCCAGAAGCCTTCACCACCAGCTGTTTTTGTCTGGGATTTCTGGTAGTTGCAGTCCAAGACACCTGAGTTACTCAAGGTTGGGAACTACTGCTCTAGATAATGGTAAGGCAGAACTGTAATTGGCTATTTTTGTACCTTGGGCTTTTCTGCTGTGTTGGCTAAGCTTGGGTCTCATGAGATTCACATATACATTCTTGCTCCACATTGAGCCTACCTGCGTTAGGCTTCCTTCTACCTGGGGAGTTGGAGGGGGCCTGGAGGCAGTGTATATGTTTTGGCAGGCAAATTTGTGGCATTCTAACATCAAATATTGATTACTGGATTTATGCCCTCTAAATTTAAGCACCCTTGGGCCAAACTCCCATTGCCCTAGTTAGAGATCTGATGGTAGGGCTGACTGTAGTTTTCTGATGATTTCCCTGAATAGGGATGTGCTTATATGTTGGGCATTGGGAAAAGTGTGTGTGTGTGTGTTTGTGTGTGTGTGTGTGTGTGTGTGTGTGTGTGTGTGTGTGTGTGTAAAACACCTCTCTTTAATTTTAAACAAACAAAGAAACAAACAAATGCCTCGATAGTATAGTAATTAACTTGGAACAGGTTGTTTATGCTTAAGCTACGTACTTCTTAGAAGCTGTTGACCCAAGTTGTGGATTTTATATCAGGATGATAGCAGGGTGGTTTGAGTTAATAAATGCAGGCAAATTTCCAGACTCCCATTTCAGTCCCTGCAGTGGACTGAAGTTTTCCCTTCTTGCATAGACATTTTGCCAACCTGCAGCTGTGTTCATTTAGACTCAAGTGGCCAATATTTTCTAGGAGGTCATGTGAAAGCTGCATTATTTTCGCTTAAGATCCAGGATTAGGAAATGATTGGCAAGTTTGACTATATGTGTTTTGTTGTGCCAAAAAAAATGAAATCTTTCCCCATTTGTTTTTGAGGAAAGAAAGAAGTCTTGGCTCTGTGGTCTGCCTTTGCCGACTGCAGTGGTTCTAGCAAGTTATTCCCCCTTGGAAAAGCCTTGGTCGCCTTTGATTGTGTGCTGGAGATTAATTAAAATTGCCCATCTCATTGGAGAGTTGTTGTGTTAGGTCTGAAGCGCATTAGCATTGCCTGGTTGGCAAGAACAATGGAGATGCTAAGTGCTGTGAGTGTGCTTGTGTATGTGCAAATGTGAGGGATAAAAATGTTAAGAAAAGATATGCCAGGCTTGTTGTAAGATCCACTCGGTTGTCACCCAACATACATTTTTTTTTAAAAATGCAATTAAATTTCTCAAAGCCAACTAAGCTGGAATTCTTTTCTTAACTGTTTAGAACCATATTGTCTTGAGACCAGCCATGTTGTAGTATCTGAAATAGACAAAGAGAAGGCAGAACATCCGTTAGGTGAAAGGATGGCAAGGGATGAACTAACTGAAAATTGAACTATAGTTTCAAAAATTAGAAGCTGACAGCACCCTCCAGGAATATAGTTCCTTTAAAACTCTGTGCCAAAGCAATTAGACTTGCAGAAGAAGTCTGTGTTTACCTCCTGTGATCAGCCACAAAACAAAAGCAAGCCAATTGGCAACATGTGAAGGTGAGGCAAACCTCAGCTAGGATAAACAGGCATCTTTTACTTTCTCAGGTAGCTCAGCTTCTAATGAAGTACAGTGGTGCCTCGAATAGTGAGTGCCTCTATTAACGGAAAAACCGAATAGCGATGTGGTTTTCGGGGCATTTTTTCACTTTGAATAGCAATTTTTCCTATGGGCGATTATCGAATAGCGATCTTCCCCCCCCCCATTGAGATGCATTGAATAGGTTTCAATGCATTTCAACTGGGGAACCGGGGTTCGTGTTCGCTATTTTTAAAGGGTTTAAAGTTAAAGTTTCCTGTTTGAAATGTTTGAGATCGTAAAGTGCACTGAATAAACCCTTCGTTAACCCAATTTGACCTTGTTCTGACTCTTTTTTAATTTGTTGTTGATTCCCCCCCCCCATTGAGATGCACTGAATAGGTTTCAGTGTATTTCAATTGGGGAACCGCGTTTTGAATAGCGAGGTTTCCTATGGAGATTTTCCATTAACGACAGCAATTCATTCCAATTGGAACAGATTAGCCAGCTTTCAATGCATTTCAATGGGAAACTGCGTTTTGAATAGCGAAGAAATCCAATAGCGATGTTTTTTGCGGAACTCATTAACATCGCTATTCGAGGCACCACTGTGACTTGTTTGACTCTCAGAAGTCGGCTAGAACAGTGGTTCTTAACCTTTGTTACTTGGATACTTTTGATCTGCAACTCCCAGAAACCCCAGTCAGGACAGCTGGTGGTGAAGGCTTCTGGGAGTTGCAGTCCAAAACTCCTGAGTAACCCAAGGTTACGAACCAGTGGGCTAGAACGGAAGTGAACTGATGAAGAGGGAAATAGATACGGGCAGCCTGAGAGCTGCTTAGTTTTCAACAGTAATTGGAGAATGCCCCAGCCTCCTTGGGATAAGCCATTATGTGTGAAAGGGAAGAGCCACCAAGAAAAATAAGTGTCTTTTCAAATTGCTCATATTTGCCTAGTGGATTTGAGAAAACCCTGGCTGGATGTTATGGACCATGTTATGGATGCTCTCCTGCCCCTCCCTAAAACCTGCACCACTTGGGCTTGACCATGTATTTTCCTTAAGAAAGAAGGGACAATGTCCGTTTCTTCCTTTCCCAAAGTCTGATAAACAATAACAGAAAGAGTAGGTTTTACTGAGCATGCTGGTTGTATCCTTTCCGTTCTCTAACTTGCTCAGTTTTAAAGCTGCCTCCCCCCATTTAAAGCTTAAGGACAGTCTGTGTATACTTTTCTCCTCTTTGGCAGGAAGAAGGGAGAAAGGGAGCTTGCCACAGAGACTGGTAGTGGAAGGCTTTTACTCCTGTCTAGTTCTGCTTCAGCTGCCACTGCTGTTGCAGTCACCTGCAGGAGCTGGGTGTGCAGTGCTTCACCAGGCTGAATTAATGCTTAGAGCCAGCGAAAACCTCAGGAGGTGTAGCATTTCATTTCACACTGGAAGCCGGCCAGTGACAATACTTTGAGCACAATTACACTGTTAGTCTTTAGCCTAGGATTAGTTGCCTGGGATTAGACTCAGTAATAAAGCCGAACCCTGACATTGAGGGACTATGGCAGTGATGGCTAACCTTTTTGGGCCCGAGTGCCCAAACTGGAGGGGGGGCAACAAACAAACCAGCAGGTGGTGGGCCACAGTGGTGGAAGCAGAAGCGGCAGGGACGGAAGCATCTTGGGCACAGAGGTGCCTCCAGACTCCACTCCAGATCCACCTCCAGTTGGGCTCAGCCCTGCCAGCGCCAGGTGCTCTGGATCCTGGCCTGCCACCTGTCGTGGCACTAGCATCCGTGGCTGCAGCCACCTCGTCAGGTTTGGCTGCCGGGGGTAGCGATCCCGCGACTTATGATTTGTGTGCCCGCAGAGAGGGCTCTGCGGGCCAGCTATGGCAGGCGTGCCATAGGTTCACCATCACTGGACTATGGCATCTCACTGGACATTTATCTCACTGGTCCGTGAGTTGGTGTACACCGGCGGTCCCCAACCTTGAGCCTCCAGATGTTCTTGGACTTCAACTCCCAGAAATCCCGGCCAGCAGAGGTGGTGGTGAAGGCTTCTGGGAGCTGTAGTCCAAGAACATCTGGAGGCCCAAGGTTGGAAACCACTGGTGTACACCCCTTTGTGATAGTTCTGGGCCGAGCTACTTGTTACACTTAATGGTTCCTAATCCAGGATTTAATGTGTGCTGTGCAGTTTTGCTTTCTGTTTTATTAAGTGAGGCACAGAGAAATCAGTGGAGGAGCTGGAGCTTCCTTCTCAAAAACAAAAACCACACATAAAATTGGCATTGCTGGATATTCCTTGCCATGTGGGGTGGGAGAATTAATCTCCTCCCCCTTCATGCTGCAAATTTCCTTCTGCGGTTTTTGAAAGGATATTGGGAAGTGAAACCGCACTCTGCCCATGAAGCACTATGTAGCTTCTCCTCAAGTAAAGTCGAATACACCAGTTCCCTTGTTTTACAGAAATGCTGTTATGGCACAAATAATAAAGCTAATAGGTTTGATTCACATTATCAGTGGTCCAGAGTCTCAGACACTTTGTGCTGTGCAAGGATGGGATTGTTATTGAAGAAAACTTTTTTGCATCAACTAAAATAGCCACTTCATTAGAGCAGTACAGAGTATTTTCAGGACACAGCCTTAGAGGGAGGAAGGAATACTAGATTACTCTCGTTCTAGCTGTAAATAACTGGCTTCTGCTCCTATGACCACTTAGCTAGTACTGTAAAATATCATGCAGGTTTGGGAGTTTTCTTCTTCTTTATAATGTTTTTCGGGTCCTGCAGGTTGTGTTCTTCAAAACTGGCAAAATGTTTCTCGTTCACAGTATCACCTGCAAATCTTAGTTCTATCAAACAATTTGCTTGTCCTACTCTTGAGTGAGTGAATGTCTTTTCCAGCCTTGTTCTTATTTTAATTTCTTTCCCACTTTTAGAATACTGAACAAACCCAGTCACAAATTCCAAAGGAAACGGTAAGAGTTTTGTCTTTGATGTGTTAAGAACGGTGGCAATGGTTTTTTAAAATTGATAATACTGGACTGCTCCACCAAAAAGCATGTTTTGCATTCACTTAACATTCACTGTAGAGGCTGCAGGGGGCTCTCTCCAGCCTTAAATTGCATCTCATGTCATTTCTTACAGTTTACTCTACCTATTCTTTACCAGACAGGAGGAATTATTGTTTGTTCACCCAACTGGGGTGCCCAAACTGACAAACAAATTGATTTTCAGAAAAAGGTACATGATTTGGTTGCTAGAAATTAAGATAGCTTTTAAGACTAAGCTTCAGATGACAGCAAAGAGTTCTCACATTGTTCCCTTCCCTGAAATGTTGGGTGTCATTTCTTGCTAAAAGCCATCTTTAAAACAGCTGCAATGTTGTTTAAGAGATAATCTCAGATTCGTCTCAGAGATGTAAGCCTCAGTAAGGTGCGGTGCAAACTCTTCAGAGCATTATTTAAATGCTCCTGATTAGAGAAAATTAGAAACTGTATATTATATAAGCAATTTAAAGTATGGAAGATTGTTTATTTGGTTTTTACTGTTAGAAGTGAATCATCATATGAATCAGTGCTTTACAATGCAGTTCTGCTTTCTTTCCATAATATCTTTCCTAATAGCTTCATCTTGTATAAAGCTTCATCCAACAAGATGCCTGTTTTCTCTTCCAAGTTTTAAAGCAGTATCTCAAAGCATTTCTTCATAGATAGATATCTTAGACAACGGTCCCCTTTAGAATGATTTTAAAGTAAAAGTACTTGGGCAAAAATCTGAGCATTGGCCAGTTCTTTTTCATGAGTCCCGCAAGGCAAGTTAAACAAATAGGGGTTGTAAAAATAAGGGCAATCATGTAGAAAGAAGCAGGTCTGGGGAAAGTCATTTTGCTGTCTGAGGTGGAAACAAAATCCATGTCACAGTGCATGATATCTGAAGCCAACCAGATTTCTTTGGCACATGAATCAGAAAGTCCTGCATCTCCTAGAATCATAGAATAATTGAGTTGGAAGAGGTCTGTAAAGCCATTGAGTCCAACCCCCTGCTCAGTGCAAGAATACAAATCAAAGGTTATATGCCGGGTGGTTGTCTAAATTTCTCTTGAATGCTTCCAACATTGGAGCACTCAACATCACTCTTAATTAATTGGTTCCATTGTCTTCCTGATATTCAGCTGAAATCTGGCTTCCTGTAACTTGAGCCCATTATTATGTGACCTGCACTCTAGGATGATCAAGAACCGACCCTGCCTTTCTTCAGACATTTTTTCCCCAAGTATTTGGAGTGTGATCCTATCTCTCCTCAGTCTTCTTTCCTCAAGGCTAAACATGCCCAGTCCTTTTAAGTCTTTCCTCATAGGGCTTGGATTCCAATCCTGCTCTTTCCCTGGCAGTAAAGGTATAGTAATAATAAATTAAATTATCAACAGTGTTTTGCTTTCAGGAAAAAACAAAACGAGCTGCCGTCCTTGCCTCCAGAGTCTGCAAGGCCTGAACCAGGGCTGCATTAACTTTAATGCAAATTACACAGAAAAACGTCAGGCCCGGCCAAATTGAAACTCCTGCTACATAGCTATTCTAGGATTTCTCTCTGGTGAATTTTGTAATTTTATCCACACAAGCTAGGCTCCTTTTAACTATAATGTTCAAATTATATATTTCTAATGATTTGCACATGTGGGGTTTAGGTATGGTTTATGTATCTGGCTGAGGGGGCCACAGTTTGGAAGTTCAATGTCTCCACGGAACATTCCAGAAGACCCAGCCTGTGTGGCTGTGGGTAAAACAGCCTGTCCCAGGGTGTGCCCAGAAGAAAGGAATCTTAAACTAATTCTGAGTAGTCTCTACCTAGAAAACCCTGGAAAGGAGTCACTATGTCAACATTGACTTGTTTTGCACACAAATTGATACTAGAAATGTACCAGCAGTTTGAAAAAACATGTTTTAGCAGCATTTAGATGGTTATCGTTGTTTCTTATTTTTATTTGTTTGGGATGACAAATGTTTCTCTTAGTCCACACACAAAGAAAAGAGCACGTGGTGTGTTCTTTTGTTTTCATTTCCAGGTAGGTGTTTTTTCTCTCCTTCAGAGCCGGTATTGCTTGGTGGGTTGGAGCTCCTGGTTGCAGAACCAGGAGGTGGGATTTTGAATTTGCACTCTGGCTCCAAGGAGAAGGGCCAGCCAAGATCACTCAGGGCCTCTGTGTCTGATGGGGTTACATGCCTTAGCACCTGCAAGTGACATGGTGCCGGGGTTACACCAAGAGGAGGACCTCGTAAGGCACTTCTGTGTACTTTATATCTAGAAGACTCTGGGGAGATGACCAGATGGTGGATCAATGGCACTTACTTACTTACTTACTTACTTACTTACTTACTTACTTACTTACTTACTTACTTACTTACTTACTTACTTACTTACTTACTTACTTACTTTTAAATTTTATTTTATTTCTTCCTTGTTAATCTTTACTGGATATGGGCATGTTTTCAGCAAAAATACAATGCATTGGACTTGTTGTGTAGCATTCCATGAACTACCATATTTTTGGTGTATAAGACTATACTTTAGAATAAAAATTGAGGGTTGTCTTATACACGGAAGTAACCTGAGGAGAGAACAAACACAAGTGGAGGGAAAATCAGGGATCAAAGCGATCCTGCAGTGTACACTTGCTAAGCCCCACTTAGATTTCTTAATTTGGGGTTAGAAAAGTGGGGGCCGTCTTATACATGTGGGCGTCTTATACATGGAAAAATATGGTAGCTTGTTTGCTTTCTCCTTTCTGCTTGGTTCTGTATTATTCCCCCTTTAGCTCTCTTGTCTCTGATTGCCAGACCCTTCACTTTCCTCGCATTTGCAGCTTTGGCTTCATTTCTCTCTCTCCCCCCCCCCATTTCCTTCCACCAGGTTTGTGGTCTCTCTTGTGCTATTAGCGTGAGTTCAGCTAGAGTTGTTGTCACGGGGCTGACAGCGGAAGGAAGCAAACCTAAGATAGTAGCAATAAGGATGTTGGGAGAATCGCAGGAGATTGGCGAATCACTAAAACAAAATTAGGTTCTTCCAGCTTTGAAGCACAAGCTATCACAAATATTTGCAGTTGGAGACAAAAGTGGCTGTTTCTGAGGATGCCAAAATGACTAGCTAGAAGGAACCATTCCCCTTGCAATTTTACCGTGAACTTTTTCAAGCAATCATTCCTCTACCACTATCGAAATGATAAACTCACAATTGTTACTGACTTTCTGTGCTGTGTTTATAGGCTTTTACTCCTGGAAGAGCCTGCATTGCAAGGCAATAATCATTTCCCCAATACTCAGGCTTGCCATAGCAGATGTTATAGTGAAGGCTTTGTGGGTTGTGACAGCGTGACTACCAAGGGCAAATATTGGACAGAGCCTTTGATGTCAGTCCAGCTATGAAAAGCCACACTTGTCATCGCTTCCCCAATTCCTGCTGCGGTTTTGGAACTTTCACCATAGTCTACTGTTTCTGTTCTCATTACATTAGAAGCTATGCGTTGCAATTTCTGACACACAAAAGCAAAAACTTCCTGAAGCAGGCTGAATTTTAAAATATGTGACAAGAGGTTACCCACTTGCTTCACCACACACACACACACACACACACACACAGTGGTATTATGCCATTGATTGGATTTCTTAAATAAATTGGTGGCCAGCTAATTAATAAATCTATGTTATTTGCTGTACATCTGAAATAAATTAGTGATCAGAGTTCCAAATAATATAGAAAGTCTAGAACCTGAATGAGTAACTTTGTTGGTGTACAGCTCCAGTGATGCATTGATTCCAGACTCTAGGAACTGTTGTGCAGAAATAAGTAATGCTTCCAAGCTCTGGGAAACTTGTGTAGTTTTTCCTTCAGACGTCCATGCACAACATCACACTGTGAAATGGGGCCAGCAGCTTCACATCTCCTTTCTCTGTGTGGTATCCCTTCAAGCGGTTCCCAAGCAGAGGGTGGTAGATGGTTCAGGTAGTGTGATGGATGCATCATCTATATAGACTTAAACTCTATTCAGCCATTTATCTTGACTTTATTGGCACACTTATAGAGGACTACCTAACCCCACCCTCTAGATCAGAGGTTCTCAATTGTGGGTCCCCAAATGTTCTTGGACTAAAATTTCCAGAAATCTTTACCACTAGCTATGTTGGTCAGGATTTCTCAGAGTTGTAGTCCAAGAATACCTGAGGACCCAATGTTGGGAACCACTGCTCTAGATTGTCACTTTGTTCAGGTAATGATACTGAGTCTCAAGAGGGAGAATTTCTTACCTGCATATAAAACCTACAGACAAATTAAGAATTTCTTCTGTTCAGACTTACTGATCATATGGGAAGGGTGATGATGGAGAGGAGTAAGCCTAGCTGCTCTCCTCTCAATATGTTAATGGACCCAAACATTATAACATCTAAATAAAACTTTACTTCCTTCCTAGTGTTATCACTTGGGTAAGGTTTAGCAGTTCTTCATTTTTTTTTACCTGCATTTGAAAGAGTCTATAATGGTTTTGTCTCCTGTAGCAAGACTGCAAAGCATTATGAGCCAAGAACTACAAAGATCACACACTTGTTTTTTTTTTCTTTATTGGGGATGTGCAAATAGCTGGAGGGTGGAAAAATTTCTGGAATACAAGGCAGAGTCAGTCTTATCTCAAGACAGATGATCGCAGGCAGTAACTTTCCTTCCTCCCTCCCTCTCTCCCTTCATTCCACCCCATTTTTCTCCTTAAAAAGATCCAAGGTGGCTGCATATGGCTGACCACCTTAAGGCTCAAAAATCAATCAACCCCGTCTCTCAGTTGTGGTAAATGACTAGTACCAAGTCTAAACAATTTAAACTGGAGAAAAATTACAGATCTGTCACTTTGGCCAGTGGCTTATCTGCCTGCATGCTAGTCATCTCCTTTCCCCTTGCTCTAGATACTTGCCCCCTAAAATGTGAACAACTGGGTCTTGCTAGTACCTCTTTGTACAGCGGTGCCTCACTTAATGGCGATAATCTGTTCCAGGAAAATCGCCGTTAAGCGATAACATCGTAAAGCGAAAATAAAAAGCCAATTGAAATGCATTGAAAACCTTTCAATGTGTTCCAATGGGCTTAAAACTCACCATCCAGCGAAGATCTTCCATACGGCGGCCATTTTCGCTGCCTGTATAGCGAGGAATCTGTCTCTAAACACAGTGGGGAGCCATTTTATTTACCCAGCGGCCATTTTGAAACCGCTGATCAGCTGTTGAAAAATCATCGTTTTGCAAAGAATCGGTTCCCGAAGCAAGGAACCAATCATCACAAAGCAAAATTCCCCCATTTAGACCATTGTTTTGCGATTGTAAAAAGATCATCGAAAAGTGGATTCGTCGTAATATGGGGCAATCGTAAATCGATGCACCACTGTATGTCTTCCATGAAGGCGTAAGAAGGCTGTAGGAAGGTATTCGTTTGTCCAAGCAAGGGTAAAATCTGATCTTTGTGACCTGCCATGCAGAATTGCTTTATATTTCCATCCCTAAATTACTACTGCAATAAAAGAAGTAATTGTCTTCATAAATGTTTTCTGTACAATACCAGCTGAGATGCCACTGACTACCAAAACATTCCAGAAAAACATAGGCAGCAACTTCCAATTCTTTTATTCAATTGGCTTTATGGACTCTGAATACGGCTGTTCAGAACCTGTTTTACATATTCCTATCCAAATAGAGCAGATGCACTTTATCTCCAAGCATGGTGATTATTTTTGATAGGAAAAAGATCAACTGCAATATGAAAACTGGTAATTTGTCACTACATCTCTGTTGCTGAGAAAAATTATCTTAAATCCCATTCCAGTGCCTAGAAATAAATTGTTAATTAAGATATGAGAAGTATCTGCCAATTAACCTTTGTCCTTCTTCACAAAAGTCAATAGAGCTAGGCTGGTATTGTGCATTTGGAGTTATATTTTCCTCTCCATGTTTGTTTTTCTTACTCCAAAGCTGTGTGTGACTTGTCTCTTAAGTCTCACCTTTGAAAAATGTGTTTTTGCCCACCATGCTTGGTTTCCTTAATAGAATCTTAGCAGGCCTTTGAAAATGCATGACAAGTGCACTTCATTTGCCTTATCATGTTAAGGTCTGTGCCTGCCAAGATTCCCTCTAAGCTGGGTGCACGCGTGCACAACTCTGCTCCCCTCTGCACATCTCTCGTCCATCTCCACACAGCAATCATACAAGGTTCTGCTTGCAACAGAACCCAGTCCATGGGGGGGTGGGGGTGGCGTAGCATAGACACGCAGGGGGGAAGCTACAAGAGAGAGAGAGAGCGAGAGAGAGAGAGAGAGAGGGAGGGAGGGAGGGCCAGAACTCCACCCATCAGGGCTGAAAATTAGAGGGTGTGTTGGTGCTGTCACCTGCTCCTCTACCCTCTTGTTATATCTATTCTCAGTTTGCTTTGAGTGTAGGTGTTCCCTTTGTATGGATCAGATGAACTTATTCCACTGCTGCTCACCCGGTGCTGTAGAGTTCCTATATAATAATAACGTTCCCTGAAATGTTCTGATTGGTGGCTTTAGACCAGTCAGGAGCCCAATGAGCTTCTGTACTTTTGAGTCCTGAAAAACTCGAAAAACCAGTGGTGCCTTGCCATTTTTATGGTATATCTGCTTGTTAGGGATGCAGCATGATACAGTATCCAAAAAAAGAAAGATGGAGATGCCTTCACATGCTGAGAAGGACCCTGAAGTCCATCTGTGTGTGGGGGTGGTGGTCATCCTTGAAGCCTCATGCCACATAAATGGCCAACCTTCCATCCCGCAGTGGAGGAGCTGCCCTGCTGGGGCATCCGAAGCCTAGCTTTTCTATGTTGAAACTGGCAGGGAGGAATGGAAGACCTTAGTCATCCACTTTTTGCAAGGAGGAGGGAAATGTTGTATGTGCTGAGGAGCACAAATGTTTCTGAGAGCTGCTAGTCTTAGAGCAATAGCTTTGCAAGGAGAGACACAACATGTAGTTTTCTTCTACACCATTCGACTGAAGACACAAAATCTTTGACTGTGCAGTTTATGGAAAAGTAATACTTGCACAGTCAGCATGATTCTATGGTGGGGTTTTCCTCAATAATGATCCTGGCCCCGTGCTTGTGGGTATCATTAAATTGCAGGGGAAAGACAGTCCTTTAAAATGGACAATCGAGTGAAACACATTTTAAATGTTTCAGGGAAAAACTTGGCATTCTTTGAAAGTGTCTTGGGAGCTCCACAATAGGAAAATTAGCAGTCTCAATAGGAAATGATTTCAATAGAAAAATCAGCAATGGAGGAGACAATTCTCTTAATAATTAATGTATCACTACTGGCCTTATGATGCACAGCTGCAGGAGACTGTGGGAGACAGGAGGTGGGAGTGACCTACCCATTTACATGACCAGTGGTGAGATCCCTAAGGTCTAGGTGCCACATGACGTGTATTAAACATGGTCTAGAATCCTTTGCAATTCCTGTGGCAACTGAATGGAATTTCATCAAGGAAATTAGGGTGGAACATTTCTGATGACAGAAAGGTTGGAACTGCCATTGCTTTGCTCCTGGAAGCTATAGTTTAGATGGCCATTGGATTTATATTGGTTTACTTACCCAGGGATTCGCAAACAAAGTGATATTAGTGCCTACTTGTCTGCCTTGAAAAATCACTTCCAAATGCGGTATATGTAATGGTCTAGACTTCAGTAAATGCTCCTAGTATATCCTACCATTTACAGCTGAATTTTCATTGCCAGATGGGGAGAGGTTTGTTGCTGATGAGGTTGACAGCATTATTCTGTGTGTTGATTGGGAGTATTGTGAATGTTGCTTATTGTTTCTTATGACTTTTAGCGGGATGAAGCAAAATACAGTCTTTTGTTTTTCAGCAATATGAGACTGGTCACGTTAAACAGGAGGGTGATTGCCTTTGGTTTTATATCCATTTGGGGGGTCGTTTTGAATGGGTTCAGATTACATTTTTAATAAAGATGCAATCTTTTAAAAAACCTGATAGCCTTTAAAGAGAGAGGGAGAGGGAGATGTAATCTACCCCAAGATACTGCTAAATTTAATTCCTTTCACAAAAGGGAGCTGGTTGTTTCTAAATAAAGTTTAAAGCTAAAGCTACAACCCCTACAGAATAGTTTTCTATAGCACATACCATCTCGTTCTTTGCCTAATCTGGATCTTTTTGGCTGTTGAAAGTTAAATCAGTTGAGTGCTGAGGAACAGCCCTTTACATGTGGTTAATTCAGAAGAAACTTAATTAGTGTATAATGCATCTTAATCTCTAAGGCCAAGCAGCTCCAGTCATTTGGTCATAGGTACATGCACTTGGCTCCTTGTGGTTGGGTGTTAGAATTAGAAATAAAAGTTTTAGCATTTTAACAGGCAAGCTGTAGCACAGGTTGCAGTAAGTCACTTCCTGATGTTTGCGTAAAGTTTGCCTTTATCTTGGGCCAGCCTTGAGACAGGAGTAAAAATATTTTAAATGAATAAATATAAAAATGAAAGCACAGAGCAGAGAGGCAGGGCTCTCTTTGAATTCAAAGGTGGGGAAGGAACTGTTAGTTAGTGCTGGATATGTCAACAATCACCCCAGTTCAGAAAAGTCCCTCCCAGCCAAACCGACTAAAGGCAGCATGCGAGGCTGCAAAAACTCTCAACAGTGATCAGTGATATTCCTCTAGGAAGGACATAAGAAGACAACAGTCCTTCCTTGTCATTTGACTTCGGCATCTAATATTGGGAGATATTGTGCCCTTTATCTTCCTTTAGTCTAACCATTTCAGAAAGATTTCCGAACAATAAACTGTATGACAAGATTGCTGTTGTGATTGTAGCTCAAGGAGAATCATCCCTCGCTGTGATGATTCACCTCACTGGATTCCATTTTCAGATGTGCAGAATCTGTTCAAGACAATCTGCTGTCTCAGGCGAAGCACAAAATGGTGCTACTCTCCGTTCCACATACTGTATGTATGTTAGGCTGGGCCCTTAGTTGAATCTCACATTATAGGCAATTTAGGAAGCTGCCTTGTATTGGGTCAAGCCATTGGTCCATCTAACCCGTTATTGTCTACTTGAGTAGCAGAAATGAAAGAAATGGTGGATAGCTCAGTGGTTTAGGTCTCTGGCGGTGGCACCAGAGGTTGGATGTTTGATTCCCTACTGTGCTTCTTTGACAAGCCTGGACTCAATGATCCATAGGGTCTCTTTCAGCTTTATAGTTTTATGATGATGATGGTGAAATGCCTCTCCCAGGTTTCAGGCAGGATTATTTCCTAGTCCTATCTGGACATGTGTGTGCATGCACATGCATGCGCACGTGTGCGTATAGGACGGCCTGGAGGGCTTCCATAGTTGCCCCTAGCAACTACTGTCTGAGGGCATTACCTCACTCTACCTAATAGCGGGGGCGGCTCTGAAATGGGAGCTGTAATAAAGAAGGGCTTCATGCCTTTCATTTGAACGCCGTACTAGTTTATAAATAGTGTTTCGGTGATCAGATTAAATTAGAACTACCACGGAATTTCTAACGAGCCTCTGCATATAGTCTCTGAAATTTAGCAGCTACTGTTAGCTTTGTGCTAAAGTGCAATCTTTGCCAGATGTGACATATTAACTGAGCTAATAAGAATAATGAGCCTCAGTACATATGTGCAAATAAGAGTAATTAATGTTTACCCTAACATGTGGCAGAAATTAAAATATTTAGCTTGGGAAGAACTGAAGGGAAGAGAAGAATGAGGTCTTCTTCCTTATTGTCGTCGTCTTCTAGCTTTGTGCGGTTTTGTGCTTCAGTCTTGGACACTCATTGAAACAGGGAGAAAATCAAAGCTTTGATCACATTTTGCCTATGAGGCTCTTTAGTGAGGGTGTGTTTTGATCAAATAAAGGAAAACAGAGCTGGAATCAACAGGGAGGCTGCATCCCATTAGTGGCCCAGCACTCAAGTTTGAATGAATGTTCCTCCTAATATGTACTTATCTGTAATAGAGACGTACCAGTGGAACTCAGCAGCTTTCAATTGTTCTGTTTAGAAGCAGACTAAACATGAAATTGCAAAGGAATATGTTTGACTGCCTGAGTGATTTGTGTTCCGTGTTGAGGAAGCAGCCGTATAACTAGGCACTGCCTTCATGGACACTAGAATTCACAAGTAATAACAACAAGGCTTCCACCCTGCTGATAGATGAATTAGTCAATCTTGTCTACACAGCAATAAAAATAGTTCTGGGAGCTGGGAATAAGAGGAAACTTCTTTGTTGTCAGATGATGCAACATATATTACAGCAGACCTTTTCTTAGAAAAAAGGCATTTTGCTTCCTCTGTGTGAAAGTTAAATTGTCTTAAGACTGGATCTCCATCAGCATTTTTAAAATGCATGTTCCAATAATATTAATTTCCCCCCAAAAAACATGGTGCTTAATTAATCAGGTGTATTTTATAATTCGTTATTCTTACCAGTTACTTGCCTAGATGTTGGAAGCCAAGGTAAAAGAATTTCTGGTTCAAACAGACATATCTGTGTCACTCATTGTTAGCCACGTTTAGTATTATGAGCAAAAGCTACAACAAAGCCTGGACATGCAGTGTTCCTTCTGAAATATAATGATGAAGAAAGCAGTAGCTGAAGCTTGTCATGATAACCTGAACCCACATAAGCGGCTGCTAATCACAATGATGGACTCAGACATCACGTTTAACTGTGGTTAGTGTAAAACTGGTGGAACGGCATGCAGCTGCTCCAGAGAAGAGGATAGGACTACAATAAAGGTCCTCACTTGGCTTCTCTAGAGCCGATGGGTTTGGTGCAAAAAGAGCAATTTCATCTGCCAGGTGCGTCCATTTGGCTGCCAGAAAGCTACCACTGGGTGCAACTCATGTTGCCATATTTTTGGCCACTATTAATTTTTCATAAATTAAATTGACCTGAGTATCTTCGATTTTTTTGATAGAAATCTCATTGGCTTCAGGTTACATTCCCTCACGTTCTGCTTCATTTATTCCTCCCCCTTTTCTGTCCTTTTACGTAATTTTTATCTTTCTTTCAGTTTACTACGGAGCAATCTTTTAATAAAACATAGACAGTGCAGCCAACTTTTTTTTTCTTGAGTATTTTTGTGTATTGGAGGGATCACGTTTCCTGCCTTTCATTTCTCCTTAATGCATGCTCCTTCAGTTTCATTTCTGACTATTATTAATTGCTGCTGTCCAAACCTGAATGCCTCATCTGTGGTTTTTTTAACTGCTACAACCTTATTTCCTTTTCTTTCCTTCCATTTTGGTTCCTTGTACATTTTTGCTCTGCCTTGTTCTGTATCTTTTTTCATACATTCATATGGACACTTGCCTAAGTTATATCACTGTACTATAACCTTTCCATCCTATTCTCTTAAAACTGATCTTCAGTTTGGTCTTATTATTTCTTTTTTGGGGTGTATATACTGACTGTGAATAAGCTGGGTCTTTTTGCTCAAGCATATACAGTATTCTCTAAACCAAACTGCTCCTGTCTCAACACCTTTGAGCTCTCTGTTTTGAAGGTGAAATAAATGTTCCGTTAGGAATCACAGTACATTTGAACACATGTCTATAATTTCAGGTCATTTGTAAACAATTTAGTTAGGGAGTAGGTGCATTGTGATTCTCCTGTTCAGAGCAAGAAATTTAGATATTGGCTGAAATCCTGTTGCACAACTCAGCATGCAACAGTGAATGCCTACGGAGATTTCTTAACCCGAGGCAATTCACCTTTGAAATTTACGCCTTTTGCATAACAGCACAAGATTCAGCCCTTATCTCAGACATTTCAATGACTTTTCACATTACAGACATACCACATTTTAGTCTCTCACTCTCTTTCACCATGGGTCAAGAAGGCTCAGATGCCTTCTGACGATGTAGAATCTCCATGGAACTCTGCAAATCATGATGTCACATGTCTTACTATAAGGCAACTAGTTATTGCATAGGAGTAACTATCCCAGAGCTATTAATTGTTCCATAATTAAATGTAACTGCTATTTAAAAACTGTTGTTGCTATTTCTGCATTTTGGAAGTTAACAGAGAAAGGGGATGGAACAGATAGGTGAGAGTAACAAAAAAGATACTAGGTGTGATACATCTATGCAAGGCTAAGAAGGGTGAAATGGAAAATATATATATGAACTTCAGATTAGGAGGACTGAGTTGGGGCAGCAGAAACACCCCTGTTTTATGTTTTCATGGCAGTGTATGTTGATGCTGGATTTGAATGTGAGGCAAGGAAGTCACCTACGCAGTTTATCACTCATCGAATTTTTATTGCAAATTACATACTTGAGCAGCTTCATTCATTCAGTGGAAGTCATTTCAGGTGACCTTTTCTTCAGAACTGCAGCTCTGAACAGGGTATTGTGAAGTTGCTAATTGTTTTGGACATGGTATGCAAGAACCCTTGAGGGAGCCAAGTCTTGTTTAGCGATCACTGCACATAAATTGACTTGGGTGTTTTTATTTCTAGTGGTGTCAGGCTATATGAAGCAATAAATTTCTTTTGCATGATCATCTAATCATGAGAATAATGTTGGGGTAGTTTGATTGACACACTGAAGTTGTTAATTTGGAGAATATCAAGATCAAATGGAAGTTATTGCAATTAGTCAGTGATTGTGTTACCTTTTTCATTTTCAGTGTGTTTAAATGCCACATTTTACATATTTCCCTCCCTTGTGTTTTCAAGCTCTGATTCATCATGGCCTTGGGATTTTGATGGAGATTGATTGATGTTTCAAATATCATAGTACTTTTTTTTACCCCATCAGTTTTTCCTTCCTTTTAAAAATAATACTCCACACACAAACACCCAATTTTCTGCAAAACTCAATCCCGATTCATTTTATTGCAAGTAAAGAAATATTAATCAGAGTTTAAGGAACGTAATTTTTTTTAAAAAAATTATAATTTCCATTTTTCTAATAGCCATCCTGCACTAGAGAATCCTGGATTTTGTAGTGAAACAAAATCAAGATGAAGCAGAAAAGCAAATATATATATATATATTTCAAAGCTCTGGTGCCGTTGGCACACTGTACCTATCTGATATGTATTCTACAGTTCTTTAAGAGCCTGTCTCATAGCGAGTCCCAGTAATACTATGTCCAGACCACTGCTATATACAGTATTTAGATCATTTAGGAGTCCTCCAGGATCTAAAGGAGAAGACTTTACTGCCACACTTCACTAGGTTCTTTTGAAACTAGAGTTGTGAAGGACTGAACTTGAAACTTTGTACCTGTGAAGTGTGGTGGTTTCCAACTGAGCTCTGCCCTTAGAATAACATCACAGTAACATTATTCAGGCATCACAGATAGAGATGCAATGTGATCTTTTACTTTCACACATTTTCTATATTGTTTTATGTTCAAAATAAAAAATATTGGCTGGTGTCCTATTGCGCTTCCTGTAGTGCAAAGTTACACTTGTGGAACTTCGCAGGGAGTTATGCCCATTTAGTCTCTGATTGCATAATTGCAATGTTAATTGCACAACTGATAGCACAACTGGTTGCACAGGTGCACCTGTGCAACTGCTTGCTGGATATGACTTGTGCTTTTAGTGCAAATTTCGCATCTGCTTGTGCAACTTATGCAGGTGTAGCTTCATTACATAAGGGACGTGGTGGTGCATAAGGGACGTGGTGGTGCTGCGGGCTAAACCGCAGAAGCCTGTGCTGCAGGGTCAAAAGACCAGCAGTCATAAGATTGAATCCATGTGATGGAGTGAGCTCCCGTTGCTTTGTCCCAGCTCCTGCCCACCTAGCAGTTCAAAAGCATGTAAATGCGAGTAGATAAATAGGTACCACCTCAGTGGGAAGGTAAAACGGCACTCCCTAGTCATGCTGGCCACGTGACAACAGAAACTGTCTTCGGACAAGGGCTGGCTCTATGGCTTGAAAAACGGCTAGAGTCAGACACGACTGGACTAAAAATGTCAAAGGGAACTTTTACTTTTACCTTTAGCTTCATTACAGGGTTTTGACCATCACTTATTTAAACATGTTTATGCTGTAAAGCAGTGGTCCCCAACCATGGGCCTCCAGATGTTCTTGGACTACAACTCCCAGAAGCCTTCACTACCACCTCTGCTGGTCAGGATTTCTGGGAGTTGACATCCAAGAACATCTGGAGGCCCTAGGTTGAGGCCACTGCAAAGTATTGGATGAGTTTAAAACATGGACTAATAGTTTATGTGTGGTGTTATTTTTAAAGTATACTTTTTTCAGGATAGCATTCTTGTTTGCATTGTTCCTCAGTTGTCTCAATGTTTTAACCAGGGGTGGGGAATCTTTAGCCCTTAAACGTGTTTGGACTTCAGATTCCATAGTCATTGGCTGTACTAAATGACCTGATGGATGTCCAAAACTGCTCATCATTTAGTCGTTTAGTCGTGTCCCCATGGACCAGAGCACGCCAGGCCCTCCTATCTTCCACTGCCTCCTGGAGTTGTGTCAAATTCATGTTCATTGCTTTGATGACACTGTCGAACCATCTCATCCTCTGTCGTCCCCTTCTCCTCTTGCCTTCACACTTTCCTAACATCAAGGTCTTTTCCAAGGAGTCTTCTCTTCTCATGAGATGGCCAAAGTACTGGAGCCTCAGCTTCAGGATCTGTCCTTCCAGTGAGCATTCAGGTTTGATTTCCTTTAGAATTGATAGGTTTGTTCTCCTTGCAGTCCAGGGGACTCTCAAGAGCCTCCTCCAGCACCACAATTCAAAAGCATCAATTCTTCGGCGGTCAGCTTTCTTTATGGTCCAGATCTCACTTCCATACATCACTACAGGGAAAACCATAGCTTTGACTATGGGGACTTTTGTTGGCAAGGTGATGTCTCTGCTTTTTAAGATGCTGTCAAGGTTTGTCATCGCTTTCCTCCCAAGAAGCAGGCGTCTTTTGACTGCTAGAGGCCCACTAATTCCCCGTCTGTCCATGGAATAAAAACTAAGTAGGTTTTCATACTTTTCCTTCTCTCCTTTCCATGCCAGTGTTAACTATGATGCTATATTAAAGTTGGAACAATTGCAGGGTTAGGTTTTAACCAATGCATGAAACTGGCTTAGAAACCTAGCTTTGAAGGTAACCATAGCCAGCCTTAGTATTAAGGCTGGCAAAGGGAAAGTGGAGAAAATTCATATGATGGACTTACCGGATTCGCAGTCCTGATTGATCACCGCTTAGTCTTTTGTCCTCCAACTGTGCAATTAACTTTCTCTGAGGGGCATAATAAGGTAGGAAAAGGTGCAGGTAGAAGTATCTCTCTTAAATTGTATGTGAAGGCATTTCATAACTAAGCTGCACTCCTGTTATTTAGAAAGCCAGTCTCTTCTGGGTTTAGAATAACTTTTTCTATTCCTGTCTCAAAATGTTCAGAAAGTGCTTTTAGGAAGACGTCGAAGTATCACTCCTACTACTTCACAAGTGTGTGTGCATGGCATTTTGCCAAATTCTTGGTGTGGATAGGAAGTGACCTCTTTTGACTTAACTGAAGTTAAATTAAAAAAAAGAGGTCACGGGATAAAAGCCATGTAGTCAGTACAGTATTTCACACGAAAAAGTAATTCCTGTGTTCATACCTACATTAGTGAAACAGACTGAAATATAGAGGCATGGAATGTATTAATCCTCAGCTGTAGACTGGAACCCGAAGTATAGGAAGTACCAATAGCTAGACCACCATTGCTGTTTTACAGGGAAAGAGTAAAAGCAGATAGGGAAGCATACATTGCAAAGAACTCAGTGTTGACCTCCTATTATATGGTACGTTAGCTGCATTTGCAAGCATTTATACATGTGCTTGTTGGAATTGTGTAAAGGAAACAGAAAGGCAAACTATGCAAACATTGATGATTAGCTTAATAGTGGGTCAATTAACAAGCAGTCATGGGAGAGAGCCATGGACATTGTGTCACAGATCAGCAGATATGTGCGTAGTTGGTGATTTTTGGAACCCAGACACAACAGGCAAGAGATTAACCTCAATATGAATTCTTGTAGGTCAAGACTGCACCAAAAAACAAAATCAAATAAGAATATAGCCATCACTATCCATTTCATGGGGACCAAACATTCCATTTGATTCACTGAGAAGTGATACTTGGAAAGTCTTTTCCTTCTCCCTTTTTTAAAATAAAAAGTGATGTTGCTGAATATGGGATTTTCTTAGTGTGGAATAGTAATTTGCCCTGCCCAAAATGTTCTCTTGCATTATGAATCAAACACTTCCTTGAGAAACAATAGAATGTTAAGAAAATGCAATTGGAATCAACCATCATTATTAACCAAATTAGAACTCTGGGGAAATGTGACTTTTTCTGGTTCCAACTATATTACTTAATGCTGATCCAGTTCTGCATTTAGATGAGGGGAGTTTATCCGTCAAGGCTCTCTTCTGAAGCAGTTTGTGTTGACAAGGAAAGCCCTCTGAGTATGGTGGGTACTGTGGAAGTTTAACAAGGTTGCGCCCCCCCCCAAGTGGTAGAATGGGACCTACTAGAGTATTTCCCAACCTTGTGCCCACAGATGTTAGTGGACTAAAACTCTAAAAATGCCTGATCACTACTCATGATGGCTGGGTCTTCTGTGAGTTGGAAGTGCCACAACATGTGAGGGTCATATTCGGAGACCATGGTGCCAATTAAATAAAGATCTGGATACAAAGCATTCCGGCATATGTGATACGAGGCAATGACTCCTATTGCCTGAGTCGCCATGTTGTTTTTGGCTTCACTCCAGCCAGCTTTTTGCAAACAGTTCTGGATTGGTGGATTGTAGAGGGGGTGGGGAACCGAAATATGCTGCACAAGCTTGATTTCCGCACAAGTCTAGGCAATGTAGAAAAAGGGACAAGGATGAAGGTATGAAAAGAGGTCTGAAAAGCGGATGAAAAAAGAATGGCACTTACAGCTGCATCCCATATGACTTTTTTGGCATCGAATAGCGAAATGGTTTGTTTTTACCTGAACTCATCTGAAAATGTTTTACGTGTTGTTTCTTTGAATGTTATTAATAAAACCAACTGTAAAAGAAAAACGAGGGATATGACTAACTGATATCCAACCAGTAGGTTACCTGCTCTTTTTTACAGCTCAAAATGCGTAAATATTCAGATGCCATTATTTGAAAAGGCAAATGAACTTACGACAGAAAATGCATTGGTTTTAATGATTTCAGTAATTATTTCCTGTTTGGAAAGGGACTGATTGCTGTTTGTATTAATTGTCACACACTCTAAGTACGTAATATATGCTCTCTCTTCTTTGAACATGTACATACACAGAGGTCACATCTGGTTTTAGCAATTTATTGAAATAGTGCCAGATGCACTCCTATCAAAGATTTCTCCACAAAATTTCATTTGGAATCGTTGTGATATCGTACTTCAACCAGACATGTGTATATATATATATATATATATACATTTTAAACATATATAGTTGGTGGTTATAATTAAAAGATAATGGCAAAGAAGAAATTCTTTTAAATGTTGCCATTGTTAATCTCTCCCTCATAGAAAGTAGCAGAAGAAGATCTTGTCCTTACACCTGATGGCACCAGGGAATTCCTCACTTTTGAAGTTCCTCTTAATGATTCTGGGTCAGCCGGACTTGGTGTTAGTGTGAAGGGCAACCGATCAAAAGAGAACCACGCAGACCTCGGCATCTTTGTGAAGTCCATAATTAATGGCGGAGCAGCTTCGAAGGCAAGTGGGAAGGCCGTTTATATTGGAAAGACGAGTCTAAAACCGAGTCTTGTTTGGGCACCTCCCTATTGATTTCTTGTATTGTATCTTTCCCTTTTTTCTTTTCTTCAAGTTTTACCTTTGGATAATTTGCGTCGTTACACTTCTAAACTATAGGTTGTTGTTGTTGTTGTTTTTGTTGTGGATCATCTGTTGTTTTTCTGCCTGGATCACCATTAAGTTAACAGAGGTCTTGTAAGTAAATGAAATAACGTGATGTTTACTTTGCATCTGAATTGCTAAACCAGTCCATTTTGATACTTCCTAAAGGGACAGCAGAATTACACTGTTGTGATCAGTTTGCTTTATCATGTTATTTGTGCAATCAGCTGACTTAATAAATGTCATAGCAAGATTGTCAGGATTCAGGTATTCCTGGCAGGAGGAGTCCTTACATCTCTCGGTTGGTATTTTTGGAAGTTGTCCAACTCACTGTGCAAATTCAGCAGTATAACCTACCTTTACCATAGAGTGGTCACTGACTAAAGGAGCCAACTAGTTATGAAAGTGGGCAGGTTAACAGTTACGAAAAAAGTGAGAACAAAAATACAGGGATTAGTGGGATGTAGAAGTAAAGCAAGTGCCCAGTCTTGTTTTCCACAGTATGAGAGACCAAGAACAAAAAGAAGCTAGCTGAGCAAACTGCATGTACCCACCAAGGTTGTGTTTACCTCCAAATGATGGCATCAAGGCTGGTCAATGAAACTTCGTTGCCTGAGATGGTGGTGAAGGGCAACCACAGGGTAATTGACAACCTTTTGGTGTTAAGAGGTGTGTGTGTGTGTGTGTGTGTGTGTGTGTGTGTGTGTGTGTGTGTGTGTGTGTGTGTGTGTGTGTGTGTGTGTGTGTGTGTGTGTGTGTGTGTGTGTGTGTGTGTGTGTAAATTCCAACCATCCTGCAAGGATGAATAAGACCACAGCCTCAAGAGGACTTTTGAAACCTGAGTCATCTGACACCCTTTCTGACAGACATGTACCATCAGTTTTTGGACTCCTGTCTATACTTTTTTCTACCCTGTCCATGAAGGGATGGTGCTCAGCTGATGAAGAGGGATTGCTCAAATAAAGCTTGTAGTTTGTTGAATTTTTTTATTTTATTTTAGTGTTTCAGTAATAGATATCACCCAATAGTACAGTGGTGCCTCACAAGACAAATTTAATTCGTTCCGCGGTCAATGCCGTCTTGCGAAAAATTCATCTTGCGAGGCACAGTTTCCCATAGGAATGCATTGAAATTTAATTAATGCATTCCTATGGGGAATTTTTTTAAAAAAAGTCACTTACCAGGTAGGGAGTTGGGGAAGCACCATCGGAGGGCTGGCGGGGGGGGTCCCTTTGCTGCGATCGCTGGCTTTGGGGGTCACATGGGGCTTCCCTTGCACCATCTCAAGACTTGTGGGGGGTCCCTCCACGTGGCGATGGGCGCTTGCAGAGGCTTGCCAAGTGCCATTTTTGAAGTTCCCACCCTTTGCCCCTGCCTTCGGCAAGCCTCGGAATGTAAAAAAGGCTTTCTTTATTTTTTTCTTTTCTTTTTACGTTCTGAGGCTTGCTGAAGGCAGGGGAAAGGGGCGGGATCTTCAAAAATAGTGCTTGGCTAGCCCCTGACGGCAACATTCGTCTTGCAGAAAACAGCCATAGGAAAAATCGTCTTGTGAGGCACTAAAAACCTCACCGGACCCATTCGTCTAGCGAGTTTTTCGTCCGGCAAGGCAATCATCTTGCGAGGCACCACTGTATAGCAAATGGTTGATTCCCTACTCCTCACCCCCCCACCCAGATCAAATTGTGTGGTATCCTAGGCCAATTGTCATTTTGGCACCTAAAGCAGAGATACTCATATTTTTCCTACCTCTCGACAGTAACTAAAATATTAATTATATCAATAATTGATACCATATTTTTCTGCCCATGGCAGCTATTTCATTTATCTAATGGTAGGGCCAGACTTGCATGTAACATGTTCAGTTTCAAAAAGAAATCCATGTACATAGGATATTTAACTTCAAAAAGAAGAAAGAAAGAAAAGAGGGCATCAAGGGATTTTTCCTTTGTGCCTTTACTGGCCCTCCAGGATGGAGAACAGTGCTAACCCATATGGTATTCGAAAGTCAATCATTCAGGTGCTCCATTCCCATCCATCCCATGAAAGTTAAGAATTATGCATGGTATAATAAAGGTTTCTAACAAGTCTGCATTAAAATGGCTTTAGCTGGCAAGACTCGGGGATTACTTGCAAGAACTGGAAAGATGGATGGAAAGGAGGGATCAACTGTGGCTGTACATTTTACTTAGAAGGCTGTTTACATAAACAGATTATGATAATTAGGCAAAGTTCAAATATGTAAATGACTGGAAAAGACACATCTCTGCTCATGGTTTGTTCAAAAGCCATTATAGTGGTGTTCATTTAGCCATAAAGTCTTGCGGATTAAGATTTTCCTCTCAGAGCAAAGATGCCAGGAAAAAAAAAGAGAGTTCTTTATTTCTTAGTTAATGCTACCATTTTCTCTTGCCAGGATGGAAGGCTCAGAGTGAATGATCAACTAATAGCGGTAAACGGGGAATCGTTGTTGGGCAAGACGAACCAAGATGCCATGGAAACCCTGCGTAGGTCCATGTCCACAGAGGGGAACAAACGCGGAATGATTCAGCTCATTGTGGCAAGGCGAATAAGGAGATGCAGTGAGGTAACGGCACTGTGCTTTTTTAATTTAGGCCTTGGAAGGCTTTTGTTTCATATGCAAAATTATATATTGGCAGGAAGCATGGGAAAAAATATTGCTTCGTTTTTTAGGAATGTATGCGATATCCTTAGGTGCCTGCTGTTCCTCCTCCTCCGTGCCTCTCCCTCCCTCCTCCTCCTCCTCTCTCAGGCACTCGTACAACCACAAGACACACACAACTGGATCCAGTTGGTATAGTGTAATCCTGGCCTTGAGTCTGGTGTTTCATAACTACAGCCTTTTCGTCATTTTTTTTAAAAAACTCCCAAATGGAATTAATATGATACCTTGGACTGGGAGTGCCTGTTTACCTTGCCACCCAGCCTCTAAAATGTACAGATGGTGGGGGAAAGGAAAATAATTGTCCAAATATTCACTCCGGCTTTAGGAATGTGTACATTAACATTTACGCTTAAGAAGTTTGAGAGGGAAGTCAGCGTTTGAATTACATGGGAGGGAGTCAGAAGGGGATTCTCCTTCAGTTACTGTTACAGAAGGTTATGAGACAGAGCAAAAATCTGCATCTAAGTAGAACTAGTAGGTGGGCTGGTGGATTTCCTACCTTTTCTGCCATAATTCAGTTATGGAGAAAAACATTATTTAAAACCACTTCTCCTTGAGCTTGGAATTATCTCCACAGTCTTGTAGAATATGGAAAAGGTCATATCTATGCTCTGTTATGAAAGCAGAAGTTATTTATGTGGTTGTGATTAGAGATGGTTGTATTCGTATATGAATACCCCTCACAGGTGCAGATAACAAGGATCCGGCCCCCTTGGGGCCAGACCGACCACTCACGATTCTGCCGCTGCCGGTGCCTTCCTATCGCTCTGTTGCTCGTGATCGATTAACCAGTCTTGGCAGAAAGCGGGATGACGAGCCTCTCTTCCAGGTCGCAGAGTGACTAATCCATCGCGAGCAACGGAGTAATAAGAAGGCTCCGTGGCGCTCGCGGCAGCAGTGGAATCAGGAGTGGACTGTCCCGTCCCGGGGGGCTGGACCCTCGTCATTTCCACCTATGGGGGCGGATATTCATATATGAATACGAATACCCCCATCTCTAGTTGTGATACTTGAGGTGGAACAGTTACTCGTGACCTCCTTCTCCAGACTCCTGCTGATCAAATCCTCTCCTTGGGCTTCCAGTTCTTCACTCTTTCCTAACACAACTTAGAAAGGTTGCTTTTTGGATGGCACCATGTCCAGAATGCCTCAGTCGGCGTGGCCAGGATCTAGGCTGGCTAGGGGATTCTGGGGTTTGTAATCCAAAAGTAACTTTTGCAGGCCCTGGCTAACAACAAAGGCCCAACTATTAAAAGTGCATGTTTTACTTGTGTGTGCTTGAGAATACATTTGATCCGTAGACCAAGCTTAAGTTAGAGAGGAGTGGTTTCATGTATCCCTTGCTAAAGTAATAGTTCAGTTCATTCAGGAGCCCTGTTGCGTTAGCCCACTGTGTAGCATTATTTAAATTGATGTGGGGAGGAAAGGAGCTTTTCAGGCTCTGGGGGAAATTGCCATGATTTCAAAATATAATTTAAATCTTCCAGATAAGAGTTAAAATATGCAAATGAAATATGAAGACCTGGAAGTACGTTACCTGTGTTTCTGCAATAGCCATTAAGTGGTAAACACACGTTATCTCCTGCAGTGACTGGGCAAGATTGCCCCTTTTGTACATGATTTACATATCCTTGCATGCATTTTCTCTCCATCATCATTAATCTATACGAGGTGGCAAAATATGATGGACATTCTGCTTCTTTATCACTCACCGAAGTGTCAATGCACATTTCTCTCTGTGTGTCTTGTTTGGCATGTTTTTCTGGTTAATGAAGAGACTGGATCTAGATGCAAATCATTCTGCTGTGTTATGTTGAAATGGTAGGCCTAATGCTTACATCCACCTTCTTTTTTATATTTCAAAAAAGCCTTGCAATATATACTCAGATACTAGCATAGAGATAAATAGGGCTACATACGTGGAAAGTGCTACATACATACATATACTGTACACATATACAGATACATCCTTAGGTAACTTCTCTTATACCGGCTGCAGTCCTGTTGGTGGAGGTGCTCCTTCCAAAAACAATGATGTAATCAGCCCAAACTACTGTGGCTAATTTGAGAGAACAAAACTATGGTTCCCATCCTTGGATCACCGAACGTTCTTGATCTATGACTCCCAGCAGCTTTCACCACTAGCTGTGCTGGCCAGGATTTCTGGGAGTTGTAGTCTAAGAACATCTGGGGACCCAAGGTTGCAAAGCGCTGCTATTAAAGCCTCTGTAGAGTACCACCAGATTTCAGGGTTCCCTAAGGATCCCCTTCACCCTGGGGCAGATTTTGGGATGGGTGGCAATGATTTTCTAGCTTCTAATCACTCCCCTCCTCTTCTGAAGTTGTTTATTTAATTTTCCAAATCATTTCTAAGATTAAAACATGTATCTGCCCTCAGATGTGGTTATAGAAATCCGACAGGATTCTCTTTTGCGGAAATTTTTATCCTCTAGTTCAGGATGTCACTAATCTGCACTAACGCCAGTAAACAGTACTGTTCTTTGTAAATCTTATCATAACGCCCCAGCTATAACAGAGTGTGAAAGGTTATGTTCAACTTGTTCACCCTCATAATTGTTTTCTATGTCCGATTCAAAAGATTTATAACTTTGTAAGTCTAGATTTGACTCATGAAGGGTGTTTATGGAGGTGTTGCTAGAGATGGAGTTTTGATGGGAGAAAATCATTGTAGCTGATAATAGGATGAAAATTCTCTGTTCACCGTTGTTGTTGTTTTTCACCCAGGGGTGATTTTTTCCTTCTTAATCCAGCAGTTAGAGAAATGGCACTACTTCCGTCTAATGCATTTGGGAAGTTAAATGCGAGTCATCTATATTGTGTTGTAATGAAAAGATGATAGAGATGAGTTTAAGCAAGTAGGACTGCAGGGAGATTTTATATGTCTGTTTTAAATAATCCTAAGAGGGCAACTTTTTTTTTTAAAAAATTAATTTATAAGGAAGAAGGTGTTGCAATTTTTCACTGTCCTTCTGTGCCATCGTATTTCAAACTAAAATGGTTGTTTGAAGACTATGTTCTGCTTCAGTTGACTTAAGTGAATTTTCAACCATTTTTTGAGTGAAAGAGTGCAATAATCATAGTCAGGAATTCCATAAACCTAAAAGCCCAGGGACCAGTTCTATCAAGCCCACAGTTGAGGGACCTCTGGACACAGTTCAGAAAGCTAATTATAAAAAAATAATTAGCTCCAGTTCCATTCCAGTGTCCCAAAGTTGTTACTTTTGTGCTTATTTTTAAAAGTAACTCTTCAGTCTGTCTCCCAAAAGTTATTAGTTACTTCTGTTTAGTTTTTTAAAAATCTGAATCCTGAAAGCTACTGGCCTACAGAACAGTCTCTGTTTCCTGTCTACCCTACCATCATCTCAAAATGCACAAAGAGCACGTGGCAGCACCAGGCAACACAACACAAACCAGACATACCACACAAGCTATGCAGATTTCATCCATTTCCACTATTTCGTTAGACCATAAGCTGCAACACCCCCTCTAAAAAGTTACAGTTACAGCAAAAGGAATAAAATTATCCCTGGTATATAAGCTGAAACAATAACAACACTGAATTCTCACATACAGGTGCTAGATTTACTTTTTTGCTTAAAGCAAATTTGAAAATGGGGGCTGCAGAGTCAGCTCAAAAGTGACAGCTTTCAGATTTCACCTCTGGCAGTATAGTTTAGATTTAATTTCCCTACACAATGAGCTAATTTCTCTTCAGTGATCTAATGAAAGTATCACCTATCCTTGTCTTTAGATTGCATACGAGGACTCCACAACTTTTTTCTTTTTTGTTGAACCCTATTCAAATTTACTTTGGAATACACCCCATTAAGGAGTGTAGGATCACATGAAGGTTTCTTAAACTGTACATATTCATTATCTTAATTACATTGAAATAAATGTACAAATGGTCCCTGTAAGCTAAAGGTTTTAATAATTTGTATTAAGTAGTTTTCCACATGGAAGGGGGAAAATGGAGGAGAAAGGAGAGGTTATATTTTTTTTAGAAATGGGACAAAGCTTTTCCTAAATTATGGTTTATAATGGTTAACTTTTCCAATTTACACAAAATCCACAGGATTCCTGCTCATAACCTACGTTCAGATAGTCCTGATAATCAAAACAATGCTGACTGGGAGACCTGACTTAAAACATTTAATATTTTCACATTACTTTTTCCAACTACACATTTCCCCACACTTTATTAATGCATCACCTGGCAATGATGTTGTAGAAGTGCCAACGAACACTTAATCGTCCCTTTATCATTTGTTCAGATAAGAACCAAACCAGTTCTAGTTAGAGCAGGTAGTATTTATCAAGTACATAGTATTTATTGAACAGCAGCTTCTTATCAGGATGATAAAGGACCAGGCAGTAAAGTCCCATTTCTTCTTCAGAGTCTGATTCTGTCTGCATAAGGACAAAAATGTCCTGTAGCACAGGCCACGGGCCTGTGACTGTCCAATTTAAACAATAACAATATACTTTTGGACAGCTGGGTGTGTTCAGAGCATTGTGATCAAGCTACATTTCTTGCTAGCTGTCATCATCTTGAAGAGGATGGGAGACTGCAGCACTCCCTGTTTTGTTTTGTTTTTTTAATTAGGTCGTAATCCTTATTCCTGTCAGCACATGTGTAACTTCAAATAAGTAACTGCTGAATGAGATAAGGACAATAAGAAATGAATGTGTCCTTTGACCTGCTACGATGACTATTTGGAAATGATATACAAATGAGACTCAGTGTCATGTATAGTCTTTGTTTCTGTCTCTATGTCCTTCTGTTCTGTTTGTCTGTCTGTCCCACTCCTATGAATTATCTTTGTCTTTCTCTCTCTCTCACACACACACACAAAAGGTTTTAAAACTTCCAAAACTTCCTACCTTCATTTTTGAAGATGTTCTGCCATACTGGAACAACATGTAGCTCCCCCAACTGTCATAGGACTGTCATTCTCATCATCCTTCTCCTTCGGCTGTGTTTCAGTCCCAAAAACATCTGGAGGGCTATGTATTCCCAAATCTTGGCCCAGGTTATGGCATATGCTATGAGATTATACTTCAGCCATCTCAAGATTATCCCAAAAGCTATGTGTACTTCTGGGTTCAAAGTTAGCTTCTCCTACCACTTCAACAGTTTCGCTTTCTTCAAAGATGAGCATTTTCTTTTCTGCCCCACTGTTTTGTCCATGAGTGCAGGGACAGTGGGAGGACTGGCAGAAAGGACCTTGGCAATTGGAATCAATGAACAAACTCAAGTTCATTTTTAGAAAGTAACATCAAGCAGGTTAGAATTATTATATGCTTGAACGCTGGAGGCGTTAAGGAAAAAATTGGACAACCATCTGCCAGATCTGATTTGATTTGGATTCCTGCACTGAGCAGGGGGTTGGACTTGATGGTCTTATAGGCCCCTTCCAACTCAATTATTCTATGAATCTATATTGAATCATCATACCATAAAATTCCTGGCATTACACCATGCTCTGCAGATCTGAAATGACTATCTCAGGCCATGCTGCTTATTCTACAACCACTATGCCCTCAGCTGCAGATAAATATCTACAGTACAAAGTAGAGTACAGGGAATGATGCATCACCTACTCTTCCTTCCTGTGCTAGTTAATCCATCCTATCCTGAACTAGTTTCCTATATCACGTTTTTGGCAGGCTGGGCAATCTACACTGCCTAAGCTCCATGAAAGCATTCTAGATACTAAATGCAATTATGTAAAGAGAAATCTGTGGTTTTCATTAATTCAGTCTGTCTCAGCAAAATTCAATACTTGGGAGAGGAATTTTTAAAGACCTAAAAGATTCCTTGCTTGCAGTAAAGAGTGAAACAAAGAATTTACTCCTCCTCTATGGTCTCTATAATTTGCTCAAAATGTCACTAGTGTGCTGCCATTTCAGAAGCAAAAGACTGACATAGAAATACTGGTTGATCGTTAACAAAGGTAGGAACAAACTATCCATTGCTTCAGCTTCTTAGACAAAGCTGCAAGTTATCCTATTTTGGGATGGTTCCTGCGGTTCCTGCAATTTTGCACAAATATTGCTAATTTTGCAGAAAGCACAATTCCTGCTAATTTGAGAACTTTGCTGAGAGCACCAGTGGCAATGAGAAGAATATTACCATTCCTTTTTTTCTGAGGAAGAGACAAGCAAAGATTTACACCCTTGGTCTTGAGAAATGGGGAATAAATTTGCTTAGGGAGAAAGTTCTGTATTTTTTATAATGCTTTGCCAGGGGCAGCGTCAGTCACTCCCTCCCCATGTCATGGAAGGCTATCCCCCACATGTAAGTGAATGAAATGTTGCAAAACAAAACCTACTTCCTGACTAGTATATTTCTTCTAAAGCTCAAAGTGCCTCTTGTTCATTTCCCAAGCAATTGGTGATACATAAATGTGATTTGATTGATTGACTGGTTGATTTTGATTTGATTTTTTATATTGCCCATCTGACCATTGGTCAATGGTCACATCTTACCTTTGTGTTGCAGAGGGATGGTAGAAGAGGAAAACTACCTACCTATGGCTACACTGTGCTAAGTACTGAACTGGAGAGATTCCATTGATAGTGTGTGTGAATAAACTCTTTGGTATGCCACCTAGGAGGGAAAAGCTAACAATGTGGGACTCAGCATTAAAGTTGTCATATTAGATGAAGTGGCAGCAGAGCCTTGGCTGGTTCTATCCTTAATTCTGTCTCTTTTTTTTCTGTCCACCATGCTTGCTCTCTCTTTGACATTGCTTACTCTATGCAAACTTTACTTACAAAGGAACCAACAAAAATGTTTTTAAAGACTTCTGTGCAATCCTTCCCTCTTGGTCTTCCCAAAAACTTTGTTTTGTTAGTTTATAAAAGGCATTATGTCTTTAGTTAAATATTTGTGTGGCTGACTGTTGATGTCTTGATTTAAATCTGGCTTTTGATATGCTAATTGGACACTGAATAAAGCCTTTTCCCATGAAAGTGGGAAAACATTCCAGTACTCTTTTCAAAGACTAGCCATTCAAACAATGGTGCTTTTATTTATTGCCTCTGTACACGGAGGCTTACCAGTTCACCTGGGGTGAACGCTTATGCTTCTCTCTAGGAACCTAAGCTTCACATATGTGTTTTTAAAAACTCTACTTGGGAGTTTGATAGCACTTTTAAGATATCCATTGTCCCTTTAGCAATGGCTACATTATAGGGCAGAATAAAGAACTAGACATTTGTTATATAAATTTGAATATCGGGCTCCCTGGGAAAATCAGTTATGTTGGTCATTTGAGCTAATTTTCACCCCTTATTTGAAGAAAGTTAAAATAAAGTAGAATTCATCTCTGTCAATATTGTTGGCATACAATTTCCATCTTTGGGTAGTGTCTCTCTTTCTTTTTGTAATGGCATTTCAAAATTTCAACATTTTTTCTTCTTCTTCTTAAATTTGCCTTTGATTCCTTTACATCAGAGGCTTTGAATATTGTTTAATTTACTTTTCAGTAGAGCTGTCAGTTGTAATCTGCAATTTAGGGCAAAAGAAAAAAAACCCTGAATAAAACAAATCCTCATTTCACAATTTAAACCTTATTGAGTCTAATTCACTTGCACGGCAAGTTTATTATTCTCCTGCAGCCTGACGTGCTTCCAATTGTAATTGTGTTGACCCTTCAATGCAGTAAATCTCCCCAGTGCTGATCAAACTGGGAAAGATAAGGCTACAATTCAGAACTTCATTAAATATCTCATTTATATTAAAAAGACGATAGCTTTGAACAGAAATAATACTTCCTACACTGTCCTCTGATTATGCTTCCCCACTTTGAAGTACTGCAAGTTTTGCAAATCCTGCCTTGTATCCATCATCCTGGGATGGGGAGATCATTGAAACATAGCATGGTTCTAGGCCTTTGGGCTAACACTGGAGTTTCTCCCATACTTCTGTACTGAAGTTCAGATTCTTGAAATTCACATTAATTAGAAGCAGTTCTGTTCCATAATTATGTACCCATAGTTTCCCAAGAGGGACGTGGTGGCACTGCGGGTTAAACCACAGAAGCCTCTGTGCTGTAAGGTCTGTAGATCTTCAGCTGTAAGATCGAATCCGCACGACGGAGTGAGCTCCCGTCGCTTGTCCCAGCTCCCGCCAACCTAGCGGTTTGAAAGCATGCAAATGCGAGTAGATAAATAGGGACCACCTTGGTGGGAAGGTAACAGCGTTCCGTGCCTAAGTCACACTGGCCATGTGACCACGGAAGATTGTCTTTGGACAAACACTGGCTCTATGGCTTGGAAACGGGGATGAACACCGCCCCCTAGAGTTGAATGCGACTGGACAAAAATTGTCAAGGGGAACTGTGGATTAGAGTCCAGACTTTATCTGTTACTGCATAACAGACACACATACACTCAGCCACTGCTAGGGCTACTGTTTTATCACAGTGGTTGTCCAAGGATGTTAAAGAGCACAGGGAAGTTCTCAACATTCACTACATTCATATGTCCCATATTTTTCATGCTGTGCTTGGAATATATGAGGATGCACTTCTTATGTGTGGCTTTGATCTTGGACTCCTGTTTGTTTAGAGCTTAAAGAAATAGTGACATAAAGTTTCCAACAATTGACTTCCAGTTCATTAGATTGTGAACTCACTCGAGTTAACTAGGAAAGTTTAAAACTGCTTTTATACCCTTGTTCCTTCTAGCCCATTATTGTTCCCTGCCTGACAGCAGCTCACCAGGATTTCAGTCCTACTTTGAGATGCTAGCTAGAGGATGAATTTTTTTTACTTTTTCCATGCAAGTGGGAACTGGCTATGTTAGGTATTGGTCTGAAGAACCAGAGGTTCGGATTTGATCCCTACTGGGTGTCCCAGGAGAAAAGCCAGCCTGTGTAGCTCTGGACAATCAGCACAGTTCCAAGTGACCCCCTAAAGAAGGAATGGTAAATTGCTTCTGAGTACTGTATACATAGAAAATCCTAGAAAGGGTTGCCATGATTCAGCATTGACTTGACGACACATATTACTATACAAACAAGAGCTCCGCTATTTAATTATAGCCTCTCTCCTAAACTAGATTTTGATTGATGCAAGCCCCTCATTAATTGTGTGCCCTGATAAGTGTGATCCGTAGCTAAAGTTGATGCCTGACCTAAAACTGAACTGTGGCTTAGACTTTGGAGGAGGGGGACCTTGTCTGTTTAAGATTATGGTTAAAATATTGAACTGTTACCTTTGCACTGGGTCAGGAGTGTTATCCGTACATTAGCCCTATGCATGTGGCATGTAGGCCTCTAGAAAAGCAAAGAAGTGGGGGAGGGAAACTCTTTTTAAAATCATCATCTTTTTGCATGCATCCAAGCATAAACATCTGTCTGCATCTTCTCCACCCTTGACTTTTCCTGGCATGCCAACTAGCGGCACCCTGCTGGGCAGGGCTTTTGAAAACCCCTACCAAGCCTGCAGGGGTTTGAGAAAAGTGGGACAAAATGCCATTTTGTGTGTGTGTAATAAAGCTGTCAAAAAGGCTGTGTGTGCCCTGCTGAAATGATGAAGCCTCTTCCCCTTAAGGTCAGAAACACTGGATGCACTTATATAGCTTGCCCCTCCCCAATGCCTCAATGACTACCAAATATACATCTTTGATCTTATTATCAGTGATGTAAAAAACCATCCTAATTCTGAATCACAGTAGAAGTTAAATATGGTGGATCGTTATTTAGGTGCCTATGCCTGGCATTGGGACTTCAGGGTTTCAGAGGGGGAGATCTTAAAATGATTATGAAAGTGGTTCAATCATTTGATGAGGGTTAGTAATTGGAGACCAAACTGTGTTCATTCCTTGTTTTGTTTCATTCTTTTTTATTTCTTATTGCTGTTGCATTTACCTTAGGTCATGCAACAACAACAATCATTTCTGAAAGATTCTGAACTGACAAGCTGTCCTCTGCTCAGTAATTTTACAATAAACAAAAAGATCTGTTCCCTGAAGTAAACATGCAACAAGGACAAAGTGGAACATGGTGTATTCTCAAAGTGAAACATGATGCTTTCTGCATTTGGCTACCTCCCTCTGAACTGGGATGGGGTCCAGCAGGCCTCCATGGGAGACGCATCGTAAAGTGGCACAGGCTGTTGGCCATTAAACAAGTCTGTCAGAGCAAATTATGATGGTCCAGGGTGAAAAGTTGTAGCTCATTTGGCGCCCAACCAAGGGCTGGCCTCAGGCAAGTCGTTGTACTTCCCCCATGCTGTTAAATGGACCTTCTCTGCTAATTTTTTCTCCTTCATTTCCATGTACTGTAGTTGGAATCACCTGGAAGTCCCCCGAGACCAGAGCTGCCGGTTGAGACAATTCTGGACGACAGGGAGCGAAGGATTTCCCATTCGCTGTATAGTGAAATCGAAGGCCTTAATGATTCACCCACCAGGAATGCTGCCTTGGGTAGGATAATGGGTGAGTGAAGGAGACTCCGCTAATCATGTGATGTTTGTGGTAAACTTCAGTGGATTTTGATAATGGATGATGGTTGCATTGTGTATGTGGATAGCACAGAAGACTGGAAAATTGTAGAAACTGGTTTTAAAGAACACCTTTCCCCCTCTCTCCAATTTCAACATGCAGGTTTCTTAATGTGGGTCAATAAACTGATAAAATGAGTCTCGGATCATGGAGCAGGTGATAAACACAGGGATGTTTTGAAATATTTTACCCTACGTTTCTGAGGTGGAAATACACACATTATACTAGTCTATGAGGACCTGTCTGGTGCAACATCATTAAACGTGAAGTCAAAGAAAGTTATGATTAAGGATGGATAAATTAAGTTTCGCCACTGATCTCACCTTTAGTTTCAGAAAATTAGCTCAGTTCATATGAACCATGTCTAGTTTGCGCTCTGGTATGATAGTGGTTGACTGGCAAGATAGCTGATGGTGTTGGATCAGAGTGTTTCAATCTCCACTCTGGCATGGTGAGAGATCACTCAGAGGGAGTGTGTGTGGCTGTTGGAGGCTGCTGGCCTGCCATCTGTGCAACTTTGGACTCGCTGCACAGTCTTAGAATACCACCTGGGAAACCACTGCAGAGTACTTTTTACCTAGAAAGCCCTGGGAAGGGTAGCCATAAGTTGAAATCCACTTGGCACATGTAATTATTTGTGATAGAATCATAGAATCATGACATTGGAAGAGGCCTATAAGGCCACCGAGTCCAACCCCCTGCTCAGTGCAGGAATACAAATCAAAGGATATCTGCCAGGTGCTTGTCTAACTTCCTCTTGAATGTCTCTGGTGTTGGAGCACTCACCACCTCTTGAGGCAATTGGTTCCCCTGTCTTACTGCTCTAACGGTTAGGAAGGTTTTCCTGATATTCAGCTGAAATCTGGCTTCCTGTAACTTGAGCCCATTATTACGTGTCCCACAGTCTGGGATGATTGAGAACAGATTTTGCCCCTCCTCTGTGTGACAGCTTTTCAAGTATTTGAAAAGTGGTATCATATCTTCCCTCAGTCTAATTTTCTCAAGGCTAAACATGCCGAATTCTTCCAGTCGTTCCTCGTGGGGCTTGGTTTCCAGCCTCCTAAACATCCTTGTTGAACTTGTTCCAATTTGTCAGTATCGTTCTTGAAGTGCAGTGTCCGGTGCTGAATAGAGGGGTATTAGTACCTAACAGGATTTGGAGACTGTACAGCCTAAAATGGCGTTTGCCTTTTTTGTAGCCACATCATACTGTTGACTCATATTTAGCTTGTGTTCTACAACAACTCCAAGATCCTTCTTGCTTGCAGTATTGCTGGACCAGGTATCCCCCATCTTGTAACTATGTGTTTGGTTTCTTTTTCCAGAGTGGAGTATTTTGCACTCATCCCTGCTTAATTTCATTCTGTTGTTTTCAGCCCACTGCTCAAGCCTATCAAGATCATTTTGAATGTTGTTTCTGTCTTCCAGGGTGTTAGCTATTCCACCCAATTTTGTGTCATCATTTGATTAGTATTCCCTCTATCCTCTGATCCAGTTATTCAATAAAAGGTATTCAATATTCAATAAAAATATTGAATAGCACTGGGCTCACTTGCTACCTCCTTCCATTAATCATCACCCTTCTGAGTATGATTCTGTAGTCAACTGTGTATCTACCTGGCAATTGTTCTATCCAGCCCACACCTAGTTGCTAATTAGAATATCACAGGGCACTTTGTCAAAAACTTTACTGAAGTCAAGATATACAACTTCTACAGCATTCCCTCTGTCTATCAGGAAGGTTACCCGATCAACAATGAGATCAGATTAGTCTGGCAGGATTTGTTCTTGACAAATCCATCTTGGCTTCTAGTTTACATAGTGGCTGTTTTATAATCTGTTCCAAAATTTTCCCTGGGATTGATGTATGGCTGACAGGTCTGTAGTTTCCCAGGTTTCTTCCTTTTTGCCCTTTTTGTAGATAGGGGCAACATTAGCCGTCCTCCAGTCACCTGACAGCTGGATTTGTGTATCTTGATTTTTTTTTGTTTTTCAGTTTTAAATCCTGTGAGCTCCTAGCCTTAAAAAATATGTAATTAATTCTGTACATCCTTTGTTTGGATTCATTGTAGTGTCTGTATGGCCCCTAGAGAGTAATAAGATAATTAGTATTGTTAGTGTTATCATCTGTTCAGACTCACAAATGTTGGGTTGGGTTTTTTTCCTCCTTACTAACCAAATCCATTAATAAGGACATGTTCTGTCACAGGAGCATCTGGCTTGATCAAGTAACTCATAACAGGATTTAGTTCACGCAGCCTTAGAAATGTTAAAAAGTGGGGTGATATTTGATGAATACCACACTCACCGTAATCCAGTTCATGTATTTTTAGATTCCTTGGCATGTATATCTTCTAAAATATCTTATTTCAGGTTTTGGCATGGATGTCAGGATTATAAATATCTGTAGATTGATTTTGAAAATCCCTTTTTCTGTGTTTACACAAAGCACTGTAGTGTATCTAGGATTTCTAATGTCCTTGTTTAACTTGAGAAAATGAATTTACTTTCTTTTTCTTTTAATATACTCCAAACTGGAATAAAAGTGCCGTTGTAGTCCCACTGGTAGGCAAGTTAAACGGATTAAATGCAACTGGTCTCTGTTGTGATTTCCACTTGCATATTTGAAGCTTTTATTCATTCACTCCAAATCTTACACAATATGTGCCTGGTGCTTCCAAAACATGAACACGATTCAAAGTTTAAAATCCTGCTTGGGATTTAAATTTTGGCCTGCTCTCCTTCCGCTCTTTTACTTGCGTAATAGCCATACGGGCAAAGTGATCTTTCCATGCTGCTTAATAGCTTATGAAATGTTTTACATGACTTATCACTTGGAAATTTGTTTATTGAAACAAAAAGCTAGAGTGAAATACGGGGCAAATGCTTACCTAGCAGCACACATTAAACTTTGCCAAGCTTATGACCTTGAAATGTATTGAACTTCTGTTGGCTTGGGGATTATTGGGGTTGCAGTCCAAAATATTAGGAAGGCACTGAGTTGGGGGGAAGCTGAAATGCACACTGGTTTGGATCCAGTAATATGCTTAGATTTGTCCTATTGAAGTCAGTGGGACAAATCTAAGCATAAGGACTTTGGTTATTGGCATGCTTAGAGTTGTCCCATTGCAGTTATAAGGACTTCGCTTATGCATAATCTCCCATTATTAAAAGTGATGAGCTTTCTTGGGGGGAAAAAGGCTAAACACAAGGAAGACCAGGTGTAAGTCACAATTACCAAGTATATTCTATAGCAGGGCTGAGTTACCCATATCTGTCCAGATGTGGCACTTGAATTCTGATCAGCCCCGTCAAGTCTTGCCACTGTTGAGGAATCGAGGGATTAGCAGATCAGCATTTGAGGACCACTAGATCTCCAACCTGTATTTTCTGGGTTCTCAGCCAAGAGTATGATTACTTCATTTACTGTATATCATGGCTTTCATGTACATGATGGGCAGGCAACCCATGACCCTCCGTATGTTGTTGGACTGTAGCTCTCTCCAGCTGTAATCGATATAACCAATAGTAAGGTGTATTGGGAGCTGAAGCCCAGGAGCATCTGGAGAGCCAGCGTTTGTCAATCCATGTTTTATATGGAACGCAAAGCAGGACAGCTCATTCAAGGATGACCAATTATTGACTCAGATGTAGCACTTTCTGTGTTCAGTGCTTTCAGACCAGAGCATGGGACCATAGAGTTCCTAACCTCAACCCTTGACTGTACACGTGACCAAAAGTTCCTCAGTTCTGCTCTACAAAGAACTCTAAATGCTGGTGGAACAGTCTGCAGCATTCTTCTTCCCTAGCGGCGTCTGTGATCTTCCTTATTGAAAGGTCTCATGGTCATCTCTTAGCAGACAAATCTCTACGGATCAACTTACTGCCAAGCCAACTGGGAAGTTCAGTCTGGGCAGGGAAGTGTAGTGTAGGAGCTGCAACCTCTTTCCATTGAAACTTCTTTGCCTGATGGTTGGTAAGTCACTGGTGGTGTCATATTTTAACCCTACTCAGTGAAATGCCCAGGCATTGAGTGTACTCAGAATATCCCTGATATCTATCTTTGTATTTGGAGCTGTATCTCCAGTGATGCAAGAACCTCAGCTGTTACCTATTTACTTGGTTCCCAGTTGCTGGGAAACCACAGTTAGATGTTAAGTGTCCCTGAGTTTTGCAATAGGGATGCTTAAGAGGTGCCTAGAACGTGGTGGTGCTGTAGGCTAAACCACAGAAGCCTTTGTGTGTTGCAGGGTCAGAAGACCAGCAGTCATAAGATCAAATCCACGTGATGGAGTGAGCTCCCGTCGCTTTGTCCCAGCTCCCGCCAACCTAGCAGTTCGAAAGCATGTAAATGCGAGTAGATAAATAGGTACCACCTCGGTGGGAAGGTAAACAGCGTTCTGTGTATAGCCACGCTGGCCACATGACAACGGAAACTGTCTTCAGACAAATGCTGGCTCTATGGCTTGGAAACGGGGATGAGCACCGCTCCCTAGAGTCGAACACAACTGACTAAAATGTCAAGGGGAACCTTTACCTTTACCTTAGAACATTCTTAGCAACTTTGCATATAGAACGTCTGTCCTGCCTATCCATAGCCTCAACACATTGATAACCAGTGTGAGGAGCAAAACTTTAAATAATGGGTATGGATGATGTTTCTTTCCCCGGCTGCATCAATAATTCTGGAACACTTGCTTGTACAATCATGATGGAATGTTGTAACTGTAGAAAGCTTTCTTCTCTCTCGTGTTTTGAGAAAGGAAGGATTTCTCCCTCATTATAGGATTCTTTACTGAAGCTGGGTTTCTTACTCCTGTATTGATAAATGTAATTTTTCTTGTATTGAAAAACAAGTGAAATAGCCCTGAAGGATTGGGTATTGCCACTTGCCCAGACGTGCAGAAAAAGAGGTATATGGCTTTAGTGTGAATCTGATTATTCTTTTCCATCTTCCTGCAATAGTTGAGCTTGTTTAGAAAAAATGGGGGGGGGGATAGATACATATAGCATAAATAAGGTATGTATATATAAACAAAAATTGAACAGTTCTTCAGTTGGTTAAAGCTTTCAAATGTAGAGCTAATTGAAGGTTTCTTTAGAATGTTTATTTAATTATTTGATTTATTTAGGGTCATGGTATTTATTTCATCCAATGAGACATACCAAGGAGGTGCTACACCTAACATATACCTAAAACTAAACCACGGTTTAACATGGTAGGATATAACTCAGACTCACATGCCGTTTCTTTCTTCGTAGTGCTGATGAGGAGGCTGATGCTTCTGCTCCCATGTTAGGTCGTGTTTATATAGATTTATGATTAAGTAAAGTTATCTTTGAATTTTCAGCTATGGCTAATTATAGCTGTCGTTGAAACGAGCAGCCTTCTTATACCATGGTTTGAAATTGGTCTGTTTCAGCCAGAACTAACTACACTTCACCCTGTTTAAATGAGATGACAAACTTTGGTTGTTATAAATCTCAAATAGAACTGAAAGCATGTGAACTGCTTCTGATATACAGTGGTACCTTGCAAGACTATGACCCCGCTAAATGACGAATCTGCATAACGATGACTTTTTGCAATCGCTATAGCAATTCGCAAAACAGTCACTCCAATGGGGGATTTTCGCTGAACGTTGATTAGGTCCGTGCTTCACAAACCATTTGTTAGCAAGATGACGATTTTTTCCGCTGATCGTTGGATTAGCAAAATGGCTTCCCTGTGAGCGATCTTCGCTGGACGATGAGGTATTTTCCCCATTGGAACGCATTAAACCGGGTTTCAATGCATTCCAGTGGGGAAAGGGTTTTCGCATGACGACAATTTCGCTAAACAGCTATTTCAGTGGGATGGATTATCGTCGTCATGCGGGGCACCACTGTATATTAAGGCTGAGGCTTTCAGAATTCCAAAACTTCCAGTCCAGGAACTCCCAGGCAACTATAAACGAGAAGATAAAAAGATAGATCTTTCTGCTGCCATTTTCCCCAGAAAAAAGGAAGGGGTGGGTGGGTTCTGAGCCACAAGTAGAGGCCGAACCATTAAAAAAAAAAACACACACACACACACACACACAAAACACCTCATGTCGAGTCTGAGTTGAGTCACCAGTGCTACTTAAGTCTGACTTGACAGTAAGTCCTGTCAAGCTCTGCAAGGTTTTGAGCAGAGATCTTTCCTGGCTGTGCTGCTTGAGATCCTCAGCTGAAGGCATCCGTATTATACAGGGCCTTCTGCATCCAAAGCATGTACTCTACTGATTTATTTCGCCTTCCTAATATCTTTGGTGGTAAATGTGAGCTGGAATAATGCCATCTCAGCTTCTCTACAGGTGGGATGTCTATAGGACAGGCTGGTGATGCTTCTTTGTTGGCGCGTTGTGTCCATTAGTGACCCGAAGTTGGTTCTCTTCCCGCATCTTCCCTCCAATCTGCAGTAAAAGAAATGCACTTTTCTTTTTACATTTCAGTGCAACTGCTAAAATGTCATCATTCATTCTTGTTGAAATATTAAGAAGTGCAGAGAAAAGCTAGACATGCTGCTGAATTACTTTTGTTTCTCAACCTTGGAGGCTTCATCTGTAAAATGCCATAAGGTTATACTGTTTCACAGTCAGCTCTTTGGAGGCATTATTAGCCATGGAGTTAACAATCTTGTAGGCATTATGTTTTGAAAGGAGTGCATTACTAGGCTCAACATTAACCTGTCCATCAAAGAAGCTTTTGCTGGGCAGAGAATTAGCTGCTATGCAAACTTGAACACATTCATTTCAGCCTGACAGTGATGGGTCTACGTGCCTAGGAGGACTTTTTTCTTTTAATCTCTTTCCCCAAGTTTTTGGAACATCTGCTCACTTTCTGTTTTTATGTTACCCAAACAATTTTTTTCAGTTGAATCAACAGCTCATGGAGTAAATGCCTATCTCCGTTATCTATATCAGTGGTCCCCAACCTTAGGCCTCCAGATGTTCTTGGGCGACAACTCCCAGAAGCCTTCACCACCACCTCTGCTAGCTAGGATTTCTGGGAGTCCAAGAACATCTGGAGGCCCAAGGTTGGGGACCACTGATCTATATGGCTGCGGGTCTCTGATGCTTCAGGCAGAATTCTTTACTAGCTTAACTGGATTTCTCTTCTCTGGTGATCTTCCCTCTAAGGTCTGACCAGACCTAATGCTTCTTGGCTTCCAAAATTCAAAGAAATTGAATAGATACAGATTGAGAGTGGCATAATACTTTGAGTGTTGGTTTATGACTTGGCAATCCTTTTTATTTCTTCATCATCATCTTCCCTTTGTCTCACTTTCTTGTTGTTATAATCCAGTGCCCAAAGAGTGGTCATTTTTTCCTTTTTTACTGATAATTTTCAGCAAAGATAGGAAGATTGGCTCACGAGCTTCATTTCAAACCTGTTTTCTTTCCTATTAACAAAATCAAACAAATGGTTCATCCACTTAAAGATGCTCTGGGACTCAGAGTCCTGGGCATTTATCAAGTACCATGTTGCTGTGGTCAAGCATCTATCGGCCAGAGTGGAAGATCTGTTACAGAGAGAATATCAGAACATTCACAATAAATTACCTCAGCTTGAAATATCTAGAATGGCTGAACATTGTATCAAATATGGTCATCAGCCTCAATGGAATCAGGTACAATTATTGGCCAAAACCAGGCAATTGATTGATTGATTGATTGATTGATTGATTGATTGCTTGTTTGATTGATTGCATTTATACCCCACCTATCTAGTTGAATGACCACTCTATTTTGGGATGGAATTATTATTGAGGCTCTTTTGATAAAAGTTTAGCCATATTTCACAGCCGCTCAGAGTGGTCGCATAGACCAGATGGGCGGGATACAAATCAAATCAAATCAAATCAAATCAAATGAAATCAATCAATCAATCAATCAATCAATCAATCAATCAATCAATCAATCAATCAATCAATCAATCAATCAATCAATCAATCAATCAATCAATCAATCAATCAATATTCCATCAACAGAGATAGTGGTGTTCCATTGAGTGCTTTCTGGAATCCATTGTTTTGTAAACTGGATATTAGGTTGCCCTAATATAACGCTGATGAATGTGGGTGGCTGGTTCTTTAATGTTAATCTGCCTGGGCTTAGTCTGAATGCCCACCCAGATGGTTTTGATTGTATCTGGAGGTATTTAAGGTTAGCTTTGTTTGAGTTGATATCTTGCCTTCCCTGACAAAGATGGCACAGGATATTGCCATCAAAAGCTTGGACTATTCTAACAATCAACAGGAATTGACATGACTGAAAACCGGTGAGCTGTTTACACAAAGCATTCATCATGAAAGACTGAGATTTTTAAAGGTGTAGGATTGTTTCCTAAACTGTAGTGGATTCATTTTTGTTTTTTGAAGGTGGATCAGTAGCTAGTTGTATCTGCGAAATCTGTGCCTGGCAAATAACATGCTGTGTGTGATGGAAAAGAATGCAAATTTTGAAGGCTTGTATCGCAATAAATGTGCATATACAGTGTGACAAGAGTTTTCCATCTGCAGAAATTCACCTCTTTCCCCATCCAATTTTGTGCAGGTAAATACCACCTTTCTCCAACTGTAAACATGCCCCAAGATGACATGGTCATTATAGAAGATGATAGACTGCCAGTACTACCTCCACATCTTTCGGATCAATCTTCTTCCAGTTCCCATGATGACGTGGGCTTTGCAACAGTGGATGCTGGAGCATGGAGTAAACCAACAATTAATGAGTCCACAGAATGGTAAGGTTTACATCCTTGCACATTGTTACTATGGGTTATCAAACTCTTCATGCTACATGAAGCTGTTGTAGTTGTCCTTCCTGAACAAGGAGTAAAGCTCTTTTTTAAAAATTGTCCCATTCTTTTCTTTGTTCCTATCTGAAAGAAAGCAAGTAAGCCAGTGTCTTCTTGGAAGTTTCTCCTGACCAAAAGCAAAAGAACTGCTCAACTGAATGTAGGCTACCAAGGGTGCTTTGGACCAGAGAGAAGTCACTTTTGGGGAGTCCAGCTCCAGAACAACTGCACTGAATTCTGGGAGCTGTAGTTCCCAAAAGCATTCCATTTCCCTGCTGTCATGTGGAGTTATGTCTCTGGAACACCCCCATGCTTTCTTGAACACCAACCTCCCCATGCTGGAAGGCTTTTGAAAGTGACCTTAGTTTTTAAAATAGTTTCCCAGGTAGAGAGTACTCAGGTTTACCATTTCCTTCATCTGGGGATGCCCTGAGGATTGCGCAGCTTGCCCAAGACCACACAGGATGGCTTTTCTGTGATGGACAGCGGGGAATTGAACTTGCAATCCATGTAATTCACAGAGCTATCCAGCTAGCTTTCGCCCCACTTTTTTTTTTTTTTAAAAGCTGCTGTTTTGTGTTTATTGTTTAACATATTGCATTTCTGTGCTATCTTGATCTCTTCCATAATGCTCTATGGGCAAGGAAAATAGCCTTTTCCATATATGCCATAGCTGTTTCCTTCATTTGGCTGAGCAATTAAAGGAGGCAAGTTGATTCAACCCCCTCAATAGTTGTTAAACACTAGATCTTCAGTATAAAAGCATGGAACCTTCTCGGTTTCTTCTTTTGTGCTTAGAAACACCTCCCACCCATTCATTTCCCTTCTCCAGTCTCATCCTGTTGCTCTGGCAGAGAGTCTATGAACAAAGAAAGCAGATTTCCTTACCTGTACTTGAGGAAGTGTAGCAGTCACCTTTGCATTAACACAAGCCGCCAGCCTCTGCCTACAGAAGACGTAGAGAGCACATTTTTGTGGCATATTTAAAGGAAGATAGAAATAGGAGAATCCTCAATTTCTTCCTCTCAAGGCATGCACAGCTGAAAGAAATCTTCCCCTTATAGAAAAGAGGCATACGTAAATGTCAGCTGCTGGACATGGAGCTTTAAACATTTCCTAACACTGGCTCAAGTACAAGGAAACACAGAAAAGGGGAATATCACCTCAGAGAATGAAACCTACAGAAAAAGAGGCTTTTACATGTTTTGGTTTGTTTGCCACCTTCTATAGGATAAATATTATTTGGACTTCAGATAGCTGCTATCTGTAGTAATCAAAGAGAACACCATTAATTTGTAAACCTTGTAATTATGTTGAGGAATAAACAAAAGAAAAGAATTCTCTGTGGAACCCCTGCTAGGGCTGTGGTAATAATTAGTACAAGCAGGTTGAAGTAGGAGTGTTTTCCAAGTCCCCATGCTCTCTTGGGTCTGATACAACCGTGTCAGCAGTATCTTAACAAGAATTAGAACCAGCAAATATCTCTTTGTTTAGATTTGTACAAGTCAGCTATTTTACACACATACTCTCTCTCACACACACTCCCTGATATAGTGTGGGTTAGTGCTCAGTGGCATTGCTCTTATCCTGCCTTTAAAAAAGTTTTTAATTGCTATATAAAAGCCAGCGCCTTCCTTCTCCACATGCTTTCCCCCCCTGTATCTTTTGAATGCTAAACCTGTGCATTTCAGCGAAGCACAACTGTAGTTTCAACTCTTCGGATGCCCATCATTGTCTCCGTATGGGAGGCACTTCAGAGCTAGAAATCTGAGGAGTAAGGGTGAAAATATTGAACAACACACCAAATTCAGTGTAACTGCTTGTGTCAATTTGGAATTTTCCAGCAAACAGGGTAAGAAACGCCAACAGAATGTAAAAGCACATTTGTTAATGCTTTTACATGTCCTACTATAGAATATTTTATTCCTTATGCATTTTGCTAAGATGGGAAGGTGAGTGCAAGACTATTAAGAAAACACAAAATTTCTTCTGTGGCCACCTTCATGTCCGCCTTCTGAAAGGCTCAGCAATATAATTGAAAAAAAAATCCATTTAGAGCCTTCTCTTTTTTTGTGCAGACTACATTCTATTTGTTAAAAAATAAACCCAGTAAAATAAAATAAACAGCAGTAGGGAGTAGATTTTTGTATTAATTTCCTGCTGCTAATGGACAAAGGAGAGCTTGTAAAATGGAGGTGTATTCATTGAGTTTTGCTGCAAGGCTTCAAGGGGTGAAGTTAAGAATATGGACGAAGGGTTATCCAAACAAGAATGGCAGCTGTTCTGAATCACGGCTGAAAATGTAAGCTTTTTCCAGCCTGACAATATCTCCCTAATCCTTGATGAAAATGTTATGAAAACACAAGGACAATGAGACAGGATTAATAAGTGGAATTTTAATAACATTGAGGGTCACAATACGGTTACATTCTTTAAAGAGTCAACTGTCGTTTCAGGAGCCTTAGTTGTTATAATACATTTTGCTGCTTGTTGGTTTACTGAATTACAATCACAATAGTGAGAAAGTCGCTTTAGCATCAGTTTGGAACATTATTAACAGTGATGTGGGGAGTTTTTCAGCTACAGCCAGTGTTTTGCTTTGTTTTTTTTTTCAAAAAATGCAAGCATTTCTGCTTCTTGAATTTCTCAACAAATTGTTACTATTTGGGATGTATGCTGCACCGTAAAGTGCAGTGCACCTCAGTTAATTGCTGATGACATTTTCAATAAATCGTGGGTTTGGAATTCAAGATATAACCTCTAGAAGTGGGACTTTTTGAGCCCACTGAAATTTAGTGCTCTCCACTTAAGGAGGTGAACCTGAAACACAATGAGGGAAAACCTTTGCGTCTTAATAGATACCTGCCCAGCTTCAGTCAACAGGGTCACCCAAACCAGGATCCAGTGTACACTGAACTATTGAACCAAGCACATTAGAAGGTGATTATAAGAAGACCTGGAGGTTTTCATATTCAGGTTTCAAGAAAAGTGATCAACAGCCAATGAACAGTACTAGTCTAGTATGCTCTGGTCCTCTTGGTTCCCACAGCTATTAAAGGTGTCCTTTTACACAAGCTGAAGGGTTTTTTTTTGGCTGCATTGTGGTTGACGTAGCAGAGGTGAGTGGAATGAACTTTGACAAGCAGAGCAAGGGGCAAAAATGGGTTTTCATATAAATGCACACATAGAAAGAGAGAGGCAAGCATCTGCCTGCAGCAGAAAGGGAACACAGGTGGGGCTCTTGTGACCCCCTGGTAAGGAGGCAGATAGGAATGGCCTGGCTGGAAGAGCCTGAACCAGCAGTGGGCAGTGCTATGCATGTCCAAAAAACCAGCCCCTACTGCTTAAAAGCCCCCGTTTAAATGAGTTACAGGAGCCCACTGAGATAACAGAACAGATTATTCTTGCTAGCATTGGCTTCCCAGAAAATGAAACACCTGGCAGCAGTACTCAAAGCTTGTCCAAGGTACCCCTAGTTCTCACTATGGTGTGAGCAGCAGTAAAATAAAGGGAATCCCATGAGCTTCAGTGTTCCATTTCCAGGGAAATGCAATGCAAAGGAGTACCTTTCTAGTAGATTGTAACCATAATCTTAAACAAGGCTGGGCATCTATTTCTGGATCAGCTACTCGATCACTTGATATTTCCACACAGGATGGAAGTATTATCAACTGATTGAGTAGCTGATCCAGAAATAGATGCCCAGCCTTGTTTAAGTTTATGTTTACAATCTACTAGAAAGGCACTCCTTTGCATTGCATTTCCCTGGAAATGGACATCAAATTGCTTCCAATGTATGGTGATCCTAAGTGGTTTTTTTGTGGGATGTGATATTTTCAAGCTGTGGTTTACTATTGCCAATCTCACGCCCATGAGTTTCCATAATAAACTTTAGATTTTAATCCAGATGTCCCAAGTCCTAGTCCAATCAATACTCTATCCAGTCTACCATACTGGCTGTTTTACCTACTTTCTTATCTAAATTTAGTTTAAGAGATGTTCTCCATCAGATTTTTATTCCTGTAAATTCAAGGTCTTGGGTGCTTTCTGGGTTGATGACTTTGACTTGGCATCGTCATTCACACCAAATGTTTGACCCTCATCAATAATTATGCATATGATATTAAGAGGACTGAGACTTCGTTTGGAAGAAAAGTATGCTTAAGTGAAAATATTTGTGCATCACTTTGAAGTTGAATAGACAAGAGAGAATGCTTTATCACAACTTGTGAATACATGTGAGAGATCTCAATTCTTAAAAGTATATAGTTGTCCTTATGGATTGATTTTGATTTACTATTAATTGTCTTCCTCCTATTTCCATCTACTGTATGTGTATATCATTGTCTAGTGCACTGGTTCTTAACCTTGGGTTACTCAGGAGTTTTGGACTGCACGTCCCAGAAACCTTCACCACCAACTATGCTGGCTGGTGTTTCTGGGAGTTGCAGTTCAAAAACATCCGAGTAACAAAGGTTAAGAACCACTGGTCTAGTGTTAGCAACTCTTCCCCCCCCCCTTTTCATGTACTTTAATTAGTGTCAGAATTATGGCCAGACTAATCAAGGTCCAAATCCCCATTCAGCCTTGAAGCTCCTTAGATAACACAGAAACAGTTACTTTTCCTAAGCCTAGCCTGCATCTAGAGATTGGTAGGATAAAATATCCTGCCTTTCAGGATAAAAACTCCCAAGGTGGCTTGTAATGCATAGAATAAACAATCACAAAATTGCCATCATCCGCTAATTAAACCCACAATAAATGGATAGCAGGTAGAGCCTATCATTATAGTTCAGCTAAAAAATGGAAGCATTTCACAATCATCAGCATCCTAAAACCATTAGGGAAAAGTAAATCTAGAATAAATTGGGGGTTTAAAAGCTTATTTGAATCCTGGTCCGAAGAGCCGTTATTACCTTGATAGATAAAAAAATTGCAGAAGCATGAATCTACCACTGAAAAAGCAACCTAATGGGTTTTATTTGGCGGGGATATTAAGAGGGCATAAAAAGCAGATCTCAATATGTGTTCAGGTTCACATGTGTGAAGATGTTCCTTGGAATAGAAGGGCACCCACCGGCAGGAGTGTCACAGCTTGGCAAAGTTAACTGCTTGGGATGATAAATATAAGCCAAAAAGACTACCTTGCCAAACTTCCGTGTGTGTGTGTGTGTGTGTGTGTGTGTGTGTGTGTGTGTGTGTGTGTGTGTGTGTGCGTGCGCGTGTGTGTGTGTGTGTGCGCGCGCATGTGTGCATGTGCGCGCTGTGGAGCATTGGAAGTCACTTACTTTTAATGTTGTGGGAGACTGATATTTTAGGCAAATACATGATAGCATAACTGTGATAAATGCATGGTTTGGGGATCGTCTTTTTCTCTTCTTTGCAGCACTCTGAGTCCAGATGTTGATCCAGCGCTTGCCTTCCAGCGAGAGGGATTTGGACGCCAGAGCATGTCAGAAAAACGCACAAAGCAGTTTACAGATGCCAGCCAGTTGGACTTCGTTAAGACACGGAAATCCAAAAGCATGGATTTAGGTACTGAGTTGAGACCTCCCTCCCTTCTTCCCTCCTTTCCTCCCTCCCTCCCTCCCAAGACCCTCTATGTCTTATTTCAACAATATTTCCCCAGGTCACAAATGTTTGCAACGTATATTGTTGGTAGTGCCAAACAGTTGATTTGCCCATGCAACTGGATTCATTATATAGCATGAAGATTTCTTCATGCAGTCTCAACAAAGTACTCTATGTACTATACACTTTTAATACTTCAGATGTTCTGATTGTGGGAAGGAATGCTATAGACAATGGTTTAGTGTTTGGTCTGATGTGCATGTCTATAATTTGGTACTTGTTATGAGCTAGGGACGTGGTGGCACTGAGGGTTAAACCACAAAAGCCTCTGGGCTGCAAGGTCAGAAGACCAGCAGTCATTAGATCGAATCCACGCAACAGAGTGAGCTCCCGTCGCTTGTCTCAGCTTCTGCCAACCTAGCATTTAAAAAATAGGTAAGGTAATGGCATTCCGTGTCTAGTCGTGCTGGCCACTTGACCATGGAAACTGTCTTTGGACAAACGCTGGCTGTATGGCTTAGAAACGGGGATGAGCACCGCGCCCTAGAGTCGGGCACGACTGGACTAAATGTCAAGGGGAACCTTTACCTATGAGCTAGAAAGCCCCAAAATTTTAGTATTTAAAAATAATTTTTAAGCAACTGACACTTGGTTATTTATATATATATTGGATTGATAAGGCTTCACATTTAGAGAAGGATTGTAACATAACCTGAAGCATCTTAGAATATTTGAGGTTTTTTTTTCTAACCTATGTGGTCTAACAGTCCATTCCTAGTGATAAATTAGTTCAAAGTCCCCATTTCTTTTAGTAAGATACGCCATTGACTGGACCTCTGCTAGCGTTTATAGTCTGATATCTTCATGAATGGAAGTGGGGACCTAACGAAATAAACCACATTGCATTGTGGTACCACACAATGAGTTCAGATGCAAATCAAGCCATGCAACATTGTCCCTTGTGATTGGCAGCATAACATCTTTGGAACTGCGGGCTTTTTGCACTTTGAGTTCCAGGTCATGTCCAGTCCCTTCCACTCTGGCCTCAGTCCTGGTTCCTGCTGATCTTCAGATCCAACAGTGGACACCAGGATAACTCAGTTTGAACCTTGTACCATATCTGCATTTAGGTCCAGCTACCGTACTCTCCACTGACACATAAGCTTCCTCAAATAATATAGGAAGCTGCTTTGTACTGAATGAGAATTTTGACCCAACTAGCCGTGTGCTACTAACTCTCAGAGGTAGCACCTTTCCAGAGATTCAGGCGGGATTGATTGACCTGATGATATTGAGAATTGAACTGAGATCCTTTTGCGTGCAAAGCATATGTTCTAACCACTCAGCTACAGCCTCTCCCCAAAATTCTACAGGCCCACCCCTTTAGAACTGTCGCCTGCAAGGCCTCACTTCCTAATGTGTGATTTTTTTTCCATCTACAAATTCTCAGGCAGTAGCCATGCGAGTCTTTTAAAAGCAAAACAAAGTGTTGTTGTGGCCCAAAAGGTTTGCTCTAACAGAAGTCATTTCATGAAACGGGCACTGGCCATTTTAAAGGGTTCTGTGCTGAGCTAATGAAGCAGTATAGTCAGTTTTTTGGGGAAAAAAGTGACATGTAGGTTCTTGTGATGACAGGCAAGTTAAATGGAGTATCGTACTTCTGAAAACTGAAATCGGGTACCACTTAACAGAAATGACACTCGCATAGCAAGAGCAATATTCTTTCAAACATGTACAGCATGAGCTGCCCGACTCAGCAAAGGAATGTGGAAACTAATCATGTATTCTTGCACATCCATGTGCTCAGGGATCATGTTAAATGAAGTAAGCAGTGGCCATTCAAACACCCCATTGAATAGTTCAGACAGCAGCAACCAGATCTTTAACATCTCTTATGGGCGAGAATTCATGGGCTTGGGTAGGTGTTTAAAGTACAAGCAAAATGTTCTAAAATATAGAAAGTGTTAGTTTTGCCAGAGAACTAAAGTGGGTTCTTTTAAAACTCAGGTCCCCAGTTTCAGATGTGTGTTGGCTAATTGTGATGTGCTAGCATGTGCATAATGTGTTGGGCTTGCCTGTGATTTGGAAATGACTGACACAATGCATGGTGGTCACTAGGTTTGTGACCCGGACTTTAGCCCCATCCCCCTTTTAAGACTGTCTACATAATATTGCCTATTTGCATGAAGAGTGATGTTGCCAGTGTACTCTAACTTGAAAGAGAAAATAAATACTGGATGCATGTGGGACGTGGGCACTAACAGGGCTAACCTTTATACATTTACCTTTTAACAGTAGCTGACGAGACTAAGCTCAGTACAGTGGATGACCAGAGAACAGGTAAGACCTGACTGTAGGGTGGTTGCCATAGAAACCTTGGTCAAAGCTGCTTACCACAATTACAGAACTGCCAGTCACACTGCATGGAAAAATAATATTTTAATAGTTGCATGACTTTCTCTGTTTCCCCCCCCCTTGCAAAAATCCAGGTATTATGAAATGCTATCATTATTTTTACACTTATTATCGAATGATAGCAAGGCTGAGTAAATTTTAGATGAAGCAAAGTAAGTCCAGGAATGACATTCTTAAAATACGGTGCTTATAAAACACTATTTCCGAAAGCTTTTTTGTAACAGGTATTTTTGGGGAATACCCTTGGCTTTATGCAGAATATCTTAGGAAGTCCTGAACGTTTCCCTGCCAGACTTTTAACATGTACTTTTCACCACAAAAAGTCTGTCACTCTTGGATATACACCTAGGGTCATGGCCAAAAACATTGCCACCCTTTCAATTCTGTCAGAAAATGAAACCTTGCTCTCAGAAGATTGTTGCAAATGTTTTGGTACTCACATGTTCATTTCTTTGGTTTGCATTGGAACAACACAAAAAAACAGAGAGGAAAAGTCAAATCTGATAAAATCCCACACAGAAACCCAAAAATGCACTGGCCAAAATTATTGGCACCCTTAACTTAATATTTGGAAGCACCCCCTTTGGAAAAGAATAACTGAAATCAATCACTTCCTGTAACCATGAATGAGTTTCTTATACCTCTCTACTGGAATTTTGGACCACTCATCTTTTGCAAACTGCTCCAGAGCCTTCAGATTTGAAGGATGCCTTCTCCCAGCTACTGTTTTGAGATCTCTCCACAGGTGTTCTATGGGATTCAGATCTGGACTCATTGCTGGCCATTTCAGAACTCTCCAGTGCTTTGTTTGTAACCATTTCTGAGTGCTTTTTGAAGTGCGTTTCGGGTCATTGTCCTGATGGAAGACCCATGACCTCTGGAGATGCAGCTTTCTGACACTGGCCACTATGTTGCATCCCAAAATTCTTTGGTAATCACCAGATTTCATGATACCATTCACACAGTCAAGGCATCCAGTGCCAGAAGCAGCAAAGCAACCCCAAAACATCTTTGAACTTCCACCATGTTTGACTGTAGGGACTGTGTTCTTTTCTTTGAATGACTCATTTCTTTTTCTGTAAACAGTGCCATGATGTCCTTGACCAAAAAGCTCTACTTTTGTCTCATCTGTCCACAGTACCTTCTCCCAGAAGGATTGTGGTTTTGTCACATAAGTTTGAGCATACTCCAGTCTTTCTTTTCTATGCCTTTGTGTCAGCAGTGGTGTCCTCCTGAGTCTCCTTCCCTAGCACCCCTTTTGATTCAGATGGTGACAGATAGTGTGAGCTGACATTGTTGTACCCTGTATCTGTAGATCAGCTTGAATTTGTTGGGAAGTTAATCTGGGTTCTGTATCAACCATTTAAACAACCGTTCATTGTAATTTTGCTCTTCCATCCATATCCAGGGAGGTTAGCTACAGTGCCGTGGGCTATAAACCTCTTGATGATATTACACACAGTGGGCACAGGACCATTAAGATCTCTGGAGTTGGACTTGTAGTCTTGAGATTGTCAATGTTTTTCCACAATTTTTTCTCTCAGATCCACAGACAACTCTTTACTCTTCATTCTTTTCTTCATGCTCAGTGTCACACACAACACAAAGGTTGAGTCAACTTTTCTCCATCTTAACTAGTTGCAAGTGTGATTACTATATTGCCCACACCTCTTATTTGCTACAGATGTGTCTGAATACTAATTAAAAGAGCATCACATGTTTGAAGAGCAATTATTTCTTACCATTTAGACAGAGTGCCAATAATTTCGGCCAGTGCATTTTTTGGCCAGTGTGTGGGACTGTATCAGATTTGACTTTTCTTCTCTCTCCTTTTTTTTTGTTTGTTTTAATGCAAACGAAAGAAATGAACATGTGAGCACCAAAACATTTGCAACTGCAACAATATTCTGAGAGCAGGATTGCATTTTCTGACAGAATTACAAGGGTGCCAATAATTTTGGCCATTACTGTAAATGGAAGTTTCTATTTTTGCACCATGTTGGCTATCTGATATCGTGGGACTCCATTTAGACTGCTCACCCAGTGTTTTCCTTTTTCTGTGAAGAGAATCTGGTAAATTGGATGTGTGCTGCAAGCCATGCATTGTAGACATTTTGCTTTTTGTATAATGCTCATGATGCCGACTTCGAAAGCATGAATTTATTAGCAATTAAAATAATGCAGCAGCTGCAATTAGGGGGCTTTGTAATTTATTAATGCAACTTAGCTTTTGACTTTTGGAATGTTGTTTTAATTAGGGTAGATCTAGAGGACACTGTAACATTCCGTACAGAGAAGCAGTAACATTACTTAGTTCTAATTAGGGATGATTCACCTTTGAATCCTGAAAATATTATTTATTTTTAGCATGACTCATTGAATAGGGCACCCCATGGACACTGATTATTAATTTTTTAAAAAATTGCTCTCTGTTTAATCAGATTGTGAAATATAAACAGCCAACTGGAAAATTGTATTTAAAAGAATGGGTGGCATTCAAGCACTTATAAAACATCTAAAATAACTTAAAAATTTAAGTGAGCTATCCCAGTCTTGCAGTGACTCGCATGCATACATTATATTCTGAGATTAGTCACGTTAAATGGCATTTATCAAAATGTGCTAAGTTTAAATGTGTTTTTGCTTTATAGGATTGGTTGATCTCTGCAGAATTAGATTTCTGTTATTCAGGCCTGTAAGCTGACAGGAATGAATCTAAAGTGACACGAGGCAATGCTAATTTATCAAAAATGAATATTAATTCTCTTACTTCCTGATCCCATGCTCTTATGCTCCATTTTTTGCCTGCGAGACTATCACCATGGCCTCACTGGTAGAATAAAATTCTTGTTTTATAACATTGTGCTTCTTTGTACACTCACCCAAGCTCTTAACATGTTTACACCATACATTTCTTTTTCGAAATCACATCCTATAGCATAGACTATTGTGTGGCTTTTTTGCTTGTTTGTGGTACATCTCTTAGCAAACCCAAATTTCCTCAGTACATCTTTGTATTCTTCCCAGATCTTCCTTCCTTTAGCCTAATGTCACATTTCCACAGTCATCTTTGGCACAATCCATACATAGGGTAAGGGAACTTCCCATTTTCAGGTCTGCTTCTGTTTGTGAGAATGTGACACATTCCATGTGGAACCCTCCATTAATAGCCGTGAAGACACACTTGACTTACAGGGCCACGACCCCAAGCCACAAACCACCTGGGCCAAGCAAGATAAACATTTGGTGACTCTTTAAGTAAACACATTTTAATGTGATTTTTTTCCCCTTCACTTGATGCATAGCAGATTTCAACATGTAACCTCTAGAGTTTCCTGTTCTCGAAATCTGGAATACTGAATGAACCTGTGTTACCAGTTCTTTTTTTTTTTTTTAAAGGCACCCCAGCCATCTTGGCTATGAAAGATAAATGTGTTGTAAAACATATTTCATTGAAATATATAAACTGCAGACTTTATTTCCATTGGCAGAGTAAACTTGAACCCATTTAAAAACTGCAGTTGGGTTTAATTGTGTTGACCCCACATGGAAAATAAGGTTCTCTTCATGACAGAATCTACTGTTAATAGATTTTAAAATTATTTTTCTTTCTTCAGTTCACTTGAATTGCCTAATCTTTGCCAGTGTTTACAGTTCATTCCAAAGGTCAGAAGTATATTCAGTAGCAACTGAGTATGGCTCATTTATTCAGCCTTAAGCGCACAGTAACTATGATGGGTTATTTCCATATTCACCTTGTCATCATGCTAACAGGAGGTCCAGAGAAACAAAAAGGCATATTAAAAGGACATGATGTTCATGATAGCCATTCGTCGGTCCTACTTTTGGAGGAGTTAATGATGTTGTTCAGTAACAGATATAATTGCAATTTTAAGAATCTTCCCCACCCCATCAAAATATTGTTCCTTTGCCATGTAGAAGTATTAGATAGAACAGCTTATGTTGAATTATTGACCCATGAACACTATTCATCTAGTTTCACTGATATCAATTAGTGTATCATTTTCCTAAGCTTCAGGGTGTGAAACATTTGATCTAGAATGTCCATGATGATCAAATTCCCCTGCAGTGCTAATCAGAAACCATGCCTAGAAAACTGTGACCAGCAAATGCATTTTGAGGGAGTCAGGGGGGAGCAATAATATAGTACAATGGTTCCCAACCTTTTTCAAGTTGCGACCCATTTTTATAATAGCCAAGTAACTTGCAACTGCCAAGTAACCTGCCCACTGCCATAGTTGTATAAAAAGGCATTTTTAATGGGGGAAAGTCATCCCTTCTCAGAAAGAAGAGACTTCTTTCTCCCCCTCAAAGAGCCTGTTTCTCATACATACATCTGTCAGATCTGCTTTGACTGGGATTCCTGCATGGAGCAGGTGGTTGGATTTGATGGCCTTACAGGCCCCTTCCAATTCAATGATTCTGTGAGTCTATAGACATACAGTGGTGCCTCGCTTGACAAGGATAATTTGTTCTGTTCAAATTGCTGTTAAGCGAAATCCTTGTCAAGCAAAACGAAAAAGCCCATTGAAATGCATTGAAAACCGGTTCAATGTGTTCCAATGGGCTAAATACCTCATTGTAAAGTGAAGATCCTCCATAAGGCGGCCATTGTCTGGTGCCTGTATAGCGAGGAATCCGTCCTCAAGCACAGCGGGGAGCCATTTTGCACAGCGGGCGGCCATTTTAGAGCCCCTGACCAGCTGTTTTAAAATCATTGTCTAGTGAAAAATCAGTTCCCGAAACAGGGAACTGATCATCGTGAAGCAAATTTTTCTTATTAGAACATCGTTTTGCAATCGCAAAAGCGATCACAAAAACCTCATAATCAAGCGGTTTCATCGTCTAACGAGGTAATCATTAAGCGAAGCACCACCGTACACACAAACTTCAATATCCTCTCTAAAAGATCAAGGAAGAAATCATTAAACAAGATCTACAACAGATAAAGTGACCCACAACCCACCTGAAAACACTCTCTGACTTCCTTGGGTCACAACCCCCAGGTTGGGAAACTGATATAGACATTGCCACACAACAATTCTAGTCTATCCTTTTGACTGGAGAGGTTATACCCTTTCTTATGCTAACTGCTTTCTGCTAGTGAAACATTATGTGTCTTTTGCATACAAACTCAGTTTCCCTTCTGTGCATATTCTCTTTGTTCTCTCCATCTGGGGTATAGCAGTATTTGTATTGCTGTCCTGAGCTAGGGCAAACTGAAGTATGAAAGATTTGTTGTTGTCGTTTAGTCGTGTCTGACTCTTCGTGACCCCATAGACCAGAGCACGCCAAGCCCTCCTGTCTTCCACTGCCTCCCGGAGTTGGGTCAAATGCATGTTGGTTGCTTCAATGACACTGTCCAACCATCTCATCCTCTGTCGTCCCCTTCTCCTCTTGCCTTCACACTTTCCCAACATCAGGGTCTTTTCTAAGGGAGTCTTCTCATGAGATGGCCAAAGTACTGGAGCCTCAGCTTCAGGATCTTTCCTTCCAGTGAGCACTCAGGGTTGATTTCCTTCAAAATGGATAGCTTTGTTCTCCTTACAGTCCAGGGGACTCTCAAGAGTCTCCTCCAGCACCACAATTCAAAAGCATCAATTCCTCTTTTTAGAGATCTTGTGATGACAGGAAAAACCGAATAATCAGAACCTTCCCTTATCCAGGTGTCTCTGTAGTGATCTAGAAGACATGGTCTCTCCCTCACTGTATAAATTTTCCCTCCGCTATGGAGGCAGGAGCTGGCTGGATAGCTCACTGAGTTAGGTATCTGGCTACAGAGCCAGAGGCTGGGAGTTCAATCCCTCACTGTGTTTTCAGGGAGAAGAGCCAGCCTGTGTGGCCTTGAGCAAGCTGTACTGTCCCAGGACACCCCCAGAAATAGGCAATGGTAAACCACTTCTGAGTACTCTCCATCTAGAAAACCATGAAAAGGGTTGCTATAAGTCAGAATTGACTTGACAGCAGATGATTATTATTATGGAGGCAAGGGAGTCTCTCTGTAGTCATACATAGTCATGAATCTAAATAAAAAGGGAAAATGAAGAATATGTGTTTCTCTGTTGCCAAAAGGTTTGTCATCTGACCCACAGGATCATAATTACTATAAAGTAAATATTGTGAATGTTTAATATTTCAGCTATAGTATTTTGTCAGCTGTTAACATTATTTGCACTAATTAGATGACAAGTATTTTATGTGAATACCATTAGTAACATCATGAATATTAAGTGTCCTCTAATTCAAGGGTAACTTGCAAAGGGAAAGAATAAGCCTGTGATAAATGATTTTGATGAGAAACTTTAATTGAAAGGAAACCTTTGTAATTAGGGCGGCAAAGGAAATATTATACATCATGGTAAATCTTGTATCATATTGCTTCATACTGTTACTTTTCAAGATGTCCATCAGTTGCAAAATTCCCAGTGTAGTTTTCATTTTAAAACTATATACAGTTTCAGACAGCCTGTATGTGCTTATACAGATAAGATCAGCCTCACAATTAGAGTTGGTCTCATAGCATTATTTAAGCCAGCCTTATATTAACAGGGAGGACAAACTATGTGCAGGAGAGTTTCAGCTAGACTTAGATGAACAGGTAAAGTGACATTTTCATAGCAAAGATCTATCCACACTCTGTCCCAGAATGTTCCACTGTGAATATGCATGATGCATGACAAAACACACATGTGCAAAAATAACATGGATGTTCCCATGGAATTGGCCTACCAGTGTCTTGTATGCATCGGGAAGTAACAAAGAAAGGAGATTTTGGAGCCTCGTGGGTCTAAGAAACAAACCTGTGTTGAAGACAAAGAATCTGTTCCACACTGTGCTTTGGACCATATTCACTTATCTCACAAGCTTGTGAAAGTCTAGGTGGAAACCTGTGCAGAGACATCTTGCCATCTAGCAGTAGATAGACAATGGAAAGTTCCGACATGGAGGATGTTGATAGAGATTCTTGCCTTCACACTTTCCCAACATCAGGGTCTTTGTAAGCTGGTTTTGGAAGCACCATCAAAGACATCTACAGATGAGATGAGATGAGCTACCATCTCAATGTGTTCTTTCTAAGGTTTGGTTGTGAAGAACAGATCCTGCTCATGGTGTAGTGGTTCTGGTTGAGCAAAAGGATCCATGCTAGGATCCTGTGGAATCTACTGCTTTTTTTATTGATGGCATGCTCTGAATCCATGAATGGCTAAAGTCTAATTTCTTTTTTTGTTTTTTATGGGCAGCTTTCAGTCTATGTTAGGATGATCAGGCTGTTTCCTAGGGATTTACTTTCATCAGTTCCCAGGAGAGAAGAAGCAGTTATCTGAGATGATGCAAAGAGAGGTAAACACAGAATTGCACTGCCAGGCAGATTCTAGGTTATACAATGTAAATGATCAAAATTGCCATGGCATATTGGGCTTCAGGCCCCTTACCTCCCAAATGACACAAATCAAAAATGGAAGAAGTACTCTTACCAAAAACAACAGTCAAAAGACGGATGGCCTTGTGCATTGTGGCACCTGGTGTCATCGTGGCTGGTGGGGCAAAATACAGCGGAGCTGGTGGTTGGTGTAGCCAACGCTGATGGGCAGAGTCAGGGTCAGAAATGGATATTCACTCTCTCTCATGGACTGTGGGGGCCTTTCCTGTGAAGAAGTACTCTCTACTATTTGTGTCAACAGAAGAGTCTGAGACATGCAGCTCCTGTGTTATGAGTAGAGATGGGGATATTTGTATATGTATACGAATACCCCCGCACAGGTGGACATAACGAGGGTCCAGCTTCCACCCACCTTCTGCTGTTGCTGTGGCTCCACACTCCCTTCCTATCGCTCCGGAGCTCACAGTCTGCCAGCCACTCCTGGCAGGAGGTGGGAGGACAATCTTCACTGCAAAGTTGAGGAATATGAATACTGTACTCCCATCTCTAGTTAGGAGCAACTCCATGTGCTCAACAATGGATAGGCTTAATGCTACTTGCAAAAAGGACAGCCCCTGGATTTAGTGACTAGCATCCTATGTACCTTAGCCATGCTGAGTATCAGGTAGTGATAAATATATCTGATTGCTGGAAGAGGTTGTGGCTTCAGGTAGAGAAGTTTGATCTTTCCTCTTCTTTTCACAGCAGAGAGATGCTTACAGAGCAAATAGCTCCTGAAAGCTCTTCAAGGAAGCTTAGCTCTAACCCATGGCTGTGATCTGTCAGAATCCCCAACAAAACCCATCAGCGGTGTAATATTAGATTCATCACCATGCTCCCCCAATTTCCTGTTACTAGTTCTTGAGTACAGTGTTTTAAGGGAAAATTTTATCTGTAATTGGCTGGAATTGGAACAGTAGAATGCAATTGCTATTCTGTAGAAAAGAATACATCTGTCATTCTGTAGCAGGGAAAAATATAGAATAGTGTTGTGCCACTTTCTTGTGGTATATAATTTTATAGGCAACGGTCCACTTCATTGTATTCATTGAGTGGGATAAAGTAGATTCTTGACTACAAAACCTCATACTGTGATTAACCTGGTAGTGTTTAAAATGTCGTAAGCTCTCCCTTATTTTTGTAAGATACACTAGTTGCATTTGCCTGAATCTTTGAAATTAACAAGGCTTCGTGTTCCTGCATTTGTTCTAGTCTCATTTGTTTGTTTTTTTAAATTAAGAACTCAGGTCTGATTTGCATCTCAACATTTTTAATCATGGGAGGCATACAAGACAGAAAAACAAGAAAATAACCCTGCTTTTTGGAGGAAATGGTTTATCTGAAACAAATTTTTGCAGGTGGTCAGAGGCTTCATATGATAAAGTATTTAAAATAAAAAAAATTAATGTCTTTCAACCAGTTTAAAGTTATCCATTTCTACCATGCACTTAAAGCTTCTCTAGAAAGTTGTGGCTGTTTCCAACATGGGGCTTCTGATGAAATTAGGTGATATTTCTGGAATTTTTATATCTCAAAATTGTCAGCGAAATGGAAAGTATTATGGCTACAGCCCTGCTTTTTAACCCTGCACAAGTGGTTTGTAGTCTCTAGCAGGGTGGCTGTTGAGGCACTTGCTCATTGCTAGACGGGTCATGCAGTGGACATGCCAACAAAGGGTAAAAACCATTTGGACATTTAGCATTAAATACATGTGTGTTGTTGCAAGTCAGACTGTTAGCACACTAAGAAAGATAGTAAGTGCATGACTCGTGAATTAAGAAAAGCAATCATACCACTTTGAATTTATGGCAGTCTCATGAATTAGTGTACTCCAGAAGATCCTGTCATTCCAAGTCCTGTTCAAGTCTTACAAGTTAAAGGCTGTGTGTTCCTTTACTGCCTCAGTACTCCTCATGTTCATTCTTCTTCTCCTCTTCCTGTCTTTGACATTTCCCAACATTATTGTCTTCCACCAATGTGTCTTGTCTTCCCACAATAGCCTCTGTTTGGTTGTGGTTTTTTGCTTCTTGAGATAGTTCAGGCTTGGTTTAATTTCATCATCATTTAGTCATGTCCGACTCTTTGTGACCCCAAGGACCAGAGCACGCCAGCCCTCCTGTCTTCCACTGCCTCCCGGAGTTGGGTCAAATTCATGTTGGTAGTCTCCATGACACTGTCCAACCACCTCGTCCTCTGTCGTCCCCTTCTCCTCTTGCCTTCACACTTTCCCAACATCAGGGTCTTTTCCAAGGAGTCTTCTCTTCTCATGAGATGGCCAAAGTATTAGAGCCTCAGCTTCAGGATCTGTCCTTCCAGTGCTTACTTTAATTTAGTGCTTACTTATTTGTCTTTCTGATGCATGTGTACCATGGAATAAATCCCACTAAGCTCAATGGGATGGTTCCAAGGAAATATGTCAGAAGCTTGTATTCCAAAATTTCAACTCCTAATCATTGGATGGTGAGTTCTCTTTAAACCATCTTGAAATAAATAGTGGACACATCCTACACAGGTCTTCAGACTCACTCCAGGTTTAGAGAATCTCCCCATTGTAATAAAGCAGTCTCTCCTAACCTAGCACATCCAGCTGTTTTGGACTTCATTTCCCATCAGATGCATCCAGTTCAGTCAGTGGCCATGCATCTTGGGAACTGTAGTTCAACACACCCAGAGGGCTCTGCGGGTTGGGGAAGGCTGCTGTGAAATAACCAGTAAAATTAAACTGTTAACACTAGAAGAGCTGTGGCTTTTATCACCATAGGACATATTTTGCTTAGGCAGGATTATTTTCCTCTTCCAGCGTCTGCAAACTATCCACATTTATGTTGATGGCCACCCAAGCTCCATAAATACTGTTTTAACATTTCTGCAATCCATTATTAGTTTTACAGTACTCTGGGAACATTAGGTCATATCCCATCTCGCTTTTCCTTGGGGACAGTGCAACTTACATAAATATTGTTCTCACAGTGATCCATACTGAGGAGCAGGAAATGAAGCTTTTTCTTCAGTGTCCCTTATGAGCCTAAATGGGTCCATAATGTAACTACTGTTTACAAAAGGACCAGGGAGCTACTTGGTCATTAGAAAAAGATTGATGCATGTTTCATTTAAAATAGATTTAAAATAGGTATTGAAATGCAGAAACTGTGGATTCTCAAAGCTGCCACATAAGAGGATAACCTTTTCCTGCTGTTGGTTTACAGAATAAATCTATTCAACAGCTGCTTTATTCATGGCTGCCTGGCCCCTGGCTCTTTTGAACATTTCATCAACCTTCTCCTCCTTTTGGAGCCTCTTGGATCGGGTTTGAGCAGAATTAAACCCTGAAAAATAAATCACTCCTCAAACTTGCTAGCAAAGTTCCATGTCTGTGAAGTCCACATAAAATGCAGGATAGTGTAAAACCTTTTTTTTTTCCACACATCAACGGCAGAAAATTCTCTTCTAAAAAGGGAGGGGAGGTAAACGCATGTATAATACAGTGTCACACCAGACATTCTAAATATTTTGCAAGCATAGGCTTAGGTTTGTTTACACAGCTGGAAACCTTTTTTTTCTCCTGCTCCTTGCTCATCCTAGTCAGCTGGCCCTTGACTCCTGTTATCCCCCGGTCATTTTCTCCCCTGCAGCCTTGGGAAAATGTGGAATGGAAGGTACTTTGTAGAGGTGTGTCTTCATTGCATTTATACAAACCTGTGAGTTTTCACGGCTTAATTTTCATGCTTTTAAACTTCTATTGCAACTGCTTCCTGAGCTGCCTTATTCTCAAAAAACAATCAAGATCCCTATGTAGAATCAAAAATTTATGTTAGAAATATCTTTAGTAAATACTCAGGTGTGGTGTAGTGCAGTGGTCTCCAACCTTGGGCCTCCAGATGTTCTTGGACTTCAACTCCCAGAAATCCTGGCCAGCAGAGGTGGTGGTGAAGGCTTCTGGGAGTTGTAGTCCAAGAACATCTGGAGGCCCAAGGTAGGGATCACTGGTGTAGTGGATAGAGTGAAAGATTAGGACTCTGGAGAACAGGGTTCGAATCCGTGCTCAGCCATGGAAACTCACTGGGTGTTTAGAATTGGTAAAACCAGTCTTTAAGTATCTCACTTACCTTGAAAGCCCTATTAGGGTTATTATAAATCAGTTTTTTAAAATAGTTTTTTCTATCAATTGTGTAAATTCTGATTTACAGCACGCATAATAAGAAATACCTTTACTAGTCTACTTAAAAGACAGCCTGTCAAGCTCTCCATAGCTTGTCGAGAGGTTTTTGATTTCCAAAATTAGAGAAGGGAGGGAAAAAAATTGCCGTCGTCGTTTAGTCGTGTCCGACTCTTCGTGACCCCATGGACCAGAGCACGCCAGGCCCTTCTATCTTCCACTGCCTCCCGGAGTTGTGTCAAATTCATGTTGGTTGCTTCGCAGACACTGTCCAGCCATCTCATCCTCGGTCGTCCCCTTCTCCTCTTGCCATCACACTTTCCTAACATCAAGTTTTTTTCCAAGGAGTCTTTTCTTCTCATGAGATGGCCAAAAATATTGCAAGATCCTCTAAAATCTGGATAGATCTGGTAGCTACTCTACTTGAAAGCAGAGTGCAGACAAAGCAAGATTGTAGATCGTGTTCAAAACAAGGTGCCAAGATATTAGTCTGCAGTCTCCCCACTAAATGAAGGTTTAAGCCCTTGTGGATTCCTCCATTAGCCCTTCTAACTGAAAAATGGGTCACAAAATAGGTGTTAAGTCAGTAAGCAGAAAGTTGAATTTATTATTCCACTTAGTTAGAAAGTAAGATTGATAAGTCATGTCAGTTAGATGAGATACAGTAGAATCCCCACTGGCCTGCAGTTGCCTAGAAAACACGTTTTCCTCTGCCATTTAGTTAATTGTTAAGCACAATTAAGGGTAGCTAGGTTTCCCTTAACATGAACCACTTTGTTTTTAGAATCTTGAGTGGGAGAAATCTCAGCAGGCTTTAATAACACTTAAGAGCTGATGCCTGGTCTGTGTGTAAGTGATCTGCCTATTTGTGAATCTTGTGCAGTCCCTCTAGATATCTGTTAAGATGTCTCTTCTGTCCCTGGCTCCTGATCATGTTTTCAGTACCACTTGTTTTCTAGGACAGACAACTCAAGCTCAGCCTTGTCTTCTGGGCTGGGAAACAGCAGTGTCTCTGGGCTGGGAAACAGCAGTGTCTCACCCTGACATTCGTGTAGTCTCCTGATTGTTCCTCTCCTACCAGAAGCCGGACACCATAATGGCAGTGTTGCCTTTGGATGTGATAGCTCTAAATGCTGATACAGTGGTGCCTCTCAAGACAAATCTCTCGCAGGACAAAAAAAAAAAAAAAAAAAAAAAAAAAAAACCTCGCAAGACAAATGGTTTTGGCAATGGGGGGGGGGTGTTGATGACTCACAAGACAAATGTTCCTATGGCCATGCTTCGCAAGAAGAATGTTTTCTGTTTTTTGTTCCTGCCTCATGTTGGCTGATTTTAAAATGTTTTTCTATGATGTTTAAAAAGTTAAAGTTTTTTGATTGAAATTTTTTTCAATCATCTGCACAATATGTATGGCTTTAAAGAACCCTTAATAAACCCTTTGTAAACCAAATTTGACTTTGTTCTGACTTTTTCCCCCCATAGGAACACATTAATTAGATTTCAATGCATTCCTATGGGAAAACACGTTTCGCAAGACGAATTTTTTGCAAGACAACATTAGCGGCGGAACAAATTAAATCCGTCTTGTGAGGCACCACTGTATTTTGCTACATCCAAAGCAAGCTCCAAGAATTTCTTCAGCCAGTAATAATCGTCTTCCTGTGCTGCTTTTATTTTACCCTGAGTAAAGAATGGTATCTGCCCCTACTTAATGGTATAGGCACTATAGCTGAACTAGGATAGAGAGGATTAGCACAGCTCTTTCAAATGGATGATGCTAAAGCACATGATGATTTGTGTAATATACAGTGGTGCCTCGTTTAACGAGCGCACCGTTTAACGACGAATCCACATAGCGATCTATTTTTTTCAGATTGCTAATGCGATTGCATTGCGATGTTTTCAATGGCAAAACATTGCATTGCGATGATCGGTAAGCGTTTCGCTTACCAATCTTCGCATTGCGATGTTTTTTAAACAGGTGATTGGCGGTTCCAAAATGACCGCCGGATGCCCAAAATGGGCGCCACAACCATTTTTGCGCCCTGCCCTCGCTTACCGAGGGCGCGAAAATGGCGGCGCTATGGAGGAACTTCGCTGAACTGTGAGTTTGGGGCCCCATAGGAACGCATTAAACAAAGTTTAATGCATTCCTATGGGTTTTTTGATCCGTTTAGCGATGTTTTTGCATAGCGACAATTAATCCGGAACTGATTAACATCGCTATGCGGGGCACCACTGTACGTGTGGCCACAACTAAATGAGCACCAACTTTGTATGTAGAAGTACAAGGTTCAGAAGCTACCACCTTTTTTTAAAGGGTCTCAGATAGCAAACATGGGGAAGACAGATGGCATTGGACTGGAGTATTGTCATAAATCAAAGAAGATAATGCTGAGCTGCATTTCCCATTGTTTGGCACAGTATCAATGCCATGTGTTTGAGTGTACACATTCTTGTTATTTTATCACTAACTGAGGAGCATTCTGGAAGGGGCTGCTCCAGATGTGAGTAATTTCTGATGGGCAATTACAAAAGCTTGAACATTTTTAAAGGCCTGCCCTTCAGTATTTGGCCAAAGTCTGAGTATATCCTAACAGAAGGGAGGATGGAATAATTTAGGGCTTCAGTATATTTTATTCCAGGTCTGAAGTTAATATATCTCCTTAAGATTTCCTTTTGCTTGTACCTTAAATGCTGACCAGCGTATGAAATTAAAAAACTCCCAAGTTGGTGTTGGTTGGCGTGGGTTGAATGCCTTTTTCAGATCCTCCACCATAAGCAATAGATGCTAGGAGGCAGGGTTGGCAATGAGGAGCCTGGTTTAAATTTCTCAGAATAATTTCTGTTATTTAAATTTTAGTTTTAGCTGTGTCTAGTGATAAAATTCAAATGCTATAAAAAGTACATTTTCTTGCCTTGTTGAGACACAGAGGCCAACCTCTATATAAGATAGGGCAGCGAAAAGGTGCAGTAATTCCAGTGATCCTGACTTTGCAACTTGCAGTTCATTGTGCTCCACTACATGCTCTGGTTGAGGAAATGATTTATTTATTTATTTATTTGATTTATACCCCGCCTATCTGGACTGATGGACCACTCTAGGCGGCTTTGTACAGGATTGTACACCCTGTTGCACACCCAATGAACAGTGCAGGAGAAAGAGAGAAATTCACTTTGGCCAAGATTACCTTAGTATGATGATTGCACTAAGGATCTGCAGTAATACTGAGAATTGGGGGATAATTGGTAGAAAACAATAAGAAACCTGATGAAAAGACTCAGCTGAGGTAAAAGGCAATAATTAATTTTACAAGACCCATTCTTGAGGTGTTTTTTCTTGAGGTAATAATTTGTCCATTACATAGATTGAAGTTATACCTATACATGGCATTCAGAAAATAATGTTTGAATGCTATTGTAGTTAATCAAGATTGTTTTTCTTTATTAAGGTTATTTATTAGCTAATATGTCCTTTGTAAATGTTTATTTGGGATGATCAGTGCTTTTATCATGCTATGGCAATCTGTGTTCCTAATCAAGGTAAGATAATTTACATTCCTCACATTTAGCTGATAATAAGTGTTGACACGAGTTTTAATGTATAATAACCATATTAACTAATATGGGTTAATTAATTCTAGGGAAAATCTATGTAGGCAAACCCTCGGGAACAGTGTAATATTTAAGTGCAGGTTATTAACATTCACTTCATGAAAGTAGCTAGTGAGGCAGAATTTTTCCCTAGATGTTATTCTGAGAATGCAGGGTAATTTCAGGTCAATAAAATCTCTTTAACATTCATCATTTCCACTGGTTACATAGGATTGGTTTTGCTTTTTTTTTTTTTTAAAGAAAATTAACTGGCTATGCCAGTCAGTTCAGAGTGACATTTTTAATGTTTGATTGGGACGGGTAAGAGCTTTCTATATATAAAAAAACCCTCATTAAATTGTTAAAATAATGATGATGACTTTACCTTCCCACAAGTGGCATGGAGCTAACCTTGTCAGATTTGACTTGATACGCTCATTGCTGCTACCCACAGATCTCCCTAGAATTCCCAAAGATTACAGAGGTAATGTGAATAATGTTAAGCATAATCCCCATAGACTGTCACTGTGAATGTGAATAATCAAGTGTAAGGGTTCTCCTTGCTATTCCTAATTAACTTTTCTTTTATTTCTTTTTTTTTAAATAATGCTGTTAAGGTTCCCCAACCAGAGATGTGGGTCCTTCATTAGGCCTGAAGAAATCCAGCTCATTAGAAAGCTTGCAGACAGCAGTTGCTGAGGTAACGCTGAATGGGGATATTCCCTTCCACCGCCCACGACCACGGATAATCCGAGGGCGAGGTTGCAATGAAAGCTTCCGAGCAGCTATTGACAAATCTTATGATAAACCTGTAGCAGATGAGGATGATGAAGGCATGGAAACCTGTAAGTAAGCCCTGGGTGAACATATGGGGCATATTTTTGAGTAAACCCCAAGGATTGCACTGTTCCCAACACCATCACAGGGTTATTTTACATTTCAAGGATCTGCCTGTGGTAGAATGGTTCCAGGAGTCTCACCATTGAAACCCTGGGACTTTTTAATGAGTAGGAATGTGACATTGTCTCCCATTCCACTCCAGCATCTCATTGTCCTGTAGTCCCCACAAAAGCTAGGGTGTAAATGCTTCATCTCAGGAAGAATACATTGCTCCGAGCTATCTCTGTTGTAATGAGGCTGCCTGCATTTTTGCACTCTCCTTTTGGGGTGGGATGGCTGTGGAAATGGCCATGGTGAGCACTTGCCTTTCTAAACTTGCCAATACAGTGGTGCCTCGCTAGACGATGAGAATCCGTTCCACTGAAATAGCTGTTTAGCGAAATCATTGTCTAGCGAAAAGCATTTCCCCATTGGAATGCATTGAAACCTGTTTAATACGTTCCAATGGGAAAGAATCGTCGTTGTCTAGAGAAGATCGGCCATAGGAAAGCCAAACATTGTCCAGCGAAATTCCCCCATAGGAATCACTGTTTTGCGAATCGCTATAGCGATCACAAAAAGTCAGTGTCTAGCAAAAAAAAACACTGTCATGCGGGGTAACTGTCTAGCAAGGCACCACTGTATACTACTTTTCCACAGCCAATTCAGCATCACAGGAGCTCTCTCTGCTATCTCAAAAATATTGCTCCTTGTTAAGGTACTACAGTAGCTTCTTGTGCAATAATAATGTGATTACATGGTATAATAATAATAGTGAGAGCCGGTGTGGTATAGTGGATAGAATGTCAGGCTAGAGCTTAAGAGATCTAGGATCAGATCTCTGCTTGGCTTCTCCACTGAACACCTCAAATGCCTTGAAAACCTTACCATGGTCTCTGTAAGTCAGAGATGACTTGACAGTTCGTAACAATAAGTAATAGTCAAGTGAATGACAAAGGGGATGAGTTGTCCTCCCTTTTTTACATTCTCCTCCTTGTTCATTCTTTCTTCTGCCCTCGCAGTCCCTTCCATGCTGGGTTTCTTTCAGCACAAAGTCTGGCCCTTTTTGAGTGCCCCAAATGATGCAGCTCTCTGACAATGCCAGCTCTGCAGCAGATACCACTCGCCATTCACTTACTGCCGACGGTGCTGCCCAGTTCCTGTTCAAATAGGTTACAAATTATAACACAAAATGTAGGCTCGCGTCCCAGCATGTGGTCCCTCCAACAGATTATTTATTGTGCTGTCAAAAAAGCAGATCTCCCAAAACGCCAGACATTGTTTCCACAATGCAGTAAATGTGTTATTAAAAGGACTACATGAAGATATTATAGATGGTATGGTGACACATACAGGGAATAACTTTCATTCCTTTTTTTTAATAATACTGGAACTCAGGATCACCCAAATTGCTTGACGAATGATGGGAAGCTGAGACCAATGAAGGGAAGTCTTTTATATAGCACTTAATTAAAGCATGCAGTTTACTAACTCAGGTTGTACTGATGGCACCCAGTTTGGGTGCTGCAGAGATTTATGGAGGAAAGTGCTGTCTCTTCTTATATATCATGATGTGGTAGGAATGTGACAGCAAGACAATGAGTGCAGTGGAAAAGGAAGGGGGAATTATTTCTACCTCTAAGGTTTAACAGAAGAAGAAATAAGTTGCAGTTAGAATGAGTTATATCCGCATTAGAAGTTCATCCATAAAGTGAGGAAATGGTACCTCTGGTCTTTAATTAGAATATGCAAGCTAGACAGATCTAATAAAAGTTAATGATAAGCTATTACCCACCCTAATGGGTGTTCATTTGCATTTTCAGTTCTTTAACCCCAAGAGTGACCCAACATGTGGAGGAGGTCATGGACATGAAAGAACCTCTTCCAACCTAACCTTATCATAATTTAATTGTGCATTAGTGACCTAGTAAAGTAGTGGTCCTGCTGGAAAAACAATAGCCCAAAAAGCTGATCAACTGACGTAGGGTAGAATTGCATGAAAATTATTGAATTTTTGATCTTAATATTGTAACATTTTCAATGTGGCATAGAAGGATATATTTGTGTGGATTTCACCGCACAGATGTTTGCATGGACATTTTATGAATGACAAAAAGTGACGAAAGATGAGGCACTGAGTTTGTTACCTTGTTTGCTGTCAAAAAGAAAATGAATTGGTGCTCTCAGCTTTTTATAGATAAGTTAATTTTTTAGGAAATGTTTGAAAGCTGTGAATTCAGAAAACTACTTTCATTATAAAGGCTGTCCAAATTGTCTTACAGGAAAAATTGTGGGTTAGAGAAGAAAGAACATTTTCTCTTGCTAGCCAGTGACCTTTTCTGCCTTTGGGGGGAAAAGGTTACATTGAATTGTTTATACATAAATCTTGATGATATCTTGTGCCGAGTTCTAAAATTATAAGGATGTACACTGCGAAATATAGGACTACATTGCCTCTGCAGGCTTGTTTAGAAAGAGAGACAGGGAGAGAGAAAGAGAGAGAGGCTCTTCAGAACAATAGGCTATTCAAACTCTTAGATGGGGAAGACCTTAAACTCGGAGAAGGGCAGCTAGCGATTTTAGTGGCTAGAATCAGATTGTCACAGCTGACTGCTTGGCATATTTGGGTCCTCTGAATCACAGTACTTTGTTTGTGAACTCTTGGAATGGCTGATAAGAAAACAGAGTTTCCTTTCTCTGTGTTTTGTCTGAGAGCAACTCATTTGAATCCAGAGAAATTGGCAGAGCTTTCTAATCTCTCTTGCGTCTTAATTGCTAGATCTTCTGCTTGTATTAAATAACACAATGAGCAGTCTGGTAGCTGAGTTATAGAAGAGCCTCACATTCAATCACCATAGTTTCTCATGTGCAATTTTGCTTGTTTTATGGAGTAATTAGAGCAGGAGCGTTATAATTCTTTCCTTATTGGTTTTCTAAAATAGAATCTATATTTGCGCTTCAGTCATAGACAGCCTGGTTTATGTTTTGCCTGCATAGCAGCTCAGGTGGTAGAGAGGAAATCCCCTTTTATGCTTTCAAAATAACCTAATGCCACTCTGAGATAATATACATACAAAAAGGAATAATTTTGTTTCTTGTGGTGTTTTTTTTTAAAGAAATGGTAATATTTTGGAAATTTGTGTTTGAGGAAATTAAAAATTTTGAATATCAGGTGCAAGCTAAAAATCATCAATATGAACCCCTTAGAGTTTAAGGCACTCTCTGGGTGGTTTACAAGTTAATTATGCAAGCTATATGTTGCACCCCCCCGGCAAGCTGGGTACTCATTTTTCCACCCTCAGAAGGATGGAAGGCTGAGTCAAGGTTGAGCCAGTGACCTGGGATCAAACCCCAGGTTGTGAGCACAGTTTTGGATGCAGTACAGCAGTTTGACCACTGCGCCACGAGGCTCCTTAGGTTAAGATCAGATTACAGGAAGAATATTAGATATTGCCTGATATCTGGTCACATGATAGTTCAATCAAAATCTGTGTTATCAACAGCAATTGGAATGGACTTCCCACCCCTTCCTAGGAGCTGAACATGGGACATTTTGCATAGAAAACAGGTGACGCAAGAGACAGCCTTCATCCAAAGACAGATGCGGCAATGCAACTTTTCCCTCCTTTCTCCCAGTGGATTGCATGCTGTTTGTGCTGTAGAAACAAGTTAAAAAAACAGGCTACAAGTAGTCATTGAACAGGTAGATGTGCAGAAAGCTGTGCTTCCTGCACACAGATCTGTTCAGATACCTAAAGGAATCCCTGGATTCATAGGTTAACACTTACTAACAAGCAGAAATGCCCTACATGAGAGTTCTGTGTTTTCACACCTATCAGATAAATGATGAGACATTGCTACTAGAGATTGTATAGGCTGTGAAACAGTGGAGAAGTCTGTGCAGAACACTTTTCAACCGTGGAAATACCACCAGAACTGTGGCCACCTTTGCAGAGTCCGAAGTACTGTCCTTATTGTGTCTCTCTTTTTCAAAACAACTGCAGGGCGTTTTGTTTAGTGAAACTGAAAATTACTGATCAAGTATAAACCTTCAGTGGACAGATGGAAAGAGTTGGGCTGGATTAAAAAAAATAGTATCTGTAATTCCATTGCACATAGAATCCATTTGCTCATACTGTTTGATTCCATTTGGTTCCACAAAGTCACCTGGAGAATTTTATTGAAGGGTGTGATATACAGTGGGGTCTCGACTTACGAACGGCTCGACATACGAACGTTTCGACTTAAGAACTGCTCTCATAGGAATATATGGACTCGACATGCGAACTTAGATTCGAGTTACGAACTCTTTTCTTTCCTTTTTTTAAAAGCTAAGTCATCTTAGGTTAAAAGGAAAAAAGAATAAAATATCCCCCTCTAGTGGCAGAAGGCGGAATAGCAGCTTCCCATTAGTTTCTATGGACGAAAAGAGCAGATACGGATGAAATGGTTTTCAATGCATTCCTATGGGAAATGAAGATTCGACTTATGAACTTTTCGACCTGAGAACTGCCTTCCAATACAGATTAAGTTCGTAAGTCTAGACCCCACTGCAAGCTGTTTAGGAGATAATATAGACCTTCATGCTGGTTGCCCTCCACCCCAAACAGGAGGTGTTCAGATGTATATTGCCAGCGCATACACAAAGTGTGGTCATTTATTAATCTGTATTTATCTGAAACCATTGCAGTGAAAACATGTTTCAATTTTTTTTCCTTTCATCTTTCCTAAAATTATTTTACCCCTTTCAGTGGAGGAAGACACCGAGGAAAGCTCACGATCGGGCAGAGAATCGGTGTCCACATCTAGTGACCAGCCATCCCATTCTTTGGAAAGACAGATGAATGGCAATCAAGATAAAAGTGACCGGAAAAAGGTGGGGAAGGACAAGAAGAAAGATCGAGATAAAGAGAAGGACAAAATTAAAGCCAAGAAAGGAATGCTGAAGGGCCTCGGGGACATGTTTAGGTAGGAGCCTGAAAACATAACTGCTTTTTTTTTTCCTCATGGTTTTGCGCTGTGCTGATAAGCAAATGTTACACACGGGAGCCCTTATCCTCCATCATCTTGCAGGGTTATAAAGATAAAATGACATATTGGCTGAAATCCTGTTGCTAGTAAGTCACACTATTGAATCATTGGGAATTTGGTGAGCTAACTCGTCCATAAACTCTATTAATTCAATGAGCATATTCTAGTTGAGACTTACTACACTAAGCAACAGGATTTCAGCTACTCTGTTCTTTCCAGAGCTCCTAAGCTTTATAAAGAGAATGTGAACATGCAACAGTAAGATGAACACATTATGGAGCTTCTTGTCTATGTTCAACCCCCTCCTTATTGGTTTTCCACTAAGCTTTCCATTTGCCTAATTTCAGTTCTTCATAACCAATTTGTTGTGTTTTATTTCTTTTTTTATTAATCTGCTTTGCTTGTCCTGGTTTTATTATTGCTTTTATAAAGTAATTGAACTGGGTGATGTTACTCTTTTTTCTTTAGTCTTTGAGAATAGAAGGGCAGAGCATGCATTTATTTCATAAAGAAATAAAATATTCAGCCAATGTTTCAGGGTGGTTGTGACATAGGCATAAACTCTTCCAAAATGTATTGAGAAGACAGACAGATGGACACATAAACACACCACCTGATTACAGTTTAGTAAAATTTACCTGTGTTTCTTATCTTATCAAGTTACTTTTGAGAAGTGGGGATGCAAAGATGTTTTTGCAAACAACAACAACCACCAAAACACGCTTGTAACTATACTGGTAAACAACTACTTTGGGGAGTCAAAAATAATTGCAACAAATTGTTGTGATGGGCTATCAAATTGCCTCCACTTTATGGTGACTTTGAATTGGTGACCACAAAGTCCTATCCTTAACAGCCCCTGTCCAGATCTTGCAAAGTCAAGTGCATATATTCTGTTAATGAGTTAATCCACCTCTTATTTGATTCTCCTCCTTCCCAGCCTTGTTATTTGATTGCTTATCTGAAATAACTTTTTTTAAATGGAATTGCTTTTGAAAAACTAACTTTGCAAGATTTGCTCATAATGTGTGTCTTTCATGAGAACAGCATCCAGAGTGTACTGTACTCGTTTTTCTTTTTTTACCTCTACATACTTTCTTACAGTCTGTTATATTTATTTGAGCGGATATGTGCCCACTAGGGTTTAGAATCTTTTCTGTATGCCTGCAAAACATTCAGCATCTCCAGGCATAGGGCAGCCAGAAACACAGGCCTGCATCTCCCAGGGAGAAGGGCTTCTTGATCTTTCTGTATCAGATTTCCTTCTAAAGGAATAAGCAGCGAGATGTAAATGCAGCACAAACCTCCCATGAACCAAACCTGTGCAACTTTTTTAGCCAGCTGCAGTGCAGGCCAACTCCTGTGTTTCTCTTGTCCTTAGTGCCTGTTGTATCATGTCACATAAAATATTGAAAAATCTGTTTTTTTAGCCGGTTGTTCAAAGCTTCTTTCTGTCCCACCCCCTCCTGCCCACTTGGTTCATGTTGTTATTGTTGCTGCTGCTGCTTCTCCTGTTTTTTCCCCCTTGCTGTTTCACAGTTACAGATGTCTGGAAGACCGAATTACTTGGCATGTGCTTTTTGAGGGGGGGGGAATACCACCGGTGTTGTTTTTTCAACAGCTTGTACACAAGTAGCATGAGCTTATCAATGGAACTTTGAAAGAGATGGTTGTAGGTTTCATTGCTCCTTTTGTTATTTGTCTTCCATATTTCACACCATTTGCAATTTGGCACCCCACCCTCTTCGACAGGTGACTATTCAGCAGCAGCATCCCCTTCCTGCCTCCTCCAAGTGCTTCTGTTGAGTGGGTACCTGTAGGAGGGGGCGTGGCACCGAGCCCGGATCAACTGTTTGGCCAGGAAACGAACCTCACTGAATCACCAAACCACTAGTTTGTGCTCATCTCTAATGGAAACTATGTACAAAAGCAGAGGAAGCCACGTTAGCCATAAGGCGAATTCCAAAATCCATTCTGGGCAAAGTGTGCAGATTTTTCAAGGTCACTGATCGATATTCAAGCAGGGGATCCAAAGAAGTGGGCAGAAAACTTGGCAATTTCTTTGTGAACAACAGAATCGGTGAACCTGAATACAATGTTTTCCCTTTCAGTATCTATGCATTATTAGTTTTAAAAAATATATAACAACAATAAAGGGTCTTATGGCATCTTGAAGATTAATCAATAAAACAAAATATAAATAAAAATATATAAATCAATAAGTTAATTTCAGTTCAGAAAAGGTTTTTATTAATTTAAGGTTATTTTATATCAACCCTTTGAGTTTTTTAAAAAGTACTAGGTTGTATACAGAAGAATAAAATACAAAACCAATTAAGATGCATCTGATACGGAATGGAACAGTGGTCAAAACACAAGAACTTAAAAAGCAGCAGGTCTTAAAAACCAGATAAGAATAAAGAGGGCAGTAGTCTGCTTGTAATGAATCCATCATTAGTCTTTTTCTTTTTAAACAGTATTTACGGAGGTTAGCTATATGCACATACTGGTGATCATTCTTTTAGCCAACTACTCAATTTGGTGAGATACCTCTCTCTGGTCAGTGACTTCCAAAACCTGTTTCGAAATTTGGTCTGCGTTTTAAAGTTCCAAAGTATGTCATTCTTCTTTCTGGTGGAATTCCTGTGTTACCTATCCTCTGTCCTTACTGTGGCAGAATCTCCCTAAGGAAATTGCAAGAATCAAAGTGTATTGGAATGAATTTGCAAAGGCAAACAACAGACAGACAGATAAAGGTCTGTACAACAGACCTCTTTCGCCATGTTCTGTGGCCTTATCTATAATTCTCTTGAGTAGAAATCCTTGGAGTTAGAGCATCTTACTTGGCCTCAGTATTGCTTAGTTATCTAAAACAATAAGCTGCGGAGCAAGTGAGCAGGTTACAACCTGTACTAGGAATGCTGGCCTGATAGAGGACAGGTATACTCATTCCTTTTGGCGCTAAACAAGAGAATACTGTAGCATTCGGTGACAAGAAGCTACTTGGTCTATAGGTTCACACTTTTCGTAGACATGTGGGTGGGGGTACAAGAATGCCATGGCCATTCTGTGTGTGGCTCAGTTGGGAAGAATCCAACTTCATTGGCACAAGAAGGAAATTATTCCTGCTCTTAATTTACCCTTATCTCTGCTCACAGTTATTAAAGGCAGAAATCAGAAATGTTTTCATTTTGGGACTACACTTCTTTTTCTGGCTGTAAGATACTGGAAATTGTTTATTTTTCCCCCTCCTTTTAATCCAAAACCTAGCTTAAGGTTGTTTATTTTCTTGCTTGCTTGTTTATTTCCCCAAAACCCTTAAGAATGTTACAATTGCTGCCATTCCTTAAAAATGCCACTCTGAGCTACATGCAATCTTGGAGAAAAGCTGGAAAAATGTCACCTGAATAGAGTTTGAAGTATTTGTAACTTTGGGGATATCAAGTCACCACTGGTTTTGTTTGATTGTTTTAACAAGAAATTTTCCTGTCTGGGAAGAAAAAAAAAACACCAGAAGGTATTCTTAAAACAAACAAAAAAGCTGCAATGCAATGGGTTAAGCTGCCTGCTTTGCATAGATAGTATGTGCTTTGTGTATGGTGTTGTACACACTGGATTGATCTTGGTCCTGCATTCCCTGTGTACCACCCACACCAGAGATTATCACACTTGTTTGCATTGCCCCCCCCAAAAAAACTTGTACAACAGACCTCTATCGCCATGTTCTGTGGCCTTATCTATAATTCTCTTGAGTAGGAATCCTTGGAGTTGGAGCATCTTAGTTAGCCTCAGTGTTGCTCAGTTGTCTAAAACAATAAGCGGAGGAGCAAGTGAGCAGGTTACAACCTGAAAACGTGTAGAAGCATTTTTAATTTTGCACAAACAACATATTAGATGACTATTCAGTGCAAAAAACCAGTTGTGAAGTAGGGATGGGACTTTTGGCGGGTGGGTGGGATAAAGAACTCCCAGGATCTCACAATTTGGCTAAGGGAAGTTCCTTCCAAATCATGGATTTTTTTCCGAATAAGTTGCTTTGTTATAGAATTAGTAGAGATTAGTGTATCTTTATTTTCATTTTTCTGATAACTTTGTTCAAGATGTGTAGTATTCTGATACTGAAAAATAAGCTGTGTTCTCTTATATTTCAATACTCAGACCACCTTGTCTGCAAACACCTGGTATTTATAATCTGCGTGATGATATTCTACATCATTACTTCATTTAAGAATTAAGTACAATTTATCACAATTTTGCAAGACATATTGTACATTTATTTAGATATGTAGGTTATAATGTTTAAGATACAGACAGTGCAGTGCCTGGTTTTCATCTACAGGACCTACTGTCTGTAGAGTACAGCTGGGCAAGGCATCCATGAGAAACCAATGCAAATGAAATATTCCCATACTACCATTAAACTAAATTCTACAATTACATTTGGAATGATTACTAGGAGCCTTGGAGTGTTGCTCCATCTAGTTCTGAGAAAGGAAACAGATAATTTAGTTTAAAAAACCTGTTTAGCTGAAATCAGATATACTGCTGTCTCTTCTTACACAGTGCACAGAATGTCTCCAGATTCATAAACATATTATTTGGAGCTTTGAATTGCATGTTCCAACTGCATTAACCACCTGAGACCTCTGACTGGACATTTGGGGAAACAACATATGTCGGCTGCACATGCCAGTTGTTTGCCATTCCTGTTGTCTACTCCGTGGTTTGCATTTCATGTGGTTTTTTATGTCTAAGAGTAAATCAAAAGCTGCTAAAAAGTAGAGCTCTCTCTCTGGCAAAAATTCGTATCAAGTTCATAATTTCTGCACCAAGTGCAGAAAATCGGTGGATCTCTGATGCTGACACTGGGAAGGACTGCCTGCTATGATCAGGCTGCGCTGGCTGAAGCTTCATGTGGACGTGGCTGTCTAGTTAATTCTTCCAAATAGAAGCATGGTTGCGTCCTCTAATGAATAATTACATAGTCTCCACTAATGATGATGGCCCAGGCCTACCTAGTGTCTTCACCAGCTTTCCAAAACCTAATGGAGGACAGTCATACAGCACCTTTATCATTTTTCTAAGGGATGCCCAACTTGACAAGTGGTGCATTTTCCATTTTATCAAACTATCCCTTAAAAAAAATAATCTCTTAGGCATTTTTAGCCTCATATCCAGATAAGAACAAAGCCCTTCCTGGAGACATTTGCTGTCCCAGTACATGCGATTGTGAACAGATAACCCCAGTTTGAGCTGCTAGTTCCCTTTTCTCTGTGCACTGTAACTGATATCATCTCCTTGCTTGCATATCTTGAAGAGTGTGCAAGAACATTCACGGAATGTATGTTCCAGAATGGAGCAGAGACCCCTTCAGCATTGGCTGCTCTTAGCTAAATCTCAGAGTTTCGTTTAGGTGTAAAACTCTTTGAGCATTCAGCGCTCCTAGCTGAACACTTGAAAATGAAGACTGAGCATTTCTATACCAGCATCTACAAGGATGTGTGAAAGGAAAGCGCCTTAGAGAAGACTAAGGCTTGAAATAAGCCACCTGGTATGTAATCTTTCCACACACAGGATTGGAACCTGGAAATACTTTCAAGCAAACATCTCCTTTACATTCATATTCAGGTGGTGAGGACCCCATGGGAAATTGTACCAGGTTGTGCTCCCAGATGGCTTAAATGGAAGCTTGACAGCTTTTGTTATCCACTTGGGTGGAAGAGAGGTAGCAGCGTCTCGGGTCAGATAAACTAGGTCACTACCTTGATGCTACTGCATTTGCTGAGCAGAGTTTAAGAAAGATTGTCCACTTTTAACTTTATTTAGGCAGTAGAGAGGTTCAGAAGAAGTAGAGAACCTTCTAATGGGAGAACTACATAAATAACTTACTGTTCGCTTCTATTAATTTTATCGATCCTTTACATTATCTTGCTAATGTTAAATCAGTTTTGTCACCAAAACTCTTAGCAGTAATAAATGTTCTGTACCTTATTTCTCAAAATGTCCAGTTTTATTACTTTAACATCATTCTTTATTGTAATAACATGTATGTATACTGTATTTTATGTAGGCTTAGTATGTAGTTCCATAGTTGGAAGCCTATGCAGCTGAGCAGGGATTTGAACAAATGTTTCTCCTGCAAGAATCTAGTAGTAAACAGTGTGCCTTCCCCTCCAAAAAAAGAGAGAAAAGAAAAGGGGGAAAAAAGAAAAATAATGTAGAACCCATCACGAGGTAATACAGAACGATGGATTTAAAATGAGAGATTATAGTAATCTTACATTAGTTACCAGTTTGTCATTCCGGCAGGAAACAGAATGATAAAATGCAGTATAACACCTTCCAGCTGGATCTCCCCTACATAAATCTTGAACTTGTATATCCAGTGTGGCACAGTGTACAATTTTTAATCAGAAACAGGATCGTAGCTTTGGGGGTTTTGCATGCCAGAATCAGTGTCAGGCTGACCTGGTAGTGAAGCAAGTCTGTAGCTTCCGATAACATATTCTTCCAGTATTCTTCTTTGCTTGTCAGAGAGTTTAAGTGGAGAACCTCTGACATCAACGGTGCAGGATCTGACTGCAAAGCAAGCCCAGAGAGGCACATGGCGTGACAGCTGAGCTTTCTAAGACCCTTCCTGACGTTTTGTAACATTTCTTTCCCAGTCCTGCCATCTGAATATAAAATACAAGTGTCAGGGATGACACCTACTTTATAATCTCCGCAAAAGAAACCTTTTCGTATGAGAATTTGTTGACAGTTCCGAGATTCAAAGTCAATTTCAATTCAGGCCTGTGTACAAGATGGGGATTTTCCACACCCTCCTTTCCCTTTCTGCAACGGATGTGAAAATTGAAGGCTGATGACTATTCAGCCTGTAGCAAAGTATGGTAAATAAATATATATCGTCTTGAGTGTGGGGGAATCTGCTAGATGAAAGAATATGTTAATGACATTCCTTCCAGTGTGTGTTGCAAACATTTCTTTTAAGACTTAATTTGCTACCCTGATATTGACTGAATATCTGCAATAGTTAGCATAATCTTTCCAAGCTTCTTCTTTTGAGTTTTGTTTTATTAACTTTTAAGCCTTCTTGAAATAGCCTTATTGAAACTAATGTTTGCAATGCCATATTTACGATTTGAGGAGGAGACATATATCTGTGTCGGAGAGTACATGCATCGACCACACCATTAATAAATTAAAGCTTGAGTTCTTTAGATTGACAGCATGGGTGAGTGATGGGCTTCCAGAAGTGGGGTAGAGCTTTAACTTATAATATTTCATTTCAGGCCATATAAGCCAGAGTCCTGGTTTCACAAGGGCTTGGATTGCTTATGTATCTTTAAAGGGTTTCCCTTGGTTAATCATTTGTTTAAGAATAAAGAATTGTTTATTCAGGAAATGCCAGTGCATTTTAGCTTCTGGCCATAAACACAATTATTCTTGTAAATCTCTTCTAGTGTAATTTAACAGCCTTACTCCTATAAACCACTTTAGACAGCTCAAAACCCTGGAAATTGAGGCACAGGGTCCCCATGAATGGAAATTCTGTTTGAATAGATGTAGGAGAGGAAGGGTTATCGTTTCTTTTCACACTTTGGTCCAGCCATCATTGGTGTCGGTTTTCTGCCTTGAATTTGAGTTTATACTGAAAGAACTCATCTCTCGGCTGTCTCTTTGAAAGAGAAAAGACATGCATATTCCAGACAACCAAGTATTTGGTGTCAGAGGTGGGACATCTATAAAAAGGCTTTCAGAGGGACAGGGTTGACCCAAGAGATTTTGCAAAAGATAGGATGACACCCCACTATTGTGTGTGCAGAAGCTTCAGCAGTGATCATTGGAAAGCATCTTCTGGCACAACTGAGGGCAGTAGGCTAATTTAGTGAGTGCAGGAAAGACTCAGTAGCCCACATAGCTCTGTCCCTCAAGAGAGAGAAACTGTCAAGTGGCTCAGGAAGCCCGGTTAGGACCTGCCCCTGGTCCACCTCAGTTGCTTTCCCTACCCTATGCATGATGGGACAGACCATGTATAAGGCTAAGATAAAAGCCTCATCTGAAGATCTTAATGCACAGGTAGAATGGCACGGTGTCAGGTTGTGAATGGTTATCTTCAACAGCGGGGGCAAGGGCACCAGAACCCAGCCAACAGCACGGCATGCCAAGCCCAAACTCACACACGGACCAACTAGCCAGGATAAGAGCACAGGAGTGGAAACTGGAGCACCGGGACTGGAACTGGGCTGCAGGAGTGAGAGCACTGAGCCGGAGCAGGAATGCAAGGTCAGGAATACAGGAGTTCAGGGCAAGAACAAGAGCTTGTGGGGGGGGGGCTTCTCAATGCACCCTTAGGTCTGTCTTACATTTAAAGTAGATATAAATTAGAATGACTGTTCAGTCACTTTTATCACCTAGGTCATGATGCCCCAACCTTTTTAACCCCGCAGACCGGCTGGGGACGGCAGGGCACCCCCATGCTTGTGTGCATGTGTGAAGGAGCGCGCTCCCTCTCACACAAGTGTGTGTGCGCGCTTGTGCACCTGCGCAGAGGAGCGGGAGGGTACTCGTGAAGGCATGCTCACTCATGCGCATGCGCAAATGACAGTGCAGTACTCATGCAGGCACTCAGGTGCATGCACAAATGGCAGTGCGGTGTTTGTGCAGGTGCACTCTCTCTCATACGCAAAGGGGTGAGGGTGCGCTCACGCAGGCACAAAGCAGCTGTGCGGGGGGAGTGCATGCAGCGGGAGGGGGAAAGAGGACTGTCTTTGCGGCCCAGTCCGGCTTAGGCCATGGACCGGCACAAGGCCACGGACCGGAGGTTGGGGACCTCTGACCTAGGTGACTGAATAGCTCAGTGAGCTGGACACCTAGCTGTGGACCCAGAGGTTAGGTGCTTGATTCTCCACTGGGAGAAGATCCAAGCTGTGTAGTCTTCCAGAAGAAGAGACCAGAAAGCCACTTTTGAGTCCTCTGTACTTTAAAAACCCTGGAATGGGGCACCATAATTCAGAATCAACTTGACAGCATATAATTGCTATTATTATACTCTTGCTACACCAAGTCGTTGGGAATGGCTATCTAAGGGTCTGCCTGTCTTCTTTCAGCCTATCCAGATGTCAGGATCTTCAGGAGAGCCCCTCTTAAGAATAGGATCAGTTCCAGAAGCCTGCCTAGCAGGCACTTAAGGGGACAGGCCTGTGTAACTTCCAGGCTATGGAACGCAGTCTCTTCAGAGTTGTGATCAGTTTTTACTCTTGATTTTAAGATGGTTATTCTTGATTTTAAGATGATTTTAAAAAAATGATACAAAAGTTCATCTTTAAAGATTGGCATATGATGTTTAACCTACTCTCTTGTGTTGTTTTGAGCTGTTCATTTAGTAGATTTTAATGGAATTTACGGTCTGATGGGTTTTGCTTGATTTTATGATTGCATCGTTAAATTTGGTTTTTACTTGTTTTAATCTTTCACGAAAACTGTACGTTATGTGGAGCACTACTTTGTAGTGGAAAATAGTGGCTGTATTTGTAATAAAGTAAGTCAAAATTCTACCCACTGAGTTCTGAATTAACTGAACCTTCCAAGTTATTTTCAAGGATGGTCTTATATTTAACACACCACAGTAATAAAATCAGGATTTATCTGTACTCATCAATAATAGAGCTGAGAAGTGTTCTTGGTGTAACACTGATAGTGTCGTAGCTGTAGGGCACAGATAGTTAATTCACGTTGTAACTGCAGAAGCGACCCCTATGCTTTTTCAAAATGGTGTGTAGTGTTATGTTTAAAGCGTCTTTTTAGGGCTCACTATAAACAGCAGGAAGTAATAGCAAAGGGGATATTCTGTAATCACTTTCGTATCATGTGCCAATGCCATTGTTTAGATAAGTTTCAGGTAAGTTTAGGGTAGGCTTTTGTTTTCTTTGTTTAACAAGCAACAGTAAAGTTTTTGCTATGCAGCAACATTTTAGTAGCTCATGATGAAATGTTCATCGCAGTTAGCTTTTACAACCCCAGTGCCAAGGTTCCCTAGATAGGAGTGCCTGGAAGGTTGTTATTCATAAAATAAAGCAGGTTAAAGAAAATAATGAGATGCTTTCATACAAAGAGTGTGTATAGTCTACTTTGGATAATGCCGTATGGAGATCTTATTTGATTTTTTTTAAAGTATGAAAAAAAAGCCTGCTATAGGAAAAGTGGGAAGCTATTAAAAGCAGGATATGATTCAGCTTGAATTACAAGCCGTTTCATCCCTGGGAAATTGAAAATCTCATTCGTTTTGAATACAGAATCTTGAAACTTTAGGTCCTAAGTTGGTTTCAGAGGGGATCAAAGAGACAAGAACACAGATCCCCAGTGTTTTTCTGTGGTTCATATAGAGTTCTTGATCCTGTTCTGGGCAATATAGTTTATTAAGGATAGTGACTTCTGTGGTTTTGCATTTGGGAGATTTAACAATGAACAGGTGTGAACCATTCTGCTCTGTTTCCACTCTGCCCTCTTCTTGATATAGTACTTTCAAGGCTACTTTATAAGTCACAGATATACTGAATCAGACCACTAGTCCACTTAGCCCAAGTGTCGTAATCTCTGCCTGGCATTGGCCATACAGGGCTATGGCAGGGTTATGGCAGGATTCCTTCCCCAGCCATACCTCGAAATCCCTGATATTCACTGATGGTCTCCCATTTAAGCACTAACCAGATCCAATCTTGTTTGGCTTCCAAGATTATATTAGATCTGGTGTGTTCCAGGTAGCGTGGTAGTAAACACCTGTGAAGGTACCCCTATGATATGGGAAGAGGAGGTACATATTTTTATATTGTCATATGTAGGCTAAGACATCTGCAGAAGCATTGAACTGCATTCAGGTAGACAACGTGTAGTCTGTTTTAAGTAGCGGTTTAGCACAGCTTAAGCTTCATATGTGCTGTGTGCTCTTCTGCTTAGTTTTCCCTCCAAGCTGATTTCACAGCTTTCGAAATGGCATAAAACCACTTCAAATTAACATTCACCTGTTCAGCATGAATGTGGGATCAGCTGACTCCTGCACTTATAAACTAATGAATATGCAACAGCTGCTGTGCCTACCTGGGCAATTTACTCTGGATAAATTTGAAGCAATGGCTTTTGGTTGATGGTGCAAAGTAATCAAGTGCAAATTAATCAAGAAGTGTCTCATTTAGACCTTCTTCCAGGCCATTCAGCTCAATGTAGCATTTGATAAAGTAGTTCCTATTACATATTTTTAAAGAAATGAAGTCTGGACAGCTACTAAAAAGAGAGATGGCTGTTATGATTCTGGAAGTATATTTATGCAATCTGTTTACTCTTTGGTAGTGCCGGAATGGCTTAAAAACTATTCTTGTAACTTCAGTAGTGTTGTTTCTGTGGGTTCATAACACCAAAATTAAACACATGCCAGTTTTCAAGGTCTGAAGTGTTGCTTAATTTATTCATCAGAGGGTGTTTCGTGGAAAACTTAGATCAACAAAGATTTTTATGCCCGTTAACTGACAGGAGAAAGTGCTGACATATTAATGTTTTATAGATAATGAGGTCTATAGGGAAGTTTTAATGTTTGGGAAATTCGAGGTAAACTGTTAAGAGTATGGTTAACCTTTTGTATGTCCGTGTAACCTTTACCTTCAACTTCTATGAAATCAGAGTAAATCAGGGTTTATTTTCACTGAGCAGTATTTGCATCGGGCTCGATTTAGACATAGCCACACTTAGGGGAGAGCCCTTGAAACCTATGGGTCTTAGTTAAATGAAATTCCATCAGTGTCAGTGGGACTGCTCTGATTCTAACTAAGACAACTCATTAAGTTGTTATGATATTTTGTTTTTTCTTATTGGCAGTTTCTGTGAACATGCTTAGTAAAGACCCAAATTCCAAAATGGCTTGAGCCGATCTCAGTAGGTCCTCATGAACATGAAGAATTTAAAGTCATATATTATATAATATTTTGTGGGGCAAGGGAAGAATCTTACCGCTAGCAAAACTATGGGACAAATTCATTAGTTGAAAATATGTCAGGTCAGAGAGTCCCAAAGAGAGCCTACAGAACCTTATAGATTTCTAAGGGGGGAAAAAATCAAACACCTGTTTTCATCGCAGGTGGCATTCATCCCACTTAGGGTTAATTCCAGAATGAAATTGGACAATCATTTCCAGTCATGTCAACATACATCTGGTATCAAGGTAAAAGTCTTTTAATTCTTGCAGTGATTCCAGGAAACATCAGCTTGTCTAATTCTACAAGCTTTATATATTAGCATTGCTTTCATGTTCCAAAAATACTTTGAAGTTGTTGAGAACATCCAAAAATCTTAACATATATAACTGTAGGCACAAATGCTTAAAATATATATGAAAACTAAATGTAAGTTGCAGGCAAATACTTAAGTGAGAAATCAGTCCAAAATACAGGAGTGTAAAAAGTACAATAAAATGCAAAAGAAATTGTAAAAAAATGGAGACATTTGTAGCCTAAAATAGTGCATTGAAAAAGAGAATACAACTCTAAAGTATATCATTAAACAGCTAAAAGCATTGTAACTTTAAGCAACCTTTAGCCTTTAAGCATATTATAAATGACACAAGAAAATTATTCTAAGTGTTCACCCAGCTAAACCAAGCCAGTTTGAAACTATGGAGGAAAATCCATGTTGTCCTAATCTGCTGTTGTTGTTACTGCTGCTACATGATGTACTCTTTGATATCTGTGTTGTTAGTATCTGATATGAGTGGTGTGGCATGTACTGATGTGTAGTGTTGCCTTCTGTTGTTTGTGTCTTCTGCATTCCTATACAGTGGTGCCTCGCTTAACGAGCGCACCGTATAACGATTAAATCGCATAGCGATCCGTTTTTTCGGATCGCTAATGCGATCGCACAACGTTGTTCCCATAGGGAAAAATTCGCTTTGCGAAGACCGGTAAGCGTTTCGCTTACCGATCTTCGCAAAACGACCCCCGCCGATCAGCTGTTCGGCGGCCGGGAAATGGCCTAAAATGGCCGCGCGCAGCGTTTTCGCGCCCTCGTTAAGCGAGGCGAGGGCGTGAAAATGGCTGCCGGCCATCCTGAAGCTTCGCTGAACGGTGAGTATTTGGCCTATTTGGAACGCATTAAACGATGTTTAATGCGTTCCAATGGAAATCGCTGCCCCGTTCAGCGATGCTTCAGCTATGCGAGGCACCACTGTATTTATATTTATCTCAGATGGTTTACATTTTCCTTCAACCAGTAAAGAACTGATTTTCCAGGATCGGTAACTATAGGGTCTTATTCACTAGGGGGAAAATTATAAATTTCTATTTTATTTTCTGTAAATCAGAATCTATAAAGCTGCCACCATGACAGTAGTAGGCATCCTTCAGTCTCAAGAGACTATGGTAACGTGCTCTGTACGGAGGACTTGGAACAGCGTCTAGTGTGGCTGAGAAGGCCAATTCGACAGTGACAATAGTACTATAATTTTTCAAACCTTGACCTATTGCTGCCAAGTATGAGTACATAATCCATTCGTTGGTTAAGTATAACAATCAGAATGCCTCCACCTAGAGTGGCCTTTTAGGCCAGATGGGTGGGGTATGTATGTATGTATGTATGTATGTATGTATGTATGTATGTATGTATGTATGTATGTATGTATGTATGTATGTATTAATTAATTAATTAATTAATTAATTAATTAATTAATTAATTAATTATAATAATTGAATTCAGTTATGCCATTTATCAGGTGCCTTAGGTGATCTTCATTAAGATACTGGTTAGATCCCCATCATCTGAGCCTTCAGCAAAGTCCCCAGACTCTGTTTTTGATTCCCAGGGTTCCCAAACTGGGAACACTGAGAAATGCTGCCATGATAGATATGACAAGTCATGGGATACCCTGCAAAACAAACTGGTGAAGTGAAAACAAAAGTAGCCTTTCTAAGAAAAGCATACAACAGAGATGGGGGTTGAGCTTTAAAAAACACCCCTTTTCAGGGAGGCTTTTCAATCCAACCCTGTCTGAACGCCTCCCATCTGGTCCTGTTTATTGTGAAAATTTGTTGGTGCCATTGGCCTTTATGGTTTTGATTTGTCATTGCTGTTTCTGTTACATTTTAGTGTCCATAGTTTGTTTGTCCTGGTTTGTAATTGTCTGTAAGCCGCCCAGAATAGTGCCTTGGGACTAATGGGGTGGTATATAAATTAAATATGAATAAATATAAATAAAACCATGAAAAAAGGAACCTTCCAAAGTTCATCTCCACTGCATTTAGCTCTGCAATTTTTGCTGAGAACAGCAAGTACAGTATTTCAAGATTCTGTTTAGACTCTAAACTGAACTGGGCAGAACTGGAATATTTAGCAGAGACTCACTAACAGCAGACACCTAGTAAAAGACAACCAACACACCTGGGACTCAATTTCTGAAGTGTGTAGCAATCACATTTCTCTGTTCTTCATCCCCAAAGCAGGCAAGAGTATTATAGCTTATAGTCTCTCTGCTCCTGGTCCTGCTTTGACTGCAACACCAAACAAAAGGTCTTACAAACAAAAGACTGTGGTTTTCTTTATTGAGTCAATCTGTCTCATGTGCAGTCTTCCTCTTTTCCTACTGCATTGCACTTTTTCCTGCATTGCTGCCTTTTCCAGTGAGCTTGTCTTCTCATGATGCCAATGCAGTACAATACCCTTTCCTTGGTTATTTTAGCTTCTAGTGAGAGTCCACAGTTAATTTGCTTTACTTATCTTTCTGACAAGTCATGATATCTGTAAATCTCTTTTCCAACACTACATTTCAAATAAGTGAAATGTGTGTATACGCTTTATGTAGTGTATTAAATGTAGGTATACACTTAAAAATTTGCGGTCCTATATATAGCTGCTTTTCTGAGGGTAGCTTACTTTGGAGGAAAACAAGTTCAGGATTTCAATGTACTTAAGAAGCTTTATAAAAAGGGTGCATTTAATTCAGTGTAGCATTTTGCACTTGACTTTTTTCTAAAAGAGCTGTCAGTTGGAGGAATCAATAAAGAACCAGACAGACAAAATGTGTAAATGACATGAGTTTTTTTTTCCTATACTAAAACCTCAGTATTCAGGTTTAATTGCAGTGTTGGCACTTTGAAGTAAATAATTTGGTTTTGTGTTGCCGTTTGGACACTGGGGCTCTAAAAGGTTCGCCATCCACTGTTCCATAGTGACCTTGCTCAGCTGGAGAGCTGATTGTTTTGCAGTGACTTTTTTGTAACCTGCTGTTCAAACTTCATTTTAAAAATACAATGTACATTTCCAGGGCTCGATCGTCTATCTCCGCCCCCCCCAATTTTTTTTTCGCATTCTGTACATTCTGAATTTCACATCTTGACAAAGGGACTGTTAGTTGCAAGGAAACTTAGTATTTTTGTAATTGATTGATGCTGGTACCTAAAACATGTTAAATGGTGGACCGATCACTTCTGCATCCTGCCAGCATGCTGTACCATCAGTGAATCATGAATGTGCTAAACTCACTGTGTCTTCGTATCTTAGAAGAGAAGATTTTAGTAGACTTTTAAAAAAAGTTGAAAGCTACCGTATATCTTGTACATAAGGTGCAAGGTGATAAGGTACTCTTTCTGTGACCACATTTTTAGTATATTTTCAGATGTGGTGCAGAGAAGATAGATCAGAATCTGTTCCTACATTTCTGGGTTATTTGTATTATGAATTTTTCATCGCTGTTTTTTTTTATCAGTGGTTAAAACCATGTTGCTTAGCGTAGTAAGTCACAACTATTGAATTGGTGGAACTTACACAGGACCAAATCCCCACTGATTCAGTAGGCCTACTCTAATTGCAACTTACTACACTTCTTAGGCATCCTTCAGTCTCGAGAGACAATGGTAACGTGCTCTGTATTGAGGACATGGAACAGCGTCTAGTGTGGCTGAAAAGGCCAATTCAAGAGTGACAATCCCTTCCATACTGAAGAGAAATACAATCGGTCCCCTGTCCAGCTCCCTGATTTTGCTGTTTTTGTGACTGCCTCGTTGCCTCGGCCTGCTGGACAAGGGTCTCTTCAAATTGGGAGAGGCCGTGATGCACCACCTGCCTCCAGGCTGAACGGTTAGATGTCAGGGTTTCCCATCTGTTGAGGTCCATTCCTAAGACCTTCAGATCCCGCTTGCAGATGTCCTTGTATCGCAGCTGTGGTCTCCCTCTGGGGCGATTTCCCTGCACTAATTCTCCATACAGGAGACTACACTAAGCAACAGGATTTCAAGCCAATGAGAACTCCTTCTCCTACGTATTTATTTATGAGCTATTATGTTGTTTTTGAATTATGGTGACCTTGCTAGAGTTTCTTAGGTACAGAGTACTGAAAAGTGGTTTAGCAGTCCTGTCTTCTGGTGGTGCTGTAGGATATTACTGCTTGTTCGAGGCTACACTGGCTGGCTCTTCTCCCAGGAAGTATACTGGGAAATTGAGCTCCTGACTTCAAGTCACTGAGCTATCCAGACAGCTCTTTCCCTGTCAATATTAGGCTGTTAGAATGAATGAAAAGCTAGGAATCGATGGTTGTGTGAAATGGCTACTCCCTTAGTAAAAGTGCATGTACATATCTGTAGGATAAGAAGCATACAAATGTACCCCATTCTACATGCTCTCAGCCCTTTCTCTAGCCATCATTTTATATTTATTTGAGTCTGGTTAATTGTTTGCATCCTCCTGGTGCAGAACCCAAGGCAGCTCATAATGTAATTGCTAGATCCTTCTAAGGAGAAAAGAAAGGAGCATGGAAGGAAGCTTGAGGTTTTTCCACCCCTATCTTTGGGCGCAGTCAAGAAGAAGGAGATCAGTTCCCTTTCGTGAATTGAGAAAATCTAATAAATGCTCATTGCAAGATTTTCATTTGCTGTTGAGGGGCGTTCCATGCAACCTAGTGTTTGGTGTGGCATTTCAATGGCTTTGCTTCTTTGAACTGTCTGCCTGTTTTACATTCAAAAACAGATGAGTTCTGAATGCTTTTATGCCAGTTTTTGAAGCCGGATAGATTTTGCTTCCTTGTAGTAACTCCTGACTCTGTTGTGCTGGTTTCAAGTAATTGGAGGGAATGACCTTGTTGTTGCAACGGCAAAGCTTGTTTCACCCATGGCTATTAATCGCCTGATGGCCTCCTTCTGTTTCCTGGTTCCAGCTTCTGTTTTACTGCACTTAAGCTCTAAGCTGGCAGGCACCTTGGCAAAGGCAACAACACCCCAAGCTGTTCCAAATAAAGCCAGTCCATCAAGTATGGCAAAGCTGCTTCCAGAGAAACTGCAGGAAAGGTTCTCACAGTGTTGGCAGTAAACACATTATCTATCAGCGTATTTGGAAGGGTGAAGAATGAAAGCAATATGCAACTGTTCCAGTGCATTTTGTACATTTTATTGTGTATATTAAATTGTTTCATGTCCAAGAATGAAAATCAGGACTCGTTTGGTTAATTAGGCAAACTGGTTGTAACCAGCCGTAATTATGGCAGCCGTAGCCTTGATGCCATTGTCAGATATTGGCCAAAATCCTACTGCTTAGTCAACAACTGCGCTAGAGTAGGCCCGTTGAATCAATGGGAATTTAGTGAATCAATTTCTTAATATGCTCTGTTGATTCAAATGGCCAACTCTAACTACAACTTACTCTGCCAAAGTAAGTCGCAGAGTAGGCCCATTAAAAGCAAGGGAAATTATAGAGGAGTTGACTCACCAAATCCCCATTGTTTCAACAGGCCCACTTTAGTGTGATTTACTAAGCAAAGCAACAGGATTTGGGCCATTATTTCAACCTCCTTATTAAACTCCATTATTAATAGGTCATTTATTTATTTTTTTACGTTGAAAGGAAGAGGAATTACCTGTGGCTGTTCAGGTATTGCTGAAGTCCCTTTATGACTGACCAATGGTTGGAGTGGTTAGAACTATGGAAATTGAAGGCCAGGAACATCTGGAGGGCCATAAGTTAACAAGGCTCCTCCCTTGTTGTACCACAGTAATCATGGGGGGGGAAATCCTGTCATTAAGGACAGTATGACATTCAGATTGTTGACAGCGGTAACTGAGACTGAGGCTAAGAGATGCAATTCATATTATGTAAATTCCTGTAGTAAATGTTCCTTCTGTAATTTGGGGCACAGTGTAGACTGTGAATACAGCCAGAGGGACCAGTTAGACAACTTATGACCCAGCTTAGTCTTTTGCCGTCACACTTACGACTCTTTGTATTTTATTTTAATTTTTCAGCCATGCTTACAATGCAGTTTATGACTAAAACAGTACAGTGGTGCCTCGCTTAACGATTGCCCCGCTCTATGACGAAATCGCTTGAAGATTAGGTTTTTGCGATCACTTTTGCGATCGCAAAATGATGTTTTAAATGTTTTTTTTTATTTAACGATGATCGGTTTCCTGCTTCAGGAACCATTTTTCGCTTTACGGCGATAAAAAACAGCTGATCGCCAGGTTCCAAAATGGCCACCAGCTGCTTAAAATAGCTCCCCGCTGTGTTTTTGGATGAATTCCTCGCTTTACAGGCAGCGAAAATGGCTGCCCCTTTGGAGGATCTTTGCTGGATGATGAGTTTTCAGCCCATTGGAACACATTGAGGGGTTTTCAATGCGTTTCAATGTGCTTTTTTATTTTGCTTTATGACATTTTCGCTCTACAGCGATTTCGCTGGAACAAATTAACGTCGTAAAGCAAGGCACCACTGTATTGTCATTACACTGATACTTCAGCTCAGGGATGGGAATCATGCTGCTCCTGATTTCTATGCATGCCCAACCCATCCGCTAGGTCTAAACCATTTGGATGAGAAAAAAATATATATTTGCTTTCCTGGCAGCGTCTAGAGGAAGACGCTGCCCTTTTAAACAAAAGATGGCCTGTCTCTCCCTCCGCACACACACCTTTTCAATTTTTTTTTAAAAAGGCATTTTCACAAAACCAAAACTTCCAAACTCTCCCAATTTCATTTTCTCCAGACTTACTTTCTTGGGGGACTTGGTGCCGCCCCCAATCATAGGGCTGGGAAACAAGCCCTCAGACTCACCCTGTCTTAAATTTGTAACTTCCACTGATTGAATGACTTTCTTTCCTTGCTTGGAACAGCGCAATCATTTCTTACCAGTTTGGAAAGAGTTCTGGGTTTGTTATTTTGAAATAAATTTGTTTATTTATTTGGTTTGGCGTATGTTTTTACGGACTGTAGATCATCTCTTCAGAATCCTTCCTGGCATTTCCTTCCTTCTTAGATATTTAGACCTTCCTTCTTAGACATCATTACCATAAATACTTTTGTTGTTTCAGAATCCATATTATTTGATAGGGTAAAGCCTGTTGCAGAGTTTTGAATTTCTTGTAAAATTCCCTTTGCCACGCAGTAGAAGTATGGAGGCTCACAGAGGAGAATAGTTATAAGTTCTCCAGAGTCCACCACTTTCTTGTTAACTGGCGCGTAAAGTCTCAATAACTCACTCACTCTGATACATTTGTAGAAGAAAAACAATCTTTACCTACAGTTGCTTTAACTTACAGAATTGTGTAGTCTGCTTTCTTTACTGCACACATACTACTTAGCAACCACCCGAACAGACCAACAGCAAACAAACTGTCTGCAAGAGAGGCAGGGCTTTCTTTTAATTCAAAGGCTAGAAGGAATGGTTGGTTAGTGCTTGATAGACACTCACCCCAGCCCAGAAAAGTCCCCCCCCCCGGTCACACAAACTACAGATAGCATGCAAGGTTACAAACAGAACTCCCCAAAGTCCTTACACCTCAGTTTTTAATAGAGAATTTCTTAAAATCCTAAGAAAACCATGGTAACCAACTGTAGTAAGATTTGTTGGCTCTGACATGTCAAAGTGTTGTGTTTAACAAAAGAAGCTAATGGCAGTGTTCAAATGGACTCTTCTCATCCTACGGCTGTGCGCAGCTCAATCAATCTCTTATTATTATTACTATCAGAGTTATTCAGGCAAAGGCAGTAGTGCTACTATTTCTCATAATCAGCCCTTGAGCCAGCTGTAATTTGCAATTTGTAGCATTGTATTGTGAAACAATAATGCATTAAAATGCGCAGAACGTTGAATTAGAAGCATCGTAGTCAAGAGGACACAGTGGAGAGCAGCTACCGCCTGAATGCTCTCTCCCAAATGATCATAAGTGGACTGCTGATTCGAAAAGGGCCATAATGCAATTTTATTAGCATCTAATTTAATTCAGACTTGTTCCGTCCATGTCTCTCTGTTTTCACCGTCTGCATAGTTGAACGGTAATAGAATGAGTGCAAATTATCCAACTTTACGCATGTCTTTTGCATGTCAGGCCTTCACTTAACAAGCTGTCTTATGATTTTCATCTTGCTTAAGTGTTTCATTAGTCCCCAATGCTGCGACTACGCAACTGTATTCAAGAAATGCCCATATGTCATCCTTATTTTCATCATTTGCTTAGGAAAAATGCCAAAAAAAGTGGTGGTGGGGGAAATGTTCCAAGATTTGAAATTTCTTAATGCATCACTTTTGCCAACCCTTCTAAAAATCTTTGATTTCATGATTACTAGAAGATTTCCATAATCAGCATACACACCGTTATTCATATGTGCAGTGATATTGGCTTGTATAAGCCTCAAGAAATGCTACATGAAAATGTCTGATGTTTTCAGCTAAAAGCAGAGTCTTATTTACTGCTGTTTAATAGCTGTCTTAATACCTAGGATCTTCTATTGAGATCTAAGTGTCTAGTTAGCTAACAAAGACACTGCAATTTTGATTGCATAATATTGGAAAGAGAACATTTCTAAGTACAGTGATGCCTCGCAAGACGAAAATAATTCGTTCCGTGAGTTATTTCGTATTGCGAAAATTTCGTCTTGTGAATTTTTCCATAGGAATGCATTTCAATGCATTTCCTATAGGAATGCATTGGGGGGAAAATCATATTGCAAAGCACAGTCATAGAAAAATTCATCTTGTGAGTCACCAAAAAAATTGCAAAACGCTTTTGTCTTGTGAGTTTTTCGTTGCACGAGCATTCATCTTGCGAGGCATCACTGTACATAAAATAACGGTAACATAAGGAAATGTTGTCCAGTAGCAGTAAATAAGACTTTATTACTGTCATTACAAGATGGTTTACCTTGTTTGGGTCTTTAAGGTGATGGTTTGGGGGAGGGGAGGAAAACACACACTCTTGAGCCCAGTTCTATGTGTGCTTGGAGCCAGCATATCATATCTGATAATTTAGAACCATTGAATGTCCAAAAATTTAAAATTTCTTGTTTGATATTCTTAACCAATCCTCAAAATATGTTGCCTTTTACAACATGCTCATTAATATTTCAGTGCTCTTTTCCCCACCCCACACCCCATGCCATGGTTGCTCTTATCACTGCTGATTGCAAAGGCTCTTATGTCTTAATAGAAGTTTTTCTTTTCATAATCCTAGCTCCTTCATTCAATCATTGAAGCAGCAACCTCCCATTTAACACATTACAGCTTACTCCTTTCATTTAATTTATGAGGGCTTCCTTCAGCTGCATCAGTGTTCAATGCACAGAACACAAGCATGACGGTAAGGGAGATTACGTACTTGGCTATTATAAAAGGGAGTCACAACTTGAAAAAGATAGGGAAACAGTGCGCGACATAAAGCCTTATTTAAAACCATCCATTTTAAAATCAATGGAAAAATCTGTTGCATGTTACATGACTTTTCTCCCTTGTTCTACTTGAAAGCCAGAAGTCAAAAAGGTGCACCGGGCGGAATGCTTCCAGAGGATTCTGGTCTCGCAACCATTCTTCTGCAAACGCCTTAGCCAGTCAATGTGTCAATGCACATATATAGCAGAGTACACATATATTGTGGGCGAGGGGAGGAAATATCTTCTTCGTAGAGCTTGGAATAGTTGTTTTTTAGTACTACTGTACAACTGTCAGAATCCCCCACTCAGGATGGCTACTGGTTGGAGGAGTCTGAGGGATGTAGTCTTTTAAAAGTAACTTTTCCAAGCTCTGCTGATTCCAGCTTGCACTGGAGAGAGACATGGCAGATTATCATCGACGGAAGCTCTGTCTGCTCCCCATCACAAAGATAAGGTCACACTGAGTAAACAGACTCAAAACATACAGCGAAATGTCTTTAGTATGTGAGTTTTATCAAATTTTATATGAATGACTGAATTATTTTGGCGGATCTTCATGCTGCTGTTCTCCTTCTCTCTTGCAGAATTAGATTTCCTCCTTCTAACTCATTCCACAAGACAGTTTCCACACACATATGCATGCATTTACAAGTGAGCATAAACCTGCATTCTCCTACTGTCTTTGTATTTGTGTGTGTGTGTGTGTGTGTGTGTGTGTGTGTGTGTGTGTGTGTGTGTGTGTGTGTGTGTGTGTGTGTGTGTGTGTGTGAGAGAGAGAGAGAGAGAGAGAGAGAGAGAGAGAGAGAGAGAGAGTGTAGAAAATGTGTGTTGTGGAGTTCTGGGTCTCCGTGCTCCTAGTGAGTAACCATAGTAACTGATTGCCAACCTGAGACAAGAACCTAACTGGGCAGTTGTTTAGGGAGGCATATTTGCAAAAGGTAGTGAGTAGGAAATCAGGAGCAGCGGGTTGGGGAGGAGGGAAGAAAAGCAAGGAAGGAAAAGAAAGTGAGACATAGCTGTCTAGGAGAAATCAAGGACAAGAGAATGAAGGGCAGGCCTTCCATTAAGCTGTCATATAAACCGGGAAATATTTTGAATGGTGGTATTTAACAGGGAGCACATAAACTCTCTTCTGAAAACCCAATCAACTTATCAAGATCTGGAGCACAGCCAGTGATGTGATCCTGTTCCTTCACTCCATATATTGATTATCCCAGTTAGTAGATCCTCTGCAGAAGACCTGTCTGAACACGAACACTGCAGAGTTGCCATTTCATTTCCTGGGTACTGCTCACATTAAGTATTCTAAGGGCAAGTCTAGACTGAGGACTCCTACTTCTCACCATTCAAGGGTATTATGCAGCTGTCGGGGATGTTTTCTGTTGATAAAAGCAAAAGGGGAAGACATGGGAGGACTGCAAACTGAATACAGAAACAGCTGGATTTGGTGCATGGGGCATTCTTGACCAGGATAAAAGTGCAGTGTAAGAGCACCCTAAAGCAGTGGGGAAAACAACTCTGGAATGTCCTAATTACAATTATACATTGCCAGATGAAAATCATACTCAGTGGAACCAGTCCAAGACATGTCGTTGTTAGTTGCCCAGGAGCCCATTCTAGAAACAGATTTTCCAGTCACTTGATTCTCTTTAATCAGGCGTTAGAATTCCTTTTTATGCTATCAGAGCTTGAATGTGTGTGTGCCATGGAAACGATGCCAGAAACTATTTCTCCCAAGACAGAGAGCATCCTCACCATGACAGTTACACACCTCTCCCAATGTAGTGCCTCCAGATGTTTTGGATTATAGCACCCATCATGCCTGACCACTGGCATAGTGGCTGAGACTGGTCAGTGTTGGAATCTGAAACATTGGGAGGCTAACATGTGAGAGAAGTCTGCTGTACTACTTCCATCATCTTGTTGTGAGTGGGAGGGACTGATCAGATATGAACATTACTGCTTCCAATTTCTAGCAATCATAAGGAGCCTCTCGGCATGATGACCTTGATTCTTCTTCACACTGCATCCGAGAGAGAGAGAGAGAGAGAGAGATGATTTACATCGGGGAGGTTGTTTTGATGGCACCGTCGTATTTGTTTGTTTCGTTATTAAAATAAACTAACCGAATCTTTGTCATAAAATAGCACGATTATGAGCTTCTTCACTTGTTTGGTGATGAAATGGTAATCTATCATTCTTGAGACGCCGAGTATGTAAATATGCTGATTGCAGAAATTGTGAGGAAATAGAACAGTCTCTTGTTGAGATATAGAGCTCAGCTATGAAGTCCTCGTTGAAAACTAAGTATAGAGCTGTGCTTTGTTTAAGATGATAAATTTCAGAGCATGTTAAAGCCCACCTTAAAGGAGCAGTGCATTTTAATAGTACTTTCATATTGGTATTCAGTACTGTATATTTCACAGATAGATTTATGTTCTATCTAAAAATGGTGTTCCAAGTGTATTTAATATTTTAATCTTGTGCTAACTTAACTGTTTTTAGTTTTCAGTATTGTCTTTTCTTGGGTCCTTTTTTAAGGAAGAGGTGGAGTAAAATTATTTTAAATAAATCAAACTCTTTACTTCACATCTGTAGATTTGATCTACGATGTTGTTTCACTCCTACTGATTAGCTGTGGCTAAACCTAGTGATTACCACAGCTTTTTTGCAAAGCTTTTTTGAAAGAAAAAAAAAGAATTCGGTTGATGTGATCCTGTCTTCCGTGCTTTTCCTGGGTATCTAAGAAGGAGTTAAAAGTTACAGTGGTCTATGTTTAATTTGTTGTTCCATCTAAAGTAGATTCATTAAATGAATTGTTATATGAACACTCATATGCCGACACTTATGAAAACTCCATTAACCCAATGGGTCTGCTGTTGTTAGGACTGTCAGTTGGGTTCAGGCCTATGAAACACATTTAAAATAAAACTATTTAATGATGGCACACCAAGATGAAAAGCAAAGACCATGAACAATAATGAATGCCTCAAAATATTTTAAAGGTTGATTGTTTTCCTCTCCCTGTTCCAAATGCTATCTTACATTGTTCTAAAATTATGTTGACTATCATTTTACTCATGCTTACAAGATGTTAAATATGTATAACATAAAATGCCATCTGTTTTGCTCATGAAGTATAAAATGTTGCAGTGAAAGCTGAAGTGCCTTGATGGCATGATGAATGATGGGACTCAGTTTTGTAAAGAGGCTATATTGCTTATTATGGGAAAAGCAGCACGGTGCCTTGGAGAACAGAAGCATTGTTAGGAATCCCAGGTGCTGATTGTGGATGTTCTTTTATCAGTGGGCTGGGAGGATGGAAAATGTACTGTTGATGTGTCTCTACTAATTCCGTCATCCCCAGAAGGGGAAAATATCATTATAGCCTATTAGAAATTGGTAGCCAAAGCCAAATGAGAGCAGTCAGTGGGAATCGATATCAATAGTTTTTCTATGTTCGTATCGGAAGAGAAGCAGTTCAATGAATAAATATAACAGATAATTTTCACCCAATAATGGGTGACATCAAGAATAGAGATGGCCATTAATGTTTGGAGGTGCCACAAGTTCCCTTCCCTCACCCTTCTGGCCGGCACCCCCACTCACCAGCCAGCATGTGCTGCTCTTTCCCTACTCTTCTCACAATCATTCAGTCACAGCAAGAGCGCATGCTTTGCTTCTCCTCCTCCTGCAGGAATCCCTACCCCGCCTCATTGTTTGGTACCATAAGCATTCCATGATACATGTTGAAGTGTGTAGAGTACACAGACATAGGTGTGGCGTTGCCTGTTCTTTTCACAAAGGAATGTTTTAGTGTGAAAACCCCATTTTCTTCCGTTCACTTCATTTTGTCAACTCCATTCCATAGCCTATTCAGCGTCTTCCAAGTAACCCAGTTCTCTCTATGACCAAACACTGAACTTTCCTGAGATTCTATCCCTTTTAAGAGGTGGATAAGCCTTTCTTTCTGTGTTGTAGTCCTGACATTCTCTACTGTTTCTTCAAGATTTACAAGGAAAAAAGCTTTCTTTGATTTTTATCTACAGAAGATGATAGAGTAGCTGAGCAATGGATGTGCATTTCATGTAGATGTTCCACAGTGAAAGGGCTCTGAAGAAGAAGTAGATCGCCACACCTTCGAAATATTTAAATATAGCAGTTTTTATGGTTCTGCATGACATTTGTATTCTACCCAAAGACGACAGTACATCTCAAAGAAGCTGAACATTCTTGTATAAGAAGTGCTCATTTTGGATTTTATAGCCCCATAGCTCTCTGGATCTGCATGTCTTAGGTCTTATTCTGGTAACCACTTTTGCCTGAATGTGAAGGCAAGAGGAGAAGGGGATGACAGAGGATGAGATGGTTGGACAGTGTCATGGAAGCGACCAACATGAATTTGACCCAACTCAGGGAGGCAGTGGAAGACAGGAGGGCCTGGCGTGCTGTGGTCCATGGGGTCATGAAGAGTCAGACACAACTAAATGACTAAACAGCAACAACAATAAAGGGTGATAGTGATAGGTCTTAATTTCCAATAATTCTCTTTTTCAGTAATTACAGAGATCCACTAGAGGAGATGGTATTGCTGACCTTCCTTGTGGCATACTGTTTCCAGGCACAGATGGCATTTCTCTTTGACCTCTTAGTAGAGGTAGATGCCATAGAAGGTAAATCAGCCATTCTAGATGGTGAAACGTAGTTCTTGACAGCAGTCTGGACAACACACCTGCTGTTTCCCACAGGTATAGTTTAGGGCTGCCACCTTCCCAGCAAATGCCCCAGCACATCTCTCCTATCTTTTTATTTTAGTGATGTCGGTGAGTGATTTCTCTGACAGCTGTGATCTTATCAGTTACGTGTCAGAATAGAATCCATTGAGTTCCTTACGTGGACATTATTTTTATTCTGTCATGGGTTTTTCTCCCCAAAATGGAAATTGGCATTGACAGCACATTTATCACTTCATAAATAGGGATTGAAATGCAATAAGTGCACCCCTCAATTGCCACCTCTAGCTTGGAGCAAAATCAAGGACTCCTTTGGAGCCTGTTTGTGGTATATTTAAATTGATCGAATGGCTTGACACAATCTTTACTGATAACACTGATGGTTTCTAGAAAGACAAACCAACATTTACCATATGGTACACAATTGAATGCTTTGAACTTTCCTTCTGGCTTAATATCCTGTCTCTGTGCTATCATTCGCCAGCTGCCAATGACAAGTGTGCAGTTTTCTAGGTTTATACACTTACTCTATATTCTCTGAAACCGAACTAAAAGCTACACAGAGCAGCAATGCCAGAATCTTAGCTTTGTGGACTACACCATACTTAAAAACCTAAAACTATGCTTACGTTGAACTTGAACTGGAAAATAAAACCACATTTCTTGTGGGAATACTCCTATCAGGGAGTCCACTGTGTCCCCTTGTCAGTATGTCACTATATATTGATTCTACCTCATTTCCACACTTGCGTTTAATCTAGATATGTGGCTGAGATTTATTGCATCCTTTCATTGTTTTCTTTGCTAGATTGAAGCTACAAGTACTGGCAGTTTCTGTAGGATGTTCTCCTCTGACATTTAGATTCTTTGCAATGTCCTTGTTTCAGCTTCATCTGAAGATTAGTAAATGATGAGTTTAATTAATTAAATAAATTGATAACACTTGCCTTCTCCTCATCTACGTGCTTAGCACCACTGTTTAGCCTCTTTGTTACCTTGATGCCTTGTCACTAAGGTTGAGAGCTTTGCCAGCTGAAGATTCCTCTGGATCTTGTAGATTTTTTAAAAATTCCAGCCAGACAAATTGTTCCTGGAGACGGAAATGCTTCCTATTCTACTGCAAATCAGGCAGAGAGATTTACCTAAGCCATGAAATTCACAAGGAAATAGTTAGCATGTTGGATTATCTTGTCATCACCACAGTTGTTACAAGCTAGACAGAAACGGCTTCTGGTTCTAGAGAGTTCACAGGTTTCTCAACTGTATTTTGACCTTTCTTGTTCCTGAAAGAAAGAGACAATGTGAATTAACAGCCCTAGAATATATTGACAATTAGTGAACAAGGTTTCACTCACTCTCCTTTATCATTTTCTAACACTTTGGAACAGGCAGGATATGTTTAATTTGCCACCGTTACATCAGTCTGTCATAAAACTAATTCTTAAAAAAATGGATTTTGTTTCGTGTAGGTGATTCCTTTGTCACTGTGTGTAAATGCAAAGTTTGAACCAAAGAAAGCAAACGGAAAAAGAGACTGGGGAAAAAGTCAGTGTGATATTTAGTTGGTTGATATTTGATGGTATGATATCACTAGCATTGAAAAATCCATTAAACAGAGGGGAAATGGCATTTGAGTATATCTGGGGAGAAGGAAAAGCATTACATTTCCCTTATATATCTCTTGCTTGTATGAATAAACTTTTCCCCCCTGCTGCGGAACTGCTACTTGACACACAGATTTTTCTTCTTCCTTTTTTATATTTACAAATCACCTGGTTGATTAGAGTCATTCCTTGAATTGTATTTGCAAAACAGAGATATACAAAGCAGTTGCCTCAGAATTCAACTGGGGGTTTAATTCTACTTACAACACATGCCTATTTTATATTTTATTACCTCATAACTCGTCTTTACGCAAACAACCCTTAGGAATTCTCTGAATACTCACTCACTCAGTCACTCACTCACTGACTGGTTGATTGGTTGGTTGGTTGGTTGGTTGGTTGGTCGGTCGTTTGGTTAGTTGGTTTGTGGGTGTGTTGCTGAAAGAATGAAGAATACTAGAAGATGCTCGTAATTACATATTTGCTGACGTTTTCATAGTTCTGCAATGGTAAATTGTCTAGATTATTAGAAGAGGAGGGTGCAACATATTGAACATCCTTCCCTAAAAGCAAACTGCTTGCTTTCTATATGTACTTTCAGGAAGAGCAGCCCAAACTTTACTATTTATTTCAAGCGACTGTCAATTATAAAACCTGCATTAAAAAAAAAAGTTTTATATTGTGGGTCTAAATCCAAATACTAATCCCAATCCCATAGATCTCCCCCACCCTAATCAGTGGGTTTACAGAACTGCTGATTTAAAAAGTCCCATTTATTCAGTGGATCAACTTGATTTTTGACTAACAACTGAATTTAGTCCGTGATGAAAACTTTCAAGGTTAAAAGTAATTTAAAGTATTTTTAAAAGTGTTTTTATCTATCAGCTTTAATGTTATATTCTTTTTTTAAAACACCGTATTTGCCAGCGTACAAGGTGACTGGCTGTATAAGATGACCCCCCCACATTTTCACTCAAAATATAGAGTGGATGGTTCTGTGGCGGCGCCGATGGCTGCTGCCTGGGGCTCTGCCCGGGCCCACCCTGGAAGTTCATGGCCGGCTGGGAGGAGGGCGAGGAAGAGGGGAAGCGGGCAGCGGCAGGAGGAGGAGGAGGGGAAGCGGGCAGGTGGCGGGTGAGTGCCCGCGCAGCTGGCTCAGCAGCGAGAGGGTAGGGAAGAGGGGAAGAGGCTGCATGGGTGGCAGCAGGAGGAGGAGGAGGAGGAAGAGGGGAAGCAGGTGGGCGGGTGGTGGGCGAGCGAGCACGCAGATGGCTCAGCGGCACGGGGTGGCGGGCAGCCCGGCGGCGGGCTCTGGCCACTCAGGCATGGCTGTCTCTGCTTCCTTCCCTCCATCCGGACCGACTGCCTGCCTGCCCGACTGCCTTCCTCCCCAGCCAGCGCAGCCCCGCATCACTCACTCAATGGTGGCGGCAGCTCCTTCCTGGCCCAAATGAAGTGCACCCGATATATAAAATGAACCCCTCCCCCACTTGGAGGCATGTTTTTTGGGCCAAAAAAGTTGTCTTGTACGCCGCCAAATACGGTACTGTAACAATTTATTATTTTTAGCTTTTAATATCTTTTTTCAAATACTCTGAACTGCCTTGGGTCCTTTTCAGGAAAAAGGTGGGGTATAAATAAATAAAATACACAACAAGCACAACTACAAGAAGCAGTCAAATTGATTCTGGTACATGACAACACTTTCCAGTATTTTTTAGATATATAATACTCAGAAGTGGTATTCTCTTCTTCTGGGGGGCACTTCAGAACTCTGTAGCTTGTCTAAGACCACACAGGCTGGCTTTTCCTCCTACAAGGCAAGTTCTGTATCCATGGCTCCAGAGTCAGGTATTCCAACTCCTAGTTAAACCACAGAGTCCTGGTCTACATACCCTGTTTCCCTGAAAATAAAACCTAACCTGAAAATAAGCCCTAGTACGATTTTTTTCAGGATTCTCGTAATATAAGCCCTACCCCAAAAATAAGCCTTAGTTAAGTGAAACCCTGCCCTCCACCATTGTGCAGCAACCAGAAGATGACATAACTGTAAAATAAAACATCCCCTGAAAATAAGCCCTAATGCATTTTTGGCGCAAAAATTAATATAAGACCCTGTCTTATTTTCGGGGAAACATGGTATATCAGGGGATTGCGGTTTAAGCAAACCATGACAGAAGTACTGTAGCTGCTTTCTGAAACCAAGGGAACATGTGAGCTCAATGTTCTTCTCAGCATATTAAGGCTCCACTTAATAAGTTCCACCTTGGGGTGAAAGGTTCAATATACTGTACATCCAATGAATCAGTCAACAATTAGTGCTTATTAAGCTGAGATAATTGTATCTGAACCCTTTGACGGATTGCCACTATCCAGAAATATAATCAAACATTGAGATGCTTCTTCTGAAAACCCTTCCTAAACATTTCCTGGGATATGGGGTATGTTTCCTTTTCAACAAAAACAGTGAATAGTCTTGTGGCACCTTGTGGACTAGCACATTTTATTTTACACTAGCAAATGTGCCCAGATATATCTAAATTAGAAACCCATCAGTTTGATCTCCATCCCTTTCTTATTTCTTCTGCCCAATTTTTTTCCCCATGGAGGTCCTTTTCTTCCATCTACTCTATTATTCTTTAAACCTAGTATCCTGTCCTATGAAAATTCCATTTTCCATTTTTGGGGGAAAGGCTGTAAGTGCTGAACTGTCAAAAGGAAGTACCGCTTCATATGATGCATATTTAAACCGTAGAAGCTGCTGTTGCAAGACCAGGTGATAACCAGCAAATGGTATGATTTTAAAAGATGGGAATAGAAAAATACATGGCAGATACTATAATCAATTAGTTATGGAGCAAGATGGCTGTGTTACAATCTCCAGGATCAGAGGCAACATGTCTGCAACTCCCACTAGCTACGGAACACAAGCAAGAGTATGCTGATGCCCTGGGGTGTCCATAAGCATTCGTTTGGTCACTATAGGGAACAGGGTGCTCAACTAGGTGGGTGTTTGCTCAGGTCTGGCATCATTCTTGTTATCTTTTTATGTGTCATTGCATATTAAAGGGTGAGATATCAATGGTCTTGGGTTTCATTGTTCCCCCTCCCCCAAACATGAAAATAGTGTGATATGTTTATTCAGTGCTTGGTCAGTTTTGGTTGGATAGCTTCTAGAGTAGTTTAATTCCACTTTTAATAGAAGCTTTTTATTGGTATCTCAAGCCTTCAGAGCAAATTGTGCTGTCAGTGTTATTTTTTTAAAATTTGTTTTGATGAATGGACTGCTTTGAAAACATACACCATGTGTAGCATGGGAACATTTTCTTCTGTTTATGTTAATTATTGTGCTCTTAAACCCTTTCCTTCCTTCCTTCTTTCTTGGAAGACTTCTTTGAATTTATAGATGTTGCAACATTGCAGTTTATTTGTTTAGTTACTCGCTTTACTGTGCCTTCTCTGTGTGGGAGGATGGAATGGGTTACAGTGACCACATAACGAGTCTCTGCTCTCAGAAACCTTACGGTATAAAGGAGACAGAGAGGAAACAGAGGGAAGGAAGGCAGCGCTGGCCTAACCATTAGGCAAAATAAGTTGGCTGCTTAAGACAATAGATGCTTGGGTGATGACCTGAAGTGAAATATGTTGAAGGGAGGTGAAGATGGGGAGAAGAGGAAGTGTATACACTTCATGTATTTTCCAAAAAAAACAACACACACAAAAAAGCCTTGTCTATGCCATATCTTTTTCCCCAAGAGGTTCTGGTCTCAGGACATTAAATGTTATGTGCTGAAGATAAGCAGTGGGGCAGGTTACCCACAACTAAGACCAATGAGTATGGACTGCACAGACCTCTGGGTCTGAATCAGGGCTTGGAAAAGTTACTTTGAGACGACGGTCTCAGAATCACTCAACCAGCATAGGCCGTATTGCTCTTTAGTTATTTGATGTTAGCTGCTAGACATGCCAAAAACTAAAACATGGAAAAGTTGGGCGTCTATTTTTAACTACAGCTCCTGGACCACCAGCCTCCGTCATTAGGAGTTGTAGTCTGAAACAGGAACTTTTCCAAACTCTTGTCAGAAAAGTTTTATTTCCAAAAAAATGGCCAGCCTTGATGGCATCATGATCCTTATGTGACGTAATTGATGGAACAGAATTCCGAAACCTTCCTTGTAGGTAACATTCTTTGCAGATATGACAACAAAATGTGATTCTGGGGATGAAAATGTTCCCATCCTGAGAGTTGAAAAAACACTTCAGTAAAAAGTGCAGCAAAATAGTTGACCCTTGATTTTAAAATTAAAATCTTGTTAGAAGTATTCCTAACAAACATCAGTTTACAAACAGAATCACCAAAAATTATATTCGTTTTATCTTTGTCTAGGCATTCTCCACCCCCTACACATGCATACAATTGGAGAGTCATCTTTTAATGACCAGGCAGTTTCCTATGTTAGAAGGGTAGAAACATATAGAATCGTTGTTCACTTTGACAAGTTAGAATTCTTGTTTTGTTATTAACAGGTTTGGCAAACATCGAAAAGATGACAAGATTGAGAAAATAAAAGTGCAGGAAGCTGTTACTTCAGAAGAGGAGAGAATGCGAATGAAGCAAGAACAGGAGAGGTAGACTTGAGTCTTTTCCTTAAACCTTGGTAGAGAATATTTTTATGTGTGGGTATTTTTAGCTAAACCATTTACATTCTGCTATAGTTCATTTTTGGTCAGATGACTCCAATACATATGTGTTTGTAGAGTTCATGTAACTAATGGGAGGAAACAGAATTTATACTGGACACGGCAAAGATAATATGAGGCTGTTATGGCAACCAGCATTCTGTTTCACAATTTGTTTTGTTTTTTGTCCTTTATGGGGACAAGTGAAGTTATATGTACACTTGCGCTAGAAATGACTGTCTAGACATTTTCAGAACTATTAATATTTATATGAAATTGGAATACATTTTGTATCTTTTCCTGAAAACCTGTGCATATCTACTTTTGTTGCAAGTCAATTTTATACTGTATCATAAACTGAATTTAAAACGTCATCACTGGAAATAAATGTTGCTGGAGATCAACCTTTTCCTGTCGTCATGTAATGTTGTGTAGACCACATATTTGGCAGTTTGTTGGGCTGTTTCCCACTCTTTTTTAAAAAAATTGATACTTGTCATTATGGACTCGGTTTTCCAAAATACTGGTGGGAGCAGTCCACTGTGCTCAAAAAATCGCTCTCCTAGCAAATGTTTCCTTCTTCGCTACACTTTTGGGTAGTAATGCCATAATGATGGCGCTGGGTGCATGGAATGCTGTTATAAACTGCATGGAATAGACAGCTTTACCTTGTGTTATGTGTGTATACATTTGTGGTCTCCTGTCCATAATGGAGAGCTGGATCATGGTTTACGTGCACACATGTGCCGAATAACATTAGCCTGATTCTCATAAATGCAAATGCATGAACACAGGACTGCAATCATCATCTCTCACTTCCAGAGCACTTTGGAAGCAATTAAGCTTTATGATGTAATGGTGAGTTGTAAAATACTGCTGTTATATCCACAATGATTTACTTTATTACAGTGAAGCTAGATATGAACAAAAGTGGCTATTTACAATTCTAAAAATATTAATAAAAATAGGTCACTGACTAATTGCAGTGTACCGTAGAATTCATGTTAATGGGGCAATTCCAGTTTAAATTTGTAAGTTTAATTGCATGTTGAACTGCAATCAGATCATTTGTTATTATTGTTGTTATAGTTATTTGTGCCATTAAATTACCTTAGAATACAAATATGCACTTAGTTAATTTTATAGGCAGGAGCATACAGAGCTACTCATTACATTGTTGGTTTCAGTTAGAAAATGCCCAGTGCTTTCTACTGGAGGTAGGCCAGCAGTTTCAAAAATTATATCATCTCCATCTGAAAGTAGTTTTCTGTGTCCTGTGCATGCACGTCATCCGTGCATGCACTGAGGCTGAGTATTAAATTTTCCCATCACTATCTGCTGTGCCCCATTGTGAAGTATGTCCCTACCTAGCCTAGACTTAAGCACTGCAGTTTATCAGCTCCAGCCAGGATTTTCAGGGGAAATTGGGCTTTTACTGAAAATAGGGATTGTCTATTTTCTGCCTTCTGTTAAAACAAGAGAAGGCAGGTTTAGGAGTCCAAGGGCCAAATTTTACTCCCTATAAACATCTGCTGTCAAAAATTGGGGGAGTCTGAAAACTGGAAGCCGGTAGAAATTAACTTCCTGTTTTAACAAGAATACTGAACAAGCTTTCCTATGCCTAACTCCATATTTAAAAGGGTTTAGGTTATAATAAATTAATTATAACCTATAAGGTAGCAGAATTATCAAAATGTGCAGACAGAAGTGTTTAGATTAAAAAAAAACCCACTAATTTAAATAGTAGAACATTAAAATGCTTTGTGCCAGCAATTTTAATTCAAATAAACACTAGCGAGTTGGTTTATAAATAATTAACTTTTACTAATCACATACATGTAACAGTGTTTATTTACTTTGTATGTTTGGTATGACAGATGTTCACTGGTAAATAGCTGTCATTTCATTATATTGTTATATTCATAAAGCTTATTTACTCCTAGTATAGTGGTGCCTCGCTTTACGAGGATAATCCGTTCCAACGAAATCAGAGAAATAAAAAATTCCATTGAAACACATTGAAAACCCATTCAGTGCATTCCAATGGGCTGAAAAACTCACCGTCCAGCAAAGATCCTCCATAGGGGTGGCCATTTTTGGTGCCTGCATAGTGAGGAATTCGTCCAAAAACACAGTGTGGAGTCATTTTACACAGCGAGCGGCCATTTTGAAGCCGCCGATCAACAGTTTTTAAAAAGTCGTAATGCGAAGAATCAGTTCCCAAAGCAGGGAACCGATCGCTGGGAAGCGAATTTTGCCTATTAAAACATTTTTTTGTGATCACAAAAGCGATCACAAAACAATCATCGTATAGCAGTTTTGTCATTTAACGAGGCAATCGTTAAGTGATGCACCACTGTACATATTATTCATTCATTCGTTTAGTCGTTTAGTCGTGTCCGACTCTTCGTGACCCCATGGACCAGAGCACACCAGGCCTTCCTGTCTTCCACTGCTTCCCGGAGTTGGGTCAAATTCATGTTGGTTGCTTCACAGACACTGTCCAGCCATCTATTATCTATTATTATTAGTTATAAATCTATTATTAGTTATATTTATATTTCAGTCGGAGTATCTGAGGTACTATACATATCATAATAGATGCTGTCTGCCCTATCAGTCTACATGCCATATGGATCTCTTTTCTAACACTAGTCTACATTGTTTAGCCTGGTCTGAACAGACTCCTGGCTGGCACTTTCTTTTATAGCAGCCTGGCTGACCATAGATGCAATCTGATTGGTGGAACACATTCTATGCAAGTATCACGTTCTGCTCATAGCTAGCACATCTTAAATATTCAAATACACATAAACATACATCCTGTATTGGACAGATATCAAGAGAAATCTGGAGGTAGGCATGGAGCTGGGATTGCAAAAGCAAAAGAAGAAATCATTTAGGACTCTTCTAGCCTTAGAGAGTAGCAAGTTTTATTCGGTGTACAGTTTTGTGGATAGGTCAGAAAACCTCCTCTGTTATTTAGGATGTTTTAATGCTCTCAGAATTCTTTATGTTTTACTTCTGAATCCAGAAGGAGCAATTAATGTATAAGCTTAGGCCATGTTAGCACCCATAGGCTAATGCATTTCTATCCACTTATACACAAAAAGATACAGATTAAAAAAGACTGGATTGCAAGCGGATGCCTTCTCCATTGTAGCCCTCCCCCCCCCAAAAAAAAACTACTGTGAAAGGCTTCCTCCCCCTCCAGAGCAAGTTCTGAGGGTGTATGAATGCTCTGGGGGAGATAGAATTGGCTACATCTATTTTTACTGTCAGCAAAACTGCTGGAATGTTGAGCATACACTTGGAAGCAAAAGGGTTTATATGATCTGAAACTAAAATGATGTTTGTTGCTTGTTGGTAGGTGTAAAGTCATGTCCTAGCAAGAGCTGCCACCTTTACTCCTTACATTAAGTAATTTGGAGTGGTAACAGATGCAGCGATACACTCTAACTTTAATGTGGAACAATAGCTTTTATAAAGTGATAACTGCATATATCACATCAATCAACTGACATTAGAGATGGGCACGAACTGACATAATGGCAGTTCGTGACGGTTCGCCAGTATCCACGAACCATGGACCAAGCTGAATTTAAAAAAAAAAACAAAAAACAGATTTGTGGTTCATTTGGGTTGGGCCCATCTCTAAATGAAAGGCGGCTTTCTGTGTGGCCCAGTTAAAGCCACCCTTCATGGGCCCCAACACCTACCTTACTCGCTCCAACCCTCCTCCCCTCTGCTGCTGCATTGCCCAGCTGAGTAGAACATTAAACTGTCTGGGGTCTACTTTCTGCCCTGGGAGGCTTCAGTGTTCTGGGAAGTGTAGTTCCTTGAGGGATCCCCATATATATTTCCCAATTCCCACAATGCCCTAAGCCTCCTAGGAAGCACTGGGACAAGATTTAGGCCAGCTGGGCAGCGGTGGTGGAGAGGAGGAGGCCTGGAGCGAATAAGTTTGTGGCTCATTTTGTGCCCATCTCTAATTAACATGCAAATTTACTCAAAATATCTTCATTCCAATAAATATTTCACAAACCCGGATAGTGAAGCTGATCACAACCAGTGAGTATATGCATTTCTGTTTTAAAAAAAGTAATTTGCCTATAATAGGCCTGCTTTTGATACTGAAGAACAGAGCAGCTCTTGACTAGGGAAAAGGAGGTTCTCAAAACATTGGACTTTGGGTATTTGGGCAGAAATTACTTCACTAACTCCTGATTTCCTGATTTGTCTGAAATGGATACACACCTCTTTGTGCCTACCAAGGGACTATATACTTTATATCATGTAGGTATTTCTAATTCATGACTCAGTAGGCAAACGTTGTGATTAATTTTGTTATGCCAGGTACAGGAGATAACTACCTATCTAGATTTTGGGGTAACTTCTGGCTTTCAACAAGGGATCTGTTCCTCTAAAACTCTTTCTGCTGTTTAATAAAGTGCAGAGTTTAGAACAGCATAAAAATAATTTGTGTCTGTGACTTCAGGCAGTCCCTGAAAAGTCAGTTTCTGGCATTCGAGTGAAACCTTTCAATTAAGTTAGTAGCTTATTCTTAGAAAAGCATTTGTTTTTGTTTCTCTTTTCTTCTTAATGGCATAGACCACTTAATCTCAGCTTTACTTGTTTTTGAATCACTATACCTTTAATGATGAAATGCACAGGGGAGCCAGGTTGGGTGTAATGAATTTACTGTGTACAGCAGACATGCAACAAAAATCCACAGGGGTCAGAGAACAAGAGGGCGTTCCATTAAGAAATCAATCAAGGCCACAATTATATAAAATTATTCTGCCTTGACTCTATAATTTTAATAGTATTTTGCCTGCATTGTATTTTGCTTGAAGTCTTGAAAGTATTTTGTTCATATTGATTAGAAGACAAGCAAATTAATGTAGCTTAATTTTCTATTGAATGGAATGAATTGAATAAAGACTGCCATTTTATACAGTGCCACTGCCTTTTCGTGAATATCAGTTCATTCTGTATTCTTGTAAGCCTTTTTAAAAAAATGATTGAATGAGTACCGAAGGATGATGTAGGTAATGCCAAAGGTTGGATTGTTATTTTCAAAAGAAACATGTTAGTTACAAAAAAAACACCCCAACTTCATTGTTTTTTTAAAATTATTGTGTTGCTCTGAATAACACATTTTTGCTTTAGGTTTTTTAACAAAATAAATGCTTTAAATAGTCCCAAACTCAGAAAGTAGCCCCCAAAACAGAGTTTTAAAAGAAACAAATTAATGCTACTCGGGACGCCCTTAACCCCAATGTCAGAGGCCAAAATCCTATTGTAGGCATACATAACTTTTGTCAGGGGAATTTCTACATATTTTGAAATCAGTATAGACATTATCTGAGTTATCTCAAAATTTGCACCAAATGTGGCATCAAAATATGTCACTTATGCTACTCTGACATTAAGATTTTGTCAAAGTGCTTCATAAAAATAATATGGTTAGGCCCTTAATATCTCAAAAAGTAATGGTTTATGTGTGATCACATTACTTGTAACAGTCCAGCAAGGCATTGATAACCAGGATAAAATTTTAAACATACCTGCTTAAATTGCAGTATGGATGCTTCAGTTGCTACAAAAAAGCCCCCTTTGGGGGTTTAGTTCCAGCATCATAACATGGTGGCAGTGTAGCAGAGACAGGTTGTTACCACTGTACTTAGGGACCACTTGCAATAAATGTTTATGATACATGGGGATCATTGCTGCATTGCTGTAATTGGAGAAAGGCCACACCCTCTAAATAGCAGTATATTGTGGTTTGAATGCTAGAAAGTAGTGCCATTAACCAAAATGGAATGGCCTCCTTAAAGGAAAATCTCTGAGCGCCTTGCAGCAGATGAAAACCCACTGCACATTTATTTCCGCAGGAAATTGATTTTCTTGAAATACCCCCTAAAAAAAAAAGAGATCAGGGGTGCAGTAGTTTACGTTCCAACCATTTATAATATCTGCTTAGATGCATTCTTCTGTCAATGCCTTTGATACTGCATTATTAAATAGCGTTAAACAATTTAAATCTTATTTCTTTCTCTGGGTATACATGCACTTGTGTGTATACCATATGCAAGTTTATTTTTACGAGCAGACATGCATATGGCATTATACACGTGTGTGTATACACTTTTTAACTATTTGAAGCTGACCTAATGTAGGACTCTGAAAATCAAGTTGATAGCTGCAAACCACATGCTAGAATGGCACTGCCTGATATCTTCCTATATTTTGTATGAATTATCTTTGTTGTTGGGAGTCAGTGCTAAAAAAAGTATCTCTCCTACCAATCTTATAAACCAGAAGGGGGAGCTCCCCACACTAGTTTTACAGGTTTTGGTAAAAGAAGTTGTGTTTCCACCAGGTGTAGTAAGTAGAACCAGAAACCTTTTGACTGAAAGTCTGTACAAACATGTGGGATTGAAAACAATGACTTCAGTAGTTTTTTAGTTTGTGTTTCTAAATGCACACCTTTCCACTGTCAATGGCCATTAGAACTCAGTTTTATATTTCAAAAGATCTTAAGAATGCGTAAGAGAGAGGAATGTTCTGTTCAGATATTTCAGGGCATTTACTTTATTTTATTTATTTACTTAAGACACCTGCTTGGCTACAAATTGGAAAAAAAATGACGTAAGGAAAGTTCGTCTATTGGTAAGGGAAGAATTGCTGGGTGAAATTTTAAGAGTTGGAAACTTAAGAATTAGACATTTAGTGAAGACTGCAGTTCCATTCATATTTACCAGTTGGACTGGACTTCCAGGTAAAGGTAGTGGGCTGTAGAGGGACAGAAAGCAACTCTGTGTTCAAGGAAGTTTTCTAGACTACCTTTCTGAGAGAGCAACAGGTTTCGTGTTAAATTAACAAATATATTTAGAATTCTGACATGGATTGTGTAAGAATTAAATGGCATACAGGTGTTTTCCATTTTAATCTCTGTCTTCAATATTCTTCCTATAGGTATAGGAACATAGATGTTGGTGCACAGAGTTGGAAACAGATAAAGACATACTAATTAAAATAATTTATTGATGTATTGTCCTGGAGGATGTGGTCATTTCATGAGGATAATTTTCTGTATTGTCTGTTCTCCCTTGGGGTGCCAGAGCCTATGCCTCTTAGAGATAATGCAGCCTTTCTTCATCTGCCTTTAGTGCCATTAAAGCTACAAGCCTTTTGCTGTAAAAAGTATATTAATGAATAGAAATGTTACAACAAGAACAGAAGTCTTGTGTTTTCCCTCCATCATGCATCATCCATTTTAATTAGGGGAAAGGGTAGTGAGCACAGTGACAAGAGTGTGGAATTAAAATCATTAATTGATGTCAAGCTGAAGAGAGGCTGCTAACATGAATTTAGTGACAGCAGGAAGGAAATTAACCTTATTACTTTATTTAGAGCATTCGTTTATTTAATATTTTTGTATATGCAAATCCAAAGTGCTTTATTTATGACAATGGCAAAGGACGAATAATTCATTAAAATGTGAATATCAGTTATTTCAGAGCAATGAATCGTACAAGTCACTCACTGTTTTTATAACATCCATTAGAAGTTGAGACACACACACAACCTTAAGGTGTTTAGATTTGGTATTTTCAAGACAAAACCCCTACATTTTCTAAATGAGTGGGTGAAAATACCCAGTGAGTGTGCTGAGAAAACCACCCGGCACAAAGTGTTTTTCAAATGGCTTTTTCATTGACGTTGGAAAGGATGATGATGGAATAAGCAACAGAACGTCTACCAGCTTTCTACATAAAGATGATAGGGCAAATCAGTTGTTCCTTTTAGAAGTGCATATTTGGTCAACTATGAGAGCTAAGTTCTAATGGGAAGCACACTAGCCTATTTTTGAAAGGGCAATAGCACCATCCTTTCAGATAATTTGCGACCTCAGAGGTCACAATAAAAAGAATAGAGGGGTTGTTGTCTTCAAGCAAACCCATCTGGAGCTATTAAAATATCAGATGGAGTAAAGGCTTTTTTTTTTTCCGCAGCAGGATGCTCTCCTGGTGTTTTTCCAGAATTCCCAAGGTGGTCGTAATATTTTTAATGAGAAATCTACATTTTGTTTCTCTAGAGCAAAACATGTTCATAGTTCACATAGACAAAACAAAGAGATTTGCAAGTTGGAACTCTTGTGGATTGTAAATACACATGGATATTTTACCCTTTGCTATTTTTAATTTTATTCATTAAAATTAAATTTATTGATTTTGTTGGCATGTTCTTTTGAATCCTGTTCAACACACAGTTTTTTGTACTTTGACTGTGGTTGACACAGATATTTGTGAATGGACTTATCCATTATCTTCAGAGGCACATTTGATGGGGGACACAGGAGAGGGTCTGCTCTCAGGTTGTGGAATGCTCTTCTTAAGAAGAAATAAACATAAGGTTAGGTTTTATCGTTTTTTATCGTTTCAGTAACAGCTAAAGACCTGCCACTTTAGGCAGGTTTTTAATAACTAAACTGGGCAAAGAGGCTGGGCATATGTTCTTTTAAAGTGTATTTTTAAAGTTTTAAACACTTAGATAACATTTTAATTATAACTTTATGTTTAATTGTTGGGTTTTTTTTAACATTTACATTTATTGCATTCTTAGTCTAACTTGTTTTAATCTTCGTAAGCTGCCTCACCAGGAGAAAGATGTCATAGAAATAAAGCAATCAAATAAATAAATAAATAAAATATCAAGACAGTTTGCTCATCTAGCACAGTACTGCCTGTTCTGATCTGAGTCTCTTCAAGGGCTTCAAGAAGAGGTCTTTCCCATCCCTGTTACTGGAAGTGCTTTAATTAAGAAACACAGGAATTAAATTGAGGTTCTCCAATATATTTACAGTATTTATTTAAATGTTTTTATCATGACTTTCTCCTTAAAAAGGACCCAAGGTGGCTTACACCATCGAAAGACTACAGTATATTTAAAGCTGAAACCAATGAGTATACAACAGTGGTTTATGATATTAAAAGACAATAATTAAAAATAAGACTTAAGTATGAAGAGGCACCTTACATAATTAAAAGACAACATTAAAGCTAAGAACCAGAAGTATACAAATATTAAAAAGGAACAAACAAATACAGCGCTAAGAGAAGGAGTGGTATTGAAAACCCAGTCAAAGCAATAATACATAACAGTCCATCTAAAAATCACACTCAGGTAGCCAATCAATGTGGGAAGGCTTGCGTGAAGAGAAAGGACTTTGTCTGTTCTCAGAAGGACAACAAAGATGGGGTCAGTCTGGCCACCTGTGGAAGAGAGTATACAAAAGATGTACTGTACCACTGAGCTATAACTGTTCCCTGAAGACAACCTGCCCCACGTAATTATAATTTCCTCACAAGTTGTAGCTCCAAGAGCGTGCTGGAGATGTTTTAGGCTATATTTTTGCTTCTTGTGAGGTGTCGGGGAAACCCAAGAAGTCTGGCCAGTGTCCCAGATGGATTAAACATGTACCACAAAATGCAGTATCTAAGTAACACCTCGTGGCATAGATAAATGTGGGAAACTTTCCCTGAGAGTGAAAAGTTTAGAAATCCTAATACCGTGAGAAGGCTTGGGCAGAATGCACCAGTGATGTTTCCCTCAGTAGGTCTAATCTTAATTTAAATTGTGTGTCTGACTTAAAGGTGAATGTCCAGAGTTCAGGAAATAAACAATCAACTAAAATGTTCCAGGCTGAAGGCTCCTTGGCTAAACTTATATAACAGCATACATACGAATGTGGAGAAGAATCGGTATATCTGCTGAGCAAAGCATTTTCCTATTTATCCCTTACTGAGAACAGCTGTATTCTTACATTGGGGACACTATTGATTAGGATTCAAGAAGCCACAACTATAATAAACTGTGCATTATATGCTCGTTATGCATTGTAATTGGGGATAGTTGCACTCCTTCCACTTGAGACTATCTAGGAAAGCTGCTATGGACAGCCAGTCAAGCTCTGCTCTCCTTGGCATAACATATGCCAGCCCAAGCTGTGGGAAGAGACAAAATTAAGAGCTATAGTACCCGAGAAAGCTACCGAACCCTGGTTTGTCAGTCTCATTTTGTGAATATTTTGCTATGTTCCATACCTGCCCAAAGGGCCCTATTGGGACCTTTCCCATATTATCTCCATTTCTGTTCTTGTTACATGTCACCATTGAACTTTATGCCAGTATTATTAACAGAAGTGCAGTACAAAAAAATTAGCCATCTGAATTCTGTCACTTGATACTTGGTGGTTACATCCTAGTTTAGGATTAGGGATAACTCAGGGAATGTGAAAAGCATACTCGACCAAAGGCTCTCCATGGTCCACACACGGATTTCTCTCCAGGCCAATGAAGGAATGTCTAGCTATAACACTGTGTGCTCTTTTGCTCAGGTTGCTGCCAGATTCATAAATAGACAACTGGTAAAGAACCAAGCCATTCTTCCAAGACCCATACATAAATTCTGGAAAAGCTGGGGTGATCAGAGTCTAAAACCTCAAAATGCCAGACCCACCCACCTATATATCTTTTCCCTTGTCTTAAAGTATTATTGTTTTTAATATGTAATTATTGAAATGAGCTGTCCTTATCGTTGAATTTGATCGTATCAAGAAGCCACTTGAATCCTCTAAATCACTCTAAAGGTGTTCAGTATTTTACATGTGAAAGCATTTAAACATCCTATTTACTCTGAGTTTCTAGGACAGTCCCAATTATGTGGATAATCAAAGGGTTAATGTCTAGTGAATGCTCAAGATGGCTCTGTGTATTATACTATTATTCAAGCTCTAAGAGGCATTTGGAAACTACAGTGGTGCCTCGCTAGATGATGATAATCCATTCCACTGAAATCGCTGTTTAGCAAAATCATTGTCTAGCGAAAAGCATTTCCCCATTGAAATGCATTGAAACCTGTTTAATGTGTTCCAGTGGGGAAGAATCGTCGTTGTCTAGCGAAGATCGCCCATAGGAAAGCCGCTTTGTGAATCGCCGATCAGCTGTTTAAATTGCTGTCTTGCGAAGCTTAGGTCCCGAAAACGCCTGTTTTGCAAGCACAGAGGAAGCTGTCAAAATCGTTGTCTAGCGAAAATCGGTTTGCAAAGCAGGGACCAAACATTGTCCAGCGAAATTCCCCCATACGAATCACTGTTTTGCGAATCGCTATAGCGATCGAAAAAAGTCAATGTCTAGCGAAAGAACTGTCATGCGGGGTAACTGTCTAGCGAGGCACCACTGTACTTGTTCAGTGGTTTAGGTCTCAGGTGGCAGAGCCAAAGGTTTTCCTTCCTTTTCCTTCTTTTTGGGGGAGCAGAGAGGCATTGGGGGTGCAGAAACAACTTTTGTGCAGATATGACCCATGGAATGCACTTTCTCACCCCTATTATAAAGGGTAAGGAAGTGCACATCTGGAGCCAAACAAGGTGAAGATCCATGCATCTCAGATATTGCAGTCTTAATATTTGGGGATTTAAAAGTCCTTTAACCCACAACTTTTATTTACTCCTGAAAATAAGAATTTATGTGCCATCCTTTTTCTCAAGCCAATTCTTAGCCTTCTTTCTCCTTTCTAGAATTCAAGCCAAGACTCGAGAATTTCGTGAGAGACAAGCTCGGGAACGAGACTACGCTGAGATCCAAGATTTAAATAGGACTTTTGCCTGTGATGGAGAATCGATGTATGCTGGAATCCCTTCCTATCATTCCTCTACAAACAGCGGCACGATGAACAATCGCCCACAGAGCCCAAGGGAAGGGCCAACGGTGGAAGCATTATATGCCCAAGTGAAGAAAGCTCGAAATGCAAAGTCTTCACCTGCAGACAGGTAGGCACCAGACATCAGTCAATATTTTGCTTCCAATGTCTGCTTAGTACTTTTTTTGGTGCAAGAGGGAAAGCTGGTGGAAAAGGTGACAGTTCATCAACTGTAATGCCAGAACTGCATTTTATTAATGGCTTTTTAAAAGCATGTGTAATATATATCACACAAATCATGCCATAATGGAATGAACAGTGCAATCTTTTCAGATGGTTCCAACTCAATTCATCATCTTCTGAAAATGCTTTTGGTCCCAAATTACACTGTTTAGTGTAATTCACATTAACGTCACACATGGAACATCATCTGCTGGTGCAATTATCTGGAGTCTTCATAATAATTTTGCAGTATTTATGGCCAAATCTGCCTTTGTTTTTCCTAAAGCCATACCTGGAGCACCATGGCCATGTACAGTTGGTTTTCTCGGTTGGGGAGCAGAAATGTTTGGTTCACGGTTTCTTAACTCCAAGCCAAGAGTTCTCTGTTAGGCTCTTGACTGCTTCATACCAGCATGCTTTGATTTTTAAGGTTTGGTTCTGACAACTTTTTAAACAATGCCTAGTGTTGGAGGCTGCTGTTGAACTGGAATTAGACCTTGAATTAATTTATGTTGTTATTGTTTTAGGTTTTACTGTTTTTCAGATGCTAGCCGTCTGTTGTTCTTGTAAGTTTGACCATGGTAGTAATGAAATACTCTGTTCTCCAGTTTCAATAGTGAAATGACAGTATCAGATAATTTAGTGTTGGGAGAGATCAAAAGGGTCATATAGTCTAGCTTCTGACATTGAAAGGATGTCCACAGATGACGTCATGAGGTTTATGAACCTGGACTTCCTAATCCCCAGTCCGGGGCTCTAATTGCTAGAAAAATATAAAATGATTTTATATGTTTGTGGACTGGAGACTATAGCCAGCTGGAGATTCTGATTTAGCCGCCAGTATTTGTTTTGAGAAGGGCAAGGCCCTTTTCTTACTTATTTCTCAAAACCAGCTATTAGAATATTATGCTAAATATTCCTGTCGAGAAGACCAGCCTGGGAACAGGGGAGTTTTAAGTTCAAGCCTGCTTCTGCTCCAACCCAGCATCGCCTTGCCTTGCCTTCTTTACCAATTGTTCTCTATGCCCCAAGAAATAATAAATAATGTTTCTTTCTCAGAAGGTTATCTTGCATTATTCAATTTATAGTACAGTCATTTTGGGGCACAGTGTATTAGACCTCTGTGTAATGCCAAGGGGGGAAAAACATATTTGGACTAAGGTTGTTTTGAAAGCTTTCAAGAGAAACCTGTCCAGAATGTAAGTAAGCAGTTGCTGAGAAATCTACGTCAAATCCTTTGCAATCTTTAAATACAGTTATAGTGTTCAAAAAAGCAAGGGTTTATTTTAGGTGCATGTTGTCATTTATGTGTATTAAAACAGAAGCAAGTCCTCTTATCTCTTTTAAGAAGGGGTTTTATTGTAAAGAAAACTGGTCAGTCTCTTGGACTTCACAATGCAGCAGTGATCTAGAGCAGTGCTTCCCCACCTTGGGCCTCCAGATGTTCTTGGACTACAACTCCCAGAAGCCTTCACCACCACCTCTGCTGGCCAGAACTTCTGGGAGTTGAAGTCCAAGAACATCTGGAGGCTCAAGGTTGGGGACCACTGACCTAGAGTACAGTGGTGCCTCGCTTAGCGAGCGCACCGTAGAATGACGAATCTACATAGCAAGGACGTTTTCGCGATTGCTAATGCGATCACAAAGCGATGGCCTCTATGGCCGAAAATGGCATAGCGAAGGTCGGTAAGCGGTTCGCTTACCGACCTTCGCTTTGCGACCCGTGGATCAGCTGTTCGGTGGCTCCAAAATGGCCGCCAGAAGCCCCGAAATGGCCGAGCGCAGCGTTTTTGCGCCCTCGCTAAGCGAGGGGAGGGCGCGAAAATGGCTGCCGGCCGTAGGGAAGCATCGCTCAACGGTGAGTTTCGGGGCCCATTGGAATGGATTAAACCAAGTTTAATGCGTTTCAATGGGTTTTTTCGTTTCGTTGAGCGGTTTCCCATAGAGAGGGTTAATACGGAACAGATTAACCTTGCTATGCGGGGCACCACTGTATTGGGAGAAGGTAGGCAGGCGTCATTGAAATGACATCAGTAATCATGCAGAAGCCACTGAAACTGTGCAAGGGTGTAACATGTAGATACCAAGTCTTGCTCCAATTAGTCTAAACTCCACAAGCATAGTAGTAGGTAAATTATGGTTGTAAGGGCCCTATTTATTTTAATATCAGCAAAATGTCCATCAGCAAAACTTCCAGCAGACAGTGCATTAACGGCATATTTCAGAAATGCAAAGATTTGGGAAGATTCTAGTGACCCTACATCAGTAGTCTTCCAAGGGTTGAGTTACTTTGTGCTGGCCTCCCCAAATGCAGCATTTTTTCCATAGAACTTAATGGTGGATCTACATTATTTGTCAAAAAGTGCTCATTTTCCAAAATAGCAAGGCTGAGGATTTTTGTCTGGTTTAGATTAGTATTGCTTTTGTGTGATGAATGAATGAGAGACCTCTGGGGAAGACAAAGGAATGGCAGGTTCATCAAGAATATAAATGCACAAAACTGGATCTGAGGAAGTCTCTCTTAAGACCCATTCGCATTGATGTGAAAATTTAGTCAAGACAATGTGAATGAAGAGTTTTGTTAGTGGTGAGGCCATTTCCTTGCTGACGACTTCCCTCACACCCTGTTTATAACCCAGTGGCTCAAATCCAGTAGGGGAATTCATGCCTCATATGCCTGATCATCCATAGCAGGTTTTTCTTAAAATAATTTTTTTTGATTCTGTTGCTCTGAAGGTCCAAAGGCTTCCCTGGGAAATCTTTTTGTCATGGGAAAGACATTGGTAGCTACGGGATGGGGAAAGAGTTATTTAGCTTCCAAAAATGACTGCCACCAGGATGATTTTATGAGTAATGACAATTTTTTTTTCAAATTGAAGACTTCCTGCCCACGTCCCCCAATGGCTTCCCCATGATGAAGGAGATCGCAAGGGAGCCTTGGGACTTTCAGAAGAGAATCAGAAAAATTTAATTTCCAAAAAACTGCCACAGCTGATGATACAATCAGCCTTGTACAGTGTAATTTTTGGCAACAGGATTTCAGCCAGTCATTTTAATTCCTGTGAAGTCATTTCCTATCGAACATAGCCACATGTCCATTCAGCACTAGATAAATTAAAAAGTAAGTACTTTCTACCCTGTTTCCCTGAAAATAAGACCTAACCTGAAAATAGGCCATAGTATGATTTTTCAGGATGCTCGTAATATAAGCCCTACCCCAAAAATAAGCCCCAGTTAAGTGAAACCCAACTCTCCACCATTGTGCAGCAACCAGAAGAAGATGACATGACTATATTTGAATAAATATAGATTGTTGTACATGAAAAAAAACATCCCATGAAAATAAGCCCTAGTGTGTTTTTTGGAACAAAAATTAATATAAGACCCTGCCTTATTTTCGGGGAAACGCGGTAGAATGCCATCAGGAGGGGCTGTTAAACTCCTCTGGGTACCTTATGTCTATCTTCAGAATGATTGCCATAGCTTGTGGTCAACTTGTCAGCATCATCATTGCTGGTGAAAATGTCTGGAACCAATAATTTGTGACCGTTGGTTAGAAAAGGTTCCATTAGCTTCAGATTCCATGGATCATTGCTGCTCTATTAGTTGTGTGTAACATTTTGGAATTGTCATGGTATGTCTGGGGATGCTACGCTTCCTTTTACTCAGGCGGCTACCTCGTCCTTTCAGGCCTTACAGGGAGAAAAAAGTTTTTAAAAAAACAACAACAAACAGTCAAACCCAAGATGGAGTTTATAATTGGTTTATTTTCCTCTGCCATACCAAATGGCAGCTGGGGAATTGCATTCCTGTTGCAAAGGCTTTTAGCCAAGCTAAGAAGTCTGTAGCTGGAATGTTTTACATCATATGGAAGAAAACACAAACGGTTGATCAATACAGGCCATGCTTTTGTTGTTTTTCGTTTTAGGCAGCAGTACAGCTATGCAACTCTCTCTATGTGTGTGTATATGTGTTTCAGTGTGTGAGAGAGGAGTGAATGAATGAATGAATGAATGAATATATGAAATAGAGCTACGGTCTACCATCAAGGTAGACCAAGAAAACACAGCTGCTAATGGGCATTTACTGGCTATTGCTCTGCCATCACTTCCCACCTAAGAGGACGCTGTCCATAGATATAATTGGAATGAAATGGGCACTGTGCTGCTGTAAACCTAAATAGCTTGAAAATAGTAGGCTGGAATCCCACAACTTACTCTGGACACTTTAATGGAACCATAAATGCTGTAATCATGTGCTTTTTTGCATTCATTTTGCTGCTGGAAAAAAAGAAACACAGGAAAGAAGAGACCTCTGTGAATTGACTCCTATTCCTAAGTGGAATCAGGTTATACTCAAGGAATGTTAGGCTGAAGAGTTTTTAGCTGAAATTGATGAAATGGAGAGAAAACTCATCTCTTTCATTGTGTGTTTTTACTGAAAAAGAAAAAAAATCACAATAGTGACAGGCTTTCATAGGACTACAATTGTTTGTTTTAATTAGCACTTAACTTTTGTTTATCTAGCAATATTTACCTCAGTTTTACTTCTGATGGGCAGCAGAATGTGTCCCTACAATATTTAGAAACATACTATAGAAACATAAAAACTTGCTCTCTGAGATCACTATAGAAAGCACACTTTCTTGGGTATCCGTAGGCATACATTACTACTACTGCAAAATAGTAGGTATTTATCATTTCTTTAAAATGGAAAATCAAGATATTTGAATATTATATTGAATGTTTTTTGTAATAATACAGCAGGTCGAGGCGAAGAGGCAGTCCCGAAAGCAGCAAAATCAGGGAGCTGGACAGGGGACAGATTGTATTTGTCTTCAGTGTGGAAGGGATTGTCACTCTCGAATTGGCCTTCTCAGCCACACTAGACGCTGTTCCAAGTCCTCCTTACAGAGCTCGTTGCCATAGTCTCTGGAGACTGAAGGATGCCTACACACATTTGTAATATCTGTCATGTCAATGATCTTTAAAGTCTGAGGTACTACTTTTTACATATATATAACTCTGAGCTTCCTGCTAAACTGAAAAAAAGATGGAGAAATATAAATTACTATTCAGAATAACACTTTCTGTTGAATGCTGAACATTTACTTCTTTTACTCAAAAAATGGAGGATTGGATCAGTTCTTTCAGTACCTTAGGGAGGGTATGGTAACTTGAAATATCATCTTTCTTTAATTATCACTCCCAACTGCAATGCATTCTGGGTTGAACAAGTTTGGATAAAGCCTATTGACTTTGATTGTTTGCTGTGTGGTAATCATAGATCCCACAATAGACAAGCTTAGTTTTCTTGAGCAGCACCTTATTTTGTAAGTTACTTTTAATGAGACTATCAGGATGCCTGTGTTCCCACTCATCCCAACACTGTGTGAGATTCTTATATGTGCCTCTGAACCTCAGTGACAAATGTGATCGCTGTGAACTTCAAAAACAGTCAGTCTGCCTAAGCTTTTTCTAAACAAGTCTTCTTCTTCCCTCTCACAAAATTTTGCAAAGCAAGTAACCTGATGAGGTAAATCCCTTTCTTTCCCCATCAAAAATAAGAACGCATTTGGAAGTTCTCTCTGAGACAGGTAGATAAAGTTAAAATAGGATGGAGATAAGTTTTTATGTTTTTTGTCTATATTATTTTTGGATGTATTTAGTCATTTTCTTTCTGTTCTACATTCACGTTAATTTACTATCTTTTTAAAGAAAATTGTATAATCACATTTAAATGCTTACAACTATACATACTTTTGAAGACTCTCATAAAATACATATTTCTAAATGTATTTTACCTCAAAGTAGGCGTAGGAAAGCACACTTCCAGATTTTTTAAAACTTTTGAGTACATGCATTGGTCCTAATTGTCACTGTGCCCTGTGTCATTGTAGCTTTTGTTGTTTAGTCATTAAGTCATGTCCAGGTCTTCGTGACCCCATGGACCAGAGCATGCCAGGCCCTCCTGTCTTCCACTGCCTCCTGGAGTTGGGTCAAATTCATGTTGGTCGCTTTGATGACACTATCCACCTGTCTTGTTCTCTGTCGTCCCCTTCTCCTCCTGCCTTCACACTTTCCCAACATCAGCGTCTTTTCCAGGGAGTTTTCTCTTCTCATGAGATGGCCAAAGTATTGGAGCCTCAGCTTCAGGATCTCTCCTACCTGTGAGCACTCAGGATTGATTTCCTTCAGAATGGATAGCTTTGTTCTCCTTGCCCTTCAGGGGACTCTCAAGAGTCTCCTCCAGCACCACAATTCAAAAGCATCAGTTCTTCGGCGGTCAGCCTTCTTTATGGTCCAGCTCTCACTATAGATTTATACAATGCTTTAGATGATGGTAGGCATCCTTTCACCCTAAGCCTTCCTGCAGCCATTGCTCTGCTTTCGAAAATAATCTGCAACAATCAGAGCGGATAGATTTGTAGATTTCAAAATCATGGATGCACATGAGATATAGGCAAAAATACAGGCACAATAAAAAAAAAACAGTTAAAATTTCAAGAGAGTCGGACTATTTTTGACCACAAGTGATTAGAGCGTGAGATGTCTGCAGAAACTTTTTCTTGACTTCAGCCATCAGGGTTCAACTCAGCTCTGTACAAGGGTGACATGTCCCTTGTCATTAGTCCAGTATTTGGGGAAGACATGGGATAGAAAAAGGAGGAAGAAATGGCAGCAAGCAAGCAAAGAGCTGTCCCCGGCCGCCTTTGGCTCTGGTTATTCCTTTCACTCCCCCATCATCCATCAACAACTCAGCTGTCATCAAAATTTTACTCCAAAGGGATGTGGTCCTCAAACAGAAACACAGTTTCTCTTGTTAGGGATGTATTAGAGCGCTCATGTTGGTTCACGTAACGTCTTTTTATAATTTAGCATTGCTGGAAGAGTGGATTAGATTGAGAGATGATGGATTGCCTTAGGTCACCTGGTAAATTTATATCAGTGACCATTTCCTAGTTATCTGCAAAACTGCTTGCTCACCCCCATCTTAAGCCTCTTTTTGCACATTGCCCCAAACCAGTCTGTCTGGATTCAGTAGAAGTACAGCCAGTTGCAAGGTTTGTTGTTGTTGTTGCCTTAAACCATTCGCCACAAGCAAGCATAAACTGGGAAAAGTGGAGGAGAAGTAATCATGAAAAAGACTTGTTTCCCATCTTCTTGGGATGATAACTGCCTTTTGATTTTTTTCCACTTTATTTTTTGGTTTTCTTTCATATGCAGTTTAGGGCATATACGGCTCACATCCTGAACCCAAACATCTCCTTCATCAATTGTCCAAACAGGCTGATAAGAATTGTTTGCTATTCTACAGACTCAGAATAAAGGAAGCAATTGGTGCCACTAACTTTTAGTGGTCTTAGATTACTACTTCTCCTTCCTGCCAACATGGATGCAATAAAAATCTGGCTTTAATATAAATTCATGAGGATTTATGCAGAGCCCCTATTGTGAGGTATATTTGCTGTGACTCTATCCAATGTTTGGGTTATGACTTTGGAGATATAGTGGAGAAGATTCATAAAGAGGTTTATTCAAATATTCTCAGATCTCTGCAGCAAGACTAAGAGACAATACAGCTTCAAGAATGGCTCAGCATAGCATTTACAGTGGACATATAATCATATAAAGCCTTTTTGTTTCCTTTATTACTTTAATAAGGCTTGTTTTATCACCATAGGACTGGTGGCTATTTGTTTGTTGTTGGTTTTTAAGGCATTGTTCTTTACGACAGACTATAAAAGAAAGAATGTATGGAAAGATAAGAGAGGAGTGGTCTTCCGCTAGCAGGTTTCAAAACAGGAAGAGAAGGAGGGCTCACCCAATAGTGCACCTTACAGATAAAATAATTGAAGGTCACTTAACAATAATTCTCTGTTATGAGGTAGGAATAGCTCAGTTACATTCTGCAAATGTTTTGTTCAAGTTCAGCAGCTGTCCTTAGAAAGTTCACAGAAGTATAATGCACTTTAGAGGTTGTGTCAGGACTTGTGTTGTTTCCTCGATGTAATGCTGCAGTCTCCATGCAGAAATGGAATGGCAAAATACCGTTACCAGGATATGTAAGAAGCAAACCGGTTTGTTTTCCTCTGATTACAGAATTCAACTTGTTTGTATGGAAAAATGTGGTAAGCAGAAAAAATAAAATCTGGGGTACAAACAAGGAAATGGATGCTTTGTTTGTGGGCTGATATACTCAACTCTAGCAATCCAAGATTTCTGGAATGAAATAACTATGATGCCTAACTATTAAATGTAGTTAATGAAGCAGAGCTCCATATAAAATAATTGCTTACAGTTACAGTAATATAAAATAATATGGTGATCCTAACACAGCATTTATTAAGGACACAATTCAGTATTGGCTTTTATAGATTTGTTGGTCTTGCCCCATTTATATGCTGGCCATTCTGTTAGTTGTATTGAATTGGTAGGTTAAGCGCCATGGCATGCATGTGCAACAACATGTGTGAGAAAAAGATTCTGCATATCATTTGAAGCAATGCTGGAGCTTCCTTTGATCATGCAAACACTCGCTCTGTTTCTGCTTACTTTTATTTACTTTATTTCATTTCATTTTATTTATTTATTTATTTGGCTGTTACGCCGCCTATCTGATGAAATCCCACTCTGGGCAGTTCACAACATTGAAAATGACAATAATAACAATGGTAAAAACAGCAACACAATGAAACATTAAAATAAAAAACAAAATTGACAGTATGTTAAATACTTTAGAAAACAATTATAGAATAGATAGCAATTACAAGTATGGCCGTTGCTGCCTGAATAGTGGTAGTAGTAATAGTATTGTTACAGATAGTATATACATTTTTATTACATCCATTGGAAGAGATCTGGCTGGATGGCTCAGTGGCTTAGGTATCAGGCTGCAGAGCCAGAGGTTAAGAGTTCAGTTCCCCACTGTGCCTTCAGTGAGTACAGCCAGCTTGTGTGGCCTTCAGGAAGCTGCACAGTCCCAGGGTGCTTCCAGAAGAAGGAAATGGTCAACCACGTCTCAGTATTCTCTTCCTGGAAAACCCTGAAAAGTCATCATAATAATAAATGATTATTATCATTGGAAAACTGTGTTGACACCCTCATAAGGTTCTATTTTCTGATGTAGTTTCCAACTAGCAGACAGCTCTTGAGTCCGTAAGAGTTCTGTTGGTTGAGTGCTTTCTAGATATGACAAGGAGCTGGTGTATTTAGGCGGAAATTTCTGCACATACCCCATTCATTCATTTTGGAATCAACCTCAGAGGACGTGATATGTCACCTGAAAGGTACAGTGGTGCCTCGCTTAACGAGCGTACCGTACAGCGATGAAATCGCATAGCGATCCCTTTTTTGGGATCGCTAATGCGATCGCTCAACGTTTTTTTTAATAGGGCAAAATTCGCTTTGCGAAGACCGGTAAGCGTTTCGCTTACCGATCTTCGCAAAACGAAGCTCGACGATCAGCTGTTAGGCGGCCAAAATGGCCACCGGAAGCCCGGAAATGGCCCAAAATGGCCACGCGCAGCATTTTCGTGCCCTCATTAAGCGAGGGGAGGGCGCGAAAATGGCTGCCGGCCATTAAGAAGCATCGCTGAATGGTGAGTATTCGGCCCATTTGGAACGCATTAAACCATGTTTAATGCGTTCCAATGGAATTCCCTGCCCCGTTCAACGATGCTTCAGCATAGCGAAGGTTAATCCGGAACGGATTAACCTCGCTATGCAAGGCACCACTGTATAGGTAAAGAGGGCGTAAATATATGAAGTCATATTACATTACCCATTGAAAAACAGGGTAAATGCCTGTCAAGCACAGAATGAATGCATCTAAGCTGTGTTAATTAGCAAGATGTAATTTAAGGGTTGCTGAAATCAGAAGCTTATTCATTTTTCATCAATAATCACTTTCCTTAATATTTCATCAAAACTTGCTGATTTGCAGACCACCTTCTAGTCTTTGATTCATTATGACTGCACACATAATTTAATCTTCTCCCCACTCCCTCTTTTTTCTCATTCAAAGATATGCTCTTTCATCTCCGTGACACTGTTAAAATGATTCCAACATTCAGAGACTGCTAATTGGTCAAATGTATTAAAAAGTGTACTTAAGGTTCAGGCATCTGTTGGGCAGAAACATTTCTTCCCCGACATTTGTTTGTTACTCTGCTCGTCTTCAAAGGCTTAATTCAGTCTGGTTATTAGGTGAGAACATGGGATTTCTCTTACGTATATGTTGGAAAATAAAAAATGTTTGAGGGCAGGCCCACAACATTTTATGAAAGTAGTGTTGCATTCATAAGTGTGTGCTACGTGTAGAAAACAACAACTGTAATATAGAGATTCAAGGTGACATAAGAACGATAGCTCAAAAATCCATTTCATATATGAAACTTGTTAGCACTTGTTCTTCATGATGTTTTTAGAAACCAAATAGAAATGTGTGGCTTAATTCCCCACAGAGTTCACAGTTTCAAATTAGTTCACTTGGGAGACATGAGGAAATAAAACAGCAGTGGAGAATACAATAAGTGAAAATGAGGAAGAATGGGAAGCCCTAGTTTTATGTGGTCATTTATTTTAGGACAGATCTGCGAAGTGGCAGATATGAACTGGCTACTGAACATGGCTGTTTTCTTCAGCAGTGTTCAAGGTACAGTAGCAGCAGCTGGTTGAATTCCTGGTGCCTCAGGTGTACCATCAAACTGAAACTGCTTTCCTCCGCCCCACCCCAACACCCAAAGACTGACTAGCCCTTTCCAGAAGGGTTCATCAGACAAACCATAACTGCTCATTAGGTAAAGGGTAAAGGTTTCCCGTGACATTTAGTCCAGTCGTGTCTGACTCTAGGACGCGATGCTCATCCCTGTCTCGAAGCCGTAGAGCCGGCGTTTGTCTGTAGACAGTTTCTGTGGACATGTGGCCAGGGCAACTAGACACGGAACTCCGTTACCTATTTATCTACTTGCATTTACGTGCTTTCGAACTGCTAGGTAACTGCTCATTACACACTTGTTAAAAAAAACAATAATGTAGTGTACTGCCTATGATAGCCAGTAGTCATGGGCACTTCATATTTGTATCCTTGGGATTATAAATACAAAGCGCAGCACCACAGGTGCTACAGAGGTCCATTCCCTCCCCCTGGAACTGACCAATCCACCCACTGGTTGCTGCATGGTGCATGCATCCATCATCGACTTTGCACCAATCACAGAAGTAGCCAGGCCAGCGTTTCCCCGCATAGCCGACCACTCTGGCGAGGAGGTGGGATGATGCGTCTTCCCACTCAGCTGTTGAGTGGTTGGCTGTGCAGGGAGGTAGGGAAACGCCGGCTGGGCTACTTCCGCAATTGGTGCAATGTCAACAGGATGGGCGCACGTGCCATGCAGTGACTGGTGAGTGGACCAGCCGGTTTTGGGGGGAGGAAATGAACCTCCGTGGCATCTGTACTGCCACGCTTCGTATTTGTATCCCCAGAGATATGAATGCAAAGTGTCAATGTCTAATAACCAGCCATTGTTATTTGGAATAACCTGGAGCTCACTTCTGACCTACTGTGCTCTCTACTTCCTTGCTGAATATCTTCCCATAGTCAGAGTCCCATAAGTGTGTATCCTGCTACGTATTAACAAGTCAGACTCTATCTTTTGCAGTCTAAGGGCTGAGTATTTGATCTGAAGTATGGGAGTATTTTTTTTTAATTCTTTAAAAAAGATTTTGAATCTTTGTCTCTCAAAGGAAGACCTACGATCTTTGTATGTAGATCTCCTGCTTTGTTCCCTCTTCACTCTTCAGACGTCTGTCCAGCAAGGCAGCTGGAGCTGTTGTCCATGTTGTCCCAGACCCATGTTTTTCATTGAAAGCAGAGCCATCTTTCCCAGTTAGTATGCTTGCTGATTCATCTCAAACCTCATTTGAATTTCAAAAAATGCCCTCTAAAGGCTTTCATCGATGTTCAGAGCTTACATTGTTTGGCTTCTAAAGCTACATGGAAAGTTTGTGGAGGCTGAATTTCATTAACTGTCATTAGTTGCGGCATTTTTGATACCAGTGAAAATTGCTGCAGTTCAAGGCATCAGAATTTAATAGGACAGTAGCTAGAACCAAGAATAATTTTGCTTCACTGGACTCTAAATTTCTGTCTTTCAAGGTTCTTTAGCAGAGTTACCACTGCCTTCGTTATCTGAATTAAGTCTATGTTTTTCATAGGTGAATGTGTAAATGTGTCCCATTTGCTGGAACCAACTTCCGAGTTGATTTCTTTGTCTTGATTTAGAGAAGCAACCAGGAGTAAGTTAATCAGTTTTAGGCATGCCTGCAACAAATACAACTATGTGAAATGTTGTGCACCAGAAAACGTTGTGCTCCATGTATAGTCTAGGTAAAATATATGAAGACAATACTATTTCATCCTACAACACATGTATGCATGCATGTATATGTTAATGCATATTTTTTTATACTGACACATGGACAGCTGTGAACATTTGCCTTATTCAGGTGTGTATATTTTAGAAATATTTGCATACATGTTTATGCATCTGCAGAAGGAGGACGAAGCAGTAGAAAGGTTCCAGCAGAGGTTGTACAAGAAAGGAAACAGAATAACTTTCATGAGTAGGTGGGTTCTCTGAAGCTTGATAAAGCTTGGATTGGTAGGTGGGGAGTGGAAGAGATGAGGACAGGATTTTCCTGCTGACCTTCTTTTAGCACTGCTGAGACAGAGGATGAGAGGAGAAGGAAGTCATTTATTCATTTCCTCACCACCACTCTCAAACCACAAAGTGTTGTATGCATGAATGGTATGGAAAGCAGGTGCTTTGTGCAACGAACCATGAGGTATTTGTAGGCCTTTTCATCTCTACTGAGCATGTACACCTTTGACCCCCAAGGATACCCGGTGTCATGTAAACAAAGATGCATACATCATAGATTCCCCTTATACCAATAATTAACCGATCCTTTGATTCCTTTAAAAGAAAAAAAAAATAAGAGGACTTTAGCCTGTGTAGCAAGAAATAAATAGAAAAATGGAAAGAGGCAGGAAAGCAGGAACATGGAGTTGTGGTACCTTAAAGACCAGCAGTGTGAAAATAGTCGGTCACGGTACACTTTTTTATACAAGGAAGAGGAATTTTCATAGGCAGATAATTATCATCAGATTGGGAATTCAGTGAGGACAGACAGACTAAGCATCTCTGCATATAACACTTGAAAACTTTGATGTTATATTCTTTCCTTAGCAACCCTCCTGTGTCACATCCCATAAAGAGATGGGAAACTTTCCTTCCCTGAGCACATTAAACACAATTGATCAAGCCATAAGGTTTTACAGAGTTATCTTCAATCTTCTCAGCACAATAATTTTCTGGAAGTAATGGCTTGATTAGAAGATGTGTTTCTCTTTTTGGAAATGGTGTGAAGCTACAGACAGTTCCAAGCACTGCTCTTCGAGAGAGAGAGAGAGAGAGAGAGTATACGTGCGTATGCGCCAATTGCACCTATTTGACCTCTTAATCAGTTTAACATCTGTAATTTTAATTTGTATAATCGTTTTCACGCTAGCTACATAATTCAAAGCCTCCTCTTAGGAAGGATAAATACATCCTAGACTCCTCCTATATTGGATCTGCCAAGGCAAGGTTCCTGTGAACAGGCAAATTTTAAGGCATAAGGGGACCAAAAGGTCATTTGCACTTTCCATTTCTAGATTTCTCTATAATAGATGGTCACATCTTCTGTCCCTGTAGTGTGTGTGCATGCTCTTCTCTCCTTTGGGTTTCAGAGTTTTAGGGGAGTTGCAAAGGCTCCAAATTGTACATAAGGGAGCAGAACAAGGAAATTTCCTGTTACCGTTGTAAAAGCATTTGGATTTATAGTCATTGTTTCATTCTTTTTTGCTGCATTTGATATCTTAATATCAAATCCTAAGAACACAACATCAAAAGGAATTAATGTCTGTTATGTGCCATCATATGTGCTGCTGGAGGAGGCTCTTGAGAGTCCCCCGGACTGCAAAGAGAACAATCCTATCCATTCTAAAGGGAATCAAGCCTGAGTGCTCAGTGGAAGGACAGATCCTGAAGCTGAGGCTCCAATACTTTGGCCATCTCATGAGAAGAGAAGACTCCTTGGAAAAGAACTTGATGTTGGGAAAGTGTGAAGGCAGGAGGAGAAGGGGACGACAGAGGACGAGATGGCTGGACAGTGTCACCGAAGCTACCAGCATGAATTTGACCCAACTCTGGGAGGCAGGGGGAGACAGAAGGGCCTGGCGTGCTCTGGTCCATGGGGGTCACGAAGAGTCGGACATGACTAATGACTAAACAACAACAATGTGCCATCAAGTTGGAATTGACCTACATTGACCCTAATAGGGCTTTCAAAATACATGGGATATTTAGAGAGTGGTTTTACCATCATCATCATGATCATCATAACCTTTATTGGCATAAAGAGTGGTTTTACCAGTTCCAGACCCCTCCCCCCATGAGTTTCCATGGCTAAGCAGGGATCTGAACCCAGATCTCCTAAGATCTTGTTTATCACTCTACCCACTACACCACACTGGGTCTAACATGAGTCTAGAAATAGAATCTGTCAGTCCATCCATCCACCTGTCAAAATCGCTTTGGTATATATTTAATTAATATGAAGGACTTACAAAGATGCTTAAAGCCGCTTTGGGTCCCTTGTTGGGAGAAATGTGGCATCATCATCATAAACAACTCAGAGATCACTAGGTGTGCTTGCTGACAGGGTTCCAGATTGCTAGGAAGTTACTAGATTAAAAAAAAAATTAAAAAATGGGCACGCAAGAGAGATTATTCAAGCCACAAACCCCATAATCTCTAGCAGGATATGGTGCTCTGTCATTCTGGTCTAAACAGGGCTGCTGCAAACAAGGCTTCTTCATCTTAGACTCTTAGAGTCTTAGAAGTGCAAAGCTGGAAGGGACTCTATGGATCATCGAGTCCGGCCTTAGCCAAGGAGGCACAGTGGAGAAATCAACTTCTGGCTCTTGCAGCCAGATGCCTGAATTACTGCACTCTCCACTGCTTGTTAACTTCTTTTTAAGGTTTGTAAAGGAGTGGTTTTACTGAAAACTCAACTATCGCTAGTGAGATTCAGTGGCTGAGCGGAGATTTCAGGTCACCGGAATCCATAACATCACACTGGCTCTTGGAAGTAGTGTGTCTTTATTTGAGAAAGGCTAGGGTTAACTCGAAGGGATTTGTGAGACAACATTTCCCAATTTGGGGCTTTTCAGGTTTTCCTATCAAATACTTGGAATAAACTTTTGAGAGCTGTAGATTGGGAACTGCTGTTAGATCGCTATTCGATTGTAGAGCCCAGATGTAGCACTCAGATGAACACGGGTTGAAAGTCATTATCAAGCTTATTTCTGCAGTGATTGTGGCAGCAAAGGAAAACTTATTCTGCAGGAAAATTGCATGTTCACAGTCTCATCCAGTGGAGCTATTCCAGGTGGCTCTTGGCTGGTTGTCATCTGGTCCAGATGGTGGACGCTCTGTGACCAATTTCTCAGACATTTCAAAGATGATATTTCACATGTCCAACACAACTTGCAATGGTCCAGGTTTTTTTTTTCCAGATTTTTGTAAACATGTAAAAAAGGTGCTTGACTATATCAAGCAAACCACTTGTTGGTTGTTGTGGGTTTTTTGGGCTCTTGGGCCATGTTCTGAAGGTTGTTCTTCCTGACGTTTCACCAGTCTCTGTGGCTGGCATCTTCAGAGGACTGTAGGAGGAACTCTGTCCATGCTCTGTTTTAAAAGAAAAATACAGAGCCCAAAAAAACCCACAACAACCATCGGATCCCGGCCATGAAAGCCACTTGCTGCTTGACTCTTGTCCTTTCCACCCTAATAAAAATAAAAACTCTAAAAGATTGACGTTCTTGTATACTTTGTGTATTTGCTACCATCATCAAATACTTCTAGGTTTTTAACACTATTTTTCATCGTCGGTTCATTTCCTCTGGAATTAGCCAGAGTTCTAAAATGCAGAAATGAAAGCCCAACTACTGATTCTGCCTCTATTGTAATCTTGTCTCTTTCCTTTGTCTCAGACCAATTTAAACAAGGATGACACAGCAGGACAAGCAATATAAGTTATTTAGATTGTCGCAGTTCAATCAGATTTGCTGTGCCATGTGTATAAGGGTGTTACAAAAGTTGATTAAGAAAATTAATGACGAGAAACAAGTGGGAAGAGATCAAAGCAGAAGGGGAAAAGTGGAGTCTTTAGAAGACACTAATTGTGTAGAAGTCACAGAAACACCTCCTAGAGCTAAAATTCCTCAGCTGTGAAGCTTCTGAAGTTGATTTATTCTGAAACAAAATCTTGAAAGAGATGATACTGCTGGTGATACAAAAGGCTTCAGGAACATAAGTAACATGGGATGATTGAGCTGTATCTTAACCCCATCCCACTCTTCCTTACACTTTTATATTTGCACTATTTTTTTTCCTCGGGATCCCAGAAGAAAAAAAAATACAGAGCTTTAGGAAGGTCACATTCTGGACAGATTCAGGGTGGACTGGTAGGAAATAGCCTACATACAAATGGGTTGCTGTCCTACACAGTGTTTCCCTCCCCAAGGATATATTAGGTCTATGGCTTCATAGAGTTAAACGCTTTGGAATCCAGGAGAAAAATAAATCAGAACGGTGGGTGGGAAACCTTTGCAGAACTGTGAGATAGCAAGCCTTAAAAAAAAATAAACAACTTTAGAAATCAAAATGGTTAAGTATTCCAGAACTGTTGCCCCACTGAGCTTTTTACTACTAATCTTAGTTCATGGAAAGGTCGTTTTGATCTTGTATGTTTAACCCTTATTCCCATACTAAAGAAAGAGCAAAGCCTTCTTTGATCTACTTTATTTCCTATTAAGTTTCTCTTGCACACTTAGAAAAGTTTTCCCATTTATAGGATTTTTAGGGCTTATCAGATGTTTCTAAGTTCTGCAATAAGAAGCTTGTTTGCTTCTTATTGCAGAACTTAACAGTCCATGTTTTTATAGATTGTGTCATGCATCAGAGGCCCAAAATTACACTCTGTTGTTTTACTAACATCCTTTTTGAATAATTGCATACATGGTAGAAGTGTGAATGGACAGCTCTTTGACCCCTATCCTTGATCTTTCATGTACTTTTTTTAGCACATGGAGGCAGTGCTATGGGAACAGGCTATTTTTAAGACTGCCCTCCAACCCTGCTTCATTCAAAAGTTCATTTCCATACTTTGTTCTGGTCTGTTTCATCACATTGAAATCAATGTTTTATTACACATTATACTATAGACATGAACTGAGCTTGCTGAACAGAACTTAAGGGACAGATGGTTGTGTCTATTGTCAGGACACTTTTTAAGCTGACCAAAATCATTGCAAACCACTTAACTCTTTACCAGTAGTTGTTTTGTGGAATACAGTATAGATATATTGCAAGGTATTTCATTTGCTTTGAACTTGAATAATTTTGGACCTTGATGAAGGAAATGTTACTTTTCAGACAACACTTTCCAGAACCCCCCAGCTAATTAGAGTAAGTAACTTATGGCTATGCAAAAAGCTAAATTGGGATGCCAGACAACTTCAATATTTGAGTTTTTGGATTTTCAGTTTGAAACTTTAGGATCTGAGGCTAAGAACTAGTCAATTGAGCCACTACAAATTTCGTTTGTGGTTTATAAATCCTATAAAGACATTAAGAATGCCTAGCATTAGCCAACACAGTTAAAAAGCCCTTTCTTGCCTGATCAATGGGGTTGTTTCCACCTGATGTTGTCTCCAGTTTGCTAAGCCTCCAGATCACATCATCAGTTTAGCCATAGTTCTTCTCAGCCAATGAGATGTAGTGGCTTCATTATCAAAGTAGAACTGAAATCTGAATGAATGGTCAATGAAGCTCATTCAGTGACTTTCAGTAAGCACGAGCAATCCGATGAGGAAGAGTGAAGTTCCTTGCTGCAAGGAGCAGTTAAGGAAGGACAACAGAGTTACATCCCTCCTTCACTGTGATGGCTAATTGTACTTAGTTGTTGCTGCCACCATGTGCTCTGAGGATATTTCAGAGTGAGACACAAATACAGATGGGTGCTCTCAAGAACCCACTATATGTTCTGCTGCATTGGCCCACCCAGCTGGTTCTCTGGGTAATGTTGGCTGCTCATCGACTATCTGGAATGGCCAGTCACCCAGAGCCTCACCTTCAGGTGAGGCATCAGATGGGCATGGTGTGACATTTCCTACTGCAACATTATGGGCAAAGTAGCCTTAGGGACTGCCACTACTGCAGCAGCACAAAAGGGTGTTATGATATATAGTAGAGGCAAGCAACGCATTCCACCCTGAATTTTAATCCAGACATTACCAGAGCTGTCCAGTGTGCTGATCCTGTAGCCTTAACAGCTTCAGCACCTTGGACAGCACCATCAGAACTTGGGATAAAACCCATGGTGGCCCAAAGTGGCTGCCCCAACTTCTCAGTAACTTGCTCTGAAAAAGGACCCATCAAATTTAGGCACCAAAGGGGAGAGGGGAAATGGGGACAGCAAAAGTTGATGCTGGTGGAGGAGTGTTAGAAGAGGAGGAGGAATCAGAAGGAGAGAGTGAGTAGCATCTGCCCTCCGTCCCCCAGCTGTGGGGAAGTGTAAGCCTTCTCTTTGGGTCATTCAGTTTTTTGGCTGAACTTATCCAGCAACACTATTGGCGGGGTGAAACGTGGAAGGGATATACCTCACCGTAAGCTTCTTGGAGGAAAAGTGGGCTATAAATAATAAATACATCAATAATCAGGCTAGCTAATCTGCAGAACATAACTCCTCAATTTGGGGCTTACTGTCTTTGCCTGGTATTAATATAAGGTTTTGTCAACAGAAGTTGAAGGAAAAGTCTAGCAAAGAATTTTCAAAAAGGCCAGGACATTTCAGTCTGCTATTGAACTTTAAAGGAGAACAGTAAGAAGCATTTAAATGTTTTTGATCTTAACGTTAAGTAGCAATCTCGGATTAATAAGTACAAACATAAATATGTATATAACATCTGCTCCCCTCCCCCTGCCTTTTTTTTTTCCTCTGAGAAAAACATTCTGATGGTATTTTTTATAAATGTGGCACATAGGACAGGAGTGAGAGCAAGATTTTCTGAAATAAAACGAAGTGGCAGTGTTTGATGTCACAGGTGACAGGCATCTGGATATTAGCTAGTTTCCTAAGAGATAATGTACCAGCTGTAATTTAATGCAAATATTCTTTGAAGTGGCAGAGAGTTTCATCAAAACAGAATCAGAAAACCAAGCGCTTCCTCTAGCAATTGCAGATCTTGCTCATGCAGAATCATCACACCTACACTTTACTTACGGTGTAAGAATTATGCTTGTCTTCCAGCTCATTTTCCTTAAAAAAGAAAATAAACCTAAAACCTGCTCAGTGGTGAATGAGCCTTGCAATCAGGCGTTTTCCTGATCAATTGCATGTATTTTGACCATGATGAAATTCAGCAACATACTTTCTTCTCTGAGTACGTATGTATGAATATGAAAAAAAAAACCCTTGTATTTTGCATGAAAAAAAAAACTTTTATGTATGCAAGGATTTGTGAATTGTTTGCAGTGAGGGACAAAAAAAAAGCTTTCTGTAATCTTACCCTGTATGACGACAAATAGTTCATGCATCATGATAAACTCTGGTTTGTATTAACCATGAATTGCCACTAAGCTAGGAGTTACCTAGCAAATGACCAGACAGACAAAGGTTAGTCCTATCTGTTTTAGGTTTGCTTCTCTCCCACCCCTTTTTTTCAGTTCCTGTTTATGGATTGGTGGCTGAAGAGAGAAATCAGAGCCAAACGTAATTGTAGCTTTGGGTTTAACAAAGATCCATGGTCTCTTAGCTGAATGTTCAAACAGTGGTTTACAATTGATTATCAAACCATGGCTTATTAATAGAGATAGGCCCACTCAGCACAACAAACTGGATTTCAAGAAACCACAGCATAGTTTAGTAGTTTGAACCCTGCCATAATAAATTATCCCTTTAGATTTGTATCTGGATTGCCCAGCTTGATATCACTTATCTTTAATGATTTGCAAGTAACAGTCTCACCACCACGACCGCTACTAACCCCAGAAACTAAAATAAAAACAGGGCTGGCGAAGGAAGGAAGGAAGGAAGGAAGGAAGGAAGGAAGGAAGGAAGGAAGGAAGGAAGGAAGGAAGGAAGGAAGGAAGGAAGGAAGGAAGGAAGGGAGGGAGGGAGGAAGGGAGGGAGGGAGGGAGGGAGGGAGGGAGGGAGGGAGGGAAGATGGATGGATGGATGGATGGATGGATGGATGGATGGATGGATGGATGGATGGATGGATGGATGGATGGATTTCTGATCATGAGGTTTTTTTTTCAATAAGTGTTATATCTCCTTCTCCACAGTATATAATTCCGCTTCGGGGTATAAAACCACGATTGCAAAATATATGCATGCATGGATACATACATGTTCAGAAAGTTTCAGAAAGAACTGAAAAGGACTCATATTGGAATCCTGGGAACTGATGCTAGTCCAAGTAGTTAATTCTGGGGCGGACTAGTCAGTGTTTTGGCTGCATAAGGCAGCTTCAAACCAGGCAGGGAACCTGAAAAATACTCTACCATGGATATCGGTGGAGGAGATTTAAAGCTCCAGCAAACGGGATACTTCCTGGTCTGTAAAACATTTCCCCCCTTATCTTTACTTGCTTTAATCTCCAAACTGCTTCTGTTTCCTTTTGAGGTCAGTTCATCTCAAGCCACGTGGTCAACAACACAATTGCCTGGACAACATGCCAGGTAGTTATCTATCATGGTAAAATATCAGCCACCAGTTTCTGTATGATGATAACTAGTTTGGGAAGTTCACAACAGGGTCCTCTCCCCATATCATCTTAATCATCTGATTTAATCAACCAATTACCTCAACCTGCCACCACTGTACTTGCAGAAGAGTTTTGAACTACGTAACAGCATAGAGATTTTATTCCACCTCTTCCTGTTTGATTGGAAGGCATACATTTTACAGTGACAATTAACATGTTAGGATTTTTAAGCTGAGAGTAGAATTGTGTCACTCCAGGGTCTGCTGCTTTTGCTTACTGCTGACGCTGGCCATTTTTAAGAACAGGGAGGTGTATAAAAACAAAAACAGTTGTGATGGTTTATTTTGGGAACCTGTAACACTTCTTGATGGCATTTCAGCATGAACCTCTGCTTAACTGAGGCCACATTTCATTAACTCTTAATGACTTCTGCCAAAAATTGTTTTCCCTTTAAAGCCTTAAATGAAATGAACATTGTGTCTTATTTTGACATTTTCTAATTATCATATACACTTAAATCCTATTGCAATTAGCTTTGGCTGGAAAGCACCATTTAGGAAATGTGAGGTTCTTTGTGCAAATAAACAGCTTTTGTATCCTTCGAGAAAAGCTGGCATTTCTTGATAAAAGGAAACTGGATTAGGCTCAGGATCTGTAACTGAATTAGTGGAGCTTGCACTGGTGTATCCAGGAGGAATTGGAGGATGTCATCAGAGTGATATGTAGGTTCATGATGTGATATGAGTCAGATGGCAGAACTTACAATGGATTGTCTATCAGGGATTTGTCTATCACCCAATTCAACTGAAAGCCCCAGAGCTTTCTAACTACATACTCAAGGATAGGATTTTCCACATCCAGGATCAGCTCCAGTTCCAGTCCATGGCATAACACTGATATAGATGCTAGGCAGCTTCATGTGTTCACAGTGTAGTTTCTGTGAATGACAATAAGATGTGATCCATTGCTAGTCACATACTACATGCTATGTGCTAGACACAAAATACAACTGTAGACAGTCTGCACATCTCTGCTGCAATACATGAGAGAGTTAATCTCTGTCTGTGATATTTTGACACCTCAGTATTTTTATCACTGTAAAACTAGACAATGCATCTAACCCAGGTCTGCTCTCTTAATGAGTTTTGTCCACCTACTTCCTGATGAATTTCCTTTAGATTTGATTCTGGTTATTTTCGAGTTTGTGCTTTCCCAAATCAATACTATTTTTTCACATAATGCTATTTTGCTGTGATTCACCCCTTTCATTTAAAGCACACTTTAAAATAGGACAGAGTGAGAGACTCTGCTTCTGAAAGGTCATTCTCCCCCAGCCTTTGCATATCTAATTTTCAGTCAATCATAAGTTGTGTGTGAAAGAGATGGGGGGGGTGGACTATGCTTGGTGTTTGCCTTTGTCATATTGCTGTCTACTTTCCCAAGCATATAAATACCACAGACCTCTGACATTTGTTCATTAAATATATTAAGGGTGTTGGTTAGATTAAAAAAAACACCCATCATTCGGCTTTCAACTGGATCTGGAGATGCTAAGACTACTGAATGCACCATGATGTTCAAGGTAAAAGTGAATACACGTCTTTGTTTAATTACTCATTTGGGATGCTACAATCTGTTGTCAAAGCCAGTTATCATCAGCTTTGATTAGAAATCATGAAAGACAGTTGCTGAAACACTGAGTCAGGAGGGTTGTATTGGATTAGAAAGGAGTCCCTTGTAATTTAAAATGGCAAAAGAACCTAGAAGGGAGACCCATGAATACACATTCATTTTAATTTGCAAAGAATGCAGCTTCTGTGAGTTTTTCATATAATAACATTCTCAGGTTTGCCTGTGATCTTTGTCTTGGCCTCTGTAGTCTCCCACCTCTTCGAGTTCTACAGCCCTGTTTCAGCCTAATTTAATTTACGGCGCCGTGCCCATATGTGCAGGTTGAACTCTTTCAGCTGTCTTGGAAGATGCCAAATGGAGCTTTCCCCTTCTCCTCCCAAGTTTTGCTTGACTGGTTCTCTATACCTGCTAGTATGTCAGCAAGGAGCAGCAGCACGTATTACAAGTTGTCTTCCTAAAACAGGAGTTAGTGTTCTGTTGAAAACGTGGAGTGTAAGGGCTCCATCGGCAGAGTGTCCTGGCAATCTCCAGATTGTAATTAGAGCATGGTCCATTGATGACAACGATAATTTCCACATATGTAAGGTTGCTTCTCTACAGTCAGCAAAAAACAAGATCTGGAACTGATTGTGGCTCTGATCATCAGCTTCTTATAGCAAAACTCAAGCTTAAACTGAAGAAAGTAGGAGAAACCACTGGGCTAGTCAAGTATAATCTAAACCAAATCCCTTATGAATACACAGTGGAAGTGAACAGATTTAAGGAACTAGATTTGGTGGACAGAGTGCCTGAAAAACTATGGATTGGTACAGGACATGGTAAAGGAAGCGGCAACAAAAACCATCCCAAAGAAAAGGAAATGCAAGAAAGTGGCTGTCCAGCGAGGCCTTACAAATAGCAGAGAAGGGAAACAAAATGCAAGGGAGATAGGGAAAGTTACAGAAAATTGAATGCAGACTTCCAAAAAAATAGCAAGGAGAGACAAGAGGGTCTTCTTAAACGTACAGTGCAAAGAAATAGAGGAAAATAATAGAAAAGGAAAAACCAGACATCTGTTCAAGAAAATTGGAGGTATTAAAGGAACCTTTTGTGCAAAGATGGACATGATAAAGGACAACAATTGTAGGGACATGACAACGACTAAACAACAACAAGGCTTGCTGGATTCCACTTGCATAGGTGGTAGAACAGCAGCTTGCCCAAGGCCACACAGGCTGGCCCTTCTCTTGAGAGGCACAATGGGGGATGAAAATACCAACTTCTGTCTCTACAGTCAGATACCTAAACCAATGAGCTATCCAGCCAGCTTTATCTACCTAAACAGATGCACATAAATACGTGTACATAGTCATTCATGCATATATCCTATTTTATTCATAAAAATAACTAATGTAAGGAGACCCCATACATTATCATGTCACTGTGCTACTGCCAGGAAGACACTTGTGCACGACAAGTGTTTTCAGCAATTTCTTTAATTTACATTGCTGTAAATTTCTGTAAATTGCACAATTTCTGTAATTTATGTCTATGTTACAGGAAGTACATGGAGCCAACAGCCATATAGCATTCCTTGAATAGAGCAGATTTTGATTTAAACGGCATTTTATTATTGACTCACAAATTGGCTGTTCTAAATTGAGTGAGATAAACAAAATAAATTATTTGGTTCTCATCTAAGAAGCAAATAAAAGAACAGAATTGTTGTTGTTTCCCAGGAAAGACAAACATCACCCCTATCCCGCAAACTTCAAGTGTTCGACATTCTTGAAGATCATTTCTACTTTTGATCTGTTTTAAGAAGGGAGTCCATAATTGAAGATATTAATAGATACATGATTTTACATTGCATGACAGGTAGAGAGTTCAGAAAGAATAATAAAACCTATGCCTTCAGGCGCCTGCAAGGCTTAGTTATTAGGAACACCGCAAATGCTAACAAAGTTTTACTTGGGGGACGTTTGTCCCAGCAGCAGAGATAACTGGCCATTTTCACTGATTGTCCCTTTTCCCAGCGATCTTTTGTGCCACCCATTTAAATTATAGCAGCAGGAGCCATGGAAAGAACAAAGTCATAATGTGTGAATGTTACCATGATGATAAATTGCAGAGGAAGAGAGAGAGAGAGATGGAAATCTAAACTGGAATAGTTTATCTCAGTCTGGAGCTGTGCCTCACTGTCAATTCAATGAACAGATATCATCTCATGAAGTGAAACCTGACAGCCCCTAGCCATTAGGTACAAACATTCTTCAGATTCAGTGAGGCTACAGTGAAGAAGCACAATAATACATACAACTTGAGGTCAGATACTTGTACTGCTATAAATGTATACATTTGCATAGGCTTTGCCTTCTTTTCTGTGACATATTGACTTCATGTAAGTTCCATATCTCCTGCCCACAACAATATCAAATATATATATATATATATATATATATATATATATATATATATATATATATATATATATATATATATATATATATATATATATATATATATATATATATATATACATGTTACATCATTCTGAGGCACAAGTGATTTCATTCTTCTGCCATGAAAAGCTTGCAGTAGTTAAGAATCTGCAAGATTGAACAGATCTGAAGCTGCTTAGTTTAAACAGTAATGTTTGTGAGAAACACTCAGTTGTACAATCTTTTAATAAAACATTTCTGTTTGCAGAGTGCGATCCTAGGTTATACCATAAAGGAGCCACTCACAAATTACCTTTGGATCAACACATACTAGATCTGGCTCACAGTGTTGCTAGCAAACCACAAATCCTCACGAAACATGGTCATGAGGAAACTATGATTTCAACAGTTTTCAGTTCCTCTTGACAAAACATCTGCAAGCAAACTTCCCCTGCACTCCCACCCCACCTTCCACCAATTGATTTCAGGGTGTTCGGTCTGGTTAAGTAAGGTTCTTTATAACACAGCTGTCCAAGATGGCAGACTTGTAGGTGTTAAGTACAGCAGAAGACTATGCCAGTTAGAGCACCTATAGTGTAGGGAAGAGCAAAACATCTCTCCCCCGAACAGCTATCTCAGCCTTCTTTTGGCCACAGATCTTTTGGGAGTTCCTCTCAGGTTCCAGGTGAATAGAAAATCCCATTCTCACATTTTTCAATCTTTGGCCTCCTTCAAATATGCTAGGCCTCCCCAGGGGGCCATTTGGCCCTGTTGAGAATGGTAGACCTAGATGCTGTTAGACTGCAAATCCCATCAGGTTTTTGGCTATGCTGTGTAGGGCCAATGGGAGTTGTCTTCCAATGACACCTGGAGGGGTACAAGGTCTTCACTGTTGCAATACTGTCTAAGTCACTGGTTGCCAAACTTGGGTCCCCAGATCTTCTTAGAGAGCAGCTCCCAGAAATCATGGCCAGTGGTGGAAGTTTGTGGAAGTTTTAGTCCAGAAACATCTGGAGACGCAAGGTTGGGAACCACTGGTCTAAGAGAATGAGCTGTAAGGTAGTAGAAAGCCCCTTGGTCAAATCTGGCATCTGAAGTGAACTGACTAGGTAAATGTAAAGAAGTTAGTCTTTCTCTCAGCTTCAGTAGCTCTATCATAACCAATATATATTGTTGAAAAGAATTTCTTATACATAAAGGGATGAAGCAAACAATTTTTCAGTTGGCTTGAGACATCGAGTGTATGTTAAGAAGAACTCTAAAGAGGTCTGCAGTGGCAGACACCTTGGCATTTCAACGGAGTTCTTGTATTCTTAAAATGGAAATGCAGTATTTTTCAGTTTTCGTGGCCTCTCTTGTTCTTGGCTACAACAAGAGTACATCCTACAGCAGCATGCAGGCTACATTGCTCTGCTGTTGAGCTTTCCAGGCCACCTTTTGTAACATCATGTCTGAAAAAGAGATGCTTTATTCTGAATGCTTGCACCAGAGATTTTTGTGGCTTTTCACATTATACATTTATTAGGTCACAACACTGAGTTTAGAACTTGTAATGGAATAGTCGGTTTCCCTCTCTAATGCTTGCCTGGTGTGATCCAGTTCCACTGGGTACAGGGGTGTGTAGTGCGTGTTGGAAAATGTAGAAATCTGCATAAGTTTCTTTCCATTGCTACCAGAAACTTATGTTGGGTTCTTACCTCTGAGCAGAACTTATTGGGTGCATGGAAGCTTGAGTAAGTATTCCATATTTGTAATAGAGGATGTATTGTGCCCTTTTTATGGTATGTATAATTTCTTGTTGCTGTCCTGTTTGCTTTCTGTTAAATACCAGTTTCTACTACACTTCAGCCCTTTTATTCCACAACACCATCATACTTCAGTGAAACCAAGGTAACATTCCCTGCTCAATAATAGTTGCTGCAAAATGGTTTCCTTCATCCTTACAATTGACAACTAAAGCATAATACGAATAAGAAGCTGTAGATCTCAGAAATCATACCATCAGAGCTACAAAAAACCAGCAATATTAGGAACAGCGTACATACTGTGCCAATATTTAAGTGATACTTAGGTGTTTTGTCAAAATTTGTATCTGTTATAGAATACCAGTCAATGTTTTTATAATTTTGATTGACTGTGCTTGGTGTTTTTAACAACAGCAACAGCAGCATGCTCTTAAGTCAATTCCAATTCCAGAGTTTTCTAGGTAAAGAACATTCAGAAGTAGTTTATCATTCTCTTCTTTGGAGGGCTGTGCAGCTTGCCCAAGGCTACACAGGCTGGCTTTTCTCCCAGAAGGCGTCTCTGGTCTTGCAGCCAGATAACTAATTCACTGAACTATCCAGCCAAATATACCTAATTCACTGAACTAGCCAGCCAAAGTAAGGTCTCTTCCACAAATGCCTGTAATTTAAGACACCCAATGTTTTCTCATGCCCCACATCTCTGGTGCCACTTACGTCTACACTGCGGTCATTCTTTCATGTACTATTTTTGTATTCATACCAAACATTCTTTGTTTATTTACTCAGCTTATCAACAAGGGCTTCTGTTTTCCACTAAGGCTGCATTTAACAATTAGGTGGGTTCAGCTTCCCCTTTCCCTTCTGGAGCCAAGAAGTCGACTATTTATCTTTAATGAGTTCAGCAGCATCAGTGGGACAGCCTAGCTATAGCTGCCATGGGCTAAGGATATTACTGTATGTTAGCTTTAGGAGCAATAGAACAGAATTCAAGGGCAGGGTAGTAACAAGTAAATAATCTTTGGGCAAAATACAGGCTTAAAGGGAGCAAGCATGCCCGTGTCAAGGGAGCAATGAAATGCTGTTGAGCGAATATACTCAACACTCTTTAAACAAATTCCCTCTTACATAAAATTGTTTCTGAGGTGACCGGGTAGCCTATGTCAGCCATTCTCAACCACAGCCATAAACACAATAGGAAAGAAATACAGACCAAATCAGGATTGTATAAGTCATATAACAAATCTTACAAAGTGGCATGTGAAGAATTGTTTCCAGTCTGTGGCCCCCTTTAAATGAGCCAGGGCCCTCGTTGAGAATGGTTGGTCTATGTAACTGAGTTATTCAAGAGCTATAATCCATTAAAGGTTTTGAGGAACATTAAGACTGCTTGTTTTTTAAAAAAACATAATTAGTTAGTGCTATAGTCAGAGATGGGGGTATTTGTATTTGTATACGAATACAAATATCCCCGCACAGGTGGCGTTAATGAGGGTCCAGCCCCACAGGGCGAGATGGTCCACTCACCGATCTGATGCAGATGCAGAGGCGCAATTATATGAATGACTCCGCAGCACGCGATCCATTCGCCACTCTTCGATCTTGCAGTGAGGTTTGTCCTGCCAGGAGTGGCAAGTGGATGCGTGCTGCGAAGCCATTGGTAGAATCGCACCATCCACATCCACGGCGGATCGGTGAGCAGACCATCCGGCCCTATGGGGATGGACTGTCGTTAATGCCACCTGTGCGTGGATATTCGTATATGAATATCCCCATCTCTAACTGTAGTTCCTTGTCAGTGTGGCATAATCAATAAAGTGACAAACTAGGATTCAAGAGACCTGAGTTCAAATCACTGCTAGGCTATGGAAATTCACTGGAGAGTGGTAATAGTAAAACCACTCTTCAGATATCTCATATATCTTGAAATGTTTGTTGAAGTCACCATAAATTGGATGCATAAATTGGACCAACGCATAACAGTGTTGTTCCAGGTTCTCCTTCAGGCCACCCGACGTAGTTACAATTACAGCTATGATTTTTAGAAGTAACTCTTTACTTTCTCATTTCTCAAAAATAACTAAAATAAATATTATTAATCATCTATGTCTCAACACCCACAAGAGAACATGGACCATATATTGCTCCTCCAGCGCCGCTCTTCAGTGAGGCTACGTATCCATACCTATAAAATTACACAGGAGGAAAGTTGTCCCCTTCTAATTTAAAACCATAATGTAATGTAGGTATATTTAATTTTTGAAAGAAATCATTAATCACGCGTGACTAGCTGTTTGTAATAGTTACTTCCATGATCTGGATTGAATCTTGTCTTCTGGACAGTCTTAGTATTTCTGGGGTCCATCATACCTATTAGCTGTATCTGGACTGCAGTGCAGGATCCCAGTGTCCTTACTTTTTCCAATGGGATGATAGTTCTTTTTATATTTGGACCTATTTTGCAGCAAAGTAGAAAGCTACATGGGTACTCGCTATTGTAGTAAAGCTGAAACTTTCCCTTAGTTACTAAATGGCAGCCTTTTCTCTCTCGCCACTTATCTCATCCTTGACATTTTCATCATATAGAGAGCAGAGAAACTGGGAATGTATCTGTTTTAAAAAGCATTGAGTCTACGTTTTGTCTTTCAAAATCACTCAGAGAGTTTTGAGCAGCTCAGGATTCATACCAGAGTGCTTCAGGAAACCTTTATGGCTTTGGAGAGACCCTGAATCTATCCAAAGTCATTGGGGATTCAGGATGTGTATGTCCTTTGAGTCCAGTATTATTGAAGGAAATGTTACAATGGCACAAGCTGTAGCTGTCATAGCTATCCCATGGGTTGGAGGAAAATGCCAGCAATTAAAAAGGGAAGAGGATTTCTAAAAATGAATAAAATAGTGGGGGAAGAAAACTAAACTTTGCAGAAAGAAGGGGTGAAATAGATGTCATCATTCATACAATAAACACTCCAGAACAAATGGGATTCAGAATTTGCAAATGTTCCCCATACTGGCTGAGGAGAGAGGGTGGCTGGGTCTTATGCTCTCAGAGACGTTACTTTTCCAAGTGCTGGTGAGATCTGATAATGAAAGGAACAAAATAAAATTATTTCAAATGCCTAACAAGGAAGATTATTGAATGCCTTAGCATCTCTCTCTCTCTCTCTCTCTCTCTCTCTCTGTGTCTGTCTGTGTGTGTCTGTCTGTCTGTCTGCCTGTCAGTTGAAGCCAAAACCTTAACAGCAACAAAGATGTAATTTAATCTAATACGCTTATGAGAACAGGTAATAGATGAAAAGAGGATGCTTACAATAATTGCAATCGTTTGACTACTGTTTCACTCCTATGCAGGGAATTTGCCAACTTTTAGAGCACGCAGCGCTCTTCACATCAGATTATAGTTTTCTGTATATTATTTCCAGATAGGATGGGAAAAGTTGACAGATACGTAGGGAGCCAAGAAACAATTAGCACTGTGTGCACAATGTGTGCTCGAAGAAGCAGTGTCAATACAAAGTTGGGGCTTAATGGACTTCAGTCTGACTGGATTGTTTTAGCTGACCAAGGAGAACGGCAAACCACTTAAGCTTTAAAAATGGCAAAGTGGCCATCTGTTTTCAGTAATGAACGGACCTAGATAAGTGGGTCTAGGATTTTCAGACACATCTGACCAAGTGGCTGCTGGTCTACCAAATAAAATATTTTAGTCTTCAAGGTGCCACATTGTTCTTCCTGTGGAAATGAATGTGGGTTCATCTAGTGGTGTATCCAACTTCAACTATCCTGGCTCCATCCCAAGGAATCTTGTGATATTCCATTTAGGAGGCTATTTAGAACTGCCTGCTACAATACAACAGAGTGCACTAGCGCTTTCTACCAACTTTGCTCGTGCAATAACAATCTCCTCCCACCATTTTAGAACTGCACAGCTGGAAAGGACCCTATGGATCATCAAGTCCAGCCCCTGTCAAGGAGGCACACTGGGGAATCAAACTCCCGACCTTTGGTGTTGCAACCAGAGACTTAAGCCACTGAGCTTTCCAACAGTTAGTTGCCTTTGTGCAGAGTACAGGTTTTCATCATTGAGATGTCCCCATGTGCAAAAGCAACTCTTGTACTAATGGGGGAATCCTGCGTTTCTATGCTCGCAGAATTTTCTTCTCAGCAGAAACTCAACAGAATGCCATCTTCCTCTCTGTTAGATATCGTTCCCTAGAGTAGCCCACTAACTGTCTATATACCAACCTGAGATGTGTGAGAGAGTGATATAAATCAACTTTAATGCAGTCCCCCAGTTGTTCATGTTTCGAAGTTCAGAGCAGAAAACAAAACAGATACAGTTATCTCCTTTAGCATAAAGGTAAAGGTTCCCCTTGACAATTTTTGGTCCAGTCGTGTTTGACTCTAGGGGGCAGTGCTCAACCTCGTTTCCAAGCCATAGAGCCAGCGTTTGTCCAAAGACAATCTTCCGTGGTCACATGGCCAGTGCGACTAGACATGGAACGCTGTTACCTTCCCACTGAGGTGGTCCCTATTTATCTACTTGCATTTGCATGCTTTCGAACTGCTAGGTTGGCGGGAGCTGGGACAAGCAAAGGGCAATCACTCCGTCACGTGGATTTGATCTTACAGCTGAAGATCTACAGACCTTACAGCACAGAGGCCTCTGTGGTTTAACCCACAGCGCCAGCACATCTCTTTTAGCATAAAGAGTGCACACTAATTTATTTGTGCCTGTTCCACTAGATAGGGTTATTGATATCACATTTGGAAATACTTTTTTTTTTTTGCTCACGAAAAGAGCATTTAGCCTAAGTGGCACAGCTTGGGTTATACATGGATGTTTTAAAACAAACAAATAAATAATTAAAGACAGACAGACATACTCTGCTGCTATCCTCAGGAAGTGGACTGAGAAAGGTGGGCGTTGGACATACTGAGGCCCGCGTTGTTGGCGGTGCGGCAGTTCTCAGCACAATGGCAGTGGCCCAGCTGGCCCCCTCTCCTGGCATAGTGGCTCCATGTGGTGGCTGAGGAGGGTGCTGGGGCATGCCAAGAGGCTGATGCAGACTGTGGAAGGTCACAGCATTGCACTGCTTTGTTGGGAGTGGAGGAGAGACTGCCTCTCCATTTCCCCCTCTGTTTCTCTGTGTTAATCAACTGTTTATGTTTTGTAGTTACATTTTTGGGTAGCATAAGCATAAGCGTTGCACATGAATTTTAAACTACGTAGGGGGTCATATGCCCCTAACCCCAGCATTGTTGAAGGGAGAAGTTTACATTAATTTTATATTACTGGAGAATGGCTTATTATGGACTGGTTCAAGACTCCCACATATTGCTGGATGATATTGCTGGATGATCTCAGGAGACCTGTGGATTTTTCAGATTTAAGACACAGGAAGCAACTTCTTCCCTTTCACGTTATCCAGCATAGTTCTGTGTCACAGCGCACAAGAAGGATGACTTGCCAAATGCAGTCACAGACTAGATGGAAATTTCAAAGTTGTTTTGAAGGTTGCAAATGGGATTTAAAGGTGAGAAACTTCTCTCTTGTCATTCACCAAGATAAAAGCACTCTTATTTTCACTCCCTATGTCCCCTTCTCAAAAACTGAGAGAGAGAGAGAGAGAGAGAGAGAATCTCAGACGTTTCAAATGTATAAAATGCACAATGTGGATTCTCTTCATATCTGCAGATCCTCTGGGGATAAAAATTTTAATCAGATGTGTTTTTGTACTCCCATGAGGAGGACAAAAGGAAGGTGAAACACCGTGTTAATAATTTGGTTTCAATAGCCTCCAAAGGTTTGCCAGTCACTTTTAACCTTATGTTTTCTTAAAATTTAAATTAAAGGCCCAGCGACCAAACCGAATCATAAAAATCTTTTGTTTGAGTTGCAAACCATTTATCTTAGTTCAGCTACAACTGAACTGAAGCATCTGGTTATAGGGAAAAGATTAAAACAAAAACCGTTTTTCAATTTGTGTGTCTGGCACTTTAAGTCACTCTTCTGTATACACAGTCTCTGAACCTGGATGGGAGGACAGTCTGGGTAAATGGCAAACTCCTTTTCTCTTGCAAGCCAATCAGGAAGGAATAGATACAGATCAAAGTGGGAAAGAATAGGATGGAGACAGCCTGGAGAAACATCTTGTGAAACCAGTAGGGGGCTGCCTGTCACCTAATTACTCATAAAAACAGTCTGTCTCTCCCTAAACATGTATAATTTCAGAAGCTAAGCAGAGTTTGGCTGGGTTGATGCTTGGATGGGAGACCCATCAGAGAATGCAGGCTGCTGCAGTGGTGAAGGTTGCAGCTCAGTGTGGTAAAGCATGCTAGTCAAAGTTGACAATACAGGACTAAATGGAGCAGTAGTCTAACTCAAATTAGAACAGTTCCCCGTATTCCTAAAAAGAGCGCTTTAAGTGCTAAAGTATATGACACCAGTTTTTGTATACTTGTTTCCAGTCAACCAGATTATCTAGCTAGGGAATGGCAAACATTTACTTCTTATTAAGAATTAATCCATTTAAATGTTTGTTGTTGTTGGTGGCGTGAGTTATATTTAGTATTCTTGTGTGCCTCCTCCTTCTCATGCTAGAATACAAGATAAATGGCGGTAACATAAATTTAAACAATTTATAAATCTTCCTAAAATCACACTTTTTAAAATATAGTAGAAGAGCATCAATTACAAAACTGATGGATTAAGTCCTGTAAAGTATTCTGTAATTCTCCCAAATGCACAATGAGCTAATAAGAATAAGAACTGTATGTCTCCTGACTCAAAAGATCTTGAATTACTTCTGGTCTATCAATGTTTGGCTTTCCCGATTTAATCAGAACATGTAATGTAGGCATATAAAATTAAACGTATACATCCTTGGTGTCCTTTTGCAGACCAGCTGACTCCACTCATAGCTTCCAAGCTCACTGGGAATCAGTGTGACATGTAAACAAGGCAGTCCATCAGTGGGGTCAAGTAATCTAATTCCATGGGCTCCAACTGACCCATGTTATATATTAGGTCAACTAGAGGCAATATTCTTGGGGTTGTATTTCTTTTGGTGACCCAGAGCACACATCCTAGTTCATCCTGGATGGCATGAGGTTCAGTTCCATGACTCTTTAAGAGCTACAGTGTCTTAATTTGCCAGCTCTTTTCCCTTCCTCTGACTCTTCTGAGATGTGATCAAGAAGCAGAACAAATTTGCTCATTCACTAGAGTTCAGTCCAAAAGTGACCTGAAACATTCAAATATTTGTTTTTAATTGAAGGGTAACAAGACTGTCTTAGAAGAAATCACCTTTAAGCTCAGAAAAGCTTAGGACTGATTGTAGTGTCCAGAGCACATTTACATGTGCGTTCATGTATTGAATGGGACTTACTGGCCAGGGAATTCTGGGAGTTATACTCTGAAAAAGGTAACTTGTTCAAACTTTGTCTACTTGTGGCCTTACTCTAGAAATGTGAGTGACCCATATACATGAGATGTTATTTTGGCTTCTCCCATGCTAAGTGCACTCTACTGTCTATGAACAGCTGTTAAAGCTCTACAGATTTTGAAAGTCAGTGCAGACAAGAGAGCCTGGGAATAATTGCTAGTGCAGGCCGGATACTGTTCCCATGTGCCATCAAGTCACTTCCAACTTATGACAATCCTGCAAATGAATGTCCTCCAAAACCTTTTCTCATTTAATAATCCTGGTTAAGTCTTGTAAACTAAAGCTCATGTCTTCCTTTATTGATACAACCCATCTCATGTTCAGTCTTCATCTTTTCCTAGCATTATTGTCTTTTCCCGTGACTGTTGTCTTCTCATGCCAAAATGTAGCCAGGACTTGATAAACTTTTATGCTTTTAGAATCTCTTCACAGACCCGCTGACTTGGACTGCAGCTTGCTTGCTCCTGCCTGCGACTTTGCAGTCCCACATGCACATATATAGGGGGATCTATAGTTTCTCTCCAAACTGCATTCATGCACAAAAATTAGTTTGGTGTCACTTTTAGCCAAGCTATGAACACGAATGCAACTCTTAAAGGATACAGTGTAGTACTCTATCTTGTTTTTAAGTTGAGCACATGCAACTCACTTTCTTAAAATGTTTTGGAAACTGTTAAAATGAGGAACTATTCTTCTTTGAGATATATTGTAATACTGTCATACTTTCAGATCCATGCATCAACATATCCCAAAGGTTATTTAATTGACTTATTGGTTTTCCTGTTAGGTGCTGAAGCACCTAGATCTGCCTGTAAGTAAGAAAGCATGTTTCTACATTCTCTGCCTTTATTGATGTCTTTTTCTTTTTTAAAAAAAGTGGGAAGTCAAGCAGTTAAAACTAGCCCATGTTCAAAGCATCACAGTCCCCAGTACTTTTTCATTTCCAGCCCAGTGCCTTAAGCGTAGGATCTGCCTTTCTCTCTAAACAAGTTTACGCTTGTTCTCCAGCTGATAAAGTGATTGTCAGAGCATGTTAAAGATTGGCTATGGTCTGAAGCCATTAATTCTGTTTCCAGTGCAAGCTTTTGGTCAGCTGTGGCACTCCTCTTGTCCCTCAAAATTGAAACCTTAGGGGAGAAACACAATTTGGGTTTACTCCAGATTAAAAATTAAAAATCTCTGGGTATTTTGAGAACTGGAAGAGTTGCCAACAAACTGTGTCTCCCTCTCTCTCCCCCCCTTTCTTATTCTTCTGATCTCTCTCTGTCTTTTGTGCGTATGTGTGTGTATCGCTAAAACATTGATGACAGATGCTTCTGTTTTGACAAGGATGGTGCTCAAGGAACAGCCCTGGATGGCTTAGAAGGAAGCCCAAATCATCAGTATTATAGTGGAATACCAATGCATGTAAATCATTTTTGCCAAGGGGCAACTGTAGGTAATAAAATCGGCTAATACAATTATGAATGAAACACTATTTTATTTTATGAATGAACCTCTTATTTTCACACACTCCTTCTGCATATTTCCTAAAAGAGTTCTGTAATAAAATGCATACACTTGCCCCCCACCCGCCGCGCTAGCATTCACAGAGAAGCAGCGTTGGTTATGTTTTTCCTCCAACCCTCGGCATTTGTATAATGAGAATATGCATAGAAAGGAAAAATAAAAGGTGACAGTTGAGACTTTATAAAAATTAGGAGAAGGATTTCCAGCTTAGGATTTCTAGACTCGCAGTAGTGTTTCACACCCCATTTGATTTTCTACCTTTCCTTCGTGTTATTATGGGATATAAAGGTGTAACCATCTGCGTTTTTAAAGTAATGCGTAATATATGGTGCTTACTGTAAATTTTTCTCCTCATTGTAAACTTGTTCTGAACCTTCTACATCAAAAATTGAAACAAATACCCTCAGCTTTCTGTTTTCTACAGCATTAAAAACTGGGTTTTCTGGGAACTGAGAAGTTTGTTCCTAAAAGGATCTTTATTATTTTGTGTAAAATGGCCATGTCTGTGATAAGGCAAGCAAAGTTGCCTTTTCTTGTGTTCCAAGAGTCCCTTGCTCCCCCTTTTTTCCCCTTTTGCTGACTATTGCCCATTAGCAGTTGCGATTATTTTGCAGATTGTGACTATTTGCTTTCAGAAACCATTATGTGATGTGCTAGAAAATCAAAATTCGTCGGGTCTCATAGAAGACCAACCATCCCTTAGAAATTTGCACTGGGAGGAATGGGATTGAACATTACATTTCTCTTGGCCCAGTATTCATGAACAGTGGGGACTCTGAAGCAGCCTTTGTAAGTAAGCTAACAAACGTCCTTGGCCTGGGAAAATAAAATTAAAAGATTGATCATTTACAAGGTTAATAATCTGCTATGGAAAAGGGGGAGCCTCTGTACTCTGCAAGCATTATGGAAACACAGGCGTCTAGCCTCTTAATGGGTGATAAAAGTGTCTCCTGTTCAGCCGATGGATAAGGGAAGGGCAGAGCAGAGCAGTTTATCCATGCTCTGCTAGTCCTTGCATATTTCCATGCTGGTTACAGAGGAAATAGTTCTCATTATTTTCCCTGCTAGCCCAGAAATCAAGAGATGGCAGAGCAAGATAGGGGACCCAGTGTCTGGAAAGAGTCCCTGGTTGAATATTTTTATCGGATGAGTTGCTGATACTATTGGGCTCTAAGGATAGCAATGCAAGTTATCTTGCCCCCTTCCCAATATTTTCTTATTCACCTAATAATGCTCTTGACCATGTCTTTCCTCTCCTTTTCCACTTTTCTGTGCAGTTGCCTCTGAATGGGGTACACAAGCCATCTATACTAGCGCAGTTCAGTGAATGCATTCATGCAAAAGTGGAGATGGAAACCTGTACAGTGGGGTCTCTACTTAAGAACTTAATCCATATTGGAAGGTGGTTCTCAAGTTGAAAAGTTCTTATGTTGAATCTGCATTTCCCATAGGAATGCATTGAAAACCATTTAATCCGTATCTGCTCTTTTCCGTCCATAGAAACTACAGTGGAACCTCTACTTAAGAACTTAATCCATTTTGGAATGGTGTTCTTAAGTTGAAACCTTCTTAAGTTGAAGCAAAATTTCCCATAGGAATGGACTGAAAACTAATTAATCCGTTCTGGCTGGTTTTTTGTTATGTAGAGGTGCGTTCGTACATTGAAGCATTAGTTCCCATAGGAACTAATGCAAAGCTGGTTAATACGTACTCTACCACTAGGGGGAGAATTTTTTTTAAGCTAAGATGACCTAAGGTTAAAAAAAGAGCAGGAAAGGTTTTTTTTTCCTGTTCTTATCTTGGATTTCTGTTCTCAAGTAGAAGCAAAATTTAGCAAATGGAGCTGTTCTTAAGTTGGATTGTTCTTAAGTAGGGACGTTCTTAAGTAGAGACCCCACTGTATTCTAACCGCATACATTTCTCATATAGTTTCCTCCTCCTATTTCCAGTGCAAAATAAATCACACCATGCATTCCTAGGCTTCTCACCAGGGAAGCTGAGAAATATGTGAAAGACTCTCACTCACTCACTCACTCACTCACTCACTCACTCACTCACTCACTCACTCACTCACTCACTCACTCTTGCATGCCACACACACTCCTGGTTTTAGAGAATGAAGAAATATAGAATTAATAAGTAGAGACATGGTTACGGAGGGCCGTGCCAATCTGTTTGCAAGTTGGCATGATCCTGAACTCTGCTCTATTTATTAATCCTATATTTCTTCATTCTCTGAAACTAGAAGGGTGTGTGACAATCGTAACTTCTGGATTAGGTTTTTCCCCCCCAATGCGACTCCCAGAATCTCACAGCCCCCATGGGAAGTCATCATGCTAGCTATGGGATTCTAGGAGTTCTTGATGCAAAAGATGAAGATTTCACATCTCTGTTCTGAAGGCAGACTGGATTCATAAAAGCTGTATATGTACGCATAAGCTCCATTCAGAAGTTATAACTAAATGCCTAAAGCCCAGGGTCCTGCTGGGGATTTCAGTGCATGGAACTGGCATTGTGCAGTCAGTTGTGTAATGTGACACAACCCTCTACACAACAGACAAACAACAGTCGCCAACATTCAGAGGATCAATAGAAGCAAGTTAAATAGAAGCTGTCCAGTAGAAATGTTTACAAAGCAGACTAATGCCATTAGAGTAAAGAGGCTGGGAAGGAGAGGACTGTTAGGGTCTTGCCTTATATTTTAGCCAGGCATAGCTATATAAATGCAATTTACTGTGAAGTGCAATTGGCTGGGAGTGTTAAAACTCCCTTGTCCACTCCCAAGCAGATCGCCTTGGAAGGCTTTTACATTTAAAGGTATTTGGAAGTGCCTTGTTTACGTTACTGCCCCTTATAAAACATTTAGAATGGCCAGTCTGCTGAATAAACAGTCAGGGCCCTGGAGGATAAGCATATCACCATCGGCTTCTTAAGAGTAAACTTTCCAAACTGCTTCCTGTCAGAGGGGACTTCTGCAGTAAAATTGCAAACTCTGTGCTCCAAGATGAGATAGGCAGAATTAGATTAAGCAGCTTACTGTTGACATGTCTATTGATCTGGGTTCCATACAGTTTCCTGCCTCTGCCAGCAGTAAGATTGCTGTATACAATAACACAGTGGCCTGGTTTATATGAAATTGGGGTCTCCGAGCATCAATTACTGCAGGAAGGCAGTGGCACTGGGAGATAAGGTTAAGCTGCTTGCTGTGTTTAAGACTGCAGAAACTCAAGCAACACATTTGCTGTCTAAATTGCTATGTATACACTGGGCAGTATATTATGTATTATTCTTCTCTTTCCATCCCCCAACATTTCCAGGACCACCCTATATTATTCTCCTGGGTAAGAAACCATTATACAAACACTTATCATTAAGTGGTCTGTTTCCTCAGCTCTTTCCCCCTTCTCTTACGTAAAATGATTTTACTGAAAAGGGATTCCAGAGTGTTTGTATGTGCATGTATTTTGAATATGGAAGTCTTGGGATATTTTTTACAAGAGGTGCACAAGTGATTGACAGATTTCTGATTTTCTAGGTTTCTAAAGGGGGGAAAATGGGCACCAGAACATAGACTTGATTTTAAAACATTTAAAGTCAAACTCACCCAAACTGATAATCTTGGAAGGAGAGACCAAGGCTGGTAATGGTGATAGCAATGTTGACATTTTCAGGGCATTACACCAGCCACATGGTTAGGGTCATGCAAGATTGGGTAGATATGATTGTTCCACCTTGACTGTGAATAATTGGCACCAGGTAGTTTCTTCAGTTCATATAAGCTCTGTGTATGATTTGGAATCCTGATTCTTAGGAAAGTCTACACCAGATGACTGGATTTTCTTTTCCAGATGTTCATTCTGGCACAGATGGGTGTTTTGGAGGCAGTAAAAACCTTATAGAAAGGATGGAGCTAACATTTACATCTCTTGCATTAATATACTTTAGGCTCACTTTCGTCTGTAATTGTAATACCATTATAGCTTCGAATGCCCAAATAAAGCCTGGTCTACATTTCTTTACTTTTAGTCAAGAGTGAGAGTTACATACTCACTGTGGATTGATTTCGAAGTTTAGGCTTTAAAAACCTCAGGTGGTATATCTGTTTGTGTTCTTAGGAATTAGTAAACCATGCTTGTTTCCAAAGTCCTAGGTTCTGTTAATTAAATGCATCTGTTAGGGATATATGACACAGTTCCTTTGAGTTTAAGATCATAAAGTCGCTGAATATTTTAAGCTAATGTTTGTCAAATAGTGAGGGAGAATGGGGTAATTTCATTATCATGGTCATTCCTTATAATAGTCTTTTGGAACCTGCAGGCCTATAGCAATAATTGATAAACATTCCCAAGATATATTGATCTATCACTCTGTTCTCGTCTTCATATCTGTGGCTATCACAGCTCCCGTGTTCTCTTGAATTATATTCAGCTAAGTTTCTGTAGATGGCTTCACACACACACATATAGGTGATATCTCATCTCCCAACTCATGGATGTGTATGTGAATTGCCTACATTTAAAAGTATTGTATCAGAATGCTTTGTGATGTTTAATTTGGGATGACTGTTTCATCCATATGTCACATCACTTGATACTGCAGTTACTGAATGGTGGACACAGAAGGATAAACCCTTTTCTATTAATGGATTGGATTTAGTCATACTCAAAATAGACTTTGTCATGTTTGGAATAAGCCAGTAAAATCAGCGGGACTTAAGTCATGCGTGACTATCTGAAGTGCTATTATTTTCAGCTCGTCCATTCTTAATATGACCAATCTTACCCAGAGACTATCGAAATTGAGACAAGATGACGTATACTTTACAGGTCCTGGCAAGGTCATCTTAATAATAAGCAATATAATGTAAGAATAGGATAAGAAAGCATGAAAAGTAGAAGTTGGTGCTCTAGAAATCTATTTGCTATCTCCCTATTTCTTTGTGGTTAATTGTCTTGTGTCAGGGTACTTAGCTTTAATCTTTTTTTTTTTACATTGAATTGAAAATAAATTGTGCTTAGTTTTCTTTTTTCTTTTTTTGTGACAGCATTTCCTGACAGATTATCCCAAACCATAATACTCGTTCCCACAGTGTTCACATACAGGAGAGTATTTCTCGGAGTTGACGTCTTTCTTTCTTTTTTTTTAAAAAGTGCTTTGTACAGGCTACATGTAGTTATAACTCAGTTGCGACTGTCTTAATTTCAGCATTCCAACATCAAGTGCGATTCTAACATATCGCAATTTTTAAGGAAATTCTATTGTTTCAATGTCACAACTGAAGATATGAGATTTTTTTAATAAAATACAAGGAGAGGTTATAGACAATTCAAAAGTTTTTTGCACAGAACTCACTTTGTTTCGCTGGAAAATGCTATAGGAAAAAAATCTTATAGCACGAGAGACGTTTCCAAAAGGCATGTCTTGATATGAGAGAAACGGAGACCATTCATTACATCCTTACTCAGAACTGTCTCCTGGGGGCGATGTCAGTTGTCATGCAACTCCTGTTAAGAATGGGAAGACTAGTATAGAAACAGTCCTCTAAGCCAGTGGTTCCCAATCTTGGGTAACCCAGGTGTTCTTGGACTGCAAGTCCCAGAAGCCTTCACCACTAGCTGTGCTGGCCAGGATTTCTGGGACTTGCAGCCTCAGAACACCTGGGTTACTAAAGTTTGGGAACCATTGCTCTAAGGAACAGATTACAGTGGTGCCTCGCTAGACAGTTACCCCGCATGACAGTTTTTTTGCTAGACATTGGCTTTTTGCGATCGGTATAGCCATTCGCAAAACAGTGATTCCTAGGGGGGAATTTCTCTGGACAATGTTTGGTCCCTGCTTTGCAAACCAATTTTCGCTAGACGACGATTTTTGACAGCTCCCTCCGTTCACATATCAGAGAAACTATTGTTCCTTCTTATGGCTGAACTGGATTACATCTAGAAGTTTTACTTCTCTGGAATCTCTTTCGGACCCCTCGACACAGACAGCAGCTCTTTAAATTGTACAGGACAGTGTCACAGAACCGATGAGATCATGATGACTTAGGAGAAAGGACCCCCGCTGAAATACCAGACAAGCCACAGCATGTAGAGGCATTCCAATTGCTGGCATGCCTTTCGTAGCATTTGCTGGAATGCTTCTGGTAAAATATTACTCCCCGCTCCTTCTGCTTTTGCTAATCCTGGTTGAAATGGAAGCCAGAAGACCCTACGGCAGCCTTCCAAATGTGAGTAGTAATAGGCCATGTCCAGACAATATTTTACTTGGATACCAAGATTAATAATAGTCATCACATCCTAATGCCGAGGCATAAGTATTTTAAGTGCCTGTAAATGTTCTTCATAGAGCAGACTGTGCCAAGTGTTCTGTTGATGCTCAACAAGCACCCATAAGTGATTGAACATTTCAGACTTCCATCATAATTATTTATAAACAGCAATATAAGCTTTTAGAAACCAATCACAATTACAAAAAGGAAGTACCTTATTTGTTGATATGTGCAGGTTATACACTAAGCAAAACCATTTAGCTTCTTGTATAAAGTTAAAACTTGGTTGATATATTTAGTGGAATATTGTGGGTCTTAATGAACAGTTACAACAAGTGATTACATCTCTATTCCTACTGCAAATCATTTTATAGACTCTTGCGTTACAGACATCTGTAACTCCCAGAAGCCCTCACCACCAGCTGTTGCTGGCCAGGATTTCAGGGTGTTGTAGTCCAAGAACATCTGGGGACCCAAGGTTGGGAAGCACTGATGTAAACGCCTCCAATCTCATCGTTTGGGAGTGAGAGAGCCTGTACTGGAAATAAGGTTTTCTGGCACCTGGAAAAGCTCAATGGGCAGCGCCTAATTTTGCAGGAATAAGAACACAGAGAAAATGCACCCTTGAAGTATAGCTGTTGCAAGAATTTACACACTTCTTGTCCCTGAGCAACAACAATTGTATAGATCGCAACACAAAAGAAACTACCATTTGCAACATATTAAAAAACCAGGAAATAATCAACTTATGAAGCAGGACAATGAAGCCACAAGGCTAAGAAGCATGTGTTTGTTAGGTTTAGATATCTGGCTTCGAAACCAGAGGTTGGGAGTTCAATTCCCCACTGCGTCTCCTTAACAAGGGGCTGGACTTGATGATCCATAGGGCCCCTTCCAGCTCTGCAGTTCTAAGAAGAACTGCTGGATGGCTCAGTGTTTATACGATCAAGGAATTAAATATGATGAAGGAAAGGGAATTCGTTGTGTGGGTAACATAAAATACTTTTGCTCTGTCATAAAGCAGAAACATGTACGTGCATGTGCGTGGATGCTCACACTCAGTGCATGATGGTGTGCTGAAATGTTCTAGACCAACCAGCATTAGATGGCATGCAAAAGTAGAGAGTACAGGAATAGAAAGCTATGGCTAAGTGTGCCTGGACTTGCAAAGGCCAAAGCACAGTGTCACACTACAGCTTGCTGAATGGGAAGGAAAAAAAGGGGGACTCTCACATTGTTTTTTCTGAAAAAGAATCTATACCTAACATGTCTTTTCCTTCCTTTCATTGGCAGACGTGCTTTGAAAAATAGGGAGAAATAGCCTTTCTTAAAATGTTACTGTATTTTTCCATGTATAAGACTATACTTTTGCCTAAAATCTTTAGAATTAAAATTGAGGGTCATCTTATATGTGGAAGTAAGCTGAGGAGAGAACAAAAACAAGTGGAGGGGAAAGCAGGGATCAAAGTGATCCTGCAGGGCTTTGATCCCTTTTTCCCTACACTTGCTAAGCCCCACTTAAATTTCTTACTTTTGGGTTAGAAAAGTGGGAGGCATCTTATACATGGGTGCGTCCTATACATGGAAAATACGGTATTTAAATGTGGCAGGTGGAAACAGAGGCCTCCATTGGCATGCCAGTGAATCATGATAAGCACCTCTGCCCTCAGCCAGCAACATGTTTCGTTTTCCGAAAGCCAAAACTCAGTTGCTTGAGATGGCCACCCCTTTCTTTGTAATGGTTGAGCTGGCCCTGTGCTAGTCTTACAAACTGGTTCTCGGTCTCATACAGCTCATACCCCAAGTAGTGGGGGAGAGAACCTTTTCTCTGGGGAATAAAACTACAAATATGGTAGGTTGTCTTTTGCGGCAAGTTGATATCGTCCGTTAGATTAATTGAGTGCATTGGGCTTTAGACTGCTGTTGACAAAGTGTGCTTGCGATGCAAATGCATTGAATGGTCGGGTGTTCTCCTTACCACTTCTCCCTAGACTCAAATTACTCTTGGCATTTGCGGTAATGATGCAGGTACAATAGTTTTGTTTAATTACAGTCGACAACCGTCTTAAGCAACTTTTCCCTTGAGTCACTGAAAAGTTATAGCGCTACCCTTTAATACAATTATTAAAATGAATGGACTTGCACTATCTTTTAATGTACGAGACTGAGCAGGAATAAAGCCTGCATTCCTCCTAGCTTTGCTCCATTGCAAGCAGGTTAAAAATATTATGGAGGCTCAGGAAGGCCCCGAGTCTATTACCTGTTCTTACTGAGTCATACAGTTTATTTTAAAGACCACTATGGATCTTGCAATTGAAAGGCATCATTTGTCATGTACGAAATAAAAAGGGATTTTGTTCTGTGTAGTTGCTGAACGGTGTCAGCAATGTACACAAAACGTAGCTTTTTAAATGCAAGTTGTCAAAGGCAAATGCGTTCCTCTTTTATAACAAAGGAGCCCTAACAAAACCAATGAAACCAATCAGCATCTGTTGGCTAATGCTTGTCACATCGCTGGTAGCTGGCAATACACTTTTCTTTTCATTGCTCCCTGCTGCATCGCTGCCAGGAGGGTGTGTGTGCATTAATCTAAATGTTTCAAAGAGAAAAACAGATGTGGAAAATGGATTGCAGGCCCCCAGGGTCCAGAATAAACATTATCATCATCATCTTGGAACTGCAGAGCTGGAAGGGACCCCATGGATCTTTGAATCCAGCCCCTGTCAAGGAGGCACAGTAGGGAATCAAACTCCCAACCTCTGGCTCTACTGCCAAATACCTAAACCACTGAGATATCCAGGAATCCTCAACTGTGATGTGTTTATCTTCCTTTCCATGCTCTGTGTCTATTTATGGCAGGGATAGGTGGCACATGCCTTGGCAAGGATGGGCAAGGCAATGGTAGCAGCAAGCTTTGGGCAGATGCTGGAGAAAAGCTGCCAGTCACAGACTTCAAGAGTGAGTTAGATGGATGAATAGACTAGTCCTAGCGGCTGCAAGGCAACTGCCAATGCTCCTTTGGAAAAGAACTTGTATGGCCTAAATCACTTTTTCCATGGTGTGGGCAGCCTGAAGCCCAAGAACCACATGTGGTTCCTAGGGAACCCATATTTGGCTCCCCCAACATCTCTGCACTCCAATGTAAAACAAAACAGAACAAAACAATGTCTCAGAAAGTGTTCTCTACGAGGCATCGGCAAGATAATTTTGTCACGTTTCAAAGGGCCCAGCCTACCTCAAATTCCCTCCCACCCACCCCCTTTTTATTAAAAAAAAGGTCAGTAGAGGGGCAAGGAGGCTTTTTCACTTACATAAATACTTTTGGGGTGGAGGGGTGTAGTTCTCCAAGGTCCAGAGATGGACCTATGTACTGTACGGTTGCCCACAACAGTAAACAGTGAGTGTGGGGGAGCAGTTGGTAGGAACAGCGCTTTTCAAACTCAAGAACTTCCAGTTCTGCTGGAGGCTGCATCGGGACTCAACCCCTCACAGGCCTTTCCAACTTGCAGTGCAATGCAGGATATTTTTCTTACTATTCAAAGGAGAAGTGGCACAGGAATGACATGGTGGTAGAGAAGGCTGCTTTTATGTATTCACTCCTATAATTCTTCCTGGTGGGAGGGAGCGTTCTGGCTGAATTATGGGACTGAAAATCCTCAGGTTCTGGAAGTTGAGTCTCTAATAGTTAGATCTGAGGTTAGACTGATGAACTGCGAGTTCAAATCTCTGCTTAGCATGAGGGTCTTTTGTTCAACTTAGACCAGGCTCTGTAGGGATGTGGTGGCGCTGCGGGTTAAACCACGGAAGCCTCTGTGCTGCAGGGTCAGAAGATCAGCAGTTGTAAGATTGAATCCATACGACGGAGGGAGCTCCCGTCACTTGTCCCAGCTCCTGCCAACCTAGCAGTTCGAAAGCATGCAAATGCAAGTAGATAAATGGATACCACCTTGGTAGGAAGGTAACGGTGTTCCATGTCTAGTCACGCTGGCCACGTGATGACGGAAACTGTCTTCGGACAAACGCTCGCTCTATAGCTTGGAAATGAGGATGAGCACCACGTCCTACAATCGGACATGACTGAACTAAATGTCAAGGGGAACCTTTACCTTTACCTTTCCTGTAGCCCTGTTCAGTTTTTTACTGTCCAGGTGGGCTAAATGTGAGAAGAAAGAGAACACCTCCTCTGTTACTGCTTTGCTCAAACAAAATGACATGTCTCAAGAGAAAAGACTTATCAGTAGGCTTTCCACATGAGCCAGAACCTTGACTTTCCAGCTTGTGATAAGAGCCTTAACAGATGGATGAGTTTTCTCTTTTCACACACATCTCTTTGATTGTGTACAGAACAGCAACAGAGGGTCATTGAGCTTACAAGCTCGCTTACTTCAGATGGTTGGCCCAACTGGATAATGAATGGCTGAACAGGATTTGTATCTCAGCCTAACCTGCATGGCAGGGTTGTGATAATGTGGGGGAGGGAAGCCCAATGAAAGAAGGGAAAACAAAAATGTGAAGACAAGTAGGCAAATCTTGAGTATAACATGAACTTCAGTTGCTCTAAAACAGTGGTTCCCAACCTTGGACTAAAACTTCCAGAAATCTTCACTGCTAGCTATGCTGGCTAGGATTTTTCTGGGAGCTGCAGTCCAAGAACATCAGGGTACACAAGGTTGAGAACCACTGCTTTAAAATCATTGAGACAAGAGTGAGATACAAATTATGATCTAATGGACATTTATAGCAATAGATTTATATGATATTTAGGACTGTCCGAAGAACTATGGGTGCATCATCTCAATAATTTTCAAAATAATCATGTGAGGCAGCTCTCTGAATTGCTGATAAAAGGGAAGTGAGGATGAGGCAATATAGGTTTGACACCCAGATTGGAGACTTCTTGCTTTGCAACTTAATGTCTCAACTGCCATAAAATGAAAATGATGGTGCGTATTTTCTGTTCTTTTCTTCTCTTCACAGGAGAGATAAAAATTGCCCATTTACTAGCATTTAAACCAGGCTTAATCTGTGGCAATTTGAAACTGTTCAAAATGGGCCAAACAGCTGCTCTCTCTCCAAGTTGCCCCTTGCAGTGTGATGAAACTTCCTGTGGCTGTTCAATTTATGCTATGTGAAGGTTAAGCCCTTAGATTTCAAGCAATCTCCTTGAAGTGAAATATAATGGAAGGGACAGGGCATTCTCTTTTGATATTTCCTTAAATATATATATAATTGTGGCCAACTGGAGGAAATACCTATTTAAGCAAAAATATATGGCTGTTCCCTTGACGAACATGCTTTTGTGATTCAGAAGCAGGGGGCATAATTCTACTGTAGCATCTGTTATGACTTCCCAGTTTTGCACCAGGAAGAGATGGAACCAGTTATTCTAAGCTGTAGAATTTTAACTTGCTCCTAAAATCTATTCTTGTCCAAGAAGGTGAATCTTCTTCTGGGATCTGCAGATTAAATTCTAGATTCCTGTCAGTAACAGTCGGCAATCTACTATGATCTCAAGTGAAAAGGATGGAGGAGGGACAATGATAAAAAGGTGTGGAAGGGATAATGATAATTACTGTATTATGAAGTGAATGTTCTAGGAAAGCCAAGTTAAATTAATAGATACTGGCTGGTATCCCAAGATTGTTTATGTTGGGAGCAGAATTCCACCCATGGACAGGGAAACGTGGGATTAAATTTTCACTGGTTTCCTCTACCAGAATCTATGCAGCCTCTGTGCATATGAAATTTTACTCTGAAGGAAATGGGGATGGAGGAGGAAATCAATAAAAACTGTCTGTGCCATCTTTTACATGAGAAGAAAGACAGTGGAACTGCTTCTTGTGTTCACAGGCAACTGATTAGAACACAAGCCAGTTCTAAGAAATGACAATTTTAGTGTCAGATAAGGTAGCAATATGTTAAGGAAAGTTAGTTAAGTGTAGAGGGAATTAATGGTGACCTATTAAGACAGGGACGTGTCTGGATGTTGGTGTTTCAACTTCTGGTGGTGGACCTAACCTGCTGACCAGAGAAATCTGACCAGGGCCCACAAAGCAAAAATAATGAGAATCATTTCCGTATTTCCCCAGCTCTTCTTGTTTGCTTAATGCTTTTATTTACTTAACAATTGCACAAATGTAAAAATCCATTAGGTGGACTCCGCCTTGAGACTATTATTTGCAAGGTCAGGACCAATTCATGTTTAATGAAGTGATCTGTGGCATACCAGTGAATGTCAGGTTTCTGCAGCTGCTTAAATTGGAAAGATGATTTCTAACTGAAAAGGATATAGGAATATGAGAGGAGTCCTACTTGATCAGACACCATATGCCTCTCTAGTTCAACCTGCTGTCCATAGAGCTGACCAACCAGTTACCAGTGACAAGCCCAATAGCAGCGCTGGAATGCAAGAGCATCTTCCTCCTCCCATCAACTCCGTGATGTATTACCAGTGACAGGGAATGTTGGGAATTGGAGGGCTACACCTTGCACTTCCCTGCAGTGTTGGAATAGTCATGTAAGCAACATCTCCAGCTGGTAGGTGGTGGTGTTCTCTGCTTAGCTAATATTTGGCATTCTTCCCTTGTTTTTCTTCTCTTGGACAATGTTCCTGAAATGTATACCTGTGTGCAAGATTTATGCTCATGGTCCTTGGATTAGCAAGTTTGTTTCTCCTAGCAGCTGTTGCAACTATTTGGTTATCCACTTTTGGTACATGTTGGAGGCAGGTGGCATCCAAAATGTGGACAAAATAAAGTGTGAACTAAATAATTAATGATGAATCTTCCAAGTATACTGAATATTGAGGAAATTTCCAGGCCTGTTCTCTAAGTAACTCGCTCAAATGTTATTCATACTTATGGATAGTTTCCCTGACTACAGAGCAGTGGTGGCCTGGGAAAAAGCATAATCCATTTCTTGATTCAAGATGATTGCATCCTGGGGATCACTGATCATCATTTCCTAGCTCTCCATCATTCCCACAATGCATTTGCATGAGAGTTTGTTCAAGGGACCAAGTTGTTTAAATGTGCTCTACTTTCCTCCATTTGAAGAAAACAAACTTGCTATCTGTTCTTAGCTGATAATGGAGTACTTTCTTTCTTCTTTCAAACACACTGTAGAGAAGGGGGAAACTGTTTTGGAACTCTCTAGATGTCTCTCTTATGCAAATGTTCCCACTAGACTTGTAAGTACAGCATGTAATCAAAACTGTGATGTGTTTCACAGAAATTACATATCTATTTAAGGTTTGTTGGGAGGGCGGGTGCATGAATTTGCAATTTCTTTTGCTTTTTGGGCTTTTTTCAGCATTTCTCACAAATTGTGTGTAGATAAGTGCAAATAGGCAGACTTTATTACCAGGATGCTTAGAAGTGTTAAAAAAACAAGCACCATAAACCAAAAAAAGAATGTGAAGGGAATGCATTTCTAATTAAGGTGGCCATGTTAAAAAAATATATGCAAGGACTGAAATTTGATGCCTCAGCTGAAAGACTAAGTGGCTTGGTTTGTAGATATCTGTCCATAGTCCAGAGAAAGTTCATTTCTTTACTAATACTTCCATGATCAATCTAGAGAGTAGCCTCCAAGCTCTACTACTATAGCAGAGTTCATATCAGGCTGATCCTACCATAAAACAAGAAGGAAGTGTCCAGCCAAAGCCAGTACATTTGAACACAAATATTTGCTACCCCTCTAAGGACTGAATTTTAGAGGATCGTTATATTATTATGATAATAGACATTAAGCATTTGGATTTTCTGCCACAAACACCAAAATATCTTGGCCGTTGTCATTCTTATGCTTCTGAGATTAATGCATTTCTGTGTACTTTCCTTATGATAACAGCCATTGTCTTTAGGACTCTGCTCTATTCTTTATGCTACTTTTTAGACTATTGTCTGTCCTCTTTATGGGAGTTTCATAGTGGAAATACCTGTGCAGTGTCTCTATAAAATGCTTAACTTGAAGACAGTTTGCAAAGCTGAACTCCTCTCACTGGATCAAGAAGTCAGGTTGCCTTTAGGGCCCTACATATAAATGGCTGTCACTTTGAATTGTAGGTCTAAAATACCAGAAGAAATATTGTGAAACTTTTAACTCTGATTCCATTGTGATTGATCTCGTAGAATTTTAGAGTAATTGATGGCATTGCCTTAGTTGAGTCTGTTAGTGCAAATAATTATTAATCAATATGCACTCAGCTCTTACTTTAGAAGATAATTTTAACACATGATTTATTCTGAACATTTCAATTGAACTACCTTTACAAGGGGAAAATCAATTGGCTAGTGGTCTAAAGCACTTTAATTATCTCAAAAGCTGGGTTCTTTTTTTTTGCTAGAGCATTTTCCTACCATAGTAAGTTATTGTCCCATGTAGAATAAAGCTCTTTACTTCTTGGCATCATTGGCAGGATATTTTTCATTGCTTCTTTAGAGGAAAAAATGCTTGTTATTGACTTTTTAAAAAGTTGTTTAGTTTGATACTGTAAAAATTAATTTAAAACTGACTAGGAGAGAATGGGGGGGGAAGAATCGTAGCTCACATCACTTCTTCTTCTTCTTCTCTCTCTCTCTCTCTCTCTCTCTCTCTTTTAACAAAGAAGGTACATTAAAACACAAATTCCAAATGGGCAGCCACGTTCTGTTTGCTGCAGCAAAAACAACATGTCCTATAGCCCCTGAAGGTGTAATGTATTCAGAGCATCCTCTTCTATGAACTATAGAGCAGTGGTCCCCAACCTTGGGTCTCCAGATGTTCTTGGACTTCAACTCCCAGAAATCCTGGCCAGCAGAGGTGATGGTGAAGGCTTCTGGGAGTTGTAGTCCAAGAACATCTGGAGGCCCAAGGTTGGGGACCACTGCTATAGAGCACTTGATCAGATGCATGGAGGGTTATGAAGAATTTTGGATACGAAGACAGCATACATGATTTGGGGTGAGATCATAAACAGTGATGAACTACTGCAGCTCATAGGGAGAAATTGTATTCATAAAGCAGTGTTCATGACAATTACATTATTAAGTTTGGCCGCCCATTAAATGGTATCGCCGGGCGATGGCAATGTCAGGCAAACCAGTGTGGCATTCAAGATCACAATATGCTGTGACCTTAATTCACGCTTCTGCCTAGCCTTCAAATATTTGCTAATAATCATTTTTCCTAGGTGTTTGTTCATAGAATTGAAGGACAGCAGTAATGAAATGGAGTCAGTTTAGCAGGATACACCCTCTGCCAGAATGGATTTGTGCTGAATTTTGTGACTTCCCATTTGATTTATTCTAAAATTCTGTTGTACATGGACAATGGCCTGCATAAATGGTGAAACCCATCAAGATGAACACAGGCCACCCTCCACATATGATTTTTTATTGATTGATTGATAAATTGATTTATTGATTTGCTGTTTTATTTTATTAATTTAATTTCTGTCCCAACTTTCTCTTAAAAAGAGACCCAAAACTCTTATCTCAGAGCTTGGAAAAGTTACTTTTTGGCCAACAAATGCCAACATTCCCCAGCCAAGGTAGCACCTTTTCAACTCTTGAGCATTTGTGTTTGGATAAAAAAAAAAAACACACACACACAAACTGGTAGTTCCTGCCCATCTCTAGTCATAATTCGGCAAAGATGGTAGAAAACTTAAAATTCAAGTAGAGTGTCCTAAATTTGAAGGGATGACCACAGCTCATGCAGTCAGACCACCAGGAAAGCAAAATGACCTTTGAGATTCTACACGAAATAGAGGTGACAAAGATATCAATTTGCAGGCTCTTCATCTCACTGAACATAAAAGGCTGCCTTGTCCTCCCACCCTGCTATGGCAGGTCATAGTAGAAGAACCCCACGGGATGCATCTTGAGTTGTTAGGGTGAGCCAGTGCAAACGTATTTGGAATATCTGTGGTGTGTTTAGGAGTGGAGGCTTTTACTGCTGTCTGCCATTTCACCTTGTCTTCTTGAAATGGTTTGCTTCTTCAGGAAATAAAAATAAACAATACATCAGTAAAGACATAATCAATCCTTCTCCCCCTCCCCCAAAAGATAGCAGGATTCCATGTAAACATGGAAATAATATATAGAGAAAGAGCATTTCCGTAGATTTCTATCCAATATGTAAAAGACTTAGAGGAAAGTTTGTTGTTATGTTCTGCGAAGTCACTTCTGATAGGTGATTATTTGTTCATTTGGGGGTTTTTTTTAGGCACATGAGATTTTTAAGGATTAGCTTACTATTAACATCCTCTTTAGACGTGTTGGCGCTGCGGGTTAAACCGCAGAAGCCTCTGTGCTGCAGAGTCAGAAGGCCAGCAGTTGTAAGATTGAATTAACGCGACGGAGTGAGGCCCCGTCGCTTGTCCCAGCTCCCATCAACCTAGTAGTTCGAAAGCATGTAAATGCGAGCAGATAAATAGGTACCACCTCGGAGGGAAGGTAACAGCGTTCCGTGTCTAGTCGTGCTGGCCACATGACCACAGAAACTATCTCCGGACAAAACGCTGGCTCTATGACTTGGAAACGGAGATGAGCACTGCGCCCTAGAGTCAGACATGACTGGACTAAATGTCAAGGGCAACCTTTACCTTTTCCTAACATCCTCAATGAGTTTCCATGGACAAGCAGGGATTTGAACCCAGGTCTCCTGAGTCCTAATCTGACATTTGTTCTCATGGCGAGTTTAAAGTATTTTAAAATAAAGAGTCTCTCTTCCTCGAAACAAACCCTTAACTCTTATTCTATATGATAGTTCTTAAACCCCTGCCAACATTTTAGGAAGAGTGAAATAATTGAATTTAAAATGATACTGTTTCCTATATGCAGCCACCTTTTTATCCAGCAGTTCTATGTGTGCACACATTTTTTTTTGCATGATTTATGAGAACAGGCTGTAATTTGCAATTAAAAGATTGCAAATCTTTCTTTTCAACCTACTCCTTTCTACTTCCAATAAGGAGATCCCCTTATGGAAAACAAAGAAATTGTTGTCTATTTCAAATGTTCTAACTTTAGAACAAAGCACACAGAGCTGTAATATCTCCAGCAGAGCTTCTGTGAAGTTTGTCAGTGGTCATCCTTCGAAGAACAGGAAAAGCTCTATAGGATGTGTGAAAGATCAAAGAGGTCAATTTTGGGATGATTCCCAGTCAGCTTGACAGTGCAGTAGTACCTAGTCTTTGGAGATTAAAAGCATCTGACTTTTCCATCTACTTTGTGCGCCAGAAAGATAGCTTTGAAGAGTTAGCAGTGTTGTTGCCAGCACTTACCTGAGAAATTTTGTTGACCTTAAGGCTTAGTACTGGTGCTGCCAACCAGAGATTTAAAATAAGCCAACAGATAGACAAACAGTCAAGGAGAACTGCTCTTTGAACACAAGGCAGACAATCTTATGCATTAAAATATAGCTTTTGCTGTTTAGTCGTTAAGTCGTCTCCAACTCTTCGTGACCCCATGGGCCAAAGCATGCCAGGCCCTCCTGTCTTCCACTGCCTCCTGGAATCTGGTCAAATTCATGTTGGTAGTTTCAATGACACAGTACAGATTTTCCCACTCTTTTGTTGACTATGAGGGCTACTCCATTTCTTCTACGGGATTCTTGCCCACAATAGTAGATATCGTAATGATCTGAATTGAATTTGCCCATTCCCGTCCATTTTAGTTCACTGATGCCCAGGAATGTCAATGTTTATTCTTGCCATCTCCTGTTTGACCACATCTAGCTTACCTCCTATGCAGTATTTTTCTTTCCAGCACCAGACTTTCCTTTCACTTCCAGGCACGTCTGCAGCTGAGCATCCTTTCGGCTTTGGCCCAACCCCTTCATTACCTCTGGAGCCACTTGTACTTGTCCTCCACTCTTTCTCAGTAGAATGTTGGATGCCTTCCGACCTGAGGGGCTCATCTTCCAGCATCATATCTTTTAGCCTTTTGTTTCTGTCCATGGAGTTTTTTTTGGCAAAGATACTGGAGTGGCTTTCCAGTTCCTACTCCAGGTGGATCGCGTTTAGTCAGATCTCTCCACTACGACCTGTCCGTTTGGGGTGTCCCTGCACGGCATAGCCCATAACTTCTCTGAATTACTCAAGCCCCTTCGCCACGACAAGGCAGCAATCCATGGAGGGGTAAAATATAGCACTTACTCTTTAAAGTGCAAAACATCTTTTTTTTTCACCCTATGCACAGATAAAGAAACTTTCCAGCTTTTATCAAAGGCTCGGGAATGTCAGTCCCTTCTGGTGAGTTTACACAAATATACACAGCTTTGAATTAAACCTCAATGGAAGGCAAGTCCTGTTTGCCGCAGGTTTGTGCATTTGACTGAATCATAGCCTCGAATCTATACATATGCTTAAAACTGAAAAATGTGCATGTAGTGCATTCTTTGTGATCCATCAAAATGGTGACTCAACTTTTTGCCCTTTGTTGTTTTTACTGACAAATATTTTAGTAAGGAAAACATTCCTTAGTAATACAGATCACTTCTTGAAAATAAAGGTAATAGTTTTAAATATAGAAGTAGGAAGTCTGAAGCCACTATGTTCCAGTATAAAAATAAGTTTAAGTGTGCCTTAGGTTCACACATTTCCTTTCTTCCTATAAGGTGGCTTGGATTTTTTTTTAAAAAAAAATCACTAAAATTCCCCAAAAATCTGATTAATCATATTGATTTATTCAAATAAGTCATCTTTATAAATCTTGCTTTGAAGTTTGCTTGTGTTCAGTAAACCATAGATAAGACTTAACTGCAGTTTCTCTGGACTCAGACACAGTACCAAACTGTGTGTAGTAAAAAGCCAAAACAAAGCACATGTGAAATTCCAGTGTTCTTCACACAACTGCACCAAGACCTGCTTTGTGTATTGTTGCGTCTAAATGTAGGTCAGTCAGTTTTTCCTGTCATAGTGTTCTGCAGTGCTTTAAACACTATGGAACAGTATATAAGCAGCACACTTCTGCAGTAGACGTTTTCCACATTTGCCTAAAATGGGCAATCTGAACATTCTTTTGCATGTATAGTTCTATGATATATTAAAACTGGGATACACAGAAAGATAAGATAAAATTCATGTTTTTAGATTATCCAAGGCAAATATGATTTTAATACCTTTATTACTTGCTGTAGACTTCAGCTTTTGGGTTAGAACTCCCATAAAGCTGTCTTAATTTATTAGCTGTGTCATGTTAGTATTGGATAACTAGCTCAAAGATAAATCTGTGCTTAGTACAAATGTGTCTGAGTTGATGATGTTCAGTGTAATTTATATAGAAAGTCTAGTTTGGTTACGAGGAGAAGTGCAATTTTATGTGACAGCTTTAGATGGTGGAATGCTTATTAATCTTGCTCTGTTGCATATATTTGGAAGAATATTTTCAACCATGTTTAGAATTTGATGAGTTCTCTCCTACTCTTTTTTGGTTTGATTTACTGGAATATCACATATAATGATGAATATTAGCTTTTTTTTTTAAGGGAGAAAAATCCTGCATTAATGTACTCCACCAGTTTTCTTTATGTAGTGCGGATGGAGAGAGATTCTAAAGCACCTGGGACTGATGAGATCCTAATATAAGTTAATGGATCTCCTCCTCACCCTAATTGTGAACAGACACAGATTCTTCTCTCCATCTACAGCCACTTTCCATGTAGCCTTTGTCACTAAATTTTTGCCCTTTGTGAAACCTACCACAGTCCTACTGTGTGTATTATAAAATGGCTGCTTGTGCTCATAGCAAAGACATCCATGTGCTTGAATTTGGAGCAAGAACATGGTAAAACTGCTGCTGATACTTTGAAACTTGTTCTTTGATTAAAAGGATGGCATGCTTTTATTTGAATTGTTTATTAGGATCACAGGAAACTGGTTTAGGTTGAGCCATGTCATTGGTCCATGTCCTTGAGTCCTTAATATACTAGATTTTAAACTACAACTCCAGGCGTGCCTGTCAATTTTTTACATGGGTTGATAGATCTTGTAAGGCAAATTTAACAAATTAAAAAAATCAAGAACTTGCATACACCAGAAGAGCAGAATAAAATGCCATCTTACCCTCACTCCACTATTGTGGGAGCAGTGAGGGCACGCTGTGTTTAGTTTGTGCTTTATAGAAGCAATCTGAGGTCCCGAATCCTTTCCCTAAGTACATTCAGCACCTTGGATAGCTAGTTTAAAGTTCTTACTGGAAGTGGGAGTGGATTCAGTGTCTTCCCTCCACTCAAATCAGAGATGCCAGCCTCCACTCCGTAGGCACATATAAAGGTATATGTGCTTTGTGATGCCCTAATTTTCTAGATGCACCAGACTAGAGATGATCATCGTGAAGCCCCAAAGCTGATGCTGGTTTGGGGTGGTATTTCAGTGACTACCTTGGAAGTAGAAGGGATATGCATTTGGCAGGCACTGTGACAGTGAGAACATCTGACAGTTCTCTAGCCCCTTCACCCCACATATCGTCATCTGACTGTCCTTCATGAAAAACTAATTCTGATCAGGAGGGGATCTTTACTACTCCATCATAGCAGTATATCATTTTAACTGTCAGGATCCCATCCTACACATTCGTAGTTTGGTGAGAAACTTTGACTTCTCTGTTAAAGAGCCCAAACTATAGCAGGAGAGAATTCTGAGCACATTATCAAACTCCTGATGCCAGGATTCAGTAGGTTAGCGCCATGACAGTTAAAAGTGCTACCAAATGGATGTAATGCAAAACAGATATACTCCAAGACCCTAGACTGTTAGATAGCTGCACAACATAAGCCCATTTCATGAATGTGAGAGCCAGGATCTGTTGACTATGACCATTTTGGATGAGAAACATAGAGTACATTAAGAGCCTATCCCAGATTAGCTAGAATTATTAGTCTGATCAAATTCACATACCCAAAGGTAATGTGAGATGTGAATATATCATTAATTTTGTCCCACATAGCCTCTTTAATGCTAGCTTTTTCAAAGCCAGCTGGCACCTGTATAAAGGTTGAGGCCAGCTTGTCTGACTGACTTGGATCATCTTTCCCATGCAGATTAAAGTGCTGCAAATGATCAGTTAAAGAACACGAAGACACAGGAAACAGCTATTTCCAAAGGGAGCATGCATTTTTTATTTACTGCTTTGTTCCTGGAAGGATGTCTTTTTGTAGTTTGAAACCAAACCTGCCATGTGGCCCTTTTGTAAACTTAATTAAATAATTGTTTTAACTCCTTGCTCCCCAAGATCACAGAGTAAACCTTGTGTTCCGAGCAGCAGTTTTTTTTCTTGGCATCTGAGTCAGGCATAATTTTTACCTTCCTTTGCAACCACTATCCTGCATTGTAGCCATTTGTCTGTGTTTCAGGTTCCATACAACCAAAGCAACTAATGGGGATCATTTTAGATGTGATAGTAGTTAAGCTAACTGCACCTTTAAAGCTTCTGGTCTGAATAAAGCCTATGGCATAGTGGAGAGAAAACTGAACCCTTTTCATCTCTGTTTATTTATTTTATTTAAAATATTTATATTCCACTCTATATCCTGGGATCTCAGGCAGAGCACAATAAAAAGCAATTCAAAACTTGAAAAATGTTTAAAAACTGCACAAAGGGTTAAAACCCACTGTGATATATTTGAGCCACCTGTATTGTATTGCATAGTGTTTGAATCAGAAAGGGGGAAGTATATTTGCTTTTTAAAATAACACCCAGAAAAACCCAGCTGGCACATGTTGTTGGACTGAGGTTTATGCAGATACTCTGCTTTATCGTTTGCCTGATTATAGCAGCTAAGCGGTAGCTCATTGTAATTGCACTACCTCTATGAGCCTTGTCAGTTTGTTAGAAGCCTCACTATACTCCTAGAAGTGTCTATATAAAGAATGGCAGGCACAGGAGCTGGCTTGCAGATTTATGAGTGTGCATTATTATAATGACAGTTCCATGTTGGGGGTGGGTGTCGTCTTACTACACATGTCCTGAAGCTGTAGGCTTTTCATTGGTGTCTAGTTGCTATTGTAAGACCACAGTCTAGCACAAGAGAAAACTTCAGTCTGATTCAGGCATGTCCTTCATATATTTTTATGATGGTGCCCTTGTCTTTAATCCTATCATGGAGCACAATAATATTAAGCTTCACACATCTTTTAGGTGAACGAAGGGAATGGAAAATAATTGCTGATTTTCCTGAAATTCATGATTTTCATGAGTGAAGTCTTTAGAAACTGTGAGACAGATATTTTGGGGTTGGGGTGCAATTTGATAACATTGAATGTAAGTGTGGGCATGTGGTAGTGCTGGATTAGTCCCACGGGGGGAAAATTAGCCAACTGGGGCATCACAGAGTGAATGAGGTCATGGTACTGTGCAGTCAATCAGAATGAAGCCTGTAAACATTACTATTAATGTTTTAATGACTGTTATAATATAGGGTATTATTATAATATTGCCTATTTTAATGGTTTTAATGTTTTTAAATTTTAATATTGTTGTACATTGACTGCTCAGAAACCATTGGTATGGTGCAGCCAAAAAATTGGTAAATAAATAAATAAATAAATCTTTCCCTTGAAATTTTGGGGGAGGAAGATACCTGTGTCATTCTTGCTTATCAGTCTTAATTGCTTGTGAAACATTCATTCTGTGCATCTATTATGAGTTCCATATGTTATGAAACCCTGAGTTCCAGAAATCCTTGAGTTCAGGGTTTTCCTACAGTTTTATATACTCTGAGCAGCTCTTTTTTCATCATCAATTGAAAACCGCTTCACAGGTCACATAGTGCCTACCTGCATTCTTATAAGCTAAGCTGTTAAAATTGGATTTCTTCATAATGTAAACAGTCTGTTTTACCTAAGGTTATTTTTATATATCTCTAGTAAACGTCCTTAATATCTTGCAATTTATCTATAGCATTTGGGTCATTTTGTTGTCCTTTCAGTTTATTAGAAATTGATGTTTCTGACTCTTCTTATTGCATTGATCCAAAAAATAAAAATAAGTATATTAGTTTCTTTCTGCCCTTTTCTTCAGCTCCTTTCCAGATGCCTATTTAACTATTTATGCACACACTCTTAATTGTGTCTTCTGTTGACCTGCAATTAAGAACTAATGTATCTGTAAATTGCAAATTAAAAGTTGTTAAGTGTGAAAATGCTTGGAATACGCAAATGAGTTGGCCAGAATAATATAATCCTAATTAAGGGGAAAGAGGAACTATTGCTAATTGTTTTGGATCATTACAGATTACTGGAAGTGTATAACATGTTTAACAGGAAATGAGAAAATATTGATTTTTTTCCCCTTAAGGAATGGGCAAACCAATCCTGTGGTTGTAGTAAAATGGTTGCCAATATCCCAAGTTTACAGTAGAGATGCACTTCACATTTGGATATGATTTGTGATCTGAAGCAAAGCAGGAATATTTGTCATTTTCTGAGGCTAAGCGAGGAAAGCCCAATACCTTGAAGCACCAAATAATACTTGGCACTTCAGGGGTTAAGAATATGGTGTGGGGATAAAAAAGCACTTACTGGGACAATGAAAGTAATGCGGTAACAGAACTAGGAAGCTCAAAGCAGAAAGAAAGTGACAGTTCAAGTGCCAGTTGAAAGCCCAAGCTCTCAGTTGGAGAGCCCATGAGAAGGACATTCTATGCCATGTTTGGTGGCCATTTTGCAAGGAAGGTATGCTAGAAAGATAGGGTGAGTGTGCCATACTGGTGAGCCAGTTCAGTCATTGAACAGCACTTCCCCCAACAAAAACATAAAGAACAATCATCCTTCGGGCAGGGAGACAGCCAAGGCCAGAAGCAGAAGCAAAGAATCCTGTTCCAGATGAAACAATCCAGTGAGAGAGGAATTATGTTAGCCTCTTTCAGCAAAACCAACACAAGGTCTTGTGGCACTGCAAAAACTAACATGTTTTATTTGGGACAAGCTTTTGAGAACTGCAACCCACTTTGTCAGACGGATTTTTAAGGTTCCCCAAAACAATTTCCTGGGTTTGCTGCAAGAAACGTAACGTGGCTGCCACCCCTAAACAGTTTTACAATGGAAAACATACCACAGGGAGGGGGTTTGTCAGCCTTCATCTGATGAAGTGGAATGCAGTCTACGAATGTTTACACCAAATAAAACATGTTTGTCTTTTAGTTACTACATAACTTTTTCTTGCTTTCATTATGGATCCCATGAGCACATACGTATATTAGTGGGATTAGGGCCCACACTGAGACTTCTAGGAAAAAAAAGTACATAAGGCAACAATTGTGTATAAAACCCACAGAGACCACAGAATGGCATTGTGCTGATGATGTCCAATGTGCTTGCATTTCTGTTTGTGCATTCAGAAATACCTTTCGGGAGGCACACACTGCATCAACTAACCTAAAAAAAAAAAGCAGCAGCAGATCTGATTGTAAAAACAAGCAAAAACATCTTCGAGGATGTGGGTCTGAGTCCCACTCATGAGAGTGTGTTTCAAGCTACATGCTAACATTTTGGGATTCTCTGGATAATTTTAGTGGTGTTTTAAAATTTGCCTCACACTCCATGTACCTCCTAATCACACAGCTAGAAAAGCAAATACTGTAGAGTTTGGGTTGCCAACCCCAAGGAGGGGGTCACAATTGGGGGGGGAGGGGCTATCACCACAGTTATTTTTAGTTACAAATTCTTTTATAGGATATTTTACCACTAAAGTTTTTAACACTTATTCCTTGCCCAGATGCAAGTACAACCACGGCAATAAATATTAGGTTAGAATTATATTCTGAAAAATCTGTTTTTAATCTGTTTTCTCTACCCTTTTAAAAATGCCTTTTTATGCAAATGTGGTGGGGTCTTGTGGGTAACTTGGCTATTACAAAATAGGGGTGGTGACTCAAAAAGAGGTTGAGAAACACTGAAATAGTGCAACAGCTTTTCAGGTAAAGGTGCCCCATGTGCAGCAATAGCCCAGTGGAAAAGAACAAACTCTTGTATTAGAGACCAGTGGTATGAACTCCTGTGATAAAGGGCAGGAAGAGGCATCTGCCCATTTAAGACAATGTGGTGTGCAAAATTGAATCATGGATTAAGACGCTATCGTGTGCAAAGTCCTATCATGGACTTGTTGAATAAACTGGTATTTAGATGAATTGTCTTTCTTGGGTATTTGTTCGATTTGTCCATGCTATTAATTCTCTAGAATACAGTAGTTTCTATGGACGGAAAAGAGCAGATACGGATTAAATGGTTTTCAATGCATTTCTATGGGAAATGCAGATTCAACATAAGAACTTTTCAACTTGAGAACCACCTTCCAATACGGATTAAGTTCTTAAGTAGAGACCCCACTGTATGTCTCTTTTAAGAAAACGTGTGTTTCTATAAATTGGCAGCCAATGGCAAAAGAATCCTAGAACTGGAACCTCCTCAGCAATCCTTAGTCTAACCTCCTTCAGGAATCCATAACTAACACATCTCTGACAGATTGCAATCTAAGCTCTTTGGATGAACAGCTATTACTGTCAAGGAAGTTCTTTCTACCATTTAGTCACAATTGCCTTTCTTGGAATTTGAATCCATTGAGTTGAGTCTTAGTCTCTGGGTTAGCAAAACAAACCATCAAACCACCAAGCTTCTCCATCTTGCGTGTAATAAACTACAGATATTTGTAAATACCTCTTGATCGGTTTGCAAAATGCCTGATGTTCACCAACAAAGGTTTTCTTCATTGCTTTCGCATGCCAGCTGCTTTTCTAGTGCATTGGTAAGGGAGGAAGCCAGCAAGATTTCCTTTTCTGTTCTGTGTTAAAATATATCGCTGTGCAACCCAGCATGTGTATATGTGTATGTAGGAATGATTGAGATGTGTTATTTACATAACAGAACATTGTGATCAGTCAGATTCTGTCTAGTGCTAGCCATGGGTGTTTGAAGAGGTTAACTGAAGAATTGACACTTAGGATGAGTATTTGTTAGCAAGAAGCTTTGCATTTGAGAAGTAGTGCTTTTCAGCTATGCTGTGTGCTATTAGTGTGTTATTATAAGGAAGCTATTATGAAACTGTTATAAGTCTGTCAAGCACAAATCTATTGCAAGTAAAATATTCAAGTGCTATTATTTTTTTCCAGCTTGTCATACAGTAAACACTCTTAAAGTTTTTCCATGACTAAATGAATATTATTTCACCTGCTTGTACACACAAGTTCATTTTATGTATACCAAGGAAGACTCTATTCAAGATCTGTGTGGTCTTTTTATACTTGATCCACGGTGTGTGTAAATTCTCAGAAATTTCTCTGCTTGTGGAGCCTTGCTACAGCCCTTTGAGGAATGGAGGGCAATTTAGCTACTGTATGACACTGGTTTTCTCTCTCTCTGGGACTTAGATTCTTATGCTCTGGTTGACTACTAAATTTGCCTGAACTTACATTATGAAATAGCTTTGTGGGGGAATAAATGGTAGGACAGGCTGGGAGAAGTCACCCAAGACTCTCCATTGAATTTAATGTGTGTGCTCCTTCCTACAAGGGGTATTTTACCACTGGAGAAAGGGAGAAGATAGATTCTAGAGTAATAGGGACATTTCTGTGCTCCTTAACCACCAAAGCCTACATGCTTCCTCTGTTCACATCTTGCAGTATTGTAGCTATTTTAGTAGCTAAATCAACTAAATGCTAGCAACAATGATGTTACAATACTGTCACGGCTTCCCCAAATGAGTTTAACTTGGAATTGTCCAGGGAACCTTATATCATGTAGGGATCTGCAGATTATACAAGAAACAACACACAAGGTTGGCAGATTCAACAGGATCCATAGATAACATTTGATGTTTTCTGCCTTGGACTGCCTAACAAAAATTTAGGAAATGTATTGCTTGTGACAGTTGCCTTGGTCAGGATGTTCATTGAAGGAAGAAGCTCCATTAGCAAAATCCATGAGGAGGAAATTTCCCTCTTCATGTAGCACTTGTGTGTCTGCAGCAATATGCTCTCCTTCCTTCCTTCCTTCCTTCCTTCCTTCCTTCCTTCCTTCCTTCCTTCCTTCCTTCCTTCCTTCCTTCCTTCCTTCCTTCCTTCCTTCCTTCCTTCCTTCCTTCCTTCCCTATGTAGCTGATTTATAATACTTCCTAAGCCGTCTTAAGCAAAGAAGGAAATAATTTTAACAAGATTTGTAAAACTGTAGCATCCTTCATTTGGAAAGGAAGTGCCTGTGAAAACACTCCAGTTTGGTAAAGTCAGGTCTGGTCAACTTTGAAAAACAATTGAGATCATCTTCCATGTAACTCTCCCCAGGACCAAAGGGAAGCTAACCACTTGATATTTCTGTTGTGCTTCATATTTCTGGCATCTTCCAACTTGAGACTACAATTTGGCCTGTCCCTCTTTTCCCTAAGCCAACTCCATTAGAAGCTTGCAAATAGACATCTCCTCTCAGTGCAGCAGATAGAGTTGTGTTAACCATAGCAACAGCCGTATTTATTAAATCTGATACCTAACAAAAAGAAGGAAACCATGGCCACTTCAAAAGCATCATTTAACTGGCTTGAGAGTAAGTGGGAAGAAATTCTGGATTCAAGAGTTTGAGAATATTACCCTCAAGTGCACAAGTATTGCTAATCATTTTCTATTGACCACAGAAAAAGCTGTGCGTTTGATCCTAGGAAGCAGTTCCTCATCACCTACTTTTTCGTAGGTACAAATGCCTCTTTTAACAGTATTGAATATTCATCTTCTGAGAGATCTGACTGCATGAACCAGATTGCAGCTTTACCTGTCTCAGTCTGTCCTGATTTTTGGAGGTGTTTGGAAATTTCAGTTTCTTTTTCAATCATTTTTGGCATGTTTGGAAATTTTTGCCTTCTTAGTACAGTACTCGATAACAGAAAACCTCTCCTTGGATCATTGATGACCCTGCTGTGTTGATTGCCAGTGGTGGGTGCAAGAAGAATAAAATAATAAATGTGCAGGTGGCAACCTGGACTCAGGAGACAAAGCCCTTCCTTCCTGTCTCTGTTCTGTTGGTTGTAAATACGGAACATAACCTTTCCCGTAAGCAGCAGCAAATTACACCACTTCCAGTGTCAGCAGCTTTAAATGCTAATTGTGCCTGTTGGTGGATAAACAGGTGGACCTATCCTCTAACAACTCCCTAATTCATCATTTTTTAATCGCCAGATCTGGGCATGTTTTCTTTCTGTTACGTTTACCTATTGTGTCTGTTTCTCCTGTTGGTGATGTCTTCATATTCTGTTTCTCCCCATTGGTGATTAACCTACTTCTTTTGTTCTCAAATTAGAGGATATTCATTTTTCAGGAGCTTGATATTGCTTTCTAGCTAGACAAATTAAACCAAAACAAGAATATATATAATAATAATATAAAATAATATGTTCCTTTTAGACCATGCCAGGATGGGAGGTTTACAATAGAGAACTATTATTCGATAAAGATTTTTAAAAATGATTTGTTGTTCTAGTACGGCGGTTCCCAACCTTTGGGCAAGCCAGATATTCTTGGACTGCAACTCTCAGAAACCCCAGCCAGCACAGCTGGTGGTAAGGACTCCAGGGAACGGCAATCTAAGAAAACCTGGTTGAGAACCACTGTTTCAGGGAAATAATTTATAGTTGATGCAGTGTTATTTAACCATCCCCTTATTAGCCAATTTTCATGTATTTATGAATGCACTTTGTGTAAGTGCAATCTTCCCTGCTGAGCCTGTTAGAATCTCTCACACAGTGTCTGAAAGCACTAGGAGAAAAACATGAGCCTGAGAAGTGTAATAAGAGGGCTCAGAACCTTGTCATCACTTGATGTAAAGAATTTGGTAAGAGTAAGTAAATGACAGACTTAGCAGTTACCTTAGATAAATATTTCTAGGGTTTTTTTTAACATAAATCTTTTCATGATTTTGATTCTCCCTGTCCCCTTCTCATTTTACATTTCTACATGCCAATTGCTGTGTAAATCCCATTGATTCCATCCATGCGTCTGCTCTGGTAAGTCCTACCAGCTGGATTCAGGCCCTAATAATCAATTCATATGGATCCATGTTAGCAGATGGAGAAAGCGCACTTGTTTTGACCTATATAGCAATCTGTTAAGCCAAAATCATGTTATACATACTGGTTTTGTTCTACTGGTGGAAAGACTGCTGTGGTCTTCAAGAATCATTTGGCTAGTTGTCCCTTCTTGTCATTGATTGTGACTGCTAATTGATTAAGTAATTGAGACATGGTCTGGCTCTTGTCTTCTAGTGACTCATAGGCTGCCATGAGCATGTCATGCCCTTTTGACATGCTCAGTTCTCCAGGGTCAGAATGTAGTGTTACACTGAAAGATCATATTTCGTTGCGAAACACACAGAGAGAATATGCTAACAAGAAAGCACTGCAGCTGATTAATTATATGCATCTTACACTTTCACTAATACATAATCCTGGGACACATTTTAAATATTTTATAAAGGAAGTGTCTGCAGCAAACATGTTAATAATTTACAATACCTTGTTGTACTACATGTCAGCTTCTCAGGCATTGATGTTCAGCAATAATTTTGTATTTTGCATGAAGGCCTAGTGAAATAATTATCTTGCTGTATATTTTGTGTATTTTCTTTAAAAAGGGTTTTGCATGCCTCTTTGCTTTAAAAAAATTATGGCCAGATAAAGAGATATAATAATAATAGAGATAGTCTTAGAAGTGCAGAGCTGGAATAGATCATACTGAATGGTTGTAATTTGTCCTAAATTTTACCCCCCAAAAGAATAATTCTTCATCCTCTGTTAACAATGCAGTTTTCTAATTGCCAGTGCTAGTGCAGTCAAAACCTACAGAGCACTATCCATATACCAGTGTTGAAAACTGCTTCCTCTGTTATTACTAGACTTCGTAGAATCACACTTTTGCTGAAGTTCAAAAGTCTTGGGGTGGGGTGGGGTTCCCCAACAGATACTGGAAAGAAAATGTTTGCTGCTAGCGGCCAATGACAACATAACCCCTTGCTTACCTCCTGCTATGCTATGTAAAATGGATCACAGTGGTGATCAGGTAGCATTCTCCAGTGCAGCTGAAGATAGCAGGCTAACCTGGGTCACACATGTGCGCTATACTGTTCTATCTCTAGTCCGGTGGTTCCCGAGCCTTTTCCAGTCACAACTCCCTTTTATAATAGGTACTGTACATAACCTGTGACACACACACCCCACCACACTTCCATAAAAAGGCATTTTGGATGGGGTAAAGCTATCCCTTCTCAAAAAGGAAAGGGCATGTTTCTCATACATACACATAGATAGCAAATTGAATGTCCTGTTCAGAAAGGTCAAGGAAGAAACTATTTAACAACCCCCTGGAAAAACCCTTTGCAAACCCCTTGGGGGTCACAGCCCACTGATCTAGTCTATGCCTCAAAGTATCTACTACTTAAGGTACCTGATGCACTCTGCCTAATGGTCGGGTCGGCCCATTTTACTGTTCTTACAAAAGGGATGGCAACAATTACAGAATTGTAGGCTTACAGAAATGTGGAGCTGGAAGGAACCTCAGAGGTCATCAAGTTAACCACCAGCCAAAGCAGAAAATGCAGTAAGATGTGCCTTCTCAGAACCTGAAAAAGAATTTTTTAAAAAAATGTTTTTTGAATGACAGATTCCATAACATCCCAAACAACATTAATTGGCATGGCTTTGTTTTGTAACAATTTTCAGCTGTTTGCAAATCCCATAGGAACCAAACATTCCCATAATTGTAACATTTTCCCAAGGTCTTTATTGAGTGCAATCTCTATGAAAACCTGTCAAACTATGGAAATCTTCCCTCATTGGCTAATCACAGGCCAGCTATTTTGTTTCATGCAAAACAGTTGGCCAAAACAGTGATGGTGTGTTTTGCCAAATGCCACTGGTTCTGTAATGGTTGCAGGGTTTTTCGATGCAAGTTTGGATTCTGGACCAGCGGATGGGCCTAATGGTTGTAAAATCTGGTCAGACAGGTATACCATAATCCAGGTGTGGCAGTCACTGTTCTGAACTCGTGCCTGGACTCGATAATGGTCTGGATGAGGGTCAATAAACTGAAGCTCAATCCAGACAAGTCTGAAGTGCTAATAGTAGGTGCCCCACCAGATAGGTTAAAGGGCCATTGAAAACATCACAATGCGATCGCATTAGCGATCTGAAAAAACAGATCGCTATGCGGATTCGTCGTTAAACGGTGCACTCGTTAATCGAGGCACCACTGTATATACATACATACATACATACGTACGTACGTACATACACACACACACACACACACACACATTTGCTTTTACAGCATTTTATAATCTTGGAGGCTACAGTGTACTCTTCAGAAAGTGGGCCAGGGAAGCTCCAAAAGACTACAGTAGTGATCAGACTCTAAAGATGGTGACCATAAAGACTGTTACAAAAATTGCTTCATAAACAGCCAAAGGAAAGATGTCATAGTAAAATGCAGTTGTGTATGACAGTGCTTAGCCATAGTCCTAAAATGCAAGTGTGTGTACTTTATATAAATGTGATTGCCATATGAGACAAGCCATAAAGCGAAGGATTTAAACTTATATGACTATAAACCGATTCATCATCTAGACAAGGACACAAGGGAAAAGAAGATCTAGGATTTATAGGATGCTTTTGAGCATTAAATGTTTTACATTTGTTGTCACAGCAATGCTCAACAATCATGCTTTCGGTACTATTTGTTCTTTTTTTGCTTTTGGACATGACAGACAAAGATGTGTGGCATAGCAGTTAAAGTGTCTTATTGACAAGGAGCTTCAGATCCTCATCAAGAAACTTATGACCCAAGATTTGAAAGGGAACATTTTGGAGAACAACTCCCAGGCGGGGGGTTCTGGGAGTTGTAGTCCAAAAGCGTAACATTTCTCAGTTCTGCTTCTTGATTGACTGTGGCCCAGTCATCCTCATTCTACCTCATCTGCCTCATGAGTTAGAACGCATGAGTGTGTACCACCGCCCTCAACTCCTTGAGGAAGGTTAGGACAAAAATTGTGATAGATAAACACCTATATATTTGGTTGCATGTGTACAGTTCGAACAGGAATGAGCCAGGCCTCCAGTTCAGGAGGTTTGCTCCCATGGAAGTTGGAATCAGAATGCAACCTTAGCTTCATCTTCATGACATTTGAAAATGGAAAGTTTTGTTCCATTTTGCCACAAGCGAGATCTGTAGATAAACGAGCATGTCCTCAATTAAGAGTTATTTATTTTATTCATCACACTTCTCCGCTGCCTTTCTGCCATCAGTTTGGACTTAAAGAGGCTCACACATCATTAAAAGAGACAGGAATTAAAAACAACATATGGAAATCAATTGAAAATGATTGAACGTGGAAATGCTAATCATATAGAAACAAATTGAGAAGTATAAAAGCATTTTAAAATGGCATTAGGAATAGGCTCAATAGTAAAGTAATTTGAACTAATGCTCATTATATGGATTGAATCTGTTTTGGACACTTGAGATTCAAACTAATCCCCTACCTAAGCAACTACATCTGTGTTTCCATGTGTTGGCTTGTGTTTTTTTAAGGGCCTAATTTTGTCCTCCGCCATAGACAAATATATACCTTCCCAAAACAGAGCATTCAGAATACATGGCCATGTTCCAACATAACATTACAGTTTTGCTCAATCTTACATAGGAAGGATGGTGGTTAGTGCCATGATCCATTAAAATATTCAAAGTTCAAATTAAAACTTTCTCAATGGAGAGAGTGATGACAAGGGCAAAAGGCTTACTGAGTCATCATCCCCCGCCCGCCACTCGCCTTGACTGTCACCTCTTCTAGCCTCAGCCAGTAATAAAGGTCTGTTCCTGTTTAGCTTTGCTAATAAATGCAGGCATTCATATTTTAGTAACTGATATGGATGTAAGAGACAAGATATAGATTTTTATTCTAAATTAGAAAGCTCTTTGAACTGAAGGTTGATTAATAATCATTCTAAATTAAAGTGCTTTCATGAACTAACATATACTGCTGAAAATTGCCTCACTTTAAAAAGGATGAGGGAAGAGGAGGAAAGTCTCTCAAAGCTATCATTTTCATAACTTGATAGATCAATTATCTGGGGGGGGGGGCAGAGAATATTTGTTCATTTTTGCTGCTACTAAAATGTTCTGAAATAAAGATCACCCAGCTAATGCATTGTATTGTAACACAGGTGAAATTGATCTCTCTATTTAAGTGTTTCTGGAGTGCCCATTGGTGAAATATCTGCTCTATGTATTGATGTGTTCTGTGGTGCATGAGTCCTGCACAGTAATGAGAAAGAGTTGAATAGTTAGCAGTATATGGTACTTGGCTAATGACATTTGCTAATCCACATTTGCCCTCTTGCATTATGGCAAGGAACTCTGCAGACGTATGGTGGAGTCTTCATTGAACGGAATGACGGTCTGACAGCAGTGGGAGGAGGCGCTAATGTAAAATGTGTTCTGGGAATCAAACTGGGAGCCAGATTATCTGCTAACTATGGGCATTGTATAGACTCCCGCTCCCCCTTAGATTTGTGGTCCTCATGAGTTCCCATTAACACAATAGGTTGCCTGTGCAAATTGTTTGCAAGGTACACAGGGTTTTTTTGATTGGCAAGGAATACTCTGGTTCTTTTGATGTGCTGTCGGATAAAAGAGTATGAAAGAGATGAGTTTTATATTTATACCTCTTCTCTTCCTAGCATTGGAAAACTAGAAAGTCTTGCCCCCAGGAAGACACAATGTGAAACACTCCAATTTAGACGATGTTCCTCCCTTGCCCAAGCAGCTGTCCACCCCCTTTCTGGTGTGCTGAATTTTAATCTGGAGGCTACTTAGAGAACTGAAAAGTTCTATTCCATATAATCTATGGTACCCAATGTGCCGTACTGGATAGAGTAATAAACTAGGACTCAGGAGGCTTGAGTTTGATTCCATGGCTCTGTCATGGAAGCTCACAGGGGAGTGGAACAGGCAAAACCATTCCTTAACTACACCACTTACATTGAAAACTCTATTGGGGTCGCTATAAGTCAATTCTGATTTAACGGCACATAATAACAGATGCAATCTGTAACAATATAAGAATAATAGCAGACAACTGCTCGTTGTGTTGACTCATATCCTGATACCTAAATGCAATCTAATCAAGTGAACACCTTGTTCACTCCAGTTGAATGACTAATCTATCAACCAGTACAAGTAGAGCCATGTGACAAGGAACCTGCCACAATAGGCAGCAGGAGGATTATGCAGTTTCCCTTCTGCTCAGTGTTTAGGCAACAGGATACTAGTACAGTGGTGTCTCAACTTATGAACTTAATTTGTTCTGGACCTATGGTCATAACTCGAAATGGTCGTAAATTGAAGCACCATTTCCCATAGGAATGCATTGAAATGCAATTAATCAATTCCGGCCAAGGAAAAAAAAAATCACACAAAAAATCACTGCAAGACCCATCAGAAATGCGATTAATCCCTTCCAGCTGAAGGGGAGGGAGAAAAGCAAGTGCAGCGTGCAAGACCCATTGGACATGCAAAGAAAGCAAAGCAAAAAGCAAGCAGATCGTGCAAGACCCATTGGAAATAGGGGTGGAGACGAAAAAGCAAGGAAACCGCCCAAGACCCATCAGAAATGAGAAAACAACAACAAACAAACAAACCCCCCAAGATCCATCAGAAATGGCAAAAAACCCCAAAAAACAAACAAACCTCCCAAGACCCATCATAGCACAGAAACATAACCCCTCCAGCCCAAAACCATGCTGCAAAACCCACCTAGAACAGTTTTTAAAAAGCATAAAGCAGCACCTTACCTTACCAGGCAGTCCGAAGCCTCTTCTGATTGCACTCACTCTAACTGTTGGGGCAAAAGGTCTACAAAGAAGCAGCCTCTTCGCCTACCAACGGTTAGCAATTTGAATTTCCCACCTTTTCCCCCTGCCTTTTTATGTTCATAACTGGAAGCTCTGGCCACAAGTCGAAGCAAAATTTTGCAGCCGGAGCTGGTCGTAACTCGAAATGGTCATAAGTTGGGACATTCGTAAGTTGAGGCAGCACTGTACATATTTCTGCCTTAAAAGTATGTTACCCTTTCCTACAATACAATGGTTCTTACTACCAAGTAAGTGTTTTTTTAGCTCTTGAGCAATCTGCAGGTTTCATTTTTCCCATGGTAATTTTTCCTACCATGTACTCATTCTTTTCACTAGAGAAATGCATCATTAATTTGGAAAAGTGTGAGCGATTGTGTATATCTGTGTTCCAGTTCATATTTTTGTACACGAAGGACAGATTGCTTAAATTTGCAACCATCCAAGGTATTGGACCCTCTTTCCCCATTTTGTCTGAAGCATACCTTCCTATAAATGCATCCCCTCAGTGCCCATGCCACAGTAGAGGCTAGTGTCTCTGATATCAACAGGGGAGTGAATTCACTCTGGGTCTCAGTACAGATTTCAAAGGAGCTGTCTGAGATTTTGAACTAATCTGGGTGGGATAGGCTTCAGCACCTTGGGCAGTTCCTGTAAAGACCAGATTAAAATCCAGAATAGAGTCACCTCCCTGCTGACATTCGAACCACTGGTCTTCACTATATCTAAACAGCCATCATGTGGTGCAAAGCTTTTGTGCTGAAATTGTGGAGGTAAATTGTGAACTGTTGATAAATAGCATATGGTAGGGCAATCATGATTTTCAAGTCTGTATTGAACCCAAGAATAAATAGTCCTTTGGCCTTTAAACTTAAAAGAGACTCTTGCAGTGTAAATACATGCAGGAAATTGCAGGAAGACTTCAGTATTTAGAGTGTGCCATTTTTGAGGGGGTGGGGAGCAAGGAGATCAGGCAGCGGTTGATATTTGTTTTATGAGAATAAAAATCATACAAGAACATCCCTATTTTCATCTGAGAACAAACACAGAACATGCTGATTATGACCATAATCAGCGATAACTCAAGCCAGATACTTGTACAGTTGCATTTCATTGTTAAGAGGAAAAGAATGGCTCGGAAAGCTTTCATCATGGTCTCATCCCTTTTAACTCTATTTCACACCAGTAACTCTCATTCTGTAAGATCAAAAATAATATAACCATGACAATCATCCTGTTGAGTGCATTCAAAAAAAGTTGCCTTTTCAAACCTCAGTGCTGGAAAACAGTCCTTAGTAGTCTTTCAAAGAGTTTAAGCCAAAAGGGCTAGTTAAGTTAATCGCTGGGATGCCCTCTTACTAACTTGGTCAAAGTACTGCTTGGTGTGGAAGGTCAGAGTTTACAAACTGCTGGGCTGTGCAGTCTTTGAAGGCTGCTGTTCTCCGACTTTCATGTCCCATTGAAAAGTAATTGCGTCGAACACCAGAAATGATTACAGAAGATTATACCTTTTAAAGCCAATTGCAGAATTTTGTGCAATGGAGGAACACAGCACGTTAGGCAGAGGAGGATGACTTGCACAGCAATTACTCACCTTGTTGTCGCTAATCTTGGAAAGCTCGAATTGGCCATGATTTCAACATAGTCCTCCTGAGAACCCAACAGAGATGGAGAAAATGGCCACCTTGCTTCAAGATAACAAAAGAAGAAATAGACATGGCTTGCCATCAATGAGCAAGAGAGAGGGAAAGTTTGGTTGTTTAGATTATAGGCTCCCTGACTCCACTAGCCAACATAGTCACTGGCCATACTGCCTGTGGGATTTGGAGAGCTAGAGTGAAAACAGCGAACATTTTGTCCCCATCTTTGGCCAAAAAGTAACTACAATCCTATTACACAAACATCCTCTGTTCACCCAGCCAATCTGAGCTTTTGCTCCAGCTTCAGTTTATTTTTCCTGGGGAACTCCCGAGGAAATCCACATTGTAGGTCAAGCACATTCTATATTGTCATCTCTTCACCCTACTTCATAATGAAGAGCGAAGCAGACACCCAGCTTAGGTAGTGAGTAGGTGCTGAATGCTGCCCAATGTTCAGACATTTTGTCTTGATATGGCAGTGGAACAAAACCCTAAGAGGTAATCAGAAGAAGAGTTGTCTCAGATATTATAAATGAGTAGGGAAAACTTCCGATGGCAAATCAAGTTGAATAACCGTTATGTTGTGACTCATGGTTCATCACCAGTGTCCTTGTGACCTTATCAACAGTGTTGGGGAGCCTAAGCAGAATGGAAGGTTGAATTACTGTTTCACTGAACCCTCACCAGGTTTCCAGTGGACTGGCTTGCCCTCTCGTTTGGAAGGAGGAGCAATATGGTAGTCCTTCCTGTTACCTCTGATCAGTAGTGAGCTGTCTATAAATGAAGGACCACAATCTGCCCAAAGGATCACATGGACTTTCACTGCTGATCAAGTTATGGTTTGTGCAGTTGTTTCACACTGTTATTTTGGGCACTGTGGCTGCTCAGTGTTACACATTTATGCTTGATCTTGAAGGTGTTTGCATATTCAGATGTTGCGGGAAGATTCGAGAGATGTTCTTAACCCATAAATGTTCTTTATGAAGAAGAGATTATAATAACAGATTTGAACTGTTCAGTGTTAAAATATGTTTAAGTGGAAAGACAAATTATGTAAGAAATTTGACTCATGATTTTAGTTACACACATTATGTTAATCTGTAATACTGTGGCTGAAATGCTGTTGCTTAGCATAGTATGTTGCATCTAGAATAGGGTCATTAAATCAGTTGAATGAATGGAGGAGTTGACTCACCACTGACTCAATAAGCCTGCTCTACTTGCAGCTTAACTACTTTAAGCAACAGGATTTTAGCCATTATACACTTCCCTGGGAGTAAGGCTTGCTGAGCTCAGTGGTATTTACTTCTCAGTAGATTTTTTTAGGATTACACTCTTCATCAGCTCTAAAGTTTACCAAGTCAAACACTTCTTTGCTGAAATACTGAACACGATTGTATCTTGGATATATTTTTCTTGTTTGTACTTTCCGTGCAAATTAGCTCTATTTTTGCTGTATGTAAGAAAAGCCTGGGGGCCTGTGTCTGCCTGCAGAGACTCAACAAGAGCGATTACATTCACTGCTTTTGCTCAGCATCTTTTATTGAGCGCGTGGGATAATTACTTGTATGGACTACAACACCCAGAACTAGCCCTACTGATTGGGGAATTTTGGAAGTTGTAGTTAAAAAAAGTAACTTTGCTAAGCCCTGCTTTTATTCTCTAGAATGAGGAGAGTCATAGTGGCCTATCCACAGTCTGAAGTGGTAAACAGGAAGCTATAATTCTTTCATATCCACTGAGGAGCAAATCACAGCTCTGTGGGACTTTTTAGCCGTACTCAAGCATTATGCCCAAAGAGGATATATAAAAGCATGTGAAAGGCAAGGACCATGTATGCTACCCTTCAAGTTCCTTAATGCTTTCCATTCTTGCTCAGTTGAGGGGCAAAGTCTGAAAAAGGTTTTCATGTTCCTTTGAACAGAAGTGCAGTTCCCTGTGGATTAGGATGACCCCGCTTCATCAGAGCTCCTGTTCATGCAGTGCGTTCTGTGACAACCCCAGACCTACTGGGATATGCCACAGTTTCACTAAGCTGCCACCAACCATTCCCTATAAGAAGTCACACAGACCAGGGATGGATTTTTAACAAATAAAAGAACAAGGTTTATTAAATAACGCACAGGGAAAAATAAAAGGATCAAGTGAATAAGATACAGTAACGTGGCTTAGTCTCAATCATGCATACACACAGTTTGGTTCACACAGAACACTTAACTTGAAGCACAGACCCTGAACCTATCAGTTCTGGCTAACCATACAGACACCTGAACCTATCAGGTTGGTACTGACTGACACACAGTAGTACCCTGTCTGACACACAGACTCCCACTCAAGCTTCTTCTCTCAGCTCTCCTCCAGCTTCTCCTAACTTCTCCACACACGCTCCACATATATATACAGTACAGCCCCTCCTCCTGATGTCCCGCCTTCCACTCCCCATAGGATGGAACTTTCCCTCCAAACCCATGACAGACAGGTAACATCAGTGCTGTATGTAACACGTTCTACTTACATTAAAGTTGATGTTAGTCTAAGTTGCCTTTATAACTCCCTACTCACTGTGGGGAAATTGGAAACTGACGATACGGTGCTGGCATGCACTGTTGCTTTTGACTTGTGTCAATGTACCCTCTTTGCCCATCATGTCTGTACAGTAAGCTCTTCTCTTCCATGTAAAAGCACTTTCAATGAAGATTACTTTCATGTAAACATGCATAATTAGTCTAAAAAACACACAAATGCTGACAGAAAATCCTGTAAATTATGGGCATATGACATTTCGGATCCTGTTAAGACGTATCTTCAGAACATCCCTTTGTGAAGGATAGAATTTTGCCTTCATCCGTACAGTTGGAGAAGCAGAGAACAAAAGGTGAAGTGGTTTGCTCAGAATCACAGAGGGAGTATGGATTAGATCTCAAGAATATTTGATTCCCTCTTGGCTGATGACACTTCTAAGAATCAGATAAAGAGAGATTAGGAGATAGCTCACTGTGTTGGGACAGGATTATCACAAGGTGCTGATGACCTAATGATGTCTTAAAAATTGAGATTCAAATTGTTTGCCATACCTCCCTATGTGACTTCAAAGAGTGGCTTTTTTAGTGGTTTTTAACAAGTAGGCAAACAATGAGATCTGCCCTCATTGTTGCTTACTTTTTTTTTCCCACCGAAGGCACAGGAATAAAGATGGGCATATGAACCGTAGATTCCATGGTTCGGTTCAGCTTGTTTTCCAGCCAAACGGCTGATCCATGGCTCAGCTTACCTCCTCCTCCAATGGGTACCCATTGAGCCAGGAAACAAACCCCTTCAAACTGCCAAAGCAGCGGATCTTGCCCATCTCTACACAGGAAGTACAAAGAAGATTTTGTAAAGTTTCTTTTGACTAATAGAAGTCCCCCTCAGTTGATCACAACTTTCTTGATTACTGTAATGTACATTATTTTGGTTTGTTAACAAGGTTCCCTTTAAGGTGCGCAGCTGCAGGAGAGAGTGCAACTCGGCCCATGCTGTGCAGCATTTCTCCTCCTCGAATCCACAGTGATTGTTTCTGTCCCCTTTGTTTCCGGTTGCAGTGGAACCCTGTGCAGGGGGAGCGCGGTCGTGCGAGGGAGGGACAGAGCCCCACCTGGCAGTGCTGAAAATTAGAGGGATCATTGTCTATCAACATTCAGTTTTTCTTTGGATTCAGAGCATTCCTAATCAGAATCCAGGCACATGGCAGGAGTTTTAAGTCTAATGCACACACACGTTTTAAGTCTAACACACACACACACACACACACTCACACACACACACACACACACACACACACACACACACACACACACATGACATGGTAAAAAAGAGTGAAAAACAAGCACAGGAAAAACTACTGTATTAGTTTTGGAAGAGGTAGCCCTATTAATCTGTGCAAGAATATCAGGCTAAACCCAAGGAAACAAAACACAACAAAAGACAAAAGCGTCACATGTTTTTGTCCTTTTTTTGTTTTATTTCTTTGGATTTTGCTTGATATACTGTGGAAAGCTTAGACACGGAGAAAATACATGATATCTTAAATTTCTGCTATGATAGACCTTGTATCTGTTGTAATTTTAGTTTTTTTCTTCTTCTTTACAATGAGTAAGTGCGAAGCACATCTAATTTTCTCCGTGCGGGGGAGTTTTTATGCAAAGGATAGTTCAGCCACTTGATCTTCCTGAAGGAACCATTTTACCACATTGTTTGCTATTTGTATGAAAATAAGGGTCGAAACCATTCCCTAAAATAACATGTTTAAGTTTTCCCCCCAGTGAATTAGTTTGATGAACACCTAATTTTCTTCAGGCAGGGACTTTTTAGGTCAATGAGTATTTGAACACACGCTCTTGCTGAAGGAACAATTTCACCATGTTTTTGGGTGTTGGTATGAAAATAAAGATTCGTTCCCTCTGAAACCGTGTCCTAAAACATCCTGTATGAAATGTTTAATTCATATCAGTCTAAAAGAGAGTCAGAAACACTGACATTCGCCTACATTCAACAGAGACAGTTATGCAGGGTCTCTGGGGGTTGGAGTTCGGAGCAAAAATCCAGAACCATAAGGAGGCCCAGATAATTGCCAGAGGATACGGTGGTGGTAAGTGATTGACAATGTCAGTGCCAGGAAGCAAATAGCCGTAAACCAAAGCTGACAACTGTCCACACACTACATCTATTTTTTTTATCATTACTGTCATTACTACTGTCATTGTTTTGGGTTTTTGTCCTTGCTGTTATTATTATTATTATTAGTTGAGCGTTTTCTAATGTTAAGCATATGCTTGCATTGCCCTCTACCAGCATTGTCTTGTCTGTGTCTTTAGTCTGCAAAAACGATCTTGCGGAGCGTTGGCTCTTCAACAAATATTTGGACATTATAGTGCTTTTAGTGATACCTCTGCGGTAGCAGTCGAGCATTTTTACAAAGTGATAATCAGTGGCAGAAGAACTGTTGATTAAATTGCTGAGACTACTGTAAATCCAGTCATTAGTAGACTCAATAGATGAGGCCTATTGAATTTCCTTAGTTGTTGATCACTGAAAGTTTCTTCAATTCAGTGGCTGAAATCCTGTTGCGGAGCTCTGCCAGGTATAAATGACAATGATATAATCACCTGGTGATGCTAATCATTTTTTTAAAATTTCAGGTCAGGGGAGGGGTGTCTGTGTTAATCAATCATTTATGCTTTGTAGTTAATTTTTTGTGGGCATAAGAGTTATACATGGATTTTGAACTGGATAGGGGTCTGGCTCCCCTAATCCCAGCATTGTTGAAGGGAGAGGTGGTATTTCTTTTCTGCATAAGTGGGAAGAATGGTATACATCCTTATTTTCAGAATTCTATACTGTTGTTGTTTTAAGGAAGCATATATATTGTTGCCTTTTTACGTTGGCTTTCTGAGATGAGGCTATTACTATGTAAAATAAACTACATCAATCTTCTATACATTGCTGCATATGGTTTTGTGCTACCCATTATACTTAGCAAGACTGTTTGTCAGAAAACTCTAATTGCTTTATGCGTGAGAACATTAAGCTGCAGTAAATTTCTATACACAGCTGTTCTATTGCAGCAGAACAAGTTTTATCTCCTAATAAATTGATGTTTCTTTTTAGTGTCAACTCAACCCAAAATTTACATCTCAGTAGGTGAACCTTAACATTCCATAATTAGTTCACTGCCAGGACTGGTAATAAGAGGGTACATCCTTTAAACGTCTCAGTGAAGGAGAAGTTTTGGGTTCTGCTAATTGTTTCTTGAAAGCTTAATTGTGATTAAGAGCAGCTTTAATTGAAAAGAAAAAAGGAAGGGAAGAGGAAGCTTATGACCTTTAAAACATATATCGCAAATAGCGTGTCTCCTTTTGGTGGAAAGTCCCACCATAAAGAATAAATACTAAAAGCTTCCTTTAAAACCCAAGATGCAGTAGTAGCTGAGTATGGAGTCAACATTTAGGTTAATGGAATGGGAGCTTATACAGCCCCGGACTTTGATTAATATTTAATTAATCTTCGGTAGAAGGCTGTGATTTTGAATTAAACAGGCCACTAATAAAAGAGCCAATTCACCTAAGAGTTCAGATAAATCTGAGCTGCCGTTAGAAGGATTTAAATTAAAATGCACTAAATTTTGTTTCATCCCGTTTTATACTTGCTGCACCTCAGCCACAGGTTATGGGTAAGAGCGACCCAAGTTGGTGGAATGTGACTAGAATTAGGCAGCAATAATTGAGCCGTATAAAGATGTACCACTTGGGTTTCTTTAAAATTAAATAGCATTGAGTACAGATGTGTATAAGTCACATGATTCCTATTGTCTAAGTCCAGGTTCTTTATACTCCGAGAGCTAGTACAGTGTTTTTATTTAATGGCCCAATAACTGCAGCTCCCTAGAGGAGTGGCTCCCAACCATGGGTCCCCAGATGTTCTTGGAATACAATTCCCAGAAATCCTGGGCAGCACAGCCAGTGGTGAAGGCTTCTGGCAGTTTTAAGAGCACCTGGGGACCCCATGTTGGGAACCACTGTTTCAGAGGGTAAGGTTGGGAGTAATCTTATGGTATCTTATGGGAGGAAGTCCTCATTTCAAATCTTGTATCTACCATGAATCTATTAGGACGTCATAGGAAACTTGCAGACTTCCAGTCTCGGCTGCCCAGCATCCTCTGCACCCAATTGGAATCATTAGGCTAATTGAACTAACAATAGGCAGAATTAGTCCAGTCTAATTAAAAGGATTCTAGGTTCAGCTGAAACATTCAGATTAAGAAGCTGAAATGCTGGGATAAATGCCTTTGATAGGTGTGACAGAAAATACTGATAGTCTCCAGCAATGCAAAGTGGACATTGGCATGTCGAAAATTGGGATACCCAGTGTGGTGTAGTGGACAAAGTCACAGACTAGGGCTCAGGAGGCCTGGTTTTGGTGGAACTACTCCTTAAATATTTATCTTGACTGCCCTATTAGGGTTGCTGTAAATTGGTTCCGACTTGACAGCACGTAACAAAAAAGTTTCTGAAAATATATTTATTTCTGTTTAGCTAAAACGAGTGGAAATTATGTAGCTTTGGGATGCATGCAGAGACCTGTGGGTAGTGTGGGCAACGTATAAGTTAAATAAATAAAATAAATCTGTCAAGGCTCCTAGTGCAGTTCCTGGGGGTGCCCAATCACTGGGTGGGGGAATGGCCCGAAAGACGGAATCATGCCCAGAGAAACTCCTGGGGCTATAATTTTCATGTTAAGATTACAGTGGTGCCTCGCTTAGCGATGTTAATCCGTACAGCAAAAATCGCTGCTAAGCGATAACATCGCTAAGCGATTTTTTTAAGCCCATATAAATGCATTAAAATGTGTTTAATGCATTCCTATGGGCTTAAAAACTAACCTTATGCGAAAATCCTCCATAGGGGTGGCCATTTTCGGTGCTTCTAAAGCGAGGCAAAACAGCGGGCAGCCATTTTTTTCCTGGCAGCCATTTTGGAACCGCCGATCAGCTGGCCGAAAATGGGATCTTTGCGATGATCGCTTCCCCGCGATCATCACAAAGCGAATTTTCCCCATAGGAAACATCGCAAAGCGATTGCTTTTGCGATCGCAAAAACAGCATCGCTAAGCGATTTCGCCATAAAATAGAGTGATTGCTAAGTGAGGCACCACTGTATTTGGGAGGTGGCATTGTGCAAATTGTTTTCTAGACTGGAAGTTGTTTTGAAAAGAAAAGGTGGGTGCAGCCTCCAGAGAACTGGAGAAGTATTTAAAAAAATGGGAAGTGTGCCCCAGACATTTTGTGATTGCTTACTCTTGAGAGCACCCATACCTCTGACACTAATATCCTAATATCTTAAAACTGCACTTACAATGGCACATTTTAAAAACCTAGTATTTTGCAAGCTCTTCCAGTATTTTTATTATGGCTATAAAAGATGTATCCTTCAATTTACAGCATTTAATTCCATATGTCCTGGTCTACATTCTTAGTTTTGCCACTGTGATTTTAAAAAATTGATGATACTTTGTGAAAGATGGAGGGAATGATCATTCTACATCCATCCCTGTAGAATGAGGGTGTAAAAGAAATTACTTTTAAAATTTCTAAACCACTGATGAAGGAAATGGTTGATCTCTGTCTTGCCTCTCTTTCAGAGATTATATCATATACTTAGGGAAGCATTTGTCTAATTCAGTAGCACCTCTGGTACTAAACTTCCATTGTAAAATCAGGAAGATGGAGAGTCAAGATTAAACTCTCTATATAAATACCAGCAGGAATACAGTGTGATGTCTGATTTTCTAATATAGATGTTAGTTTTTGTGCGAGAACCTTATGTATAGAATGCTCTCTTGACAAATGCAGAACATTAAGGATCATTTTTACTTTATTCATGAGCAGGGATCAGGAGATGGTTTCAAATAAATCTTAATACCTTTCCCAAAATAGGATAACATTGGCAATTTCTCCTGAACTTGACAACTCTGGCCCGATTACAATGAGTAGGGAATTCTGTAGGCTCTTATCAGATCTCAGACCAAGGAGGTACTTACATGCAGCCATGTTGAAATTTTAGAGGTTTGAATCAGTGGCCACTTACAGGTAGACAGTTGGGTATTGTGCAGAATTAATATCTTTCTTAAGTTATATTAAATGTAGTTGACACTAGAAGGATCCTGTTAGATGAGCCACAAAAAAAAGAGAGAATTCAGGGGCACAGCATGCTGCATCGCAGAACATTCTGCTGGTTTTGCTGATGAAGTATTTATCAGTAGCCCTGACAAGGAAATGTATTATTGAAAAGAGGACACAATTTGCATAAAATTGCATATATTAATTTATATATGTCATTGGATATTTGGAAATAGTCTGAGTGTTCAGCCTGGAGGCAGGCGTTGCATCACGACCTCTTCCATTTTGAAGAAATCCTTGTCCAGCAGTCCGAGGCAAAGAGGCAGTCATGAAAGCAGCTGAATCAGGGAGCTGGACAGGGGACAGACTGGATTTGTCTTCAGTGTGGAAGGGATTGTCACTATCGAATTGGCCTCCTCAGCCACACTAGATGCTGTTCCAAGACCTCCATACAGAGCATGCTACCATAGTCTTTCAAGACTGAAGGATGCCTAACTAACTGGAAATAGTCACTTCTATTATTATGTATTCAGACCAAGGATCTTGTCATATCCCTGGTCCTTTGCCTGTGCCCCACTCAGACATCTGTCTCTCTCCCACACACACACATCCCATGTCTTCCTTCACCTCTGGAGAGTGGTAGGAATCCTTTCACCCACAAAATCCTCTATAGCCATCTCCATACTCTTTACTGCCACTGCTCCCACGGCCCAGAATCATTGTCCATGGGGAGAGCCCGATATTGACTGTGTAGTTCCAAAACAGCATATGTTTTTGATCATTCTGCTTCTGTTTGTCACTTCCTTCCAAGCGCTTGTTTCCTCCATTTGGTATTCTTTTTTCTCCCAGGAAGTCCCCACCCCACCCCAGTCACTCTACGAGAAATCTGCTCTGCTCTGCTGGCGGCTGTTAACCCCACTCCTGACCAAACCATTGACAACATTCACTTCCTCTCAACAAAAATAAGCAGTTTTGTGGCACCTTAAGGCCTAGCACTTTTTGTTGTGTCTGTGTGTATGTGTGTATCTATTACATTTATACACTGCTTTTCCCACTGAAATATAGCACTCGCGGGACCTTACAAACTTTTAAAAGAAGAAAAACAGATTAAAAATCAAATTTAGCTATAATAATCATATCATATAAACAAGCCTCACTGTAAAAACCATTAAAATCAGCAAAAGATACAGCTTAAAACAGCATAGCAGGGCAGGTTAGAATCTATAAACCTTCATGAATTGCAGTGAACTTCTTTAGCCTTATCTGCGCACAAAACCTTGTGTCCAACAAAATTTCGTCCCTACGGTACAGCAAGACTCCTTCTTGTTTTGGCTTCAAATTCCTCTCAGTGGTACTCACTCCCCTTACACACGTGCAGCCAAAATACACAGGCAAACTTCTGAACAGTTCAAACAACCAGCCTTAACTCAACAGCCACAAGCTCGCTTTGTTTGCTTTCTCCCAACAATTCCATGTAAGACAATCCCCTTTACTCTCCCTGTTCACTTAATCTACTTACTCATGAGCTCACAGGACTGAGTGGCCACTAGTACAATACAGTACCTTCCAATGTGCACAGTTAAATTACTTAAAATTGGTCTTGCATGATTCCCATACCACATGATTCCTTCTGTTTCTCTACCAGGGCCTTCTGTATCTTATCACAGTTGATATTTTCCACAGCATCCAGCATCTTTTCTAATTTTTCCATTCCATCTTCAGTTTGCTTATCTAATATCTCTTATCATTGTACCAATATGGCATTCGTACCTGCCAATTTCAGATAAAAATATTTATCTCCAGCCTTCCTTTGAAAGAACAGCAATACAATGTAAACTGTAAATGTTGCATCCTTATTACTGCATCTTTCCTTTCAGCAGTATTTATAATCAGACCAAATAGCTTTTTTCTCTTGCTCTACAATATCCTTTCTGTGATGGGGCAATCAAAAATGTACACAATATCCCAAGTGTATATAGTTTTTGTTATTACAATGGTGTTAGTTCCTAATAATCCTAACAATGAAATTTGTGTTTTTCATAGCTGTCACATACTGGCCAATATGTTCATTGAGTAGTCCACCATGACTTTAAAGACATATCTCCTAGTTAATTTTCTGCTCTTCAAATAATGAATAAACTTTTGACCCTATCAGTAAGTATGTGGCTAGGAAGTTTTCACCCAGTATTCACTTTACACTTACATCGAATCACATGTGTGGTTCCCATTTATGAAAATATCCTTTGGGAGCTCTTGGCAATCCACTTTGAGTTTTTTTATCACCCTGAATATTTCATAGACTTGCAGAATACATTGCAGTGTAGGTTTGCTGCTGGTGGTTTAAATTAATAAATAACTGAACATATGAATCTAGAAATCAAAATAATCATCAATCATCAAAGAAATCATCAATCACAGTGACAGATAATCTCTCCTCCATATCACAACAATGCACCCACAACAAGACACACTAATCATCCATCTCCTGAATAGGACAAAAGCCTATCTCACAGCCATAAATACTCCACTCCCAAGCAAACTACACCAGAGTGCTATCCTCTGAAGATGCTGGCCACAGAGACTGGCGAAACTTTAGGAAGAACAACCTTCAGAACACAGCCAAAGAGCCCGAAAAACCCACAACAACCATCAAATCAAAATAAGTTTCCATATACCTCCACACTGATACTACAAAGTAATTCACTATAGTTAGTAATGGAAAACAAGGCATTCAATTTATATGTATTTAATTAACAATGAATATATGTTTCCATTTAAAATAAATATACCCATATGAAGTTGATATTTGTGTTTGTACAATAGCTGAAAATTTGGGGCCTTTTAGTGTATGAACTTCATTGAAAATCTCATGTGGCAAGCTGACTTTCAAACATATTGAGGATATTTCGGATGTGATTGCTGAAGAACAGGACAATATTTGCTGCAAAAGACTGCGAAAACATTTAAGCTTTGGATCCATTTGAATACCTATATCAGGCATATTGCCAAATGATCTGTATGTTCTACTTAGGCAGAACATCTGTGAGAGCACTGTGTTTACATGTTGGGTGCAGATGGTACCTGGGAGTGAAATATCTTGTCTCTGCCCAGTGGTAGGAACTTATGTATTGTCTACACTTTCACCCAGCCTAATCCAGCCTGCTGCCTTCAAAATGTCGAACAAGACAAATCTCATTAGCCATAGTTTCCATGGCCATTAATCAGAGATGGTTTGAGTTAATGTCCAAAACAGCTGGAGGGTACTGAGATAGGGAGGTGACTTTAATCCTTTATGCATGTTGTTTAGCATTAAATTACTGCCCGTGACTTAATCAATTTATAACTGGTTGTTTTCATTTCATTGAAGCTCTGTATTTCAGAAAAATCATGCTTCTGTTGGCTTTCTGGTTAGCATATATTGGCTGGCAAGAACAGCAGTTCATAAAAAATTGAGTGTTTCTATTTGCTGACATGTTTTGCAATCTGCTGATCTGGAGTTTCCCAATAAACAGAGAGCTGGGTTCCTTTGATGAACTTTCTGAAAGGACTTTTTTAGAGTTATATTTATAGTTACTGCAGGACGAATGCTCTGTTGTGTGTCTGGCATGTCTCAAATGTGCAGCTTTCCAAATTTACAGGAGTGGGACTACTCTGATGTGGTGTTTCATAATGTCTTCTGGCAATTTATTCTATTCCATCAATCTCTTTAATGGGTCTAAAGATATACATGTGAATTTATGGGACAGTATAATGTATGAGGAGGTTCAGAGGTGACATTTTGATGACAAAATAAAATGTCATGCTAGCCTAATCAAAACAATATTGTGATGGCAAAATTAAATGGTATCAATGCGGGTATATTTTAGCATGATGTCAAAACAATATGCCATCTAAAATCCATGGAGATGCTATTTTGATGTCAAAATGAAAAATTGTCAACACAAGTCATTGGAGATGTTCTACTGAAAGAAAGACAAAGTGATAGCTATTTAAATCTGTATCATTATAATGTTACCATTCCCCTCAAAAGACATTTGACATGTTAAGTGGTATTTATTACAATTTTTCTCATTTCTTTAGGTTTGCTGCTAAAAAAACCCCCACAAATTACGCATTTAAAACAATGGGAAGTTTAATGGCGTCTACTAGAATTGATATTAGGGTTGAGATACAAATGAACCTAAAACAGCCAGCTTGTGGATTGTTTTACTAAACTATTGTTCTTCCTCTGGTGGTATTTATCCATTCATTAAGAAACTTAAGATCTGCCTCCTTTAGAGGGACAAAAAAATGGTTTCTTCCTGAGATCCACATTATCATGCTCAAAACCTTCACTAAACTCTATCGGAGGATGTGGCAGAAGTTAAAACTGGCCAAATGTTTGTGCCTGGCAGCCCTTGAGGCTGTCGGCTTCTAATGCAGGCATTATAGCTACTTGAGAAACTGTATGTGGAATTTGCAAAGCTGAAAAATCCAAAGCCTGGGAACATTATTTTGGACTACAACTCCCAAGCCAGCATAAAATGGTCAAAAAGTAACTTTTCCACAGTACTAATAAAATGAGATGTTAAGAGGCTGCATTTAGACTCCCTTGTCCTTAATCACTCTGGACACGTTATTCTCGCTATTATCCACCATCTGGTTGACTTAGTGTATGTGCTCTTCCAAGCTGCTAGCTGAATGCAGTGGACCACAGATGCTCACAGTAGTTCACAGCTGCACCTCAACTAGAGGGTCTGTTCCTCTGTCACATTTTTCCCATTGTGGGAGATTTCTCATGATGGATATCCCTTTCCTTAAAATAGGGTAGAACCAAGGGAATTATTTTGATACTGGGAACGGGAATTCAGTTTCCATTCCAGAGATCAACTGGCATGCAATTCTTGTGTCTATAGTTCCCATGACACATTGGTGCAGGAATTTCATCTAAGAGTTTCGCTGTAGAAATTATTATGGGAAAAACATGTGTGAATGGCCCTTCTTTATTTTTCATCTAGTCAGTGGAAAAAACATACCACAGCAAGTATTTGATCTGGTGGAACCTGGGAAAAACCAATTCTCATCTTTCCAGGCTCCTACTCTCGCATGGCTGCAAAAAGCATCTGTGACCATAACTTAAGCTTTCTCAAAAAGTTCCACCATATTTCAACGTTTTGGTGCCAGAAAAATACAGAGGACCCTTTCCAGGACTCTAGACCTGGCCTTTTGTGGCAGATCTAAATCTCCTTCAGAGTCAATCATTTTGCGGCTAGATGTGACTTCCTCAAAAAATTGGGTTGCAGTGATCTTTCAGAATTTGAAACCATTTTGCTTCCTAAAGCCTTTGAGAAGGAAACAAAATCTGCCATTAAAAAATTTAATGTTGCTTGTTGGGCAAATGCTTAAAAGAGGGACCAGACGAGGGTTGCCTCTGTTATTTTTAATTTGCCTCAATAATTTTTTGTTTATTATGTTATTTTGATGCTTCATTTCATGGTGATGTAAGTGACGGGCAGTTCTTTTCTTTTTCCTGCATACACCAATTCTGTGAAGTAGTGAGAAAGATCTAATATCCCAAACCGTTGGAAGCTGCCTTATATCATTAGACTGTTGGTCTAGTTCATGATTGTTGACTTGCTGTGGTTCACCAGGCTTCTAGACGGATGTCTTTCCCAACCTATCTGGGGATGACAGGGACTGGATTTATAATTTTTGCATGCAATACATAGTCTTCCCTGGACTTCCTGGAGAGACGTGTATTTGAATTAGGACCAGAACTTTTGTGTCCAAATTCAAATCTCTAATCAGCACACTGTAATTGTTTTCTGCTTTTCAAACCCTCAGTCAGAAAAATAGTGAAGTGATGAATCTTGGTAACTACTAGTAGGTGTCTTCCTCAGTAATTTGACTAACTTCTCTGTAAATGGATATTTTTGTTCATATGTCATTATTTAATCTATTGTATTTAAGAGCGAGGGGGAAACCTCAGTGTAGTAACTATAGCAGGTTTTGATGAAAGCAACTGTCCCTGGGTGGAAATATATTTGAAGCATAATTCAAATACATAGTTAAATATGCTGATTATCATGGAGAGATCTATAAGTAATACCTCGCTTGTGTGTGTTTGTTTTCCTTTAGCCACTAAAGCTTCCCTCTTGTAATTTGAAATTTTTAGCGAAAAATTGCTCAGAAAGTGTGCTTATTCTCTGTAAGAGCTACGGAGGTATTTTTCCGTGGTTTGGGGGTGCCTTTTGAGAATCCCATGAATTTTAAATTTAAAAAAAACTCTTTAGTTGCAAAGGGATGCAAGATGAGTGTTTTTCAATTTCAAAAAAGCATTTTAAGATGATACCCATTTGTCAGTTAGCAAACACCCATCACAGCAACCTTTAACTTTTTTTAAAAAAAACTTGCAAATTAGCCTGTTTGGTCATGCTCATCCCCTTTTAGCCCCGCTTCCTCATGAGTAAGACCTTTGGGCTTCTGACAGACCGGTCCCCTGAGGTCACCCTCCCTCCCTCTAGCCAAAAGCAAAGGGTGCTTCCCCTGAAAAGGGAAACAAAACTCTCTCTCTCTCTCTCTCTCTCTCTCTCTCTCTCTCAGTCCCCCTCCTCTGAGCTCTGACAGGCTAGTAAGGAAGAATGATGGCAGCAATAAAGAGGGTTTCTTGGACACATCCCTTGAATTTCACTGTTGCAAAATGATGCCCTGTTACAAAATGACCACATAGGAACTCAGAGTGGAAGTCTAGTCCTGAACATTTGGAGAGTGCGCTGGAGTGACCTCCTGCATGGTTGTAAACCATCCGGAGGACTGGGGGGGGGGATCACATCAAAAACGAGTGCCATCTTAACAGCTTTGGAGAGCTCCCTTTTAACCTAGAGAATAGAGCTGTGTGTTTTTAATTTGTGATGATTTACTGCATTGAAATGGGTGTGAAATGCACAACAAATCAAAGTGTCAAAAGTGGAAAGTGGATTTGATCAGCGAGAGGACATGTAGGCTCTAGGGGGAATGAGCATAACTTTCTCATAATTTTGTTCACTTCCCAAGATGAGGGGCAAATCTGTTCTGAAAAGTAAAGTCGAAGTGACGGGAAACTTCCTAAATGGCTGATATTATGCACGCTCACACTGACAGGAATGTTTTCTGGGCTTGATCACCAGCTTTGAATGGAAATTTGGCCATTGTGTGCATATAATATGACCTAGGTAAAATGTGAAGAGATCTGCTTTGTCATATTAAGTTGATCCATGGATTTAGCTCATGGGAAGCAAGTAGAATTATTAAAGGATATATACATGTTTATGTATGCATTTTGCAAATGTGAACTAATAAACAGGGGATTTTATGTGCCATATATAGTGAAAATAAGCATATATTGGAAAGTGATATGTAAAATAGAGTTTAGATATGCAAGCATACTGCTCAACAGTCAAGAAGCTGTCCTTGTTAGAAAGACTAACTTTGCATGCATAATCAATTTGAGGCAACACATTCAGATTCTACAAAATTGGATTCAGGTGCTTCCTGAGGATGTTGGGGGGCAGGGGGTTATTGTGAATTTGTGGCTTGTGAGTTGCATACAAAATTCCTGAAGATACAATCTAATAATATTAAGCAAAGCTTATACTGTATATAGAAAATGTTCTTATTCTTGTTCATATATCAGTAATTGGTATCTTGCTGCTTTGAAAACTTAACATCTCTTAAACTTAAACATTTTAAGTTCTTTGTTTCCAAGGAAAACAAGAAGAATAAAATTTGAGCATATTTTGGACAAATTCAATGTAACTATACATATTTTGCTAAAAATAAGGTACTTAAGTGGATAGACCCTGGCACCGTTTAAAAAAAAGCACAATTATTTTTCAACATTGGATTTTATCTACCAGTTTATGTACCTTTTAATACTTCACTCAAGTAAACCCCAGGCTTTCGCTGTTAAGTTTCACATTTTATTAAAAAACATTTGTCAAGAGCACATAACTATAAAACCATAGAAATAAAATAATTCTGTGCACTTTTAAAGTTTCGTATATAACTTTGTAATTTTGATGGTTTGGGGTCACCTTGGAACTATGAGATATGACTAACTTAGCTGAAATTAGCTAATATTTCCATCTGCTGTACAAGGTAGAAGCTCCCAGGTATTGTTTCCCAGAATGGGCATCCATCAACTCACTGGGGACTTCATTACCACCACTGCTGAATATTAGTGACCATCACTGAGACTCTCACCAACATTAGCCGTCTATAGATTTTGGGCCACTCTTCCCGCATCAATCAAATCAGATGTCCCTGGACATCTCATGAGACAGCATAAATGCAACAGGTGCTCTCTAATGCAATAAATAATAATGGGCCAGTAAGTCTATTCCAACTGACAGAAACTCTCACAAAGTGTTTTAAATAAAAGTAATTCTTCTAATTAAGTCATCTCTCCTGGTGGGACCATGCAGCTTGACCAAGGCCATACAGGTACCAGAGCATGTAAACCCATCAGTCAAGTGCATCTCTCAGGCCATCTTGCCTGACCTGTCTCTGGGGAAACACAGCAGAGATTCAAATTGGTCCCCAACCCCAACTCTGCAGCTAGAAGCTCCAGTGCATCCTTTAAAACCACGTAAACATGGAGCTACCAGTTGTTCCCATCCTTGGGAACAGATGTTCTAGGACTACAACTCCCAGAAATCCTGGCCAGCACAGCTAATGGTGAAGGCTCCTGGTAGTTTTGGTCCAAGAATAAGGCTGGGAGTCATGAAATGCTTAGTCTATGCATGTGTGTTTCTGGACAGTTCTCTACAGCATCTCTGGGCATCTACACCTTTTATGCATGTGAATTCAAGAGTTTTCGTTCAGAATTGTGTCTGTTCCAAACAAATACCTCTCTGCACCGAGTAAATACTTCTTGGATGGAGTGAAATCCGTTCCATTAAATGTAAGAAAAGCTTTTACAGTGGATTAGCGCTGCTGCACATTTCGTTCCTTACCTGTGTTATCCTGTCCAAGCACAGACAAGAGAGATCCAATTTAATATATACGTAGTTTGCTCTTAACTCTGGTATGCAGGCATTCTGCAAGCTTAACACATGGCCAGAAGACTGGGGAGGCAATTAATAGTCAACGAGGCAATGTTTTTAAAATTCACTGGCACCACCTTTGTTTTTCCTTTCCTTTTACCTGTGGATACAAGATATGTTATGCCTTTAAGAAAAAGACACAACTTAAGCTGAATGTTTCTGGATGCCACCTGACCATACGAGCATTTAATTAACCCAAGTCGGTAATATTGGCGCTATAGGATGCAGTGGTGAAAAATGTAGATTACATTCCCAGGAATGTTTTACCATGTACTCTCTGTATTCTGACTCTTTATATCTGACGAAGTGACATGTTCCACCAAAGCTATTAAAACACAGCCGTCATTCAGGTGCCACAACGTCTTTTTTCTCCTTTTGTTTTGTGTCTCTCGTTGAAATGCTTGCACAGACTAACACAGCTACAACTTAGAAAACTACATATTATAGGTAGTATCAACAGGAACCAGAAGTACTATTCACTGGCGCATGTTTATCACCTGTCACTCTTCACACACACACACACACACACACACACACACAGAGAGAGAGAGAGAGAGAGAGAGAGAGAGAGAGAGAGAGAGAGAGAGAGAGAGAGAGGACTGGCTGTGGAAATGCTAGCTGAGCTTTCTGTTCTTGTTGTTCTAACTGTAGCATGAATGCTTCATTTTATTCGAAGGACGCCTTTCGTCTCTCAGACTGATACTGTACATTTTTTCCCTCTTTCTCTCTCACTCTTACTCTCCCCTTCTTGAAGCTTTCGTAATTCCTGTTCAGTAGTTTGGTTCTATCCACTTTATCACGCTGACAATCTGTCCGTTTTGAAAGGATTACAACTCCGTACTTCAGTGCATGACATCATAGTGAGATATTGCTTAACGATCTGAGACTCTTAACAGCCGTGGCTGTGGCTTCTGGTTACTGAAAATATGTGACAGCTCTGGCCTTATGTGAGCTTTGCTTACGCTGCTCTTTTCGGGCCCCAACAGCTGATTTCATGTCTTGTAAGTAGCTTTGATGAAATTGCTGAGGATGCATTTAACAATATGTAGTTGGCAGGCATCATAGACGGGAGATGGGCAAACAGAGACCATAATTTGCGCCTAAAGGGTTTTTTTTTTGCGCCTGAAGTAATTTTGCTGTCAGCTATCAGTCAAATAGCCTTCCTTCTTCTCAGATCTTGCATGCATCCAGATTGCAATCCATGCACCTCGGCAAACTGCATCTTGGGAATTTATAGACTCTGCATTTGCAGGATGAAGCACATTCTGAAATCCACACATGACTACCTTCTCCAACCCATTATCAAGGATAATGGAAGATATAGTCAACTATCTGTCTGTCTGTCTGTCTGTCTGTCTGTCTGTCTGTCTGTCTGTCTGTCTGTCTGTCTGTCTGTCTGTCTGTCTGTCTGTCTGTCTATCTATCTATCTATCTATCTATCTATCTATCTATCTATCTATCTATCTATCTATCTATCTATCTATCTATCTGGCCCCTATCTCCCTCTAGGGGACTCACAGCAGGTCACAATAATTAAAACCATGCAATGATAAGAAGTTATAAAGAACACTAAGCTGCAGAAGTTTAACTGATGGTGGTCTCTTGCCCTTGTGACCCCTAATTCCTTCTCTGGGGAGACCCACCTCGTCCTAACTATGGTTACTACTATACACCTGCGTGCTTTCTTCCTTTGAGCTAGTGGAAGCTGTTGACTTTGTTTTCGCAGGAGCTGTGAATCCACTCTGAATTTTTGTCTAGGTTTTATGGGGACTATTTAAAGAATGGAATACTGGCACTTTTGACAGCTCCTGTAAGGGTCAGAGTAAAATGCAAAATGGATTTAGCACCCTCACAAACTCGGAGTCACTAGCTCCCACTGTTCTGGACACAACCAAAGTACATCAGAAGTGCTCAGGTCCAAACGACAGAACGCACCAGCTTCCCTATTAAAATGCAGTAAAATATTGTCCCTTTAGAGGTGCTTCCATTCAAAGCAGCTTTGTCTGGACAGTTAACTTGCCGATTAACACGATTACCTCCTAGTGATCGTCTCCCAAAGAAACGCAAGTTCATCTGCAACTGGTGGAACTGCTGAAAGCTTCTGATCTTTTTTTTTTAAACTCTACCTTTTAAGGAAGTTTCACTTCTAAATGCAAAGCCAATAGTGAACATTACACAGGGATGTTGGTTTCAGTAAGCACCTGGCGACTTCCTCCTTGGATGCTGGCCCTGATGAAAAGTCTCTGAGAGAATTTATAAAGCTCACACCATGTACATCCGGAGAAGGAGAGGGGGGAAAATAGAAAGGTTTTGTGTATCCATGTATTAAGAAGTTGGAATGTGACACAATTTCTACAAGGTTTAAGATGTGCTTGGCTTCCACACTTAAATCAAACTGCCCAAGCCATATTAAAATAACAACTTATTCTTGGCCAGAACCTTCTTTTCTTCAGTACTGAAAGTCTGCAGCCAGCCGCTGAGTTGTGTACTTCATAGGCGATCTCTGTGAAAGTGGAGAGGAGAGAACCAGAAGCTTTAGCTGTGCTTGACCAACACTAAGGCAACCATACCGCTTGAAGTTTGTGTTTGACTTTTTTGTGGGTGGGGAGGCCTTGGTGCAGTTGGAAAGAATCCTGCTGAGAAAGAAAGGGGGGAAGAAAAACACTCTACGTCTCCATCCCCCTCACCCGACCCCTCTGCGGCAAGGGCGTGAGTCTCATGGCAGACATCCCACCTTAGCTGAACCACTGGTTTTACATTGTGTAACAATCTACCAGATACGGTTTCCATGATCCAAGAATAATGCTGCGGTGCAAACCATTATAACTTGATCCTGTGCCTGCTGAATCCAAGGTAATTTCGTGGAGTTCAAAAGGTTCTGCTCCCAGGGAAAGTATGATTGCTGCCCTCCACTTTCTTGGTACAAGCAAACGTCCCTAATGAATACTGTTGCAGTTTCCACATGGTGAAATGTACCATATGCCCATTAACCTTTTAATGCTATCAAGCAGATCAGTTCAAAGGACTTGTCAGAAGCAGACCTAAAGGGTGACAGGAGCCTATTGATTGGGGGGGGGAATAATCCAATACCACCATCTCCAAATTATAGTGAGGAGCTCACTGAGACAGAGGCTCTGACAGCAGTGGAGTAGCTGAAATAAGTAAACAATTATCTTCCATGTTTATTCCATATGATGGGAACTCGTGGAAATATTTTTCTGCATTTTATATTTTAAAAGAGTTAGTGCAGTGTCATTGATTTTCCCAGTAATGAATGAGCTGGTTTGCTTTGGGTGTGGACCAATTTACAGTATCCTTGAGATGTCCTTTTTAGATCACTCCATATAGTGGTTACGGCATGTTCAGTAGGGATTGGATTATTATTTGGACCCCTTATTTCTTTGGGGGATTCCCTCTTCCCTTCCGGCCCTTCTGGTCCTTTCCTTTCTTGGACTGTTTTTGCTCCTGCCTGGTCTCCTTGGTATTGGAAGAAATCTCCCCATATTTTAGTAGCTTTGGTGTGTGTTGGGGGGGAGCATTGATTGTATTTTTCCCCCTTTTATTTTCTTGCTTTTTTAGTTTTAGGGAGGGGCTGTGTGTGGTGCTTTCCCTGTTTGATTGATTTTTTAAAAAAATTTGTTCCTCCGTTAATTTGCTGTGTATTTACTCTATTAAAGGTTGATATTTTGGTAGGCTTGGGGGGGAGCAACTGTTTTGTTTTCTTGGAGTATTTTTTAAGGGGGGTGCCAGAAAACACAAATGACAAATCAGAAAGAGGCTTTCTCTTTAATGTAAAATGAAAAACATGGAAATGAAAAAGGCACCCCTAAGAGAACTCAAAATGGAAGAAGGATGAAAATCTCCACAGTGCATATCTGTAATGTTCAATATGAATGTTTATTTTGATTGTGATGTTTTTATTGTTATTTAATGATATTTTATGATTTTGTAAGCTGCCCCGAGTAGACCCTGTCTAGGGGGGGCGGGGTATAAATAAATAAATAAATAGATAGATAGATAGATAGATAGATAGATAGATAGATAGATAGATAGATAGATAGATAGATAGATAGATAGATAGATAGATAGATAGATAGATAGATAGATAGATAGATAGATAGATAGATAGATAGATAGATAGATAGATAGATAAACAGCTTGCAATAAATACAAAGCATATCAACTTGCATTCTGTTCATTGGTCATGAGAAATGAAGCTTATGAATTGACTTTAAGGACAGTCTTATGTAGAGTGGATTTCAGTAATCCAACCTTATTTCTGTGCTTGCCCTGGGTATCATTAACTCAAATAACTTTATGGTAGATAATATGCCCTTCTGGAGATAGCTTATTGACAAGAATATTTTAAAGGAAAGTGTATAAACTGAGCTAAAGGAGAGATAGTATGTGTGTGTGTGTTTATCTCTATACAAAGAGTTTGGATAAAAATGTCAGCATTATTTTAAAGAAAACCTCTGTCAATAGCTATAGAAGAAGATATAATTTTATGGGTAGGTGGCTATCAACACTTTATGAAACAGAAAACAGATCCTTTAACTGGGGATAGCTGTAATAATTGTTCCAGTAAGTTGCAAAGCAAACTCATATTTTTAACCATTCCTTACTATTCCCTTTTCCAACCAAAGGCTCAATCAGTCTGTCAACCTGCTCTTCTCTGTCCCTGAAAGTGCCTCCTTTAGAATGCTGGGATTTTCTATGGGTTACCAGATTTATAGTGTTTTGCAATAATAATTTTCAAATCTATTGACAGGCTTTAGCATGTAAGCCACCCCAAGTAGACTTTGTCGAGGGGGGGGTTTAAAAATCTAATAAAAGTAAAGTAAAGGTTTTAGGACTTGTCTAGACATTCCACCATCCTTCAAGCTATTGCACCAAACATCTCTCCATAACATACAGTATTTCCTATTAGTAACGTAATAACTTGCATAACCTTTTCCAAAAAATTCAGCAAACCTTTGGCAGGCACTTACAAGTATTTTAATATATTTATTGCAGAGAAATTTTTTATGCTAATTTTTCTCTAAAATGTTGATCGTGAGTACTTGTTTGTCTTATTATTGCATGTTTGTAAGATTCTTGAAGGTGTTCTGTGGGTGAAAAAGAAAAATACCTTTGTTGCTGCTGTTTAAAAGAAGCATTAATCTCTCTTCTCTGTCTTGCTGCTCTTCGTAACAGATCAGCTCCCAGCAACCATGACCGGATACAGCGGCTAAGGCAAGAATTTCAACAGGCAAAACAGGATGAAGACGTAGAAGATAGGAGGCGGACATACAGTTTTGAACAACCATGGGTAAGCGTTCGTTAATTACAGCCTCTTAGTTGCCTTATACTCAGTCACATGACTGGTCCATCTAATTTGCGGTTGTCCACATTCTTGATGAAAGAGGACCATAGTCATGTTTGGGCATTGGAAGATCCAAGCTCATCAACTTGATCAGGAGGAGTGCCTAGCTCATAACTGTTGTCATGGTCTTCCTCTGTTGACTGATCAGTCTGAAGAGGTATGTTTCTCTTCCCATGTACATTCCACACACGAGAAGGAAGACTGGAAAATCTGATGCATCTCTACTGGTTATGTTAGTCTACTGCCACCTGCTTTGTGAGAGGCTATCCCTGAAATAGGTTCAGAAACAAACTTATGAAAAATACTGCTGCTGTGGTGTTGACCGAAGCCAACCAGAGAGACTATGTGATATCTGCCTGTCTTGGTTGATCCACACTTTTTTTTCTGAGTGCTCGTTTTAACCATTAAAGCAGAACTGGGGTACATGTGGCATGGCAGATATTGGACTCTACTTCCCATCCGACTATACCAGACTCATTCACAGCCAATCAGGTCTTGTAAATCAGTGGTCTTGAACCTTGGGCCTCCAGATGTTCTTGGACTACAACTCCCAGAAGCCTTCACCACCACTTCTGCTGGCCAGGATTTCTGGGAGTTGAAGTCCAAGAACATCTGGAGGCCCAAGGCTGGAGACCACTGTTGTAAATAACACACAGGCAGAGCTACTTTTTCATTAGATACATTGAACCTCAAGCAGAAGACCACTAGAAATGGCAAATCACCAACTCTCCATCCCCTTTAGGAAGCCGCTGCTGTTTCTGAACACAGGAAGCTCAGCCAAGTACAAAATTCTTGGCTTTGATAGGGTCTTCATCAAATCTGGCAACAGAGCATCCAGAGAGATCCCTGTAGGCATAGGCAGCCTCCCGGGGATCCTTCAGATCTGGGCACTTGCATCTAGCCAACCTTGAGGAGAGCTGCAGCAGTATTCTTCTCAGAACCTGCCCATCCTCCATCTCACGTTCCAAGTATGGTGGAAGGAAAACAGCCACAGCTGCAGCATTAGCAGCAGTGATCAGCTAAGTCAGGGCAGCCCAACTCAGGTAGTGGGAGAGCTCGTTGCCATCCCTGTCAACAGGTTTCCCACCACTGGCCTGCTTGTGGGCTCTTCCAGGCTTCAAAAAGGATTTCCTCCCCTGCCCCATCATCCTTGTTGGAGAGTCCAGGAAGTGAACCTGGGAACTTCAGGGTACAAAGCATGTGGTCTCAGCCACTGAGTTTACAGTGATTTCCTTCCCTGTTTCAGCTGTTATCCCTTGAGTATTCGAGACAACCAAGATTCAATTCAGGGGCCTAGGTGACCTTTAAACTCCTGACTCCTCCCTTCCCCATCTGTGCCCCAGCATTCCTAATTTCATTTTGTACCGGGCTTTGCCATCTGTCCCTTCTGTAAAGGGTATTGTTTTCCCATTTGACAAGACACTGATGCAGACTAACATATCTGCATTTGTGCCTTTTGTGGGTTTGTGCAGGCATGATTTACCAGAATGCGAGTCTGTGCTTGTGTGAACTAGAGAGTTTCAAATGAAATATGGAAGCATTTAAAAGGCTTTTTACCGTAGGGAAAAGCATATATAAGTATCATGACCTAAAAAGATGTTCTGTGCCAGGAATTAGCAACTAGATTTTGCCAAGGCAGGAAGACGTATCAAAGAGACTGTTGTTCTCCAACCCTCCCCCTTCCATAAATGCATAAAACATCTATTTAGATAATTAGCTGGCTAGCTAGCCAGTTGGTTAATTAGTTTCTACCACAACTATACTGTTTTCTTTTTAATTATTAGAAAAGGATCTCTTCAACAAGTTATCTGTCACATTACCACTATTTGAAATTATTAAAAAAATTAAAAATAAAAATGACCACAACTGAAATCGAAATCAATAAACCAATAAGGGAGAAAATGTAAATATCATAGGAACATTATATGTAATCCAAACAGCCACCAAGAAGATTTCTGAAATAAGAATATTTAATCAGACTCCTAAAACAACTCAGAGACATTGAGAGAAGGATTTCTGCCATGCAGAGGCCACCACTTAAAAGGCACTGCAGATATTCCTTATGCTGATATTGAGTTATTTCAGTTAGGACAGCACCTCCACACAAGGGAGCATTACTGCGTGGAAGTACAGTAATGGCATCAGTTCACATGCCCAAACTACCTCATCAGGAGACAGACTAAGAAAACTTATTAATTTTCAGTGGGACTCATCAGGAAGTCACCGGACTCTGGTTTTTAAACTGATTCATTTCTTCAAAAAACCTTCAGCTCATGAATGTAGGATATTGTGCTTCTGTACCCATAATTCAAACAGCCAGGAAATAGCCCAGTATTGCTGCAAAATATCATGCCCATGTTACCAGCAGGAGAAAGGATGCCAAGCTCTAAATAGTTCTGAGGGTGGGTGACCCTGTGGATGGTGGCTTGGGAAACTCCCTCATGTTTGAGGGGGTGGCCCTGGCCGCGAAGAGTGGGGTCCGTAGCCTGGGAGTACACCTGGACCCGATGCTCACCATGGAAACGCAGGTGACATTGGTAGTCCGCACCGCCTTTTTCCACCTTTGGCGGATTGCCCAGCTGCAACCTTACCTAGACACGGGGGCGCTCACTACCTTAGTACATGTGCTCGTAATCTCTAGATTAGACTACTGTAACGCGCTCTATGTTGGGCTCCCTTTGAAGCTGATGTGGAAACTTCAGGTGGTGCAGAATGCGGCAGCCAGACTCCTCACTGGAGTAAGAAAATACCAACATATCTCTCCTACTCTGGCCATGCTGCATTGGCTGCCCATCCATTTCTGCATTGACTTCAAAGTGTTAATGCTTATGTATAAGGCCCTAAACGGTTTAGGACCTCGATACTTGGCAGAACGCCTGCTTCCACCTAGATCTTCTCGGATCACCCGCACGAGCCAGGAGGTGAGGCTGAGGAGCCTAATGACGAGGGAGGCCCAGAAAGAAAGGACACGAAACCAGGCCTTCTTGGCGGTGGCTCCTCGCCTCTGGAACAATCTCCCTCCTGAGATCCGCGTGGCCCCCACTTTGGACACTTTTAAAAGTCAATTAAAAACATGGCTATACATTCAGGCCTTCCCTCTAGTTAATATCTGACTTTTCTGTTTATTCTCTCCTTATGTATTTTCTATTCTATTGTTGTATTCTGTTTATTACAATATAATTTATGTAATTGTTTGTGTTTTTTGTATTATTTCACTGTTTTTACTATATTGGAAGCCGCCTAGAGTGGTCTTTTAGACCAGATGGGCGGGGTATAAAACAAATCAATCAATCAATCAGTCAATCAATCAATCAATAGGAAAGGATGGGCTGAATGCTGACAACACCAAATGGCAGCAGTCCAGATGGTCTACAGCAGAGGTCCCCAACTCCCGGTCCACAACCTGGCACCCTCCATGAGCATGCCACACATACCCCCAAACCAGTCTGTGGTTGGGAAAAGGTTGGGGACCCCTAGTCTACAGGATACTCTCTTCTGCTCGCTACCATTCACACTTGTTGAAAAACAGCCCTGGCCATTGCTTTGTGGTTTGGGTGAGAAGTGGTTAACGGATGAAAAATGGAATCAGCTTCTGGGATTTTCCCTTGCGTGGTGTCACTTTGTGAATGGTAGTAGTCCTGGGGGACTCCTGTTCAACACCTTGCCCTATGGAGTGTCTCATGGTTCTTTGATTTCCCTATACTACTTCACATATACATGAAAAACCTGAAAGAAACTATTAAGAATTTTGTGGTCTGGTACTAACAGTGTGTTAATGACACCCAACTCCATCTGCTTTTTAAGATCTGGTGGATAACAAAGAACAAGCTGCCAGAGGCATCCCAAATGGCTAGCCATACTGAATGGGGATGCTGGGGATTGTAGTTTGACACAGCTGCAAGGTACTAGGCTGGAGAAAAGCTTGCATAGAGACAGAAAGAGATTCCATTGTCTGGCTAGACAAAGGAGCTGTGTTTCTTAAATCTCTCGATTGTGGTTTGTAAGTTTACAGGATAGATAATATCTTTATTTCAGTCTTCCTTTGTGCTTTACTCATCTTAAAAATACTGATTTTAGATCCCGGCATTAAAAAAGACAACAAGCTTACCTTTAAATCAGTAACTTTCCAAACGCTACTAAAAAGCCTCGTATTTTATTGTGTATGAAAATATATGGGCTTCCTTTTAAAGCTCTGTTATAAAATATGTCTGGTTTTCCTTGGAACTCATTTAAGGAAAAGCTCTTTTTATTTATTTTATTTCCATTAGGAGCGGTAAAGATAATTCAGTGCCCCCCTTTATTATTATTATTTTATCATATAAGTGATCCCTAGAAAGGGTGAGCATGACTATGCTACGTGGAGGATGCTGCTGGTTAATCTTGGGAAAGTGATGGGTGAAGGATCTTGGGGAAACTGTCTGAGAGAGATGTGCAGGAGGACTCAAGAACTTAACTACTGAAGGTCATGGGCCAAATGTTGTCGGGCCAAACACCATAGCAACTTTAGGCAGGCAACTTTGCAGGGTATTATAATTCCCAGCAATGAGTGAGTGGGGAATTATTTAGATGACAGGCTGATTACCTCAAGAATGGAATCATTTCCTAAAATGTGGGTCAGATCAATGACCTTTCTTTTCCTTCCTCCCTATTTCCTGCAAACAATAAGGACCCTTCTCCCATTGGGCTGAGCATGCTAACGAACTTAAAGTGACTATGTCTGTTTAACGTGTAGATTTTAATCCTGAACCTTACTGTTGTGTTACTTGTGGGTGGATTTCATTATCACAACTTTTAAAGGAAGCTGTGTGTCTGTGTACATGTGTGTATGTGTGTGCATTTTCATACGTTACTTTTTATACAAACATATTGAATTGATGAAATAAGTCCCATCTACCTTAAAATTAATTTTTCCCTTCTTGTGTCTTCCAATCTGGCTAATATCACTATGCTTGGAAGAGATAAAACAATGATCTCATCCATTTGGAGTGTGTGCAATGTAGTTTCACCGCGGAGGAACAATAAACCCATCTCTTTAAGCAGCGTATGCAACTTCAGTGTATTAGCTGGAAAGTAGAGAGGTATTCCTCCCAAAATGTATCCAGATGTAGCAAATACCAAACTATACTTTCAATAACATAAAAGCAGTTTGCCTCGTAAGGATATCTTAGCTACTTTCGTCAGTGCTTTATGGACCTCCCTGTCAAAGCTCTTAGTTCAAAGTGTGGTTGTGAAAAATACACCTATGTAAGGCCTGTTGTTAAAACTCACATATTAGCCTAAGGGAGCTTGTTTGTGACACCAAACAGATCAGAGGCGAGATGGAGCTAGCTTTAAATCTGGAAAAGCCCCTCAAATATATGAAAGGAAAGGAAATTCTTGTGTCCTGATATAAACAATGAAAGCAGGTTTTCATTCAAAGAATTCTATGAAGGATTCTTTAAACTCACTGAATTTCCCCTTGTCTTTCTTTAAGACAGTGACTAGAGAACAGATTCTTGGAACAGGAATACATGTATACATAGAATGGATTAATATATGTGTCTACCATGTAAACTTATCCAAAGTTTGAAAAAGTTACTTTGTGCTCTAGAAGTCCCAAACGGCCCCAGCCAGCATGACCAACTAGCGAACTGGAGCTATAGTTAGAAAAGTAAATTTTCCAAGGTCAGCAAATGATTTTATGTGTGATTCATAGTTTCTAGCCTCTGGTGAATGATTGTGACCTCATGTCTTTTCATGGATCATAGTGAGCAAGTGTCCATTTTGGATGGTTTCATTATAATTCTGTTGGCAAATATCCTCACCTGATGGGCCGTGGGAGAGCTGGCAGTCCTTCCAGGGCTCATATATCTGCTGTGCCAAAAATTAATGAACTCCCATCCACAAGGCAGTCAATCCAACAATGTTAATGGATGCAGACACTCTTATTAAAATCTTTAAAATGACACTTCCTGAAGAGATCTAAGCAGAAAAGCTGACGCTTAGGACATGACGCAGGACAGCATTATCTAGCTTGTGATTGATTTCCTTGGTATGACGATTTATCCTTGTCAAATCTTTTCATTTTGTTAACACTAAGACTCCAAGCCAGCAGTTTCAGGGGCTTCCTTGTGGTTCTCATGGTAAGGATAGCTCTGTTGATGCTAAGCTCCATTCCCATGAAAGAGAATGAAGAAGCCTCTGTTCATGCAGCAGCTTTGTGCAATGGGGTATGCACAGTGGGATGTGAGAACTTAAGAAGAACTATCCTGGATCAGATCGAAGGTCTGTCTAGTACAACATCCTGCTTCTGTAGCAACCACTCAGATGCCTGAGCAGAATGTGAGGGCAGTAGCACCTTTCCACTTGTTGGTTGGTACAGAGACAGATGATGGAGATCACCTGCAGCTATCATGACTAGTAGCTAGCGATGGTTTTGTCTTCCATGAATTGACCCAATCCTCTTTTAAAACTCTCTTGAGTTAATGGCAAGTACTTTCTCTCTGAACCAATGAATTCCATATTCTTAACTATGTACTGTGTGAAGTATCACTTCCTTTTGTCGGTTCCTGAATCTCTCACCTTTAGCTTCGTTAGAGAAGCCCGGGCTCTTCTACGTTGGGATCAAGGACTTTTCCTTATCAAGGTTTTCCACTCCATGCATAAACTATATAGCTCTCCGTCACATCTTCTCTTAATTAAGCTACAGGAACTCATATCTTGAGATTATTTTCTTATAAGAGTGTTATTCTAACTCCTTGTTTATTTATGGGCCAGTTTGCATCTTCTCCATCTCTCTGCCATATCCTAGTTTCAAAGGTGTGTAAAGCAGTTATTCTAGGAAGGCTTGCAGTGCATGTATAAGTAAACTATCCAGTTTGCTTCTTTTCCTAATAATCACTGACATGGAATTTTCACTTTCATAACAGTCATATATTGTCTTTATGGTTTTATTATGATGTCCATTGCAACACCAAATTCTTTTTCTTGGTCGTTCACTGCTAGGTCAGATTCCTGCCATAATAATTTGCACTTATTTTCACTGTATCACATGTGCTTTTTTTGTACCTATTCTCTCGATTTAGAGAGATGCTTTTCAAGCCATAGCTGTCCCCTTTTCCCCTCTAATTACTCTAATGGCATCCTTTGCAAACTTCGCTACTTTGCTGCTCACCTTTTGCTCCAGATCATTCTTTCATTTTCCACCCTCTACAGTAAAATCCATCACTTGCAAATATTCGAAATGATAATCTTTCCCAAAATATAGCTTGGCTAGCTTAACAAAATAGATTTATTGGGCAAAATGCATCTATTTTATACTGATTCCCATTTTCATAGTAATTCTTATTTATGACAATATCTTGTCATTTACGAAATCTCACTAAATGGTTCAGGAAGGTAATCAGCTAGCCTGTCCAAGCCAAACAGCAAAAAAAAAACAAAAAAAAAACAAAAAAAATCAAATCAAATTGTAAAGATTTTGTTGGATTTTAAAGGACAACGTTTCTGTTGTCTCAATGACTTTTAAGATCTATAGTCCACTTCATAAAATGAAATCCAGATTATATTCAGCCAGTTTCTTAAAATAAGCCTTTCCCATTTACTGGTAATGTCTTTTTTGCCCTAGGCAAAATAATGCTTATCATTAAGTCCCCTTATATTCTAGAAAGCTCATTCCTTCTTGTGACATCTTAAATTGGAATCCCTTTGAGTATCTTATGCTATAATCTTCCGCATATCACCATTCCCATAGAACTTGCTTTTCTCCTGTGTTTTCCTTAACAAACTTCTAAAGCAGAAATGATAATTTCACTTAAGTTTGATTGTTGAAGACATAAACATCTGTTTATCTGTATAATGTAGCCTTGTCTGTCATGGCGTCCTTGACCACCATGTGATTTAAAAGATCAGCCCTTGTCATACATCTTCTCCCAGACGAGGCCAGAGTTCTTTGCAAATCTGCACCGTTAAGAGGCAGACGGTTTTGCTTGATAGCTTTAAAGAATTATGATAATTATTCCGAACCTTATGCTGCCCTGTTTGTACAGGTGTCAACTACTTCAGGAGTTATTCTCTGAGCACACAACTTGTGTCCCGCTGCGCAGAAATACATTTTTCCACTTTCATGTGGTTAATTTTGTACATCGCCTATAGTGTTACTAGGAATTTTTAAAAATGTGCAGATGTGGAGTGGACTAGTATGACATAATATTCCTAAAATGTTCTGCCAATCACTCACAAAAACCACAGGATTTGGGTTTGGGGTTTCGATCAATAGTTTCCCTTTCGTCCCACGTGAAACTTTTTTTTTTTCAGTGTGAAGGCAGAAACAGAAAGGATCCAGAAAAGAAAAATCCTTAACGGCACTTTGTGTCACCTACACTTTCTTTCTTGCCTCTGGAAATGTCCAAATATACTTGCTTTGTTTGGGGATTGGTTTTAAAAATATAAGCATGGGAGGGCTCACAAGTCTTAATTGATCAAACTCGAAAGATTGCCTCAGTCACATCGCTTTCACACCAACATGAACAGTGTTTTCAGCTCTAATTATAGGCTTTCTATAATGTCTGTTTCTGCCACCATAACGAGAGAGAAGACCTTACCCTTCAAGCAAGGTCAGATCAAACTATTTTAGTCCCTGAAGAAAAAGATGAGGTGTTCTGCCACCTCACAGTCCCTGTACAGAAACTGATCTATTCAATAGCAGCCTTCAGGGCAGGGAAACCAGGGGAATTTCCTCAGAGGAGATCTAAGTTAAGAGCCAGGGGCATATGGAAGTCCTCTTTTAGATGTAATTTTAAAGTTGAGTTGCATAGATTTCTATTTTTAGACTACAACTGCCACAATTCCCCACCAGCACAGCTGCAGAGAATTCTAAAGTTGAGATCCGTGTTCACAAATCTGCGTATCTCTACTTTCAAGTCCCTGGTTTCAGGTTCAGATAAGAATTTTGGCCTATGAGTCTGTATTTTAATAATAGAGGACATACTGTAGAGTCAGCATGTTGTACTCAATAATACAGGATCATGTCAGATTTGCAGTGGACCCCAGATTTTACCACCCACTCAATATTTCAATGTCAGCCAACTCCTTTCATACATTTTTAAAAATTCATTTATTTTAGTATGTTTACAGCTCATCTTTTTCACACCATGAAAATCAAGGCAGCAAACATAAAGATGCTTAGATGATTTCCTTCCAGCTCCAGTCAGACTGAAACCTCCTTAGCTTCAGCAGGGTGATTGAACTGTATAACCTCAAAGGAGAAAGATACCAACTGCTTGTTTTTAGCAGGATCAGAGCAATTTAGCCTTCAAACTCCTTTTGTGATGCCCTATCAAAGTCTCCTTGAATGCTATGGAGTCTTATAGAAGCATCATAAAGTGTGCCTATAGAATTAAAGAATCTAAGATTTAGGCACCCTTAAGGTAATCATAAGGGAATCAAGACCTTTAAAATGTATTAAGCCTCGCTTATCTGCCAGGTATGTTTTCCTCTAAACATCACAATTTATATTGATGTATCAAGAACTATTAGACAATTTTGTGGATTCTACATCTGGAACTGGGAATATATGCCCCAGATGTTGTTGGACTTCAACTTCCATCAGCCCTAGTCAGTGTGTAAAAATAGTGAAGGATGATGGCACTCCAGCTACACATTCCCTATACCTGTTCTAAACCATGCAGGTTTATAGCACAGTTATGCCGCTGTTACACCTGACAGCCATATGTTACAGCAGTGGTCCCAACCTTGGGCCTCCAGATGTTCTTGGACTACAACTCCCAGAAGCCTTCACCACCTCCTCTGCTGGTCAGGATTTCTGGGAGTTGAAGTCCAAGGTTGGGGACCACTGTGTTGCAGAATTGCACTGTCTGGCAAAGACTACCTTTCACTTAACCATTTTTACTGTAGCTTTTTGCCACTTTTCTCACTCCATGTTTTCTTTCCCAGACTTCTCCAGATTCTCCTGATTGCCCCCCAATCCTCCCACCCTCACAAGAGACCTACCAAATTTTATTTGACACCAACGGATTAGGATCGATAAATATTTCATTATTCAAAATGGACTTTCCAATGGGGGCGATGTCAGGAGGAAATTGTGTAACACTCAGTTGTCTTAGAAGCCATTCTGTGACTTTAAAGAGACTTTAGGGAGGCTAAAGAGCAGGCCTGTTTGAAGTATTTGCCAATAATATTGCAATATTTCAAAGACCAACAGCCCTAGACAAAGAAGAAATCATGCAAGAAGCTCCTGTATACTGCTGTGGTCCATTGAATCTTTTTATTGATATGGGCAAGCAGAAGCTTATGTGTACATATTGACTGTGCCTACATAGAAAAGTAATATGACTTATTATTCCGAAGTAAACAAAGAAAACCTGTTTAACTTTTTTACTTTTCCTCCTAGCCAAATTCAAAGACATACTCACAAAGCGGCAGGCATTCTGTATCAGTTGAAGTTCAGATGCAGAAACAACGGCAAGAAGAAAGAGAGAGTTTCCAGCAAGCTCAACGGCAGTACAGCTCACTACCCAGGTATGGCAGGTATCGACAACTTTTTGTGAGTTGGGAGCCAGTTTATTCCAATATAAATGAGGACCCATAGTGTTACTTTCTTTATTAAGAGGAATCCCATTCAGACATTTGTGTGAAATGAAGGTCTGAGAAGGAGCAATATCATCATGGCAGTCTCTACCCATTGCCTACAGATATTCACTTGAACATTTTTGCAGAGCCTTTGCGTTTACACAGGGGAGGTGGTCTTTACACATGCAACTCATAGATGAAGCCTGAAGACATAATACAGCCTATGTATATATATGTATCACATCAGCAGGGAGCAACGGTTGGATATGGTGAATTGGGTCCAGACTTAGGAACTCAGAATGACCCAGTGGAAGTGGGTTTCTCTATCTCACTCTTTCCACAGTAACCCATCCACTGCCCTTAATATGCTGCACACAGGGGTGTGAGGGTTCCTGAATGGCTTCAGCTGGTGGACTAAGGATGACTAAACAGAAGACCTCCAAAATTAGATGTATCCACTTTCTGAGTACCCGGTACCATCTTCTGCATCATTTTCAGGCTCTGGAAGGTCTGTTGGGGATTCAATTCAAAAGGACGAATTCGTGCCAGTCTGACATCCTAAGCTAAATCCAGTTGTTAGTCCCAACTGAAATACTGTAGTCTCGCAAGTTTTGACATAAGTCTGGTTCATTCAGTGGGTCTACTCTGTTTGGGACTAAGAATTGGATTTAGTCCATAATGAGGTATTGAATCTGAAAGTAATTGTACATCTTGACAGATCTCACAAAATATTTTAGAATAGACCAGGGCATGAATCTTGGCTGTTCTATAGCTCATGGAACTGAACGTAGAAATTATACATCTTTATGAGTCCCTTGTACTTTATAATTTCATATAATAAAGGAAAAATAGATACAAACTTGATAAGATAAAGTTGTACTAATGGAAATCTTTACTTGTATATCTTGTAACAAAGGGAATTTGGGATGATGATGTAGATATATGCCATAAAAGAATTCACTGAGCAGAGAGACTGCAATGAGAAGTTATGTCAGACTGGGCCATGTCCAACTTTCTGACATATTTAATTGGTTTCAGTATTTAAGTGCTGCTTATAGACATACTTTTCATTTAAAATCAAGACTTATATGGAAAGCACTCACTTCAAGTCTTAAGGGAGATGAATTCTGAAGAAAAAGAAGTGTGTATTGCTTTTGATTGTCATGGGGCTGCATCTAAAGGCTTCAGACATTCCATAAATGATTTGGACTATCTTGGGATGTTGATTGTTTGAATCATGTTTAAAGTAAGTATGAAACAGCCTTTAAAAATTACGGCATTTGGAAGCAGACTGGAGGACTTGGTTAGAAAAGTATAGTAGCCCCTTAGGGGAATGGAGATAAACGTATGTGGGAAAGGTTTTATTTGAGTGTAGTAGAATAGGAACAATGTTTATAGAAGCCAAAATACTGCCTAGTTGCAGAGAAAGATGATGCATACATTCCCCGCCTTCCCAAATTGATTTTTGCAATGAATTGATAGGGTTAGTATCAACTGGGATTGTAGGCAACTTTGGATTTGAAAAGTGGTGGGAAATAGTGCTTGAAATCTAGTAGAAATCTGTAATCAGTGGAATTTATGGAGAAGCTGACTTATTAAACCCCCACTGATTCAAGGGTCTTACTCTAGCTGTGAATTACTACTGGGTTTTAGCCAGTGAGAATGAGTTGTTAGGACAAAGGTTTATATATGATGCATATCATTTTTTCCAAGTACTTTCCTGTCATATCCCTAGGTCTGTGGGTGGGTTGGAGCCCACAGGAGCCCTACAGAGGTTGTTGGATTACAACTCCCATCATCAAGCATGATGCAAGTTGGAGTACAACATCAAGATACCCATAGATCTCTTGCCTAAGGCCAAAGGGGAACAAATTGCTTTAGCTATGTGCTTATAGACTTCCCACTCACATCAATCCAATGTTGGTGAGCACTGGCAGAAATCAACCTTTTAGTCTGCTCCATCATGGCTTTTCTTGTCTGCTTATTTAAGAGAAGATTTTTACACTGAGGTTACGTTTTTAAAGTTCATGAAATGTGTTGGTGATAAACTGTATTTTCTTTTGTCTGAAAAATATGTATATGCTGTTTTATTCAGTTATGACTTCCAGAAGAGTATGGAGTAACCTATGTCCCCTGTGTTCAGGGAAAGCCATTCAAAGTCCCTGCTTCTAAACATCTGTGTGCAAACCAAATAATAATACTTCAGTCTTTTTAAAATATCACCATCTGCCTTCATTGGGTTGTAAATATATCTTGTTACCAAAATTCATAAATTGTATTGGTATCTTCCCATATGAGTTGTTTGAATAGTCTTCTGGCGAACAGACAAAACTAGATAGAGTCTCTGCTCAATTAATCCTTGCCATTTCCAACGTGAAACGTCCCTCTGAATTCCAATGTCACATTCCCCTCTGCAGGGGAGGCTACTATTGTTTGAATGTATCTCACAGAAGTTGGCAGCTTCACTGATTCAGGAGGTTCAAGCTATTTGCTGTAAATTATGACTCAAAGGGATTCAGAAGCAGAGTCATTTCTTACATAAACCTAAACAAAAGTGTGAATGAGATCATACTGAAGATTTAAAAAAAATACCTTGTGCTATTGATAAATATAATATCTTGACAATATTATGGCCTTCAGCTTATATGGGTGGAAAGAGGAGGAGAACACCAAAGGCACAAAGTTGCTCATCCATGTGATTTGGTTCAACACAATAGTATAATGTCTGAACTATCTTGCAAAGAAAGAAAGCCTCTTCAATTGCTTATAATTTAACTGATGGCAAACCACGAGTGACAACTTTGGCCTTGCCATCTGCTTTTCTGTTTTGTTCTCCCCTCTCTTCTGTATTGTGCTTGATAGAAACCTGTACGAGTGTTATCCTGAGTATTACTTGGCAGTCCTGGGAAACACAGTTCATTGTGAATTCAAGGCCCAATAAACTCCCATAGCTTCTGGAGTCATATGAGTACTGAAGGGATCATGGGTATCACTCAGATGGGGACTTAATGGAGGAAGGCAAGGATTAAGAGACAAAGAAAAGGAGAGGTTGTTGCAGCTCTTATGTGTTGCTGTTATTGTTGATGCTACGTACTTCGCCATAATTCAGTCACCTACACTTATAAAAGCAATCCAGTATCAGAAAACATACAAAATATATATTGGGACACAAAACTCAGAAAAATTACTTTTCTGGACTCCCAGCCTCTTGGCAGTCATGCCTGAAAGTGCTACTAATATAACTTCCAGTAGCCATGCTGTAAAAGTAATGTCCAATCAACAATTTCAAGTAATCTTTCTTGAGCTCCTATGTATCTCTTTGGGTTCCTGGGGACAGAATCCCCTGAAATTTCCTTTGTGTGTTCACTTCAGTGAAGGCAAGTGACTCCAATTTTTCAAGGGTAGTTAGTCCACTCTGCATTTTAATCCAGATTTTACAGAAGCTATCCAAGAAGCTGAGCCCAATGAGGAGATAGGGTTCAGCACCATAGATAGCTCCCATGAAATCCAGACTGAAATCTAGGGCAGATTCACTCCTCCTGTGGTACAACTGATGCCGAATATATCCCTACTATTCCTTGGCTACATACACATGACAATTTTCTCCTGACCCATTTTCTCACTGTCCATCAACTTCTTGGAAATGGCATTCATTCTGACAATGGTGCTTTGCTGGCCATTGTCCAGTTAATGACAGAGTAAAGAGGAGTCTTACACCAAAAGAGTAATTGCCTAGAGTACGCAGGGAGAAATTGGTGCCTCCCTGCGCACAACTTTCTGATTGTGTGCAAGGAGGTTTCCCTAATTTTCATTCCAGACAAAGTTGGGGAGGCCACTGGCTTTATCACACATACCCATTTCTGTCTAAAGCAAAAGCAGTTCCCTGTGCTTAGTGAGAGGTGTGCAACCATTGCTTCATCCCTCTGAAGTCTGCCAGCTCAGTGATACATGCTCTGTCTGCCCAAGGGTTGGGAGTCACAGGCAAATGGCAGTGATTTCTGGGAAATTCCCCCCCCTACTGCAAGCCCAGTGATATACATGCAACTCCGGCTTTCTCCAGTCTCCTGATTTGCTTCCAACCATCATCTCCCACCTCCATCTTCTTTGATTTCTGCTGGCATGTGTCTCAACACACCTTCTTGAATAAGCAATTTAAATCAGACTTTCAAAATGTTGTTTGTTAGGACTATACCACCCAGAACTCCTTGGCCAGCACGATCTTGGCCATGTTAATAGTGGGATTAAAAAAAAAATCCCAAACTGTATCCTTTGTATAATGTTAAATTTCTTCCTTCTTAATGCCTGTACTGTGTATGGTGGGACTTCAGTAGAATAGGCTTGACACAGTATAGAGAAACAATGTTTCTGGCTGCTACCAGTTAAATGTCAACCATAATAGGTCAGTGTCTTGATGCATCTCCAAACGTTTCAACAGGTGTGTCCTTACTTTCAATTATACTTGCCTTGGCTAAATTGCATTTGGTTGAATGTTCAGATGCTTCAGATTTTGTAAACAGTTTTCATCTAAAGGCACACGAACTTCTTGGGCTTCCATAAGTTAAAAGGCAGGTCTCTGGCAATCCAGTTGTTAAACTCATGCACGTTGATGGTCTGTGTCCTGGTCTATTGTAGCATTAGGTTTGAAGGTTCTAATTGTTATTACAGCACTTGCTGTCAAATTGTGAATATTTATAGCATGGTGCCTCAAAGAACACCTTGAAATTGAAGCATAGCTGGGTAATCTAAACAAAAGAGACAAAGCAAGCACTCTGGGAGTGGGAGGTAAGAAGAGAGGGTAAAGGAAACCAGCTACCAATGTAGAACTAACATCATCATCTAGGGATGTCACACAATGTTTGAACTGGTGTGTTACTATTTCCCAAGAAACACTAGGAATTGTATTTTTGGATTTTCTGGACTACAAATACTAGACTTCTCCATTTGGGAGATCTTCCTACCTTGCAGATACCTTACAAGCTCCTCCATGTGATGGACCTGGGATAAAGGTCTCAGTCTGAAGGCTTTGAAGTGCAACTAGACCAAGCTCCAACCAAGCTTCCTGTTTTTGCCCCAGTGCTAGCTGGGAGCTGTCTTTCTGAAAAGGAAGCTTAGGCAGAGCTTGGCCTAGCTCAGCCTCAAAGGCTCCTTATTTAGGCCTATCTTCCAAGTGCATCACATTGAGATGTTTGTAAGGTATCTGCAAGGTAGATAAGTTGGACTCCCAGAATGGAGAAGTCTACTATTGGATTGCAGTAGGACCAAGCAAGACGTTGAGAAAAATGTGCATTTCTTCTAATTTAACCCATCTTCTCTTGCGCAATGGGTTTCCTTTGATTCTGTACCTCAACAGTCAGACTTGAAGATTAAGCTCATGTTTCATTTCCAGTGACCTCAGAAAACAAACATGCTAAATGCAAGATAACAGAGGTGAGGAAGTACACAGGTTATTGCAAACACATGTCTTTCGCCACTTGACAGACCACATGCTTTAAATGTGTGCTGAGTGTATTATCTAGTTGTATCCTAAGGCTCTCTTGTTTGGGAGGACATGAAAAGAGTCTTGTTGCATTGGACAATGGGGTTGCCTGGTCTCTCATCCTGTTTTCCACAGTATCTAGCCAGATACCTATAGGAAGCCCATGAGCCCAACAAGAAGGCAACATCATTTCATGCTGTTTTCCCACAGCAATCAATATTCAGTAGTACTGTCTAATATTCTGCATTGATTGTGGGTTGTTATGGTTTTGGATCAAGCGTGAGCTGCCTTGAGTGCGTCACACAGAGAAAGAAAGGTGAGTTAAAATGATTTTTAGAAATAAAATCAATGTTTCACAATTTCCTTACAAAAATGTTATTTTTTTTTTCCTGTTTTCAGGCAAAGCCGAAAAAATGCAAGCTCTGTGTCTCAAGATTCATGGGAACAGAACTATCCTCCAGGTGAAGGTTTCCAAAGTGCAAAAGACAACCCGAGGTATTCCAGTTATCAGGGTTCAAGAAATGGCTACATGGGGGGCCATGGCTTAAATGCGCGGGTAATGCTTGAAACTCAAGAGCTGTTGCGTCAAGAGCAGAGGCGGAAAGAGCAGCAGCTGAAAAAAAAGACCTCTTCTGAAGGGTCCAACAACTATGACTCTTACAAGAAAGTTCAGGACCCGAACTATGCCGTTCCCAAAGGTCCTTTCAGGCAAGATGTACCACCTTCACCATCTCAGGTTGCCAGGCTGAACAGATTACAAACACCAGAAAAGGGAAGGCCATTTTATTCCTGAGTCAAAAGAAGAAAGATCAACATCCCATGCAATAAAAGAACTGTTTCACATGAAGAAACTGTGTTTGGGGAATTTAAAACGAACACTTTTAAAAGTGTAATTACTAAGGAATCCTTGTCTGCTTCAGTGCCTTTAGCAATGTGAACAAAGAACTGGACAGCCTTACGTCTTTGCCATGGTGTCTCAAGTGTTATATTCTCAAAGAATTTTCCATCATTTGACAATCATCTTCTAGGAAAGTGCTGTGTCTTAGTTAACAAGTGTCCTAGCTGAATGTTTATATGCTGAAATTCAATTCTTTGAACACACATGTTCACTATTGAGCCCTATAAGAAAGCTTTATTCTCATTTTTAGGCAAAACAGAATGAAACAAAAATTGTTATTATTAGAGATGGGGCCAAATTAACGCTGTGCTGATGACAAAATTTGTCAACATGGCAACGTAGCAGGCAGGCGTCCACTAGCCCTGCCCCCCCCGGGCTGGATGGTTGACTTACCTTGCTTTGTGCACTGCTGGGATCCTCCTTCTCTTGTGGCCGTCCAATCCAGGCAGAAGATCAGGCTGTCTGCCCCTGCCTCCTTCTCCACTGAGGAGGCGGGATGGGAATTCTGCCCATACAACCAATGAATGGTTGGCTGCTGGGGGAGGCAGGGATGGGTAGCCCAAACTCCTGCCTGGATTGGAGCACTGCTAGACAAGAAGGACCCCAATGGCACATGACACAAGGTAGATGGTCCAACCAGTCCGGGGGGTATGGGATAAGTGGACGTGTGACAGCTGTGTTGCCATGCCAATGAATTTTGTCTTTGGGGACTGAATTAATTCAGTCCTATCTCTAGTTGTTATGTTTCATTTATTCTGGGGATTTTGTTGCATTTGTCTTATACCTTCACCATATACATACACACACACATATATATATAAATATATATATAATATTATATTATCAGTGAGAATGTTGTATTTATGAATTAATATCAGCCCTTAAAGTGAGGGGGAAATCTCTTTATTTCATAAAATCATGTGAAACATTGAGGAGGAAAAGTTCTCCCTGGATTGGTATAGCAAGTTTATTTTTTATAAAATATTTTGCATTTCATACAAAGTCAACACAGTCCAAAAAGTGAAATATAAAGGAGTCATTACTCAGTTGCTCCATATGTCTTCATCATTCAAATTGCTTTGTTCTTGTTGTTGGAGGAAGAATGCAGAAGAAACTAAAATGAAATTATATTTTTGAATTTAAAAATAACTTTTAAATTGCCTTTTGGATAGTTTGTAAAGTCTAATGAACAATTTGCGCTGTGCTTCCATGTGACTGTAGTTTTCCATCTTGGTATCACAAAGAAGGAGTAACCACTAAATAAAAAACAAATTGGGGGAATTAGATACATTTCACCATGAACACCTCTTCAAGTAACCAATACAAAAAGATTGTTCAAGCAGAGATATTTTAAGGTGCATATTGAGTATATGAAATTTTCCTTTACAGCAGCTGGTTTTGTGTTTGAAGGTCTGAATGTTCATGTATTGTGAACATGAAATTATGTTTTATGCATATCTATATATAATAGAGATGGGCCCAAATCAATTCAGCCCAAACCAGCCAACTTTGCCTGCAAAGTTGCTCTCTCCGCCACCTAGCTGGCTTCCAACTCATACTTCAGCTCACCTCTAATGTATATCCTAACCGAATAGCTGAAGTTCCTGCAAATCCTGATGTTGAAACACTTAAGTTTAAAACTCAGCATTAGAGATGGGCCTGAATTAATTCAGGCTCCGATGATGAATTTGTTGACACAGCACCACAGTGGCCAGGAGTCCACTCCTTCTACCCCCTAGGCTGTCTGGGCTACTTACCTTGCATCATGCACCTCTAGGGTCCTTCTTCTCCAGCAGCATTCCAGTCTGGGCGGGAGCTTAAAATGCCTGTCCCCACCTCCTTGTCCAACAAGGAGGCAGGACCGGAGTTCTGCCCATATAGCCGAAAAGTGGTCGGCTACTGGGGGAGGCGGGGACAGGCAGCTGAAGCACCTGCCTGGATTGGAGTGCCCCCAAAGAAGGACCCCAGTGGTGTGTAACATAAGGTAAGTGGCCCAACCAGTCGGGGGGGGGGATGGATGTGTGGCAGTTGTGGTGCCACACCCATTAATTTTGTCATTGGGGACTGAATTAATTCGATCCCATCTCTGCTTCTAATGTTTCATTTATTCTTGGAATTTTGTGGCATTTGTCTTGTACTTTCACCATATACATATTATCAGTGTGAATGTTGTTTTTATAAATTAACATCAGCCGATAAAGTGAGGGGAGAATCTCTTTATTCTATGAAAACATGTGGAAGAGTGGGAAGGAAAAAATCTCCCTGGTTTTGGTATAGCAAGTTTATTTTTTATAAAATGTTTTGCATTTCATGCAAAGTCAACACAATCCAAAAAGTGAAATATAAAGGAATCATTACTCAATTGCTCCATATGTCTTCATCATTCAATTTACTTTGTTGTTGTTGTTGGAAGGAGAATGCAGAAGAAACTAAAATGAAATTCTATTTTTGAATTTAAAAATAGCTTTTAAATTATCTTTTAGATAATTTGTAAAGTCTAGTGAACAATTTGTGCTGTGCTTCCATGTTACTCTTATTTTTCCATCTTGGTATCACAAAAATAATCAATCATTAAAGTGCATAAATAAAAAACAAATTGGGGAAATTAGGTACATTTCATTGTGAAAATCTCTTCATGTTCCGAAGTAATCAGTACAAAAAGATTGCTCTAGCAGAGACATTTTAAGGTGCCTATTGGGTATATGAAATTTTCCTTTGCAGTAGCTGGCTTTATGTTTGAAGGTCTGAAAATTCAAGGATTGTGAATATGAAATTACATTTTATACAAATATATGTATAATAGAGATGGGCCCAAATCAATTCAGCCCGAACCAGCCAACTTCATCCGCTCAGCACCACAGGTGCTGTGTGATTGCTCTCCCCACCCCCCACTTCGGCCGGCTTCTGTACTCACACTTTAACCCATCTCTAATGCATAACCTAACTGGATAATTAAAGTGCCTGCAAATCCTGATGTTGAAACACTTGAGATTAAAACTCGGCATTAGAGATGGGCCCGAATTAATTCAGGCTCCATTGAAGAAATTTGTCGGCACAACACAATAGTTGCCACACGTCCACTCCCTGCACCCCAGGCCAGCTGGATCAATCATCTTGCATCATGTGCTACTAGGGTCCTTCTTCTTCAATAAGGCAGGACACTAATTCTGCCCATTCAGTTGACAAGTGGTCGGCTGCCAGGGGAGGCAGGGATAGGCAGCCTGAGCTCTTGCCCAGGACTCTGGCAGCACGCGACACGAGTGGTCCATCCAGTGTGGGGGCGGAGTGAATGCTTTCCATGCTGACAAATTTCTTCATCAGGCCCAAATTAATTTGGGCCCATCCCTACTTAGCATATTTTGCATAAAAGAACAAAAGGAAAAAAGTACCCTATATTGTATATGGTTGATCATTTGCCTTTTTAAAAAAGAAAGAGAAGGAAACTTGGCCCCATTTTCCTTTTGCCTCATCCTGTTTCTAAAATGTATGTGAAAAGTCAGCACATGTTATCTGTGTCTTTTATGCCTGTTTTGTTTCTTTGTTAATATACTCAATTGTTAAAGATTTGTTACTAATGTAAGCACAAGGACCTTGGATGACTATGTTTTTTTTTTTACACAGAGACTTACAACACTGTGTAAAATGGCATTCTGTGTAAATACAGAAATTTAGAATAAAAAGATTTTTTTTTTTTTTGGTCTTGGTTACAGCGTTTTTCTTTTTGTGACACTGTCGAAAACTGTGTCCATGTGAGTTGATATTTTCATATTTCATTTACCAATCCTAAATACGAACCTTTTGACCAAACTCTGGGAGGCAGTGGAAGACAGGAGGGCCTGGCGTGCTCTGGTCCATGGGGTCACGAAGAGCCGGACACAACTAAACGACTAAACAACAACAAACCTGAACCTGAAAAGGTATGTTTGACATATCTGTTAGAACGGCAGTAGTATATCCAGAAAAGAGCAAGTGGTTAATCTTTGTAAAGCTTTGCTTATTTTGTTCTCACAGGCAATAACGACAAATTTAGCCACATCATCTCCCTGCTGGGCAAGATTTCAAGAGTTTTTGTGCATGCAGACACACACACAGATAGGCATACTGGTGAGAGTGAGAGTGAGAGTGAGAGAGAGAGAGAGAGAGCATTTGGGGGCCTTTTAAAAGTAATAAAAGTGAGCTTTGTGAATGAAAAATCTGATCCCCTCCCAGAGAAAAACTTCTTCTGAATTCAGTAACCCAAAGTAGAGTAGACCTATCGAAACAATGGGATTTACACAAGAATTGCTTCAACATTTAGTATTTGATTCAATCACTCTGCTCTACTTTGACTAGGAGTTGGATTTAGGCTTTTGTATTTCGTGCAAGTACAAAAAATAAGTGTTTTGTGTGGTTTTGATTTTGTTTTTAAGTAGCCTCTTATCTCCTGTCACTGGGACAACCGAGATAACAGAAGAAGAAAAAAAAACTTAACAGGCCAGACAGAGAGCCTAGCAGACCACAGCTGGTTCAGATGCTGCAGGTTCCCCTTCCTATTATTCCTTAAATAAGCAAATTTATTTAAGGAGTAGAACAAGGTAGAACAAGTCTGTAGACTGAACTGTTACTCTTTTGGCACCAGAGGCAAAGACCACTGTCTCTCACCTACTTCATCACAAGCGTGGGCACAGATCCTCCTCCCCCCCCCATGAAAAAGGAAGAAGAGAATATGGAGTTCCCCAAAAATGAATCATAGAATCATAGGATGGTTGAGTCTAAACTCCGGATCAATGCAGGAATCCAAATCAAAGCAGATCTGACAGGTGTCTGTCCAATTTTCTCTTGAATACACCTCCTGCACTGGAGCACTCATCACCTCCCAAGGTAACTGGTTCCATTGTGATACTGCTCTAACAGTTAAGAAGTTTTTTCCTGATATTCAGCCTAAATCTGGCTTCCTGTAACCTGAGCCCATTGTTGCGTGTCCTGCACTCTGGGATGATTGAGAACAGATCCTGTCCCTCCTCTGTATGATAGCCTTTCAAGTATTTGAAAAGTGCTATCAGATCCCTTCTCAGTCTTCTTTCCTCAAGGCTAAACATGCCCAGTTATCTTTCCTCATTGGGCTTGAAATAAAGAAACACAGTTATACTTTTGAACAAATGGAAAGTGAATAGGGCCAAGGTACTGTATGTACCATTTATTTTCCACTCACCAATAGATTCCGCATTAGATTTCGGTGCCTCCTAAATTCTGGTGCCTCCGTTGTTCCATCCTCATTACAGCCCTACCTATGGATCCATAATTATAGAGGGCACAAACACTGCAAAATGGGAATAACGAAGAACAAAATGGCGATCAGATAGTAGCACCACAGACCACTCGGCATCTTTCCTGTTATTGCTTAGGAAGGAATAAAAGGGAAATCTTAATTGCCATGATCACCAGTTGAAGCTTCCCTCGGCCCACCCCCATCTCCCCTCCATGTGCAGGCATTTTTTCAGGGTTCATGACTTCCCTCCTAATGGAAACAATTGACACAAAAGGAGTCAAACTGAGGGGGAAAAGAACATCTGCTTAAAACAGATTGTACAAGGCTGGTAATGTTCTGTTTCCCCCGTTAACAATATTCAACCTATTTTTTCTCCCTTTTTTTTGCATTCCTTGTTCACACAGCATCTCCTTTTGAATAACCCTGCAGTGAAAATCGGTGCTAATCCTTTATTTGCATGACATCACAGCCAGTTGCCATGGCAATCATGTCAGCTTATGTGTTCTGACTCTACTCCAGGTTCAAGGGAGTAGAGATGGAGAGGAGAAAAAGACTGCAAGGTGGATTTTGATTCATCCCCTGAAGCTGATGAAGCCAACAGGCTCTGTTTTAGATGCAAATGAAAGCAGAGAAGCGAACTTACAATTTGGTCCTTCCATCTAACAACACACCACCAATCAAGATGCTGTTAAAAACCCAGGTGAAATGATGGTGGCAGAATCTGCATTTATAAGTATGTGTAGATTGGACTTCGGTCGTTTCCAAAATCAAATCACTTTCACAGTGCAGTACCAAAAAACACAATCCTGATCGAAGGTGTGATGCAACAAGAATACTGGACATTTGTTGATCTACATGATTTGCCACTGTTAGGCATTCATGTGCAAAATCCAGAAGCTCTCTTAGGTCAGTAACTTCCTTAAAGGAGAATAGAACCATTCCCACTGCCTGCCTGGCCAGCTTTGTCATCGTCATCATCATCATTCTGTGTCCTTGCTTATAGATATAATTCCTCATTGTCACTATCCTGAATCCCAGGATAATATGTAATAATGAGAGGGAGCCACTTTTCATACAAAATTGCCTTTTGTTCTGATTAACAGGTTTGCATACAAAACCTAATGGTAATTGAGCAAGGAAAGGAAGATCCAAAGATATGATGTAGAGGAAATATGGTCACAGCTTTGACAGATTTTTAATACCTCATCTTCATATGCTAAAACAATTTAGTGTGGGCAGCTGTTCAGGTCTATTTCCTAGAATCATAATTTGAGACCTCCAGCAAGCAATTGTACTTGGCTTTTCCTCTGCTCTTGACGCTGCACACTCTGTCCCTCTCGGAGTCTTCTAAAGTGTCCATGTTACCTTGTTTATATGGTATAAGTGAGAAGACATCTGGGCACAGACAGTGCCAATTCTAGGGATAGTCGCAATGTCCACTATAGGAATGTCTTCAACTAATCACGCACAATGAAAAAGATCACGTAGGCTACCTGATGATTCCAGATATTTAATACAACAATTCCCATCATCATTTGCCATTGACTGGCCTGGCTAAGGTTTAAGGGAATCGTACTCTAAAACGTCTGACAGGAATCAGAGTGTCTGACCATGGGCAGAGTACTCAATTGACACTGGATTAATGCCCAGCAGTAATGCTAACCTTACTGCCCTACCTAATGCCTAGTTAATATGTACTTCAGATGCGACAGCTTGAAAGCTATTTCCATGAGTTCCAACTATCATGCCACAAGAGTGATGCCTGCCATCAGGAACAATGTAAGCCAGTTGTGGGAACATTTGTCTACATGTACAACTTCCAGAAGCCCCGGCCTCATGTAGGGTAGCTAAAATATCTGGGATGCAAAGGTTTTTCACCCTAGATGTTGGCTAAAAAGCCACTTCAGTCTGGAGAACTACTACATGGTCTACTCGATCCCACTCCTTTTGGTTTCCACTGGTTTGCATTTTATAATCACTGTTACTGCTAGAGATGGCATTGGCCAGCAGACCTGGTCTGGGTTTGAATAAGGACACACAGATTGGTGCCTGAATTGCCCTGGATGCTTTTGGGGGATGCTCCCATCTGATCCTTGTCTTTGTCTATGACTGTATTTGTGTACGTTCCAGTTTTCTATGAAGAAGACATAAGGTCATGACCGGATGGTGCAGACATAACAGAAAGCCTTCTGGCCAGGCTAGTAGCAGTTTGCAGAGCTACATGTGCTGTTTTCTTTTTATTATTAATTTCCGCCTTCTCCCCCTGCCCCCCCAGCTGCCAGGAGAAAGCCCCAGTCTCACAACTGGGTTAAGGAGTCCTAAGGCAGTCACTGAGAAGGGAGTCATGGACTTTAAATGGGCAACACACTCTTGAAAAGGAGCCTACACTTCTCTGTGCTTTCCCTCCTTTCTCTCTTCACCTAGCATTTCCTTTTCCATGGATCTGAAATTAATGCATTGTATAGAAGTTGATAATTCCCAGTGTGGTGTAGTGAATAGAGTGACAGACTAGGAGAAGAGGATTCGAATCCCTACTTAATCATGGAAACTCACTAGAAGAGTGGAACTGGTAAAACCACTCCTTGAAAGCCCCACTAAGGTCTCTATAAATCAGTTCTGACTTGATGACACAGACATAAAAGCTGATGAATAGCATAAAAAGCAAGGAACCTTCATTTGTAAGTTTAAGAACATACTCTTCTTCTGCAGCTCAGCATCTTCCCTAGTTTTTCATCTCTCTTTGCCCATTTTTGTTCATAACATGTGAGTGTGAGACTTAACCAAGGGATCCCATAGAGGTTGCCACTGCACCCTGTGAATGCCTCTGGACACTTCTTCACTCCATCCCATGGTCACTCTAGAAACACATAAATAACCCTTGATTCAATTTGATCTCCCGATGAGTGCATTACAGTGGTTACATATGAACTGGGTGTCAATCCACAGGCTCTATGTTCATTTGTTTGAAGACAGTGTACATCCCTAATTACTGCAGGAAGTGGATCAAACCATGTACAAGTAGACAACATTACAGAGGTTACGTGTGAATTCAGTGTGGATCCATGGGCTGGTATGTTCTAGGTGGAAGTCCAGAGATTCTATACAAGTTTTGACCTAGTTGCATTGCTTGAACAAAGATTCCTATCAAATTCAGAAGTGTACATTTCAAGTTTTGCATTTTTCTCTCACTCCAGCATAAGTGTTGTGAGATTTAAAAGATTATCTTTCTTTTCAAAACATCTCTGGACCCTCAGGGACGAGACAGATTCATAGGAAAGGCATAAAGAAATGTGGCTCTATGCTGCCTAATTACATCATCTACACTTCTCTGACTGAAGGTATTACTAAGGTATTGTGAAATTAATTGTGTGTGCAGGCTCAAAAATCAACCTGAATTTCCCCTTTCCTGAGTCACCTACAGACCCATTGTAGTCCCTTCTTTGTATGTTAGTGCAGTTCCTTAATGTTGCAGAACATTTCATGGGAAATAATTGTAATAGTAATATGTGACTAGGCTATGCTTCTCTCAAAACTGGTTACTCTGCTTGCTCAAAGGCTTCTCTGGAGGCACTAAGTTCAGCCATTTTATGGTACGAGTATCTTAATATGCATCTTTGAGGACATGTCCTCAATAAACAATTCAATGGCCATCTGTCTAGCATTATGCAAACTCAAAGTACAATTGCCCCTTTTAAAAAAAACTGGCAAGTGTAACACCATCAAGTACACAGCATCATGTGAATATGTATTTCTGAGTTTTTGTTCTCGTATCTATGGGAAGACAATATTATTTTGAGGTCTTTTTGTTTGTTATATTTACAGAAGTGTTAGCAGCATGTCGTTTCTCTTGCCTTTAAATGAACTGGGAAGAAGGAAGGAAGGAAGGAAGCCTTTAACTAGATTTACAAGAAAAGCTAGCAATCATTAAAAAGAAAAAGTTATAATCTTGGCTGAATATGATATCTTAAATAATTTAAACCTTTGAACATCTATTCTGGGTATATTAAAGCTAATTTAGTTTGTACATGTGCTGGCTTGCAAACATATTGTTTTCAAAACTCATCATAATTTTATTTGCCTTGCTCAGATACTCTTGAATTCATTCTCTTCATGTGGGTTACTGGAATGAGTCCCAGTTCACAATAATGCTAGACACAATATTGATTGATTGATTGATTGATTGATTGATTGATTGATTGATTGATTGATTGATTGATTGATTGATTGATTGATTTGATTTGATTTGATTTGATTTGATTTGATTTGTATCGCGCCCATCTAGACTACGTCTACTCTGGGCGGCTTACAGTAAAAGCATGAAAACAACATATAAACAATTAAACAACAATTCCAATCAATAATATTAGTGGCACTCAAGATGGAAAAGCAAAATGGAAGTTAAGATAGAAAAGAAAATCAAGTAGTGACCGGATGGAAGGCCTGCCTAAAGAGCCAGGTTTTAAGTTGGCTCTTAAAAACACCCAGCGAGGGTGCCAGGCGAATTTCCGAGGGAAGTTTATTCCAGGCGAATTTCCGACGGAAATTTATTCCAAAGTCGAGGGGCCACTGTCAAGAAGGCCCGTTTTTTTGTTCTTTCTTTCCGGGCTTCACTCGGTGTTAGGCCCCTCAGCCGCCTTTCCTGGCTGTATCAAGTGATTCAAGTAGATCTAGGTGGGAGAAGGCGTTCCACTAGATATCGAGGTCCTAAACCATTTAGGGCTTTATATGTCGATATTAACACTTTGAAATCAATGCGGAAGCGAATGGGCAGCCAATGCAAGGCAGCTAGAGTGGGAGAAATATGCTGATGTCTTCTCATCCCACAGAGAAGTCTGGCAGCCGCATTCTGCACCATCTGAAGCTTCCGCATCAATCTCAAGCGTAGCCCCACGTAGAGCACATTACAGTGGTCTAATTTTGAGATTACAAGCGCATGGATGAGAGTAGTGAGAGCCCCACCATCAAGATAGGGATGCAGCTTGGCAATCCACCACAGATGGAAATAGGCGGAATGGACCACTGATGCCACCTGGGTTTCCATGGTGAGCATCAGATCCAGATGAATCCCCACGTTGCGAACCTCACTCTTTGCGGTAAGAGTCATCCCCACAAAAGAGAGAGTTTCCCAAACCACTGATGGATGGGCCACCCACCCTCAGGACCTCCGTTTTGTCCAGGTTCAGCCTCAACCCATTCTCCTGCAACCATTGCAGTACAGCCTCCAGACAGCACTGAAGGGAATGAACGGCATCCGCTGAGGTAGGTGAAAAGGAGATGTAGAGCTGAGTGTCATCAGCATACTGATGGCACGAGGCCCCACACCCCCTGGTGACCCCACCCAGCAGCCTCATGTAGATATTAATCAGCATTGGGGAGATAATTGAGCCCTGCGGAACCCCACAGTTGAGACTCCACGGGGCTGAAACACTCTCCCCAAGCTGTACTCTCTGAGGGCAGTCCTCCAAGAAGGAACAGAGCCAGGCCACCAATTCCCAACTTGAAGAGCCTCTCCGGGAGGATACCGTGGTCAACAGTATCAAAGGTGGCTGAGACATCAAGGAGGACCAACAAGGATATTTTGCCCCTGTCAGCCTCCCTCAGGAGGTCATCCAACAGTGTGACCAGTGCCATGTCTGTGCCATGGTGTGGCCTGAAGCCTGACTGGAATGGATCCAGGGCATTGGTTTCATCCAAAAGAGCCTGAAGCTGATCAGACACCACCCTCCCCCCACTTTACTGAGGAAGGAAACATTGGCAACAGGTCTATAATTGCCAATATCATCCACTGCCAAACTTGGTTTCTTCCTAATGGGCCTAATAAGTGTCTCCTTGAGGGCAAGAGGGACTTTGCCCTCCTGGAGAGACCCATTAATTATTGCTGCAGCCCATTCCATTGTTATAGGCCTGGCTACTTTGATTAGCCAGGCCGGGCAAGGGTCAAGAGAGGAAGTGGTGGCTTGGAAGCAATCAAGTGCTTTGTCCACCATATCTGGTGTCACAGACTGAAAGAATTCAAGTCTCACTGGGCAAGGTGGAGCGCTGGACATATCTGCTTGATCCATTGCATTTTAAAAAAACGAGAGAGATACCAGCGGATGGCCTCCACTTTAGATTTTAAAAATGTTACAAATTGGTCAGGTGAGATATTAGTAGTAGGCCCATCACCTAGACCAATTCTGGATAGATCGCAAACTATACGGAAGAGTTCTGCCTGCTGATTTGAAGCTTTGCATATCCAGTTAGAGAAGTGTGATCGTCTAGCAGACCTCACCTTAGCAAGGTAGTGGTTAGTCGCAATCCTGACAGCTTTATTATAATCTGTCGGTTTCTGTCTCCAGTTGCATTCTAGCCATCACCTATTTCACTTCATAGCTCGCAGCTCCTGGTTAAACCAGGACCTGGCCTAGCTCTGCACTGCAGAGGGCGTTTAGGAGCAATTGTGTTTACAGCCCCAGTGGTGGCAGCAAGCCAGCCAGAGTCTCAGTGGAGAACACCAGGTCTACCATGTGACCGCCCACATGTGTGGGGCCGTTGACATGTTGGGACATGTCCAAGGAAGCCATGGTTTCCAAGAACTCAAGAGCTGGACCGGAAATCTCTGCCTCCGCCTCGATGTTGAGGTCACCCAGGACCAAAAGCCTCGAGGACTCCAGCAGTACCGCGGAGACAAATTCCACCAGCTCCGTTAGGGAGGTGGCTGAGTTGCAGGGAGCACAGTAACCCAGCAAGATCCCAATACCATCCCTGGCCCCAATCAACACATGGAGGGCCTCCAGACCCGGCTTCACCATCGTAGAGTGCCTCCAGAGTATTTCTATAAACAATGGCTGCTCCCCGCTGCCCCTCCAGTCTACCCTGGTACTGGACTGCATAACCCGGAGGACAGGCAAGAGTCAAGGGAACTTCCCCTTCCCCACCCATCCAAGTTTCGGTTATGCACGCCAGGTCTGCATCCTCCTCCAGAATAAGATCTTGAATAATCTGGGATTTATTGGACACAGACTTGACATTCAACAGCAGCAGTTTTAGAGTGGAGGGCCAGCTGATCTGACTACCTCGAGACTGGCAGGTGATCACAGTGCCAGAACAGTGAACAGCCTTCAAACATCTGTTCACCGTTCTTCTAAAATGAGTGGGAACTGTGCCATTGCCATATCTCCCTCTACCTGTAATCAGTCGGATGTTAGAACCCCCGCCGGTGAGGTGCAAGCCTTCCACATATATAATATGTGCATCTCCACAGTTCAGAACCTCAGTTGTGTTTGCTTTGAATTCTCATATTGTAGGTGATTGTACACACAACATCTAAGAACAACAAATCAAAGATAGCAGATCTTTGCTCTAGGAATGTCTTCACATTGTCTTGGGCTATCCTTCTTACCTTACTGACCCTGCTAATCTCATGCCTCCTTTAGACCATGGCTTCAGTGGCCACTCTTTCCCATTTGACTGCTATTGGCTGTTTCAAAGTGACATCATAGTAGACATGATAAGTCCAAGGGCTGTCACTGGCTAGTTATTGTGTTGTAACAGAGGTCCCCAAAAGCTGAAGGCTAAGGTGGCTTTTGTAAAATCTGAAATTGTTCACCCCAAGGTCAATAAGCATGTTTGATAAACAGTGTGACCAGCATCCTGTTGTTCGTTTCAAACAGAATAGATCCATTGACTCCATGGGATTTAAATAACTGTTGACCTACCATTCAGCAATTGATCTAAGAAATCTATGGTCTCATTTGGACTAGCAACAGGATACTAGCCCATAAGAATCACCAATCTTGACTTTTGCATTATAATTGTTTGATTAAAGGTAAAGGTTCCCCTTGACATTTAATCCAGTCGTGTCCGACTCTAGGGTGCGGTGCTCATCCCCATCCTCAACCCATAGAGCCAGCATTTGTCTGTAGACAAGTTTCCGTGGTCACGTGGCCAGAGTGACTAGACACGGAATGCTGTTACCTTCCCACCATGGTGATACCTATTTATCTACTTGTATTTGCATGTTTTCGAACTGCTAGGTTGGCAGGAGCTGGGACAAGCGATAGGAGTTCACTCCATCGCATGGATTAGATCTTAGGACTGCTGGTCTTCTGACCTTGCAGCACAAAGGCTTCTGCGGTTTAATCCGCAGCGCCATCACGTCCCTTTAATTGTTTGATACAATCCTGTAAAGGGTCACATCCCACCCGCCACAGCCATTCTGTGAAAAATGTTGTGCCATCAAATGAAGCAACGGCAGACACCACTGTCAAAATGATGGAGTGAGATGCCTGGATAAAATGCTTGTCATCTATGGAATGCTATGAAACAAAGATTTTTCATGGGTGAATTTATTTTCTTAAATTCCATTTATTCAAGAAGAACTTGTGCAGTGGCGTGTGCCATAAGAGGAGGATGGAATGCTGGAGCTCTCTTTCATTAAGCAAACTTTTGTTGCTGACCTATCTGTGACCTGTTCTGCCTGTAACCAGATAGCAGATGTTGGCCTAGGAAATAAAATTATATCGTGGTGGACTACACAAAATACCAACAAATGGAGGGACAAAGGTGATACAAGAGAACCTCAAAAGCACTCTGTTTTTGAGGAATACACAACATAAGCCAAAGCACCTGATTGGTAGATTCAGAGATTAAACCTGCAGAATAAAGTTACTCCTCAGGATAAATGCCATCTGATTAAAAGAACATACAAAAAGTGGTTTTTTTAATGCTTTATCATTGAGTTATCGTATTTACATTTTAAATTTAAACAAAGTTGCACTAAATAATAATAAATTAATTATATGCCATTGAGTGGGTTCTGAGTTACGGTCACCCTTCAGGATGTTCTAAGTATTAAGTACTGTACTCAGAAGTACCAATCTCCAGTTGTGCCCTGGAACTCCCCAGGGACTTCCATCTTGTCCAAGACCACAATGTGACATAGAATGTGATGGCATCATAATGTTCTCTGGTTGTTTATATCTGGGTTTATTCTAGTGTTCCTAAGGGCAGATAAAGTCAGTTCAGAGTGATGGTAGTAGTACTTAAACTGATGAACATTTGGACATGATATCAGACGGACAGGTGGATCCATACCCAAGCAGTGTAGGAAGTGTATTGTAAAGTAAAATAATGTTTGGTTAGCATGTACCACCATCGCACCATGACAATCGCACAGCGCTGATAACTTCCAGTTGTTTGTATGTCATGTGACTGGGTGTGTAGTTAAGAAGACCAACTGGGCTCATAATTTCCAAATTTTGCACAAGGCATCAAGTCACTTGTTTTACATCTAATAAACGGAAAACACAAACATATATCAATTGGAGCCCTATTCAAATATTTATGTCTAAATATAAACCTAATGAGGAGGGTGGGGGAAAACCAGCACTTTCATAGCTGCTTAGATTGCTTGTCTACCTACAGAAATTGATGAGTCTGAAGTGGAGATTACTTCCTGTGGATACTCTCCACGTGATCTGTCGCTTTAGTCCCTTGCAGTTAGCCTGCAAAAACAAAGCAGTCTGAAGAGTGAGAAGCTGCAGTGGGTGGGCTACCTGGGCACAGACTCTTTTGTTTCAGTGATTATTGCTGTCGGAGGGAGCAGGGATATCATGTTTTTCTCCTCATGTGTGGGCTCCACACTTAAACTGAATGACTAAACAGGGCTCCAGATTTTGGGGGCTCCTAACTCATGTGGAGAGACCTCACCAACAGTGGCACTCGATCTCTCTAAACTTGTTACCTTTCACACACAGAAGTGCAATGGAAGCAATGGTAGATTAGACCAGGCTTCCCTCCTTTGTTCATGTGAGCTTAATACATGGATTCAAACAATAGGACTTTGGTAATGGCTCTTCTGCTATCACCTGGCATTCCCTTGTTCCTGGCAGCCTTCGAACCTCGGTTTCTTACAGTCTTTCCTAAAACAAAATGGCTACTTCAGCTAAGCAGGTTGGAACCAATACAAATAAAAGACAGGAACTACTTTGTGTACAAAGCTGTTACAGCTGAATTATGGTCCTGACGTTCCATTTATACATGTGGACTACCAGGAGGAGCTGTTGAATAAGAAACTTGCCCTTGATGAAGATGAACATAAATTATCTACATAAAAATTAGATAAAAGGAAGGTGCTTTTTTTCATAAGTCTCTCTGGTAAACTTTTCTCTAGCCCACAACTTCTAGTTACCAAACCCAACTGTGCTGTGTCAAAGAATGATGCCCACCTACCCAGTTCTGGAGGGTATGTAATTCAGCTATAATAGATTTATATGGCAGTGAAATGGAAATGGTTGTGTTGTGTATTTGAAATAATACTGGGCTAGATGATCAGAACCAAATATGTAAAGGTGAAGCTTATTTTTTTTTAAATTTATAGCTGTTAGGAATTTTTGCTTTTGTGTTTGTTTTGCTTTGCAAGTGTTTGCACTATGCTTATAAGGTTTGTTTCATTTTGTTTTGGTTTTAAGTGTACAACCTTCACACTTATGGATATTCTTTATTAATGCAAGAGTAGGTGAGACCTTTATAGACCACTAAAAAAAATCATCATGCAATACACAAGCTTTTGTGGACCAAGGCCACTTCATCAGGCTTGTACCCATGCGAGGAACTAACAGTCCAAAAGGTCATGGCAAGATGGATTTTGCCAGGAAAGTTAATCTTAGATGGAACGTCCAGAAGATCTTGGCAGGATCGATTTCTCCAGGCTCATCTTTAGCGGTTCAGCATTATACCAAACCATCCAGAATAGTGCATTGCACTAATGGGGTGGTATATAGATTTAAGAAACCAACCAACCAACCAACCAACCAACCAACCAACCAACCAACCAACCAACCAACCAACCAACCAACCAACCAAACCAACCAAACCAACCAAACCAACCAACCAAACCAACCAAACCAACCAACCAACCAACCAACCAACCAACCAACCAACCAACCAACCAACCAACCAACCAACCAACCAACCAACCAACCAACCAACCAACCAACCAACTAACTAACTAACTAACTAACTAACTAACTAACTAACTAACTAACTAACTAACTAACTAACTAACTAACTAACTAACTATGAAGTAGTGTGGTGGTTTTTGAAACATCTTTTGAAACATCTTGTTACCTATATTGAGTGTATGAGGAACTGAACAACTTGCACATCTGGGCAAGCATTACTTTACCAGGACAGGTTATGAATTATTCTGGAAATAGCATGCTTTTTCAAGTAAAATAGAGTTAGCCTAACATGTTACTTTATGTTCCAGCCCCAAATGGAGAGTTTTAGGATGAAAAACATGGCTTCTCTGTGATCCCTCCTCACATGTATAACCCCTCCAGGTTGCACCCAAATGTTTATCTGGCGAGCCTCCAGCTATGACAATGGAGGTTAAAGGATTAGGGAGGTGTGAGAACTCACATTGTACATTGTGTGACTACATCAGCTTCAAACCTCAATTTACAACTTTTGCAGAGGGGAGGGAGGGGCTCACATTATCCCTACATGTTGTTAAGGGATTAGTAATTTGCTCAGACTTCTGCTCTCAATGAAATTATGTCTGTCCTGCAATACTGAAAACCTGCCCCCGCCAGCACTTCTATAGACCTCACTGGATTTGGATCCCAAGCAAGTACAGTAAAGGAAATGGATTCTCATTGTCACTTTAATGCTGATGAATTGTGTGAGGAAATGCTTTTCTAAGGCACTTGGTTTATCCCGTAAGGGGAGGGAGAGCTATGAGGTGGCAGGCAAAATCACAAAAGTTCCCTGTCATGCTATCAACTAAACTGCAATTGCACTAAATCTCATCTCATCTCTGCTAGGAAGGGTTTTGTGGCTTTTTTGGGCTAATCCTGTGGATTCTTCTAATGACTGAAAATGCCGTTTAGAATCAGCCTCACATCTTCCCTATGAATGTTCACAGCCTTGTGATATATTCATTGCTGCTCTACTATGCTGCAACCGTTATATATTTATTTCCACAAGAAACACAAAACAAAAAGAAAAAAAGATGTTGTGGCACCTTAAAGACTAACTACTGTATTTTAATGTAATGGAACATGTTCACATCGTCAGAAATAGGAATATAAATACTGCATGGTAAAATATTCAGGCAAGGCTCTAAGATAAAAAGGCAGTGGTGTTTGGTTACATTTCACACCTAGGAACGATTCATGGCCTGTGTTTGGTATTTAGTTCTTTTGAAGCTTGGTTCTATTAATAGCAACAACGGTTAAAAGAAATAATAGAAAACAATATGTGATAATGTGGAGAATGACAGATTTTACCTTTGAGCATTGTTCTGAAAAGATGGGTCTGGTTAGTTAGAAAGGAAAATAACAGTAGACAACCAGATAATTATTATATTTGGTAATGGCTTAAGAAATCTTGGCTAATATTTGATCCATCAAGATGGGTGTCCAGCATGTGAATATATTTTATCATGTGTTTCTCTCTGGATTTTTGTTTTGTAGTTTTTCTTCTCCAGAATAGCGACTTTCATGTCTTGTGCATAATGTCCTGTTAGACAGAAGTGATTTGAGACAGTTTAGAGCCTTGCATGAATGTTTCATCACATTGTCTCTGTATTCTAACTCTTATATCTGATGAAGTAGACATTAAGCTTATTTCAAAATACAGCAGTTAGTCTTTAAGGTGCCACAACAGCTTGCACTAATCTTAAAGCAGGAGATACGGATTTTCTCCCCACCCCACGCCAGCTTTATAACCACAGCAAATCTGTGGATAGGTCAATGGGCCAAACCAAGAGACTATGGTTCCAGAGATCCAGAGAATATTATATCCAAATGAAGATTTGAACCCAAGTCTCCTGAGTCTTTTGTTGTTGTTTTGTGTGCAGGCTGTATTTTAAGGCAACACGCGATATCTGTACTCACATTTATCCAATGGTGATATGCATGGGGAGGAAACAAGTGAATGTGAGTGGAGACTAGTGGATGTGATCCTGCTTCAGTAAATATTTGGAGGATGGTGATGGCAGCCGCAATCTACAGTGGATCCTCGACTTACAGACGGCTCCACTTACAGACTTTTTGAGTTACAGGCTTCTCTGGCCGCAAAATTTAGGTTCGACTTGCAGCAGGAGAATCGACCTACAGACCAGAAAAAAACCAAAATGGAACAAAAATGGAACAAAAACGGCCGATTACGGGATTAATCGGTTTTCAATGCATTGTAGGTCAATGGAGACTGCACCTACAGACTTTTCAACCTGCAGCCACCATTCCAATACGGATTAATTCCGTAAGTAGAGGGTCCAATGTACATGTATGCAAAATCAGAGCTTAGAAAATCTGTTTTCTGACTAGAGCACTCAGAGCTTTGCTGGATGGGAGATGTGTGAAGTTGTAATTGAGCAAAGTCTCTTGTTCAATTTCTGAAGAAGTAAATTAAGAGCCATGTTCTTCTTATGAGAATCCGACCACAATATAGCTACAGCTCCTTATTTATACCTCCCTTCTTTGAAATGAGTTACACAAATTGAGATGTGTGGGTTTTGGCATGGGTGGAGGCCCAAATGTGAACAAGGCCTTCACTTTCATATGTCAGTATCACTTATGCATGCAAGTACTAATGGTCCTAGAGAAGCACAGAATGGATGGCACAGACAGCTCAGTGATTTAGGTATCTGGCTGTGGAGCTACAGGTTGGGATTTCAATTTCCCACTGTGCTTCCTTGACAGGGGCTGGACTTGATAATCTATAGGGTCCCTTCTAGCTCTGCAGTTCTAAGACACACATCAGATAAGCAGGGGAGACTGACTTTTGAGGACGAATTAAAAAGAGCTATTTAACTGCAGCATTGCCTGTAAGATAGCATCTGAGTTACTCCATGGTAGAGATGTGCCTGTTTGTGTCTTTTGGATTATAACTCTCAGAATTCCCCAGAGAGCAAGCCACAAGGCCTGGAAAATTCTGGGCATTATAAGCAAAAATTGCAAATTTGCTTTCTTGCCAGGAGCTCCATTTGTTGTATCCCCAACAACAAAGTCAAAAAAGAAAAGAAGAGTAAGATGACCCTGAATTGGAGGAAAGGGCTCCAAAACAATTTTTTTATTGTATGACTCTGTTCCGATGTTTGGAAAGAAACTGCAGAAGGGGCATACTTCTGAGAATAGCCGTGTTCAGAATTTTGCAACTGTTCGCTGAGGGTTTTCAAAGTCACTTTGCATGCATAATTTTCTCATCTTTATGCAGAATTTTCCCACATTTTTGTTGACTAAAATATTACCCATCTAATTTCCTATTTAAAAAACTCATTTCCAGCACCACAGCACTGAAAGGTGCTACCGAGCATTTAACCTCCAATTTGCATACAACAAATCCTGTAATCTGATGGGGGCTTTTTCACACAAGGATGACTGCAAGCAATTACATGGGCAAAGAAATATTTTCAGCTGAAGTTCTGCCCGGCGTTAATTTCATCTGTTGAACCCCCACTGAGATTTCGTCTATTGTTAAATTACTTATTGATGTGGATTTAGGATAAAAAAGGGGGAAAATAATATTTGCACCAAGCTGGGGTATTGAGTTTTCTAAGGCGCTGTTGCATTTTGTTTCATTCCATCCCGTCTATCATTTACAATAATAATTTGGAAGAATTTAGGTTTATTAAGAAAGGACAAAGTGATCTGCTTGGAATAATTCATTTAATTTCATACCCATTGATAAAGCAACATTCTGCATCCTCCATATGAAACATCTATCGTGAACGAACAGAGGGCAATCCAGCCATTATAATTCCAGCAAATTAGTTTCATGGTGGCATGTATTCCAATAGTGCATCTAACTTGCATAAAAGATTAACAGTTGCCTAATAAACAGAGCCATCTTCCTCTTGTCTTCCTCAAAAAAAAAACAAGTCTCAAAATTGTCATTACAGCACAGAGGTATAATTCACTAGGTTTTTCCAAAATGGAAAATACATTTTAAAGCTGGGAAAAGCAGTAGTAAGAATGTATGCATCCAGAAAACTTACAGTGGCAAATCTTTCTAATTAGCATTCACCCAGTGTATTTTGTAAAATTTCTAAGCAGTTGCCTCTTAACATTTTTTTAACTTAATACATTTTCATCTCAAATATCAGCTCAGAAGATCAAAGATGGCACACACACAGGGTTATTTAGTTTTATCTTCATAATGACCCTGAAAATGTGTTCAGATGAAACTCATTAAAGACTACTAGAAAACCTTTCTTTAAGAACCTGATCCTTGTGGTGATTCTGTCAATTTTGGGTCTCTATGTAAAAAAATATTTCTTTTTACCTATCAGGGATTTGCCTGAGAATAGCACTGCATGTCCATAATAGCTCTGTGTGGGAGGGAAGCTAGTATGATTGATAGTTGGGAGACTGAATACTGATTGGTTAGTGATTGGGATGTTGTGGGAGTGGGGTCTGTGTGTCAGTGAAGAAATGATAGTTGAGATCAGTGTGCGATTAGAAAGTTAGAGCAATGAATGAGTGAGCACTAAGAGTTGAAGACAGCTAGAAATCTGTTTTTTAGTTTGCTAGGAGTTGTCTGTGCTGGAGTGTGTGAAGAGAAGTCTTTCTATAGAACATTATGTGTGTGTGTGTCAGAAAGATTGACAGTCTGTAAAGAAAATATTTTGTTTTTTAAATGCAGGAGGAACATTATACTGTTCTTTAACTTCCATCTTTCATATCTTAGAAAGTATCTTTCTCTGCATCCCCATTACCTATGATAGATACCTCAATAAAAATCCTGAGTGTTTGACTGAACCAAACTCTCTTAAATGTTTATTTTATGTGTAACTAACAAATTTATTTTGTGTATAATTAACGATAAGGAACCCAGACCACTAGCAGACAAAAATACACCCATGTCACTTGAAACTACGCTTTACTAATAGGATACACAGATTTTAATTGGGATTAAGAAATCGTTTCACTACACGCCTGAATTGTCTAAGATATCAGCTTGGGGCAAAGGAGGATCTGGCTGGGACAAACCCCACACTATTTGGATGTGGGTTTGGGCAGTAGTGGCACTGCGTGTTAAACCACAGAAGCCTCTGTGCTGCAAGGTCAGAAGACCTGCAGTCATAAGATCGAATCCACATGATGGAGTGAGCCCCCGTCGCTTGTCCCAGCTCCTGCCAACCTAGCGGTTTGAAAACATGCAAAATGCAAAAATGCGAGTAGATAAATAGGTACCACCATTGTGGGAAGGTAACAGCGTTCCGTGTCTAGTCACGCTGGCCACGTGACCACGGAGGATTGTCTTTGGACAAACGTTAGCTTTATGGGTTGGAAATGGAGGTGAGCACTGCCCCCTAGAGTTGGACACAACTGGACAAATTGTCAAGGGGAACCTTTACCTTTACCTTGGGCAGTGGTGGTTCTTTCCGGTTAATGCCTTCCCTAGTGGCACAAATGAATGGTGGCTAGGATTTTAGATGTCTGAGATAGTGCCTGCAGCCTCTTGAAGAGTGTGTTACCCAGCTAGTGTGAAAATGAGCAGAAGCTCCATTTCTGTTCACTGTGTACTTAGACACAAAGTTCTCTGACAGTCTTTAGCAGACCAGTCTCCTATTTTCTTCTTATTACGTACTCCCAAAATTGTTTCTGACTTATGGTGATTCCATAAAGTAAGGACTTCCTGTAATTTATAGCTCCACTCTGCTCTTTCAACCTAGGTGCTGTGCTTTCCTTTATTGAGTCAACCCAGCTTATGTTAGATCTTTTTTTCCCCTATTTCTTCCAACTAGAGATGGGCACGTACTGTGATTTGGTGGTTCTGTGTGATTCCATGGATCAGGCCCACAAGTGTTGTGCAGTTGCCCTGGATTCTGCACCCTGCCTCCTCCTATGGGTGCCACCTCAGAGGAGGAGGTGGAGTCGAGACACCTGTGGCACTGCTTTTGATGGTGTGCCTGCATAATCCAATTGACCAAACCACTGAATCGTAGTAAACTCTAATCTCTACTTTCAACTGTTCAGAGCATAATTGCCTTTTCTGGTGGGTCGTGTCTTCATTATGTGTCTAAAATGTTTGAGCTGCTGTTGGTGGAAAGTCCTTCTCCTGAATGGCCACCTTAATGTGAGAAGTTGGTTTGAGTGGAAGGGAAGAGCAATGCTGCCAGTAGGCTTGACTCCATTATGAGTCTCTGGGCTGCTATCAGGTACCCTTGGAGATGGAATGTCAGATCTGAGACACTAGTCTAAAATGCATCTATACTCCTCGGGACCAACAGTCACATCAGCAGAGGAAAATTTCTAGTTGTGGTGAAGGTGGATAAACTCCTGGAGGACATCCTCTGGCCAGCAGCAGTAATGGAAGGTGACATTCTTGGATAATCTGTCAAGACAACAGGAGAGTCACTCAAGCTAACGTTTGTTAATACTGCTCAGAATAAGGGAATAGAAAATCATTTCTCAATATGCTGTACCTAGAAAACCCTATAATGAGATAATCCGAAATGAAAACAAGAGACAGTGCTGGAAGACGAGACCCCCAGGTTGAAAGGCACTCAGTCAGCTATTGGAGAAAAGCAAAGGACAAGAACCAATAGAATGGTTGCTACTGAAAGAGCTGGATTCAAGCTGAAAAGATGTCTTGCGGCTGATTTGTACCATGGTGAAAGGAAAGTTTGCTGCTGCACAACTTTGGAAGTATGGAAGGTGAGAAGTTTGAATCAACGAAAATTGCAAACCATAAATTAAGAAAATAGACTGAATTTGCCCTGGTGTGTGTAAGCAATAGGATCATGGCCAGTAAGTGTCAGGATCTGGCCTGTACCACCCTGGGAGCTGCAGGATCGGGGCTAACCTGAGGCAGGAGTGGCCTGGTGTTTGCAGGCTCAGACCCTGGTTCATGTAGCAGCTGCTGGGCCACTCATGAGGCTCACCTGGAGGCCTGGAGGGAAGGCCTGTTTAAGGAGTGGTTCTCCCTCCCAGAACTTGCCTCAACAACAAAGGTCTTCTGGCTGTGCTGTGTTTGATGCCTTGCTGCCACAGAGTTCTGGCGTTCCTGCTCTTGCCGCTGTTTGCCCAGCACATTTCAGCACCTGGTTTCTGCTTCATCTTCTCAGGCTTGTTTTCCTGCCTCTGCTTAATCATGACTAACTGCACAGTGAGTGCTGTGGGACTTGATACTCTGCATGGTGGATTGGGTCCTGGTGCCCTTGCCCCCTGGTACAGGGCTATCTGGGATATTCTGGACTGCGACAGAATAAATCCAGAATAAATCCAGAAAAATAAATCCGTCTTCTTGGTGGAGATCCCTAAATGTGCATATTGCATCCTCCCGTTTTTGACTTTTCCATTCAGTTTGAAGATTCTGTGGAGATCAGAAGGACAATGCTGAACAAAGGAAGATGGTCTTCATAGCCCCACATCTGTTCACAGAT